>NC_052069.1:5196955-5796955 GCF_015852505.1 Tachyglossus aculeatus | reverse complement strand
AGTCCCTGTCCCACACAGGGCTCATGGTCTACATCCTCATTTTAAATATGAGAGACCTGAGGCCCAGAGAAGTGAAGCGACTTGCCCAAGGTCACCCAGCAGACAAGCGGCAGAGCTGGAATTAGAACTAATAATAATAATAATAATGGTATTTGTTAAGCACTTACTATGTGTAAAGCACTGTTCTAAGCTCTGAGGAGGTTACAAGGTGATCAGGTTGTCCCATGTGGAGCTCACAGTCTTAATCCCCATTTTCCAGATAAGGTCACTGAGGCACAGAGAAGTGAAGTGACTTGCCCAGAGTCACAGAGGGGACAGTTGGTGGAGCCGGAATTTGAACCCATGACCTCTGACTCCAAAGCCCGTGCTCTTTCCACTGAGCCACGCTGCTTTGAATGAGAACAAACAATCCTTTGGGGGCTAGGGAACCTGTCTAGCTGGCTTTCTGCATCACCCCTGCCTTCCTGCCGGCTCATTGCATTTAATGCCACGCAGGAACGTAATGGGCAGGGATGAGAGTGTGAGTGGCGCTGAGACAGCCACTGACACTAGAATCAACTCCTCCGCCCAGGCTCTCTGACCACACTGTACTTCCCAAGCGCTTAGTACAGTGCTCTGCACACAGTAAGCGCTCAATAAATACGATTGATTGATCCTGCCTCTGGCCTGGAACATCCTCCCAGGCCAGAGGCTTAGTGGCTAGAGCCCGGGTTTGGGAATCAGAGGACGTGGGTTCTAATCCTGGCTCCACCACTTGCCTGCCGTGTGACCTTGGGCAAGCCGCTTAACGTCTCCGTGCCTCAGTTACCTCATCTGTAAAATGGGGATTAATAATCACTTTAGTATTTATTAAGCACTTACTATATGCCAAGCACTGTTCTAAGTGCTGGGGTAGATACAAGTTAATCGGGTTGTCCCACGGGGGGCTCACAGTCTTAGTCCCAATTTTACAGATGGGGTAACTGAGGCCCAGAGAAGTTAAGGGGCTTGCCCAAGGTCACACAGCAGATCATCATCAATCGTATTTATTGAGCGCGTACTATGTGCAGAGCACTGTACTAAGCGCTTGGGAAATACAAATTGGCAACACATAGAGACAGTCCCTACCCAACAGTGGGCTCACAGTATAAAAGGGATATGCAAGTAAAATAAATAAATAAATAAATAAATAAATAAATAAATAAATAAATAGATAGAGTAATAAATATGTACAAACATATATACAGGTATACATATATACAGGTAGACATGGATGTGGGGAGGGAGGGCATTCCAGGCCAGGGGGAGGATGTTGGCCGGGGGATAAGTGACAGGGGCAGAATTAGAACCCAGGTCCTCTGACTCCCAAGCCAGGGCTCTCGCCACTAGGCCATGCTGCTTCCCATGCTGGCTCTCTGCACATAGTAAGTGCTCAATAAATATGATTGAATGAATGAATGAAGATGAAGACTGTGAGCCCCACATGGGATAACCTGATGACCTTGTATCTACCCCAGAACTTGGAACAGTGCTTGGCACATAGTAAACGCTTAACAAATACTATTATTATTATTATTATTATTATTATTATTATTATTATTATTATTATTATTTCCCACAAACAATGACTCTCCCTCCCTCAAAGCCTTATTGAAGGCCCATCTCCTCCAAGAGGCCTTCCCTGACTAAGCCCCCCTTTCCTCTTCTCCCACTCCCTTCCGCATCGCCCCGACTTATTCCCCGCTCCCAGCTCCACGGCGTTTATGTGCTGCCTCAAGATGCCAACTACAGTGTGTGAAAAAATTTCCATTCCCAAGGTCCAATTTGAAAGCTTCTTCAGATAATAACAATAATGATGGTATTTGTTAAGCTCTTACTATGTGCCAAGCACTGTTCTAAGCGCTGGTGGGGGAATACAAGGTGATCAGGTTGACCCACGTGGGGCTCACAGTCTTCATCCCCATTTTACAGATGAGGGAACTGCGGCACAGAGAAGTGAAGTGACTTGCCCAAAGTCACACAGCTGACAAGCGGCGGAGCCGGAATTAGAACCCATGACCTTCTGACTCCCAAGCCCGGGCTCTTTCCACTGAGCCACTCTGCTTCTTGTGATGAATATATATCCACTCCCTCCTGCATCCCCCTCGCACTTGGATTTGCACCCTATATTCACCGCTCCCTCAGCCCCACAGCACTTAGGTCACAGGTTCTAATCCTGGCTCTGCCACTTTCATTCATTCAATCGTATTTATTGAGCGCTTACTGTTTGCACAGCACTGCACTAAGCGCTTGGGAAGTACAAGTCGGCAACAGATAGAGACGGTCCCTACCCAACAACAGGCTCAGAGTCTACAAGGGGGAGACAGACAACAAAACAAAACAAGTAGACAAGCATCAATAAGCAGTGCGGCTCAGTGGAAAGAGCACGGGCTTTGGAGTCAGAGGTCATGGGTTCGAATCCCGGCTCCACCACATGTCTGCTGTGTGACCTTGGGCAAGTCACTTAACTTCTCTGAGCCTCAGTTCCCTCATCTGTAAAATGGGGATTAACTGTGAGCCCCATGTGGGACAACCTGATCATGTTGTATCCCCCCCAGTGCTTAGAACAGTGCGTTGCACATAGTAAGTGCTTAATAAATGCCATTATTATTATTATTATTATTATCATTATTATTATTATCAATAGCATCAATATAAATAAATAGAATTATATACACAAATCATTAATAAAATAAATAGAATAATAATCGTCTGCTGTGTGACCAAGGACAAGTCACTTCACTTCTCTGGGCCTCAGTGACCTCATGTATAAAATGAGGATTGAGACTGCGAGCCCCATGTGGGACGGGGACTGTGTCCAACCCGATTTGTTTGTATTCACACCAGTGCTTAGTACAGTGCCTGCCACATAGTAAGCACTTTAACAAACACCATATTCATTATTATTATTATTATTTCCATAATTCACTTATTTTTATTAATGTCTGCCTCCCCCTCCAACTGTGAGCTCGTTATGAGCAGGGAACGTGTCTACCGACTCTGTTTCATTGTAGTACAGTGCTCTG
Organism: Tachyglossus aculeatus; assembly: GCF_015852505.1. Classification (NCBI taxonomy): domain Eukaryota; kingdom Metazoa; phylum Chordata; class Mammalia; order Monotremata; family Tachyglossidae; genus Tachyglossus; species Tachyglossus aculeatus. Next base: position 5,793,911 of record NC_052069.1, on the reverse strand, counting down.
CACACAGTAAACACTCAGGAAATGATGGACTGATTGATCAAGAAACGATGGATTGATGGATCCTATTTTTTGCTGATGCCACTACAGATAATAATAATAATAATAATAATAATGGTATTTGTACTGTGAGCCCCACATGGGACAACCTGATCACCTTGTATTCCCCCCGGCGCTTAGAACAGTGCTTTGCACATAGTAAGCGCTTAACAAATGCCATTATTATTATTTACTATTATTTATTTATTAAATTTATTATTTATTATTTACTATATTTACATATCTATTCTATTTATTTTATTTTGTTAGTATGTTCGGTTTTGTCTCCCCCTTTTAGACTGTGAGCCCACTGTTGGGTAGGGACTGTCTCTATATGTTGCCAATTTGTACTTCCCAAGCGCTTAGTACAGTGCTCTGCACACAGTAAGCGCTCAATCAATACGATTGATGATGATGATGATGATGATGATGTGCCAAGCGCTATTCTAAGCACTGGGGTAGGTACAAGGTGATCAGGTTGTCCCATGCGGGGCTCACAGTCTTCATCCCCATTTTACAGATGAGGGAACTGAGGTCCAGAGAAGCGAAGTGACTTGGCCAAAGTCACACGGCTGACAAGGGGCAGAGCCGGGATTAGAACCCGTGACCTCCGACTCCCAAGCCCGGCCTCTTTCCACTGAGCCATGCTGCTTCTGTGATCAGAACCACCTCGGTTTCTTCAGACTCTCATCCCCAAAGGCAGCTGGAGTGAACATTACAATCTTCAAATTGGGTTTCTAAATATAATCTCAGTCGAGAGACGGTGGAAGTGTCACGTCCCCATGACACGTTTGTCATGTACAGTGCCTGGAACATAATAAGTGCTTAATAAGCAGCATAATTACTATTCTTATGGGCTTAACTTCAAAATATACATTTCGAGAAAAGCATCGTAACAGTTCAATTAGTTGCTGGAAAAGCAGATGGCCGGGAGGGAATCAGGGAACCTGGGTTCTAATCCCTGCTCCGCCACTTCATCATCATCATCAATCGTATTTATTGAGCGCTTACTATGTGCAGAGCACTGTACTAAGCACTTGGGAAGTACAAGTTGGCAACATATAGAGACAGTCCCTACCCAACAGTGGGCTCACAGTCTAAAAGGGGAAGACAGAGAACAAAACCAAACATACTAACAAAATAAATTAAATAGAATAGATATGTACAAGTAAAATAAATAAATAAATAAATAAATAGAGTAATAAATATGTACAAACATATATACATATATACAGGTGCTGTGGGGAAGGGATGGAGAGGGGGACGAGAGGGAGAACGCCACTTGTCTGCGTTGAGACCATGGGCAAGTCACTTCACTTCTCTGGGCTTCAGTTTCCTCATCTGTAAAATGGGGATTAAATCCTCCTCCCTCCAATTTAGATTGGGAGTCGCATGTGGGACAGGGACTGGATCCGCCCGGATTAACTTGTTTCCCCCCTAGCACTTAGTACAGTGTTTGACACATAGTAAGTGCTTTACAAATACTATAATGATTGTTATTAGTTTGTTAACTATTTGCATAAGCTCTGCAGGAATGTGAAACTGGTGAGTTAAACAGGGTGTTTCCATTAGTGGGTGCTTTTTAGAGAAAAGAAGTGGGGTTTTCCTTTTAAATTGTGAATTTCTTCTGGGAGAGTTTCTATGAGGGGTTGGAGTTTGGAAAAGCGGCAGAGTCCTGCACAGATCCCCCAAAAATCACCCGATTCACTCCCATATACCATCATTGCTATTTTCAAGAGCACTTATTGAGCGTTGACTGTGCGCAGAGCACTGTACACTTGGTAGGAGGATGAGAAATCAATCAATCAATCGTATTTATTGAGCACTTACTGTGTGCGGAGCACTGTACTAAGCGCTTGTGAAAGAGTCAGAGTGGCTAGAGTCCAGGTCTGGGAGCAGAAGGTCATGGGTTCTAATCCCGGTTCCTCTGCAGTTTGTCTGCTGTGTGACCTTGGGCAAGTCAGTTCACTTCTCTGGGCCTCAGTTCCCTTATCTACAAAATGGGGATTGAGACTATGAGTCCCATGTGCGACAGGGAGTGTGTCCAACCCGATTTCCTTGTATCCACTCGGGTGCTTTAATAATAATAATAATGATAATAATAATAATAATAATAATAATAATAATAATAACAGTGGTATTTGTTAAGCCCTTACTATATGCCAAGCACTGTTCTAAGCACAAGGTAATCAGGTTGTCCCACAAGGGGCTCACAGTCTGAATCCCCATTTTACAGATGAGGGAACTGAGGCCCAGAGAAGTTATGTGACTTGCCCAAGGTCACACAGGAGACAACTGGCAGAGCCGGGATTAGAACTCGGGTCCTTCCGACACCCAGGACCATGCTCTATGTATTAGGCCAAGCAGTCTACCAACTCTGTTGTACTCTCCCAAGTGCTTTGTATAGAGCTCTGCACTCCGTAAGCGCTCAACAAGTACAATGGATTGATTGACTTAGCTGTGTGACTTTGGGCAAGTCACATCACTTCTCTGGGCCTCAGTTCCCTCATCTGTAAAATGGGGATTAAGACTGTGAGCTCCATGGGGGTTACCTTGTAACCCCCCCAGCGCTTAGAACAGTGCTTTGCACATAGTAAGTGCTTAATAAATGCCATCATTACTATCATTACTTGTATCTACCCCAGTGCTTAGAACAGTGCAAACAGTAAGTGCTTACAACACACCATCATTTTTATTATTATTATTGACCGATTGATTTCCATGCCACTTTCTCTTGTGCTGATTCCAGCTGAGGATGCCAATAATAATAATAATAATAATAATAATAATAATAATAAGAGCCACGCGGCTTCCCCCTATTCATTCATTCATTCATTCATTCCTCCAGTCGTATTTATTGAATGCTTACTGCAGGCAGAGCACTGTAGTAAGCGCTGGGCAAAGTACAATACAACAATACACAATAAGTCTGGGTCCGTTTAGAGACCTAAACTTGAGTTTCAGGAGTTGGAGAGATCAGAGGATGAGAATGGGGAGGAGGAAGGTTTCTAAGAGTCTTAGAAACCATGATTTTGGCACTCTGTAGCTCTAAGCAGTGTGGCTTAATGGCAAGAGCCCGGGCTCTGGATCATGCGTTCGAATCCCAGCTTCGCTACTTGTCAGCTGTGTGACTTTGGGCAAGTCACTTAATTTCTCCGTGCCTCAGTTACCTCATCTGTAAAATGGGGATTAAGACTGTGAGCCTCACATGGGACAACCTAATTGCCTTGTATCTACCTTGGCAAAGTAGGAGAAGCAGCGTGGCTCAGTGGAAAGAGCCCAAGTTTGGGAGTTAGAGGTCGTGGGTTCTAATTCTGACTCTGCCACATGTCTGCTGTGTGACCTTGGGCAAGGCACTTAACTTCTCTGAGCCTCAGTTCCTTCACCTGTAAAATGGGGATTAAGACTGTGAGCCCCACATGGGACAACTTGATCACCTTGTATACCCCCAGAGCTTAGAATAGGGCTTCACACATAGTAAGAGCTTAACAAACACTATTATTATTATTATTATTATTATTATTATTATTATTATTATTATTATTACCTGAGTACTTAGAACAGTGCTTGGCACATAGTAAGCACTTAACAAATACCATAATTAGTATTATTATTTAGCAGAAATGCTGGGGTCTTGGTCTGAGATCCAAGCTGGGCGAGGTCAAAAGTCCAGCTTCATTCATTCATTCATTCAATCCTATTTATTGAGCGCTTACTGTGTGCAGAGCACTGTACTAAGCGCTTGGGAAGTACAAGTCGGCAACATATAGAGACGGTCCCTACCCAACAACGGGCTCACAGGCTAGAAGGGAGAGACAGACAACAAAACAATACATGTGGACAGGTGTCAAGCCGTCAGAACAAATAGAATTAAAGCTAAATGCACATCATTATCAAAATAAATAGAATAGTTAATATGTACCAGTAAAATAAATAGAGTAATAGATAGAGCTTCCAAACCGAATGACTGTATACATCGGAGATGGGGGCGGGAGGCAAGAATAGAGGGGAGGGGAGGGGCAAGGAGAGGCAATCAGTCAGTCAATAGTACTTGTTGAGCGCTAGCTGTGTGCAGAGCACTATACTAAGTACTTGGGAGAGTGCAATAGAATAATAAACACATTCCCTGTCCACAACGAGCTTAAAGCCTAGAGGGGGAAACATGAATAGAAATCACAGATCTCAGACCAATCAATCAATCAATCAATCAATAGTATTTATTGAGCACTTACTGTGTGCAGAGCACTGTACTAAGCGCTTGGGAAGTACAAGTCGGCAACACATAGAGACAGTCCCTACCCAACAGTGGGCTCACAGTCTAGAAGGGGGAGACAGAGAACAAAACCAAACATACTAACAAAATAAAATAAATAGAATAGATATGTACAAGTAAGATAAATAAATAAATAAATAAATAAATAGAGTAATAAATGTGTACAAACATATATACATATATATAGGTGCTGTGGGGAAGGGAAGGAGGAAAGATGGGGGAGATGGAGAGGGGGACGAGGAGGAGAGGAAGGAAGGGGCAAGACCCCAGCATTTCCACTTAGAGCTACAAAGTCCCAAAATCAATCAATCAATTGTATCTACTGAGTGCTTACTGTGTGCAGAGCACTGTACTAACTGCTTATAATAATAATAATGGCATTTGATAAGCGCTTACTACGTGCAAAGCACTGTTCTAAGCGCTGGGGGGATACAAAGTGATCAGGTTGTCCCGCGTGGGGCTCACTGTCATCATCCCCATTTCACAGATGAGGGAACAGAGGCTCCGAGAATGAAGTGATGAATGAAGAAGAATGAATGAAGAATGAAGCCCAAGGTCACACAGCAGACACGTGGCAGAGCGGGGATTCGAACCCACGACCTCTGACTCCAAAGCCCAGGCTGTTTCCACTGAGCCACGCTGCTTCTCTATATGGTGGTTTGTAAGACTTTTAGAAACCTTCCTCCTCCCCATTCTCATCCTCTGATCTCTCCAACCCCTGAAACTCGAGTCTGGGTCCCTAGACAGACCCAGACTTATTGTTTCTTGTTGTCTTTGTACTTTCCCAAGCGCTTAGTACAGTGTTCTGCACCCAGTAAGCACTCAATAAATGTGACAGTGAATGAATGCGGGGGGAGACATGAATAGAAATCAATAAATGATGGTAATGGACGTGGGAGCTGCGGGGCTGGACGGGGAAATGAATAAAGGGAGCGAGTCAGAGTGACGCACAAGGGAGTGGGAGAAGAGGAAACAGGGGATTAAGCAGGGAGGGCCTCTTGGAGGAGATGGGCCTTCAATCAGGCTTTGAAGGGGGGGTGAGTCATTGTTTGTCAGATATTGAGGAAGGAGGGCATTGCAGGCCAGAGGTAGGACATGGGCCAGGGGTCAGAGGTGAGAGAGGGGAGAGATGGAGGGACAGTGAGAAGGTGAGCGGTACAAGAGGAGCAGAGTGGGCGGGTTGGGTTGGAGTAGGAGAGGGAGTGAGGTGAGATAATCTTTTAGCATCCATTCATTCATTCAATCGTATTTACTGAGCACTTTTGAGTGGTACAAGAGGAGCAGAGTGGGCAGGCTGGGTTGGAGTAGGAGAGGGAGTGAGGTGAGATAATCTTTTAGCATCCATTCATTCATTCAATCGTATTTATTGAGCGCTTACTGTGTGCAGAGCACTGTACTAAGCGCTTGGGAAGTACAAGTTGGCAACATATGGAGACGGTCCCTACCCAACAATGGGCTCACAGTCTAGAAGCGGGAGACAGACAACAAAACAAAACACGTAGACAGGTGTCAAAGTCATCAGAACAAGTACAGTACAGTGCTCTGCACACAGTAAGCGCTCAATAAATACGATTGAATGAATCTATGAATGTGGGACATGAACTGTGTCCAATTTGATTAGCTTGTATCTGCTCTCAGCACTTAGTACAGTGCCCAGCACATAGCCAGCGCTTAACAACTATCATTAAAGAAAAAAAATGCTTAATAAATATACAATTATTATGAGATGCAACTAATTTCCTCCATTCCCCACAATCTGGGTTAGACATTTCTGGTACTACTGCAGTGAGGCTTTTTAAAGATTTCTGCAAATTCTCTACTTTTCAAGAAGCCAAATTCAGCTACAGCCTCAAATGCCTTAAAGTAACAGCATGAAATGACAATTCCACCCAAATATACTTGTGTTAAACGCCAATTATCACTGATTCTACAACTAAAATATAAATATCCACTGGGTGGGAGACATTAATCCCGTAACACTTTAGGAATCAACTCACTGTACTCTTACGGATTGAAATTGACGACAGGCTCTGAAATAGGAAACGCACAAATCGGTCTTTTTCAACCGTTCGATTTTCCTCTCGATCCTTGGAAGTGAAATAAATGAACCCATATTGGAATCGATCACTGGAGTAGAAAATCAATTCCAAGGATCTCTATCTGCAAAACCTGTTGCAGACCCTGACAGCAAAAAAAAAAAAAAAGTCTTCATTACATTCTGGGGTCTAACAAATGGGCACAAAACATTTAATTAGGAAGCTCATTTCTTGCCCATTTCTCCCACTTCTGGAGAGTATTTTAGTGGGATCATTCTCAAAAAGGCCACCAGACAGAAACCATCACCCTGACAGAAAAAAGACTTCACTACATTCTGGAGAGTCTAATAAATGGGCACAAAGCATTTAATTAGGAAGCCCATTTCTTGCCCATTTCTCCCACTTCTGGAGAGTATTTTAGTGGGGTCATTCTCAAAAAGGCCACCAGACAGAAACCATCACCCTGACAGAAAAAAGTCTTCACTACATTCTGGAGTCTAATAAATGGGCACAATGCATTTATTTAGGAAGCTTATTTCTTGCCCATTTCTCCCACTTCTGGAGAGTATTTTAGTGGGGTCATTCTCAAAAAGGCCACCCGACAGAAACCATCACCCTGACAGAAAAAAGTCTTCACTACATTCTAGAGTCTAATAAATGGGCACAAAGCATTTAATTAGGAAGCTCATTTCTTGCCCATTTCTCCCACTTCCGGAGAGTATTTTAGTGGGGTCATTCTCAAAAAGGCCACCCGACAGAAGACGATCACTCAACCAATAATTCCTCTACCGTACCTGTTCCTTCTGGCATGGTAACCCGAGTTGGGATGAATTGAGCAGAGCTTCCCAAATCCCAGTCCGGATCCTCCCTGACCTTCTTCCCTTCAGTCGCCGCTTCACGGCCGGGCCGTGGACGCGTGAGTCTGTAGCGGCCTGCTGTCGGCGGAGCTTTTTCCGGGCAGGAGTGTGGAATGGGTCATCTGATGCCGGTGCTTTCCTTGCACAAACAGGGCTATAGCCCGGTTCTTCCTGACACACAAAAATAGCCTGCTCCAAAGCCTGTCACGTTCTCCTGTCTTGCAGGGGGGGAGGAGATTTTCAACAACCACACAGCTGGGCGTGACTGGCTTTGGTGCCATCCAAGCAATAGACTGGAGAATGATTCGCGCCTCCCGCTCCACCCTGCTTCCTATTTTCGGCTCCCACCCAGATCTGCTTCATATTCTTGTCTTCCCGCTTCACCCTCCTTCATATTTTCGGCTCCCACTTCACCCTGCTTCGTATTCTTTCCTTCTGCTTCTCCCTGCTTTGTATTCTTGGCTCCCACTTCAAGCTGCTTACTATTCTCACCTCCTGCTTCACCCTGCTTCGTATATCTCCTCCTCTCCTCCTCCCCATCCCCCCCGCCCTAGCTCCTTCTCCTCCCCACAGCACCTGTATATATGTCCGTACAAATTTAGTACTCTATTTATTTTACTTGTACATATTTACTATTCTCTTTTGTTAATGATGTGCATCTAGCTTTATTCCTATTTGTTCTAAAGACTTGACACCTGTCCACATGTTTTGTCGTCTCTCTCCCCCTTCTATCAACCAATCAATCAATCAATCAATCAATCATATTTATTGAGCTGTTACTGTGTGCAGAGCACTGTACTGAGCACTTGGGAAGTACAAGTTGGGAACATATAGAGACGGTCCCTACCCAACAGTGGGCTCACAGTCTAGAAGGGGGAGACAGAGAACAAAACCAAACATATTAACAAAATAAAATAGAATAGATATGTGCAAGTAAAATAAATAGAGTAGTAAATATGTACAAACATATATACGTACACATATATACATACACACACATATATATGTATATATATATACACGTACACATATATACACACATACATATGTGTGTATATGTATATATATACAACACACACATACATACACACACATATATATACACACACATATATACACACACACACACACACATATATATATACACACACACATTTATATATATATATATATATATTCTAGACTGTGAGCCCGTTGTTGGGTAGGGACCGTCTCTATATGTTGCCAGCTTGTACTTCCCAAGCGCTTAGTACGGTGCTCTGCACACAGTAAGCGCTCAATAAATATGATTGAATGAATGAATGAATGAATTCTTGCCTCATGCTTCATATATTCGACTCCCACTTCACCCTGCTTCGTATTCTTGTGCTCTGCGCTTCATATTTTTGGCTCCCTCTTCACCCTGCTTGGTATTCTTGCCTTCCACTTCACGCGCTTACTATTCTCACCTCCTGTTTCACTCTGCTTCGTATTTTCAGCTTCCACTCCGACCTGCTTTATATTCTCAGCTCCCGCTTCACCCCGGCTTCGTTTTCATTCTTTCATTCAATCATATTTATTGAGCACTTACTGTGTGCAGAGCACCCTAAGTGCATGGGAGAGTACAACACAACAATGAACAGACACATTCCCTGTCTACGACAAGCTTGCAGTCTAAGGGTTAGTGGGTTAAGCGCTTAGTACAGTGCTCTGCACACAGTAAGCGCTCAATAAATACAATTGAATGAATTGAATGGGGTGGGGGGGGGGGGTTCAGTCTAGGGGAGAGTTTACAGTCTAGTCAATCAGTCCATCACTGAGAAGCAGCGTGGCTCAGTGGAAAGAGCCCAGGCTTGGGAGTCAGAGGTCATGGGTTCAAATCCCGCTCTGCCAATTGTCAGCTGTGTGACTTTGGGTCAGGCACTTAACTTCTCTGGGCCTCAGTTACCTTATCTGTAAAATGGGGATTAAGACTGTGAGCCCCCACCATGGGACAACCTGATCACCTTGTAACCTCCCCAGAGCTTAGAACAGTGCTTTGCACATAGTAAGCGCTTAATAAATGCCATCATTATTATTATTATCACATTTATTGAGCACTTACTCCATGTAGAAGTACTTCGTACTTACTCCAAGTACTACGCACTTGGGAGGGTACAATGCAACAATAAACAGACATATTCCCAGCCCACAATGAGCTTACAGTCTTTTTGGGCTCCCGTATCACTTTGCTTCATATTCTCGGCCCCCCACCCCAAATTCCTTCCTATTCTTGGCTCCCACTTCGCCCTGCTTCGGATTTTCGGCTCCCGCTTCGCCCTGCTTCCTATTCTCGGCAACGTGAATATATTCTGGATGGGCTCCAAACCCATGAAAGTGTGTCTTAGTGCTCAGGATCTTTGGACTCTGTGCTCCTGCTACCGATTCTTTGTGGTTTCTGGCTATCAACCATCCCCAACTACAGGGAGGTATGCTCTCTCAAGACTGGAAGCTCCGTGTGGGCAGGGAATGTGTCTACTAACCCTGTTGTACTGGACTCTGTGGGCAGGGAATGTGTCTACTAACCCTGTTGTACTGGACTCTCCCAAGAGCTTAGTACAGTGCTCCGCACACAGTACGTGCTCAATCAATACGATTGATTGATACGGATTGAGGTTGGCGAAGGAGAGATTTTTATCGGAGTGTGTGAGGGAGGATGGAGGAGCCCGATCTGTGAATAACAGTGCACTCATAAATACGCTTGAATGAAATTCTACATTTCGTTCACATGAAGATTGCCCCAGAATGACTGCTTTATTAAAGAAGCAGCGGGGCTCAGTGGAAAGAGCCTGGGCTTTGGAATCAGAGGTCATTGATTCAAATCCCAGCTCCGTCACCTGTCAGCTGTGTGACTTCGGGCAAGTCACTTAACTTCTCTGTGCCTCAGTTACCTCATCTGGAATATGGGGATTAAGTCTGTGAGCCCCACGTGGGACAACTTGATTACCTTGTATCTACCCCAGCGCTTAGAACAGTGCTTTGCACATAGTAAGTGCTTAATAAATGCCATCATTATTATTATTAAAGTTTTCTACAACCTCAACTGTCCACTAACACCTCTTTCTGTGAGGGAACCAGCTCAATCAATATTATTATTATTTTTGTTCAGTGCTTACTATGTGCCAGGCACTGTTACAAGCGCTGGGTTATTTACAAGATAATAGGGTTGGACACAGTCCCCGTCCCACCTCTGGCTCACAGTCTTCATCCTATTTTCCAGATGAGGTTGTTGAGGCACAGAGAAGTTAAGTGACTTGCCCAAGATCACCTAGCAGACGAGTGAAGGAGCTGGAATTGGAAGCCAGGTCCTTCTGACTCCCACTAGCCATTCATTCATTCATTCATTCATTCATTCATTCATTCGATCGCATTTATTGAGCACTTACTGTGTGCAGAGCACTGTACTAAGCGCTTGGGAGGTACAAGTTGGCAACATATAGAGACGGTCCCTACCCAACAGCGGGCTCACAGTTTAGAAGCTTAACAATTGAGCTGATGTGACTTCGGGCAAGTCACTTAACTTCTCTGTGCCTCAGTTACCTCATCTGTAAAATGGGGATTAAAACTGTGAGCCCCCCGTGGGACACCCTGATCACCCTGTAACCTCCCCAGCACTTAGAACAGTGCTTTGCACATAGTAAGCGCTTAACAAATACCATCATCATCATCATTATTATTATTAGAAGGGGGAGACAGACGAAAAAACAAAACATGTAGACAGGTGTCAAAATTGTCAGAACGCTGCTTCAATCAATCAATCAATCGTATTTATTGAGCGCTTACTGTGTGCAGAGCACTGTACTAAGCGCTTGGGAAGTACAAGCTGGCAACATACAGAGACAGGCCCTACCCAACAGTGGGCTCACAGTCTAGAAGGGGGAGACAGAGAACAAAACCAAACATACTAACAAAATAAAATAAATAGAATAGATAGGTACAAGTAAAATAAATAAATGAATAAATAGAGTAATAAATATGAACAAACATATATACATATATACAGGTGCTGTGGGGAAGGGAAGGAAGTAAGATGGGGGGATGGAGAGGGGGATGAGGGGGAGAGGAAGGAATTCTGCTTATTCTATTGTATTCTCCCAAGTGCTTAGTGCAGTGTTCTGCGCAGAGTAAATGGAAAGCTCCTTGAGGGCAGAGATCAATCAATCAATCATATTGATTGAGTGCTTACTGTGTTCAGATGAACTGTACTGTTTGGGAAAATGTAACACTACAGATTTGGTGGTAATAATAATAATTATTATTATTATGGTATTTATTAAGCGCTATGTGCTTAGCATTGTTCTAAGCGCTGGGGTAGTTACAAGGTAATCAGATTGTCCTACGTGGGGCTCAGCGTCTTAATCCCCATTTTACAGATGAGGTAACTGAGGCACAGAGAAGTTAAGTGGCTTACCCCACGTCACACAGCAGACAAGCCGCGAAGCGAGGATTAGAACCCACATCCTCTGACTCCCAAGCCCGGGCTCTTTCAATTAAGCCAAGCTGCTTGTAAACACGTTCCCTGCCCACAACGAGCTTACAGTCTAGAGGGGGAGGCAGGCATTACTAGAAATCAATGAATTACGGTTATGGACATAAGTGCTATGGGGCTGAGGGAGGAGGGAATAATAAAGGGAGCGAATCCAAGTACAAGGGAGACATGGAAGAGAGTGGGAGAAGAGGAAATGAAGATTCAATCAGGGAAGGCCTCTTGGAGGAGACATGCGACAGGTCTATTCATTCTATTAATAATGATAATGACATTTATTAAGTACTTACTATGTGCAAAGCACTGTTCTAAGCTCTGGGGAAGTTACAAGGTGATCAGGTTGTCCCACGGGGGGCTCACAGTCTTAATCCCCATTTTACAGATGAAGTAACTGAGGCAGAGAGAAGTTAAGTGACTTGCTCAAGGTCACACAGCTGGCAATTGGTGGAGCTGGGATTTGAACCCATGACCTCTGACTCCAAAGCCTGGGCTCTTTCCACTGAGCCACGCTGCTTCTCGTACCACACTCTCCCAAATTCTCTGCACAGATTGCAAGCTCTGAGAGGGGCGGGATTATATCTACTAACTCTATTCCACTCTGCCAAGCACTCAGTACAGTGCTCTGCAAATCGTAGCCTTTACGCTTCGGAAGGCAGGGATCAGGTCTAACAACTCTATCGGACTCTCCTAAGTACTTACTAATAATAACGATGGCATTTATTAAGCGCTTACTATGTGCAAAGCACTGTTCTACAGTGTTCCGCACAGCGTACGTACTTCGTAAATACCATAATTAATTACTGAAAGAGATACAAGTGGATCTGGGCATTAAATCACCTGCAAACTATGACAACTCATAGTACAGTGCTCTGCACACAGTAAGCGCTCAATAAATACGATTGATGATGATGAAGTGCTCAATAAATACGATTGACTGAATTTCCTTTCTAAGACGTGGGGGGTCATTGGGGTAAACAGAGCTGAGGAAAATAAGGGGAGTGGGAAAGTGAAGGAGCATGGCCTAGTGGTTAGAGCCCAGGCCTGGGAGTGAAAAGGACCTGGGTTCTAATCCTGGCTCCGCCACTTGTCCGCTGTGTGACCTTGGACAAGTCACCTCACTTCTCTGGGTACCAGTTACCTCATCTGGCAAATGGGGATTGAGACTGTGAGTCCCAGGTGGGACATTCATTCATTCATTCATTCAATTGTATTTATTGAGCGCTTACTGTGTGCAGAGCACTGGACTAAGTGCTTGGGAAGTACAAGTCGGCAACATATAGGGACAGTCCCTAACCAACAGTGGGCTCACAGTCTAGAAGGGGGAGACAGAGAACAAAACAAAATATATTAACAAAATAAAATAAATAGAATAGATATGTACAAGTAAAGTAAATAAATGGAGTAATAAATATGTACAAACATATATATATATATATACAGGTGCTGTGGGGAAGGGAAGGAGGTAAGGCTCACAGTCTAGGAGGGGGAGACAGACAACATAACAAAACAAGTGGACAGGTGTCAAAACCGTCAGAATAAATAGAATTACAGCTATGTGCACGGCATTAATAAAATAGAGTAGTAAATATGTACAAGTAAAATAAATAAAGCAATAAATATGTACAAATATATACAAATGCTTTGTGTTCTCCCCCTTACTTGGACTGTCCTGTGTCTGACCTGCTTGTCTTGTGTCTACCCCAGCACTTAAGAAGAAAAATGGTATCCGTTAGGCACTGTACTAGACACCAGGGTGGATACAAGCAAATTCATCCATTCATTCATCCATTCAATCGCATTTATTAAGTGCTTACTGTGGGCAGAGTAACTTGTAAATAACTACACTTATGCACAGAGTCTATTGTTGAAATGATAATAACAATAATGTTATTTGTTAAGCACTTATTATGCGCCGCACATCCGCCAAGCTAGCTCTCTTCCTCCCTTCAAGGCCCTACTGAGAGCTCACCTCCTCCAGGAGGCCTTCCCACACTGAGCCCCCTCCTTCCTCTCCCCCTCCTCCTCCTCTCCATCCGCCCCATCTTACCTCCTTCCCTCCCCACAGCACCTGTATATATGTACATATGTCTGTACGTATTTATTACTCTATTTTACTTGTACATATTTATTCTATTTATTTTATTTTGTTAATATGCTTTGTTTTGTTCTCTGTCTCCCCCTTTTAGACTGTGAGCCCACTGTTGGGTAGGGACCGTCTCGATATGTTGCCAACTTGTACTTCCCAAGTGCTTAGTACAGTGCTCTGCACACAGTAAGCGCTCAATAAATACGATAGAATGAATGAATGAATGAATGAATGAATGAATGCAGAGCTACAGAGCTCTGTACTAACTACTTGGGACAGGGGCTGTGTCCAACCCGATTTGCTTGTATCCACCCCAGCGCTTAATACTGTGCCTGGAATGTAGTAAGCGCTTAACAAATACCACAGTTATTAAGTGAAGGATATCATGGAGGGGTAGAACTGGAGCAGGAGGGCAAAGATTGTTTGTGGAGGGGCAGGTTTTGGGGAGTCACAATCTCCCTGGAAGCTCAGCTCAGAGACAATCACCCCATTTGTAATTCCTGGTGCTTGCGGGGGAATGCAGAGAAGCGGTGTGGCTTAATGGATAATAATAATAATGATGATAATAATGGCATTTATTTAGCACTTACTATGTGCAAAGCACTGTTCTAAGTGCTGGGGAGGTTACAAGGTGATCAGGTTGTCCCATGTGGGGCTCACAGTCTTAATCCCCATTTTACAGATGAGATCACTGAGGCCCAGAGAAGTTGAGTGACTTGCCCAAAGTCACATAGCTGAAAATTGGGGAAGTTGCGTGGCTCAGTGGAAATCAATCAATCAATCAATCATATTTATTGAGCGCTTACTGTGTGCAGAGCACTGTACTAAGTTCTTGGGAAGTACAAGTTGGCAACATATAGACGGTCCCTACAAGACAGAGGGCTCACAGTCTAGAGGGGGGAGACAGAGAACAAAACAAAACATATTAACAAAATAAAATAAATAGAATAAATATGTACAAGTAAAATAAATAAATAAATAGAGTAATATATACGTACAAACATATATACATCTATACAGGTGCTGTGGGGAAGGGAAGGAGGTAAGGCAGGGGGATGGAGAGGGGGAGGAGAAGGAGAGAAAGAGGGAGGGAAAGAGGGAGGGAAAGAGGGAAAAAGCCCGGGCTTTGGAGTCAGACAGAGGTCGTGGGTGCAAATCCCAGCTCTGCCACTTGTCAGCTGTGTGACTTTGGGCAAGCCACTTCATTTCTCTGTGCCTCAGTTACCTCATCTGTAAAATGGGGATTAAGACTGTGAGCCCCACATGGGACAACCTAATCACCTTGTAACCTCCCCAGCGCTTAGAACAGTGCTTTGCACATAGGAAGCGCTTAATAAATGCCATTTTTTTAAAAATGGCACAGCCAGGATTCAAACCCATGACCTCTGACTCGAAAGCCTGTGATCTTTCCCCTGAGCTATGTTGCTTCTCTGGCCCTGGGTTCTAATTCCAGCTCCTCCACACACCTGCTGTGCAACCCTGAGCAAGTCACTACACATGTCTGGACCTCAGTTCCCTCATCTGCAAAATGGGGATTCAATCCCTGTTCTCCTTCTTACTTACACTGGGAATCCCATGTGAGACATGATGACCCTATAATAGCCATAATAATAACTGCGGTATTTGTTAAGCGCTTACTGTGTGTCAGGCACTGTACTAAGTGCTGGGGTGGAAACAAGCAAATTGGGTTGGGCACAGTTCATGACTCACATGGGGCTCACAGTCTCAATCCCCACTTTTCAGATGAAGTAACTGAGGCCCAGAGAAGTGAAGTGAAGTGACTCGCCCAAGGTCATGAAGCAGACAAGTGGCAGAGCTGGGGTTAGAACTCACCACCTTCCGACTCCCAACCCTGGCTCTGTCCTTTAATAATAATAATGTCCTTTATTAAGCGCTTACTATGTGCAAAGCATTGTTCTAAGCGCTGGGGAGGTTACCAGGTGATCAGGTCATCCCACTGGGGGCTCACAGTCTTAATCCCCATTTTACAGATGAGGGAACTGAGGCCCAGAGAAGTGAAGTCTGGCGAAAGTCTAAACACCATGCCAACCTCGTTCACTTCAAGT
Source organism: Tachyglossus aculeatus (assembly GCF_015852505.1). Taxonomy (NCBI): domain Eukaryota; kingdom Metazoa; phylum Chordata; class Mammalia; order Monotremata; family Tachyglossidae; genus Tachyglossus; species Tachyglossus aculeatus. The sequence goes on along the minus strand of NC_052069.1, from coordinate 5,778,053 downwards.
TTATCCTTTCCTGCCTTAACTCAGCCCTCTCTTCTGCCAGACAAAACTATTTCTCCTCCCTTATTGACACCCATGCCCATCACCCCCCGCCAGCTCTTCCGTACATTCAACTCCCTTCTCAGGCCCCCGGTTCCTCCCCCTCCTCCTTCCCTCACCCCCAACGATCTGGCCTCCTACTTCATTAACAAAATTAAATCCATCAGGTCCGACCTCCCCAAAGTCTCTTCCCCCCTTTCTCCAAGCCCCCGGCTCTCAACACTCTCTGCTACTCTCCCATCCTTCCCAGCGGTATCCTCAGAGGAACTCTCCTCCCTCCTCTCAAGTGCTACTCCGGCCACCTGTGCTTCTGACCCCATTCCCTCTCATCTTATGAAATCTCTCGCTCCATCCCTTCTCCCCTCCTTAACTTCCATCTTCAACCGCTCACTCTCCACTGGTTCCTTCCCCTCTGCCTTCAAACATGCCCATGTCTCTCCCATCCTAAAAAAACCCTCTCTTGACCCCACCTCACCTTCTAGTTATCGTCCCATATCCCTCCTACCATTCCTTTCCAAACTCCTTGAACGAGTTGTCTACACGCGCTGCCTAGAATTCCTCAACAACAACTCTCTCCTCGACCCCCTCCAGTCTGGCTTCCGTCCCCTTCATTCCACGGAAACTGCCCTCTCAAAGGTCACCAATGACCTCCTGCTTGCCAAATCCAACGGCTCATACTCTGTCCTAATCCTCCTCGACCTCTCAGCTGCCTTTGACACTGTGGACCACCCCCTTCTCCTCAACACGCTATCTGACCTTGGCTTCACAGACTCCGTCCTCTCCTGGTTCTCCTCTTATCTCTCCGGTCGTTCTTTCTCAGTCTCTTTTTCAGGCTCCTCCTCCCCCTCCCATCCTCTTACTGTGGGGGTTCCCCAAGGTTCAGTGCTTGGTCCCCTTCTGTTCTCAATCTACACTCACTCCCTTGGTGACCTCATTTGCTCCCACGGCTTCTACTATCATCTCTACGCTGATGACACCCAGATCTCCATCTCTGCCCCTGCTCTCTCCCCCTCCCTCCAGGCTCGCATCTCCTCCTGCCTTCAGGACATCTCCATCTGGATGTCCGCCCGCCACCTAAAGCTCAACATGTCGAAGACTGAGCTCCTTGTCTTCCCTCCCAAACCTTGTCCTCTCCCTGACTTTCCCATCTCTGTTGACGGCACTACCATCCTTCCCGTCTCACAAGCCCGCAACCTTGGTGTCATCCTCGACTCCGCTCTCTCACTCACCCCTCACATCCAAGCCGTCACCAAAACCTGCCGGTCTCAGCTCCGCAACATTGCCAAGATCCGCCCTTTCCTCTCCATCCAAACCGCTACCCTGCTAATTCAAGCTCTCATCCTATCCCGTCTGGACTACTGCACTAGCCTTCTCTCGGATCTCCCATCCTCGTGTCTCTCTCCACTTCAATCCATACTTCATGCTGCTGCCCGGATTATCTTTGTCCAGAAACGCTCTGGACATATTACTCCCCTCCTCAAAAACCTCCAATGGCTACCGATCAATCTGCGCATCAAGCAGAAACTCCTCACCCTGGGCTTCAAGGCTGTCCATCCCCTCGCCCCCTCCTACCTCACCTCCCTTCTCTCCTTCTACTGCCCAGCCCGCACCCTCCGCTCCTCCACCGCTGATCTCCTCACCGTACCTCGCTCTCGCCTGTCCCGCCATCGACCCCCGGCCCACGTCCTCCCCCGGGCCTGGAATGCCCCCAATCCCTCTGCCCCTCCGCCAAGCTCGCTCTCTTCCTCCCTTCAAGGCCCTGCTGAGAGCTCACCTCCTCCAGGAGGCCTTCCCAGACTGAGCCCCTTCTTTCCTCTCCCCCTCCTCCCCCTCTCCATCCCCCCGTCTTACCTCCTTCCCTTCCCCACAGCACCTGTATATATGTATATATGGTTGTACATATTTATTACTCTATTTATTTATTGATTTATTTATTTTACTTGCACATTTCTATCCTACTTATTTTATTTTGTTGGTATGTTTGGTTCTGTTCTCTGTCTCCCCCTTTTAGACTGTGAGCCCACTGTTGGGTAGGGACTGTCTCTATGTGATGCCAATTTGTACTTCCCAAGCGATTAGTACAGTGCTCTACACATAGTAAGCGCTCAATAAATACGATTGATTGATTGATTGATTGAAGTGACTTGCCCAAAGTCACACAGCTGGCAATTGGCAGAGCCGGAATTTCAACCCATGACCTCTGACTCCAAAGCCTGTGCTCTTTAATAGTAATAATAATAATAATCATGGCATTTATTAAGCGCTCACTATATGCAAAGCACTGTTCTAAGCGCTGGGGAGCTTACAAGGTGATTGGGCTGTCCCATAGGGGGCTCACAGTCAATCCCCATTTTACAGATGAGGTAACTGAGGCGCAGAGAAGTTAAGTGATTTGCCCAAAGTCACACAGCTTGACAATTGGCAGAGCTGGGATCTGAACCCATGACCACTGACTCCAAAGCTCGGGCTCTTTCCACTGAGCCACGCTGCTTCTCACCATACTCTTCTTGTATTAACTCCAGCGCTTAGTACAGTGTTTGACACACAGTCAGCACTTAACCAATAGCTGAATTATGGTGCTGAATTATGGTGCTGAATTATGGTTATTGCTCTGATTTTTTGGCTGTCTTCCGCCTGCCCATTGCGTTGCTCACAGGTAATCACACCAACTCATCTGACCGGAGAAAAGCCGTTTGTAACGCCCACTGACATACTTTTCCCTCCCCAGCCCGGCGAACTGGTGAGGTGAGGAAAATTCACTGGGGACGGGTAGCCTGACTTCATTCCAGCGACTTATTATTTTTTTTTATGGTACTTGTTAAGCACTTACTATCTGCCAGGCACTGTTTTAAGCGCTGGGGTAGATACAAGCTAATCGGGTTGGACACAGTCCCTGTCCCACATGGGGTTCACAGCCTTAAGCAGCGCAGCTCAATGGAAAAGGGCTTGAGAGTCAGAGGTCATGGGTTCAAATCCCAGCTCTGCCAACAGTCTGCTGTGTGACTTTGGGAAAGTCACTTTACTTCTCTGGGTCTCAGTTACCTCCTCTGTAAAATGGGGATGAAGACTGTGAGGCCCCCTGTGGGACAACCTGATTACCTTGTAACCTCCCCAGCACTTAGAACAGTGCTTTGCACTTAATAAATGTTATTTTAATAAATGTTGTTTTAGACTGTGAGCCCACTGTCGGGTAGGGACTGTCTCTCTATGTTGCCAACTTGTACTTGCCAAGCGCTTAGTACAGTGCTCTGCACACAGTAAGCGCTCAATAAATACGATTGATTGATTGATTGATTGATTATTAATTTCCATTTTACAGAAGAGGGAACGGAGGTCCAGAGAATAATAATAATAATAATAATAATAATAATGGTATTTGTTAAGTGCTTACTATGTGCCAGACACTGTACTAAGTGCTGGAGTGGATACAGTCGCTGTCCCACGTGGGACTCCCAGTCTCACTCTGCCTTTTACAGAAGAGGTGACTGAGGCCCAGAGAAATGAAGTGACTTGTCAAGGGTCACAAGGCAGAACAGTGGTGGAGCCGGGACTAGAACCCAGATCCTTCTGACGCCCGGGCCCGGGCTCTAACCACCAGGCAATGCTGCTTCTCTGATTTGCTCCTGCTGTTTGGACTCTGTCTCTTGTCCTGCCCCTGCGTGCGGGTGAAGGAGAAGAGCTAGGGATGATGATGATGATGATGATCCTCCGTGGCCATGTTTGGTAAGATGAGGTCTCTCAGACCTCATTCATTCATTCAATCATATTTATTGAGCACTTACTGGTGCAGAGCACTGTACTAAGCGCTTGGGAAGTACAAGTTGGCAACATATAGAGACCGTCCCTACCCAACATTGGGCTCACAGTCCAAAAGCCCCCCCCAATTCCTCCACAGCCATTGCTTTTAGTCTGGATCTCACTACCTCGAGGCCACAATCAGCCCATTCATCCGCCCATCAATCCCTGCCACTTAATAAACACTTGATGCTTGCTTGTTCCCCTTCTTACTGAGATCATCAGCCCCATGTCATTCATTCATTCAATTGTATTTATTGAGCGCTTACTGTGTGCAGAGCACTGTACTAAGCGCTTGGGAAGTACAAGCTGGCAACATATAGAGACGGTCCCTACCCAACAACGGGCTCACAGGCTAGACAGGGGAGACAGAAAACAAAACAAAACATGTAGTCAGGTGTCATCAGAATAAATAGAGGTAAAGTTAGGTGCACATCATTGACAAAATAAATAGAATAGTAAATTTGTACAAGTAAAATAAATAGAGTAATAAATCTGTACAAACATATATACAGGTGCTGTGGGGAGGGGAAGGAGGTAGGGTGGCGGGGATGGGGAGGGGGAGAGGAAAAAAGGTGCTAAGTGTGGGAAGGCCTCTTGGAGGAGGTGAGCTCTCAGTAGGGCTTTGAAGGGAGGAAGAGAGCTAGCTTGGTGGATGGGCGGAGGGAGGGCAATTGTCAGCTGTGTGACTCTGGGCAAGTCACTTCAGAGCCCACTGAGGGACAACCTGATCACCTTATAACCTCCCTAGCGCTTGGAACAGTGCTTTGCACATAGTAAGCGCTTAATAAATGCTATTATTATTATTATTATTATTATTATTATTATTATTATTATTATTCCGGGCCCGGGGGAGGACGTGGGCCGGGGGTTGATGGCGGGACAGGCAAGAACGAGGCCCGGTGAGGAGGTGAGTGGAGGCAGAGGAGCAGAGGGTGCGAGCTGGGATGGAGAAGGAGAGAAGGGAGGTGAGGTAGGAGGGGGCGAGGGGATGGACAGCCTTGAAGCCTAGAGTGAGGAGTTTTATAATAATAATAATAATAATAATAATAATAATCATAATGATAATGATAACAATATTTCTAATAATGGTATTTCTCACTGTGCCTCTATCTCCTCTATCGCGGCTCTGAGCCCTCTCTCATGTCCGGCTTCTGGCCTGGAATGCCTTCCCTCCTCAAATCCCACAAACGATTACTTGCCCCCCATTTCGAAGCCTTATTGAAGGCCCATCTCCTCCAAGAAGCCTTCCCCGACTAAGCCCCCTCTTTCCTCGTCTCCCACTCCCTTCTGCGTCCCCCTGACTCGCTCCCTTTATTCATCCCCCCTCCCAGCCCCACACCACTTATGTACCTATCTGTCATTTCTTTATTTCTGTGAATATCTGTCTCCTCCCTTCTAGACAGTAAGCCACTGTGGTCAGGGAATGTGTCCATTTATTGATGTATTGTCCTCTCCCAAGTGCTTAGTAATAATAATAATACTAATAATAATAATAATAATAATGGTATTTGTTAAGTGCTTACTATGTGCAAAGCACTATTCTAAGTGTTGGGGAGATTACAAATTGAACAGGTTGACCCACGTGGGGCTCACAGTTTTAATCCCCATTTTACAGATGAGGTAACTGAGGCACAGAGAAGTGAAGTGACTTCCCCAGTCATGCAGCTGACAGTTGGCGGAGCCGGGATTTGAACCCATGACCTCTGACTCCAAAGCCCGGGCTCTTTCCACTGAACCACGCTGCTTCTCTAGTACAGTGCTCTGTACATAGTAAGTGCTCAATAAATACATTTGAATGAATTAGGTGATTACTAAGTGACAGGCACTGCCCTAAGCACCGGGGTAGATGCAAGAAATAATAAAATGTAGTTAATAATAATGGCATTTATTAAGCACTTACTATGTGCAAAGCACTGTTCTAAGCACTGGGGAGGTTACAAGGTGATGAGGTTGTCCCACAGCGGGTTCACAGTCTTAATCCCCATTTTACATATGGGGCAACTGAGGCACAGAGAAGTTAAGTGACTTGCCCAAAGTCACACAGCTGACGGTGCCGGGATTTGAACCCATGACCTCTGACTCCAAAGCCCAGGTTCTTTCCACTGAGCTATGCTGCTTCTCTAGTTGGCCTGTTGTTGCGTAGGGACCATCTCTATCTGTTGCCGAATTGTATTTCTCAAGCGCTTAGTACAGTGCTCTGCACACAGTAAGTGCTCAATAAATACGATTGAATGAATGAATAATTGGTCAGCGATTCCAGAGTTCTCTGTCTCCCGATGACCCAAGGTTGCTTCTAATCGAAGATTCAGGGACCTATTCAGGTAGCGGAATTCTGGCTTGACAGGAATAACTAGTCCTATAATTCCCGGGTAATTGGGGGAGAAGCCAACACATTGTACTTTCACACACCAAGAAGCTCTGAATTAGTTATAACCTCTTTAATTAATAATAATAATTATTATATTATTATGGCATTTGTTAAGCGCTTACTATGTGCAAAGCACTGTTCTAAGCGCTGGGGGGGATACAATGTGATCAAGTTGTCCCACGTGGGGCTCACAGTCTTAATCCCCATTTTTACAGAGGAGGGAACTGAGGCTCAGAGAAGTGAAGTGACTTGCCCAAGGTCACACAGCAGACTTGTGGCGGAGCCGGGACTCGAACCCACGACCTTTGACTCCTTCCACTGAGCCACGCTGCTTCTCCGTGATAGGAGCAGATACTCAGGAAAGACGGTTAATTTTTTCCAGTTTAAAAAAAAAAACTTCTAGGGTACACACGGTTGTTTTTCATGGTCAAAATAGATTCAGCCGAATTCATGAGAATCAAAAATACTTATCCACAACTTACGCCAATGCTTTACTATGAATTGGGATAAAATGCATTGAAGAATATGCATATGTTTCCAAGATTCCTTAGAGGAAGTCAGTTAATCGAATTTATTGAGCATTTACTATGTGCAGAACACTGTACTAAGTGCTTCAGAGAGTGTAATATCACAATATGAAAGGCACATTCCCTGCCCACGACGAGCTTACAGTCTAGAAGGGGAGACAGACATTAATAGAAATAAATATAATTACACATATGGGCTGGGAGAGGGTTAGGAGTAACCAAAAATTCTCCCACCCTCAACTTTTCAGATATCTTCCTAGCCCATATTCAATCTCCGTTCTCTCTCCCACTTACTCCGTGAGCCCGCTGTGGGACAGGGATTGGGTTCGACCTGATTATCTTGCCTCTACCCCAGCACTTAGTGCAGTGCTTGGCATGTAGTAAGCACTTAACAGCTACAACGGTTGTTATTATTTTCAAAAAAGCAAAATGACCCCGAATTCATTCACTCATTCATTCAATCGTATTTATTGAGCGCTTACTGTGTTTAGAGCACTGGACTAAGCGCTTGGGAAGTACAAGTTGGCAACATATTCATTCATTCATTCATTCAATGGTATTTCTTGAGCGCTTACTGTGTGCAGAGCACTGTACTAAGCGCTTGGGAAGTACAAGTTGGCAACATATGAAAATCCAGCAATTGCCCAGGGGGGCCCAAGAGCTGTGAAAAGTCTGTGATTTAGGGGTGTGATTTTGGGTGTGCTCTATACGCACATTCCTGCTTGTTTGGCCAAGTCTGGATTTCCTCAGCACACACGGGGCCCGATTTCACCACTGAATTTCCAGCCGTGAACTCAAACCACATTTTGCAAATTCCTTTTCTCTGATTTTCCTCGTGCCCCCAGTTCTGCCACATTGAAGGCGCCTGTTCCATTCATTCATTCAATCGTATTTATTGAGCGCTCACTGTGTGCAGAGCACTGGCCTAACTGCTTGGGAAGTACAAGTCGGTAACATATAGAGACGGTCCCTAACCAACAACGGGCTCACAGTCTAGAAGGGGGATTTATCAAGCACCTACCATAATAATAATAATAATAATAATGGCATTTATTAAGCGCTAACTATGTGCAAAGCACTGTGCAAAGCATTACTTTGTTAATATGTTTTGTTTTGTTCTTTGTCTCCCCCTTCTAGACTGTGAGCCCGCTGTTGAGTAAGGACCGTCTCTAGCGTAGCTAACTGGAAAGAGACCGGGCTTTGGAGTCAGAGGTCATGGGTTCAAATTCCAGCTCCACCAATTATCAGCTGTGTGACTTTGGGCAAGTCACTTCACTTCTCTGGGCCTCAGTTCCCTCATCTGTAAGATGGGGATTAAGACTGTGAGCCCCCCGTGGGACAACCTGATCACCTCGTAACCTCCTCAGCGCTTAGAACAGTGCTTTGCACATAGTAAGCGCTTCATAAATGCCATTATTATTATTATTATTATATGTTGTCAACTTGTACTTCCCAAGCGCTTAGTACAGTGCTCTGCACACAGTAAGCACTCAATAAATACGATTGAATGAATGAATGAATGGGGAGGTTACAAGGTGATCAGGTTGTCCCCTGGGGCGCTCACAGTCTTCATCTCCATTTTACAGATGAGGGAACTGAGGCTCGGAGAAGTGAAGTGACTTGCCCATGGTCACACAGCTGACAAGTGGCAGAGCCGGGATTTGAACCCATGACCTCTGACTCCAAAACCCGGGCTCTTTCCACTGAGTCACGCTGCTTCTCTATGTGCAGAGCACTGTACTAAGTGCTTGGAAAACCAGTATGGCGTAGTGTGGATAGAGAAGGGGGCTAGGAGTCAAAAAGGCATGGGTTCTAATCCTGCCTCCACCTGGCTGCTATGTGACCCTGGGCAAGTCCCTTCACTTTTCTGGGCCTCAGTTACCTCATCTGCTTTGGGGAACTGAAGACCATTTGACAGGGTGAGCCAGTATGCCTTGGCTCTGCCACTTGTCTGCTGTGTGACCTTGGCCAAGTCACTTCACTTACCTGGGCCTCAATTACCTCATCTGGAAAATGGGGCTTGAGATGGCGAGCCCCACGTGGGACAGGGACTGTGTCCAACCTGATAATAATAATGATGGCATTTATTAAGCACTTACTATGTGCAAAGCACTGTTCTAAGTACTGGGGAGGATACAAGGTGATCGGGTTGTCCCACGGGGGGCTCACAGACTTAATTCCCATTTTACAGATGAGGTGCCTGAGGCACAGAGAAGTTAAGTGACCTGCCCAAAGTCACACAACTGACAAGTGGAGCCGGAATTTGAACCCATGCCCTCTGACTCCAAAGCCTGGGCTCTTTCCACTGAGCCATGCTGACCTTGTATCTACCCCAGTGCTTAGAACAGTGTTTGGCACATAGTAAGCGCTTAACAAATACCATAATTATTATAATTGTTATTCATTCATTCATTCATTCAATCAGATTTATTGAGCGCCTACTGTGTGCACAGCACTGTACTGAGCGCTTGGGAAGTACAAGTCAACAACATATAGAGACGGTCCCTACCCAACAACGGGCTCACAGTCTTGAAGGGGAAGACAGACAACAAAACAAAACATGTGGACAGGTGTCATGTCATCAGAATAAATAGAAGTAAAGCTAGAAGCACATCATTAACGAAATAAATGGAATAGTAAATATGTACAAGTCAAATAAATTTAGTAATAAACTATTACTCTATTCATAATATTATATATTATTATTATATTGTATTATTATATATATTATTACTTATTCTAATAGATTATTATAATCAGGTGTTCTGTGGGGCTCACTGTCTAGGTAGGAGGGAGAACGGGGATTGAATCCCCATTTGACAAATGAGGAAACTGAGGCCCAGAGAAGTTAAACGACTGGCACTAGGTAACACAGCAGACCATGGCAGGCTAAGTCTGTAGAGAAGCAGCGTGGCTCAGTGGAAAGAGCCCGGGCTTTGGAGCCGGAGGTCATGGGTTCAAATCCCGGCTCTGCCAATTGTCTGCTGTGTGACTTTGGGCAAGTCACTTCACTTCTCTGGGCCTCAGTTACCTCATCTGTCAAATGGGGATTAAGACTGTGAGCAACCCGTGGGACAACCTGATCACTTCGTAACCTCCCCAGCGCTTAGAACAGTGCTTTGCACATAGTAAGCGCTTAAGAAATGTCATTATTATTATTAAGTCCCAGAGAGAGCCCCCCACCTTTTCCTCTGCTCCCCCTCCCCTTACCATCTCCCTGACTCTCTCCCTTTGCTCTCCCCCCTTCCCTGCCCCACAGCACTTGTGAATATATGTATATATTTATAATTAACAAGTCTATTTATTTTTGTTAATGATGTGGATATATCTATATCTACATATATATGTGTGTGTACATATCTATAATTCTATTATTTATTTATTTGTTATTTATTTGTTATTGGGTTTGAATCCCAGCTCCGCCACTCGTCAGCTGTGTGACCTCGGGCAAGCCAGTTAACTTCTCTGTGCCTCAGTTACCTCATCTATAAAATGGGGATTAAGACTGTGAGCCCCACCTGGGACATCCTGATCACCTTGTATCCCTCCCAGAGCTTAGAACAGTGCTTTGCACATAGTAAGCGCTTAACAAATACCATTATTATCATTTATATTATTATTTACTTACAGTGATGCTACTGATGCCTCTCCCTCCTAGACTGTGAGCCCGTTGTTGGGTAGGGACCATCTCTATATGTTGCTGACTTGTACTTCCCAAGCGCTTAGTACAGTGTTCTGCACACAGTAAGTGCTCAATAAATACGATTGAACAAATGAATGTTTACTTGTTTTGATGTCTGACCTCCCCCCTTCTAGACTGTGAGCTCATTGTGGGCAGGGGTTGTCTCTGTTGCCAAATTGTTCTTCCCAAGCGCTTAGTACAGTGCTCTGCGCACAGTAAGCACTCAATAAATATGATTGAATAATAATAATGATAATAATAAAGATGGCATTGGTTAATTCATCATCATCATCAATTGTATTTATTGAGCGCTTACTGTGTGCAGAGCACTGTACTAAGCGCTTGGGAAGTACAAACTGGCAACATATAGAGACAGTCCGTACCCAACAGTGGGCTCACAGTCTAAAAGGGGGAGACAAAACCAAACAATTTTCATTGTTAATTAATTATCATTGTTTGGTTTTAATTAATTAATTAATTAATAACAACAATTAATTATCATTGGTTAATTATTATTATTGCTGTACTAAGCACATTCATTCATTCATTCATTCAATCGTATTTACTGAGCGCTTACTGTGTGCAGAGCACTGTACTAAGCGCTTGGGAAGTACAAGTTGGCAACATATAGAGCCGGTCCCTGCCCAACAGCGGGCTCACAGTCTAGAAGGGGGAGACAGAGAACAAAACATATTAACCAAATAAAATAAATAGAATAAATATGTACAAATAAAATAAATAAATGGGAAAGAAAAATACAACAAAATTAATAGAGTCATTCCCTGACCAGGAGTTTACAGGGAATTAATGTGGAAATGACTACGTGTCAATTCCCTGTCCCGCACTGATCTCATAGCCTCATAAATAGGTGGGAGAACAGGCACAGGTTCCTTATTTTTTAAAGGACTAAAGTGAGGCACACAGAAATTAATCACACAGGTGGCAAGTGGCAAAGCTGGGATTAATAATGATGATTAATAATAATTATGGTGTTCGTTAAGCACTTACTATGTACCAGGCACTGTACTAAGCACTGGGCTGGATACGAGCAAATCGGGTTGGACACCATCCCTGTCCCAGCTGGGGCTCATAGTCTCAATCCCCGTTTTACAGATGAGGGAACTGAGGCCCAGAGACGTGAAGTGGCTTGCTCAAGGTCACACAGCAGACTCCTGGAGGAGCCGGGATTAGAACCCGGATCCTCTGACTCCTTGCTTCTGGTAACTGCTAGGGATTCTGAGTATGTGTGTGTGTGTGTACATACCTATGATTCTATTTATTTATTTATTTGTTATGTATTTGTTATTGGGTTCGAATCCCAGCTCCGCCACTTGTCAGCTGTGTGACCTTGGGCAAGCCAGTTGACTTCTCTGTGCCTCAGTTACCTCATCTATAAAATGGGGACTAAGACTGTGAGCTGTGAGGTGAGGTACGAATTTTTGCGCTTCACTGAAGGACAACGTGTTGAGACCATATCTCCTCCAGGAAGCCTTCCTTGATCCGTCTTTCATCTTCCCACCCAAGAGCCGCTTCACATTTCCTTTTTTAAGAAAAACTGTGGATCCGCTACCGGAACGACTGCAGATTCATTCATTCATTCATTCAATGGTATTTAGAGAAGCAGCGTGGCTCACTGGAAAGAGCACGGGCTTTGGAGTCAGAGGTCATGGGTTCGAATCCCAACTCCGCCACGTCCGCTGTGTGACCTTGGGCGAGTCACTTCACTTCTCTGAGCCTCAGTTCCCTCATCTGTAAAATGGGGATTAAGACTGTGAGCCCCACATGGGACAACTTGATCACCTTGTATCCCCCCCAGCGCTTAGAACAGTGCTCTGCACATAGTAAGCGCTTAACAAATGCCATTATTATTATTATTATTATTTATTGAGCGCTTACTGTGTGCAGAGCACTGTACTAAGCGCTTGGGAAGTACAAGTCGGAAAAATATAGAGACGGTCCCTACCCAACAACGGGCTCACACTTTGATATTCATCAACCCCACAACAAATAACTTCATTTCCCCACTCGTCAATTTATTTTAAAGTCTTTCCTTCCCAGTAGACTGTAAAGCTCCTTGTAGGCAGAGATGCAGCATGGCTCAGTGGAAAGAGCCCGGGCTTTGGAGTCAGAGGTCATGGGTTCGAATCCCAACTCCGCCACATGTCTGCTGTGTGACCTTGGGCAAGTCACTTAACTTCTCTGAGCCTCAGTTACTTCACCTGTAAAATGGGGATTAAGACTGTGAGCCCCCCGTGGGACAACTTGATCACCTTGTGTGTGCCCCCCCATTGCGCTTAGAACAGTGCTCTGCACATAGTAAGCGCTTAACAAATGCCATCATTATTATTATTATCTATCAACTCTATTGCATTGGGCTTTACCAAGTGCTTAATGTTCCGCAATCAATCAGTGGACTTTATTGAGCACTGACTGAGCGCAGGCCACTGTACTAAGCACTTAGGAGAGTATAGTACGACAGAGTTGGTAGACGCAGACGGAGGTGGAGCGTTCTGGGAGAAATGTGTCTGTGGCGTCGCTCTGGAGATGACTCGACGGCATAAAGCCGTTGTTGAGCAGGAATTGTCTCTATTTGTTGCTGAATTGTACTTTCTAGGCGCTTAGTACAGTGGTCTGCGCACAGTAAGCGCTCACTAAATACAACTGAATGAATGACAAGTTGTTAAGGGTTTAGTACGTGCCAGGCACTGTACTAAGCGCTGGGGTAGATTTCCCTCCCTTCCCCACAGCACCTGTATACATGTATATATGTTTGTACATATTTTTTTACTCTATCTATTTATTTATTTAATTTATTTGTACATATCTATTCTATTTATTTTATTTTGTTAGTATGTTTGGTTTTGTTCTCTGTCTCCCCCTTTTAGACTGTGAGCCCACTGTTGGGTAGGGACTGTCTCTATATGTTGCCAATTTGTACTTCCCAAGCGCTTAGGACAGTGCTCTGCACATAGTAAGCGCTCAATAAATACGATTGATGATGATGATGATGATGATGATTTCGCCTAATCAGGTTGGACACCGTCCACGACGCTTTGGAGAGTGTTCTGCATTCGTTTATCCATTCAATCGTATTTATTGAGCACTTACTGTGTGCAGAGCACTGCACTAAGCACTTGGAAAGTACAATTCGGGCAACAGATAGAGACAATTCATTCATTCATTCATTCAATTGTATTTATTGAGCGCTTACTGTGTGCAGAGCACTGGACTAAGCGCTTGGGAAGTACAAGTCGGCCACAGAGAGAGACGGTCCCTACCCAACAGCGGGCTCACAGTCTAGAAGCAGCGTGGCTCAGTGGAAAGAGCCCGGGCTTTGGAGTCAGAGGTCGTGGGTTCAAATCCCACCTATGCCAATTGTCAGCTGTGTGACTTTGGGCCAGTCACTTAACTTCTCTGGGCCTCAGTTACCTTATCTGTAAAATGGGGATTAAGACTGTGAGCCCCCACCATGGGACAACCTGATCACCTTGTAACCTCCCCAGCACTTAGAACAGTGCTTTGCACATAGTAAGTGCTTAATAAATGCCATCATCATTATTATTATTATTATTTGCACATAGTAAACACTTAATAAATGTCGTTATTATTATTATTATTGGAACAGTTCTTTGCACATAGTGAGTGCTTAATAAATGCCATTATTATTATTGGAACAGTTCTTTGCACATAGTAAGTGCTTAATAAATGCCATTATTATTATTGGAACAGTTCTTTGCACATAGTAAGTGCTTAATAAATGCCATTATCATTATTATTATTTTACAGATGAGGTCACTGAGGCACATAGAAGCCCTCAATAAATACAATTCAATAATAATGATAATAATAATGATGATGGCACTTATTAAGCATTTACTATGTGCAAAGCACTACTGAGTGATTTACTGTGAGGCTGAGGAAAGGATGATTATCTAGTGGAAAGGGCTTTTGATGGGGAATCAGAAATTTGACTTCTTGTTCTAGTCTCTGCTGTGCTACTTGCCTGCTGTGGGACTTTTGGCCAGTCAAAAGTCACTTGGCCAAAAGTCATTTAGTGTCTCTGGGCCTCGATTTCTTCATCTGCAAAATGGGGTTTAGACACCCGCTCTTCCTCCCGCTGAGCCAGGCAGCCCTGGGTGGGAATGGGACTGTGTCCAATCTGCTTATCTCCCGGAAAGCTACCATAGTTATTATTCGTAAATAACTGGCTTTCTCCTTTCTCCATGCCCTTCCCCACAAAAAACAGGTTTGAGGTCTGGGGGAAAGTTATACGCCACAAAACCAAGGAATTCACTCTCCGTAGAGATTAGGATTTGGAAAATTTCACGGATAAACTGTCCAGAGTGGCTTCCCGGAGGGAAATTTAGGGAGATAGAGGGAAAAAGTTAGGGATAACGAATGGAACGCCCCTAAACACTAGGATAGAGGTCAAAGCAGTGAGAAGGGGGGCTCACAGTCTTAATCCCCATTTTACAGATGAGGGAACTGAGGCATAGAGAAGTGAAGTGAGTTGCCCGAAGTCACACAGCTGACAATTGGCAGAGCTGGGATTCGAACCCATGACCCCTGCTTCCAAAGCCCGGGCTCTTTCCACTGAGCCACGATGCTTCTCATTAGGCCTTTTGCTGCAGATTAGCATTTAGGACAAAGAGATGTAGCTAATTGCATGGCTACAGATGAACACAAGACCAGGACAGACTGTGACTGTGAGCCCACTGTTGGGTAGGGACTGTCTCTATATGTTGCCAACTTGTACTTCCCAAGCGCTTAGTATAGTGCTCTGCACACAGTAAGTGCTCAATAAATATGATTGATGGTAAATAAATATGATTGATGAGGACAGACTGTGACTGTGAGCCCACTGTTGGGTAGGGACCATCTCTATATGTTGCCAACTTGTACTTCCCAAGCGCTTAGTACAGAGCTCTGCACACAGTAAACGCTCAATAAATACGATTGAATGAATGAATGACAGGAAGTTTATTCCAGAACTAAAATCGAGTGGAAGGCCGGTAGAGTACTTATTCTGTAGCAAAAATTGAGTGGAATACCAGTAGGGAGAGCTTATTACATAGCTAAAATTGGCTGTGCATACCCCAACCTAAGGAAGGAAATCAAACACAGGATATACAAATGCTCTAAAAATAGCCAGCACGGTGGAAGAAAATGGCTCACGGACTGACAATACTTAATGGAATTAGAGGTGGAAAATGCAAAGTAATGAGGTCTGGATAAACAATTAACGTCTTAGGGATCAATGGAAAAAGAAGGTTCTGGGTCGGGATTTGAAGGTCAGATAACTTCACCATCTGCTTCAGCTCAGTGAGAAGCAGCGTGTGCATAGCACTGTACTAAGTGCTGCTTGGGAGAATACAATACAGCAATAAACAGGCATATCCCCTACCCATAAGGACGTTACAATCTAATCATGGACACCAACGTAGAAATCTTCCAAAATTATCACATTTTTTTAATGGCATTTGTGAAGTTGTTACTATGTGCCAGTCACTGAGAAGCAGCGTGGCTCAGTGGAAAGAGCCCGGGCTTTGGAGTCAGAGGTCAAGGGTTCAAATCCCAGCTCCGCCAATTGTCAGCTGTGTGACCTTGGGCAAGTCACTTATCTTCTCTGGGCCTCAGTTACCTCACCTGTAAAATGGGGATTAAGACTGGGAGCCCCCCTGTGAGACAACCTGATCACCTTGTAACCTCCCCAGTGCTTCGAACAGTGCTTTGCACATAGTAAGCGCTTAATAAATGCCATCATCATCATCATCATCAATGTCCTAAGTGCAGGGGTAGAGACAAGCTAATCCAAATTGGAAACAGTCCCTGTCCCACATAGGGCTCAAAGTCTTAACCCCCATTTTACATTCATTCAATCATTCAATTGTATTTATTGAGTGCTTCGTGTGCTCAATAATTATTAATAATAATGATATTATGATCGTATCATAAAATATTTTAAATAATATTTATATTTTATATTATACATAATTTTAATTATTTAATTCAATTATTTTATTTAATAATAAAATAAATAATTTTATATTTATATATTCAATATATAGATGTTATATAATGATAACACATTAATAATAATGTACTGTACAATACAGAGTACCGTACTAAGCACTTTACAGGTGAGGTAACTGAGGCCCCAAGAAGGGAAGTGACTTTCCCAAGGTCACACAGCAGACAAGTAGCCGAGCTAGGATTAGAACTCAGATCCTCTGCCTCACAGGCCTGAGCTCTTTCCTCTAAGCCACACTGCTTCTCCCGTTGCTGGTGAATCGTAAAACGAAAGCTAATCTACAGGTTTGCATTTCAAATCATCATCATCATCAGTCGTATTTATTGAGCGCTTACTGTGTGCAGAGTACCGTACTAAGCGCTTGGGAAGTACAAGTTGGCAACATATAGAGACAGTCCCTACCCAACAGTGGGCTCACAAATCCAATTTCGACCTGAATTTCTCAACAATCACCACCTGAATGACATTCTTTTCAACGCCTGGGATATCCAACCTAAATTTAGAGTCTAGAGGTTTCCGGAATTAATCCGCAGCGGTGTTTGTTAACAAACCTAACGGGCAAAGTGTTATTCCAGATCACATCCGTTGGACAATGGCTGCAGTTTTTAGAACCGCCTAGGCAGTTCCCTTGTTCATCAGATGGCGAGCCCTGGATTCCACACAAATGCTTCCCATCGTGATGCACCAACTCCTATTAGAAGCTAAATTGATTTCCTACCGAGTCTGGAGAGATTATCCTCACCACCCAAGCAGACTCCAGGTCCAGGTTCTATTCACTAAGAAGAATAATGATAGCTGTGGTATCTGTTAAACGCTTACTACGTGCCAGGCACTGTAGTAAGCTCTGGGGTAGACACAAGCTAATTGGTTTGGACACAGTCCCTGTCCCACGTGGGGCTCACAGTCTTAATCCCCATTTTACAGATGAGGGAACTGAAGCCCAGAGAAGTTAACTGACTTGCCCAAGGTCACCGAGCAGAAACGTGGAGGAGTCAGAATTAGAACCCAGGTCCTTCCAACTCCCAGGTCCGGGTTCTATCCACTAGGACACGCTGATTTTCTTGTTACGGGGGGAGACTATATCTGGTAATTCTGTTGTAGTGTAGTAAGAATAATAATAATAGTAATAATAATGCTATTTCTTAAACTCTTGTACCAAACACTGTTTTAAGCGCGGTGGTAGATACAAGGTCATCAGTCTCTCTTGCGGGCTTCTCCTCCCCCTCCCATCCCCTTACTGTGGGGGTTCCTCAAGGGTCAGTTCTTGGTCTCCTTCTGTTCTCGATCTACACTCACTCCCTTGGTGACCTCATTCGCTCCCACGGCTTCAACTATCATCTCTAGGCTGATGACACCCAAATCTCCATCTCTGCCCCTGCTCTCTCCCCCTCCCTCCAGGCTGGCATCTCCTCCTGCCTTCAGGACATCTCCATCTGGGTGTCTGCCCGCCATCTAAAACTCAACATGTCCAAGACTGAACTCCTTGTCTTCCCTCCCAAACCCTGCCCTCTCCCTGACTTTCCCATCACTGTGGACGGCACTACCATCCTTCCCGTCTCCCAAGCCCGCAACCTTGGTGTCATCCTCGACTCCGCTCTCTCGTTCACCCCTCACATCCAATCTGTCACCAAAACCTGCCCGTCTCAGGTCAGGCCCTTGTCCTACCTCTGGCCTGGAATGCCCTCCCTAATAATAATAATAATAATAATAATGATGGCATGATGGGGATGAAGACTGTGAGTCCCAACGTGGGACAAGCTGATTCATTCATTCATTCAATCGTATTTATTGAGCGCTTACTGTGTGCAGAGCACTCTACTAAGCACTTCGGAAGTACAATTTGGCAACTTATACACACGGTCCCTACCCAACAGCGGGCTGACAGTCTAGAAGGGGGAGACAGACAACAAAACAAAACATACTAACAAACTAAAATAAATAGAATAAATATGTACAAATAAAATAGAGTAATAAATACGTATAAACATACATATATATACAGGTGGTGTGGGGAGGGGAAAGAGGTAAGGCGAGGGGGATGGGGAGGGGGAGGAGGGGGAGAGGAAGGAGGGGGCTCAATCTGGGAAGGCCTCCTGGAGGAGGTGAGTTCTCAGCAGGGCATTGAAGGGAGGAAGAAAGCTAGCTTGGCGGATGGGCAGAGGGAGGGCATTCCAGGCCAGGGGGAGGATGGGGGCCAGGGGTCGATGACGGGACAGGCGAGAACGAGGCCTAACGGTGAGGAGATTAGGGGCAGAGGAGTGGAGGGTGCGAGCTGGGCTGGAGAAGGAGAGAAGGGAGGTGAGGTAGGAGGGGGTGGAGAAGCAGCTTGGTCTATGGGCTAGACACCTGGGCCTGGAAATCAGAAGGACATGGGTTCTAATCCTGGCTCTGCCACTTCTCTGCTGTGTGGCCTTGGGCGACTCACTTCACTTCTGTGTGCCTGTGTTACCTCATCTGTAAAATGGGAATTAGGATTGTGAGCCCCATGTGGGACAGGGACTGTATCCAACCTGATTGTCTTGCATCTACCCCAGTACTTGGTTCAGTGCCTGTCACATAGTAAGTGCTCTACAAATACCATTAAAAAAAAAAAAGTAGCTTGGACACAGAACCTGTCTCACATAGGACTCATACCTTAAGAGATGGAGAACATGGATTTTCCCTCCATTTTTACAAGTGAGGAAATAGCCAAGATAAGTGACTTGCTCAAGGTCACTTAGCAGAAAAATGGCAGAACCCAAGTCCCCTGACTTCCGGGCCTGTGCTTCTTTCACTAGGCTAAAAATGTCTGGATTGTAAACTTCTAGAGGGGAGGGATTGTATCTACTAACCGTAAATATGGTGCTAGGCACACACCGTGGCTCAGTGGAAAGAGCAAGGGCTTTGGAGTCAGAGGTCATGGGTTCAAATCCCGGCCCCACCAATTGTCAGCTGTGTGACTCTGGGCAAGTCACTTCACTTCTCTGGGCCTCAGTTATCTCATCTGTAAAATGGGGATTAAGACTGTGAGCCCCCCATGGGACAACCTGATCACCTTGTAACCTCCCCAGTGCTTAGAACAGTGCTTTGCACATAGTAAATGCTTAATAAATGACATTATTATTATTATTTTATAATGTGCACTCAATAAATACCTTTGATTCCAAGGAAAATTTCTGCATTCATTCATTCATTCGATCGTATAAATTGAGTGCTTACTGTGTGCAGAGCACTGTACTAAGCACTTGGGAAGTACAAGTTGGCAACATATAGGGACGGTCCCTACCCAACAACGGGCTCACAGTCTAGAAGCATCTCCACTGTTCCCGCAAAAGGTCCCTAAAATTTCCCTCACCTCTGATGAACGCTGAAGGTATTTCATTTCAGTACATATTTTTTTCTTTTTAGTTAAAAATGAGATTATACCCAATGCCAAATCCAGCTGTGAACACTGGGTGTGGGGGTGATTGTGACTGACGATGTGGGCGTTTAGCACTCCTTCTGGGAAAATATGCTGGCAAAATATTCTAATTGCTGTTTTCCACCCTTGAACCGCCAAGTAGGTCAGACAGTGCTCAGCGCTGGGATACAAAAAGACTGTGCAGCCTGGCGTAGCGGACAGAGCTTGGGCCTGGGGGTCAGAAGGACCTGGGTTCTAATCCCGGCCCCGCCACATGTCTGCGGCGTGATCTTGGGCAAGTCACTTCGCTTCTCTGAGCCTCAGTTCCCTCATCTGTCAAATGGGGATTAAGAGTGTGAGCCCCACGTGAGACAAGGACTGTGTCCAACCTGATTAACTGGCATCTCCCTTAGTGCATAGAACAGTGCTTAGCACATAGTAAGTGCTTTAACAAGTACAATAATTATTATTATTACTACCCGGTCTGTAAGTTACCCAGATTTCTTTGTTTCCCCTGCTCCCTTCTGTTCCTTTAAGGTCTATGGTAAGTGACTACTGTCAACCAATGGTGTTTATTGAGTGCTTAATATGTAATAATTATGGTATTTGTGCAGAGCCGTGGGCCGCCTATTTAGTTAGCACAGCAGAATCTGGTTTGTTAGAAAAATCCAGACAAATCCCTCTATCAACAAAGAATGGCCATTACCCATCCCCGACAGAATCCCTATTGAAGGCTCATCTGCTGGCAGAGGCCTTCCCTGACTAAGCCCTCCTTTCCTCTTCTCCCATTCCCTTCTGCATCTCCCTGACTTGCTCCCTTTATTCATCCCCCTTCCGAGCCCTACACCACTTATGTCCATATCAAACTTCTGTCCATATCAAGCAAAACCCCTCTCTATTGGCTTCAAAGCTGTCCATCTCTTCACCCCCTCCTACCTCACCTCCCTTCTGTCCTTCTCATCATCATCAATCGTATTTATTGAGCCCTTACTATGTGCAGAGCACTGTACTAAGCGCTTGGGAAGTACAAATTGGCAACATCTAGAGACAGTTCCTACCCAACGGTGGGCTCACAGTCTAAAAGGGGGAGACAGAGAACAAAACCAAACATACCAACAAAATCAAATAAATAGAATAGATACGTACAAGTAAAATAAATACATAAATAGAGTAATAAATATGTACAAACATATATACAGGTGCTGTGGGGAAGGGAAGGAGGTAAGATACAAACATATATACATATATACAGGTGCTGTGGGGAAGGGAAGGAGGTAAGATGGGGGGATGGAGAGGGGGACGAGGGGGAGAGGAAGGAAGGGCCTCAGTAGAGTATCATTAGACCCTACCAAAAATCACGTCAATAACCCTATGGCGTTCTGTTGATCTCCAAGGCCTCCCTTAGAGCCCCCTGACAGAGTCTAAATGAAGCAAATATTGGGTTTAAAGTCCTAGACTGGTCAAAATGATGGCTCAGGATGAGCCCCTCTCCCCCTAATCCTTATTCTGGACTTATCCTGCTTTACCCCATCTTAAAAAGGGAGCTTCTGCCCCGCTAAACATGGAGGCGCGTCCTTGCGCCGCCTCACGAGCCATGCTCAAGACGCTCACGCTCCAGCCCAGCCCGCACCCTCCGCTCCTCTGCCACCGCTAACCTCCTCACTGGGCCTCGTTCTCGCCTGTCCCGCCATCGACCCCCGGCCCACGTCCTTCCCCTGGCCTCCCTCTGCCCATCTGCCAAGCTCGCTCTCTTCCTCCCTTCAAGGCCCTCCTGAGAGCTCACCTCCTCCAGGAGGCCTTCCCACACTGAGTCCCCCTTTTCCTCTGCTCCTCTTCCCCTCCACATCACCTCGACTCACTCCCTTTGCTGTTCCCCTCCCCTCCCCACCCCACAGTATTTATGTATATACATATACATCTATAATTTTGTTTATTTCTAACTATGCTTGATTTTGTTTTGATGTCTGCCTCCCCCCGTCTAGACTGTAAGCCCGGCGTGGGCAGGGATTGTCTCTCTTCATTGCCGAACTGTACTTTCCAAGAGCTTAGTCCAGTGCTCTGCCCACAGTAAGCACTCTATTATTCATTCATTCAGTGCTTAGAACAGTGCTTGGCCCATAGTAAGCGCTTAACAAATTCATTCATTCAATCGTATTTATTGAGCGCTTACTGTGTGCACAGCACTGTACTAAGCGCGTGGGAAGTACAAGTTGGCAACATATAGAGACGGTCCCTACCCAACAGCGGGCTCACAGTCTAGAAGGGGGAGACAGACAACTAAACATGTTAACAAAATAAAATGAATAGAATAAATATGTACAAATAAAATAAATACATAAATAGAGTAATAAATATGTACAAACATATATACATATATACAGGTGCTGTGGGGAGGGGAAGGAATAAATAATTCCTCAATAAAGACTCAGAAAGACGACTGAATGAATGAATGAATGAATATCCACCACTTATTGATTTCTTTTAATGTCTGTCTCCCCCTCTAGACTGTGAGCTCATTGTGGGCAGGGAATTGTTTCTGTTTCCTGTTCTAGTGTCCTCTCCCAAGCGCTTAGAACAGCGCTCTGCACACCAGAAGTGCTCAATACATACGACTGAATGAATGCATCGGTCAAGAAAGAGCTAACAAGCTCCTTTCCCTGTCCGGATCAGGTGAGGTTTCCTGTTTTCTCCCAAGCGCATGGTCCTGGGAGCATCCTTCCATTCATTCAATCGTATTTATTGAGTGCTTACTATGTGCAGAGCACTGTACTAAGCGCTTGGGAAGTACAAGTTGGCAACATATAGAGACGGTCCCTACCCAACAGACAGACAACAAAACAAAACATGTAGACAGGTGTCCTTTGTCCAGCCGAGTGAGGGAAGGCCGAGGGGAGGGAAAAGGAAAACCGCTGGTCTCAGAAACACAGAGGACCCAGGCGTCCGGCATTACCCAGTGGACAGGGAACGTGCCCACCAACTCTGTTGGATTGTACTCTCCTAAGCGCTTAATACAGTGCTCTGCACACAATAGGTGCTCAATCATCAATCGTATTTATTGAGCGCTTACTACGTGCAGAGCACTGTACTCAATAAATACCATGGATTAGTACAGTGCTCTGCACAGAGAAACTCCTCAATCAGTACTCTTGGCTGATTTTAATGATAAGGGAGTTTATTAAGCAGTTGCTATGTAATAACAATAATGGTGGTACTTGGTATTTTACTTTTTACTTGTCAAATGATTTTACTATTCTATTTATTTTGTTAATGATGTGCATCATCTCACAGTCTTTTAGACTGTGAGCCCACTCTTTTAGACTGTGAGCCCACTGTTGGGTAGGGACTGTCTCTCTATGTTGCCAACTTGTACTTCCCAAGCGCTTAGTACAGTGCTCTGCACACAGTAAGCGCTCAATAAATACGATTGATTGATTGATTGATCTAGCTTTAATTCTATTTGTTCTGACGACTTGACACCTGTCCACAAGTGTTGTTTTATTGTCTGTCTCCCCCTTCTAGACTGTGAGCCCATTGTTGGGTAGGGACCATCTTTATATGTTGCCAACTTGTACTTTCCAAGCGCTTAGTACAGTGCTCTGCACACAGTAAGCGCTCAATAAATATGATTGAATGAATGAATGAACTTGGTAAGTGCTTACTTTGTGCCCAGCACTGTACTAAGCGCTGGTGTGGACACAAGCAAATCGAGTTGAACACAGTCCCTATCCCACGTGGGGCTCACAGTTTCAATCCCCATTTTACAGATGAGGGAACTGAGGTCCAGGAAAGAGAAGTTCGTTCATTCAGTAGTATTTATCGAGTGCTTACTGTGGGCAGAGCACGGTATGAAGCGCTTGGGAGAGGACAATATAACAATAAAGGGACACATTCCCTGCCCCCAATGTGCTTACATCCTATAGATGTGCCCAAGGTCACACAACAGACAAGCGGCAGAGTCCGGATTTGAACCCATTACTTTCTGACTCCCAGGCTTGTGTTCTAACTGCAATAATAATGATGGCATTTATTAAGTGCTTACTATGTGCAAGGCACTGTTCTAAGCGCTGGGGAGGTTACAAGGTGATCTGGTTGCCCCACCGGGGGCTCACAGTCTTCATCCCCATTTACAGATAAGGTAACTGAGGCACAGAGAAATTAAGTGACTTGCCCAAAGTCACCCAGCTGACAAGTGGCAGAGCCGGGATTAGAACCCATGACCTCTGGCTCCCAAGCCCGGGCTCTTGCCACTAAAGCCACACTCCTTCTCTGTGTGATTCTCTGTGATCTGTGGATGAAGACTGCAAGGTAATCAGGTTGTTCAACATGGGGCTCACAGTTTTAATCCCCATTTTACAGTTGAGGTAACTGAGGCCCAGAGAAGTGAAGTGACTTGCCCAAAGTCACACAGCTGACAATTGGCGGAGCCGGGATATGAACCCATGACCCCTGACTCCAAAGCCCGGGCTCTTTCCACTGAGCCACGCTGCTTCTCTATGTCAATACTGCTTCGTCACATTACTGTGCTAAACTCTGGGGTAGATACTAATAATAATTATGGTGTTTGTTAAGTGCTTAGTATGTACTAAGCTCACTCCACATAGCTCACTCCACGCCTTCAAAGCCCTACTGAGAGCTCACCTCCTCCAGGAGGCCTTCCCAGACTGAGCCCCCCCTTTCCTCTCCTCCTCCTCCCCTCCCCATCGCCCCGACTCCCTCCCTCTGCTCTACCTCCTTCCCCTCCCCACAGCACTGGTGTCTATTTGTACATATCTATAATTCTATATATTTTATTAATGATATGCATATATCTATGATTCTATGTATTTATTTTGATGCTACTGATGCCTATCTACTTGTTTTGTTGTCTGTCTCCCCCGTCTAGACTGTGAGCCCGTTGTTGGATAGGGATTGTCTCTATCTGTTGCCGAATTGTACATCCCAAGCGCTTAGTACAGTGTTCTGCACACAAGAAGCGCTCAATAAATGTGCTTGAATGTATGAATGAATACTAAGCACTGTTAATAATAATAGTAATTATGGAACACAGAGAAGCAGCGTGGCTCAGTGGAAAGGGCCTGGCTTGGAAATCAGAGGTCGTGGGTTCTAATCCCGCCTCTGCCACTTTTTCAATCATATTTGTTGAGCGCTTACTGTGTGCAGAGTACTGTACTAAGCACTTGGGAAGTACACTTTACTTCTCTGGGCCTCAGTTACCTCATCTGTCAAATGGGGATGAAGACTGTGAGCCCCATGTGGGACAATCTGATTACCTTGTATCCCCCTTAGTGCTTAGAACAGTGCTTGGCACGCAGCGTGGCTCAATGAAAAGAGCCCGGGCTTTGGAGTCAGAGGTCGTGGGTTCTAATCCCGCCTCCGCCAATTGTCAGCTGTGTGACCTTGGGTAAGTCACTTAGCTTCTCTGTGCCTCAGTTACCGCATCTGTAAAATGGGGATGAAGACTGTGAGCCCCACATGGGACAATCTGATCACCTTGTATCCTCCCCAGCACTTAGAACAGTGCTTTGCACATGGTAAGTGCTTAACAAATGCCATCATTAGTAGTAGTAGTAGTAGTAGTAAGTGCTTAACAAATGCCATTATTATTATTATTTGTTAAGCGCTTACTGGCCTGGAATGCCCTCCCTCCGCATATCCACCAAGCTAGCTCTCTTCCCCCCTTCAAGGACTTACTGAGAGCTCACCTCCTCCAGGAGGCCTTCCCAGGCCTTCCCCTCCTCCCCCTCTGCCTTACCTCCTTCCCTTCCCCACAGTACCTGTATATCTATATATATGTTTGTTCGTATTTATTACTCTATTTATTTATTTATTCTACTTGTACATATCTATTCTATTTATTTTATTTTGTTAATATGTTTTGTTTTGTTCTCTGTCTCCCCCTTCTAGACTGTGAGCCCACTGCTGGGTAGGGACCATCTCTATATGTTGCCAACTTGCACTTCCCAAGTGCTTAGTACAGTGCTCTGCACACAGTAAGCCCTCAATAAATATGATTGATTGATTGATTGATTCCAGGCATTTCAGCAGCGCTGGGGACGATACAAATTAATCAGGTTGGACACAGTCCCTGTCCCACACGCTGCTCACAATTTTAATCCCCATTTTCCAGATGAGGCCCTGAGAAGTGAAGTGACTTGTCCAAAGTCACATAGCAGACAAGTGGCAGAGTCAGGATTAGAACCCATGACCCTCTGACACCGAAGCCCATGCTCTAGCCACTAGCTACTTAGAGAAGCAGCATTTCTCAGGGCTTGGGAGTCAGAGGACATGAGTTCTAATCCTGGCTCCACTGTGTGTCTGCTGTGTGACCTTGGGCAACTCACTTGACTTCTCTGTACCTCAGTTACCTCATCCCAGTGCTTAGAACAGTGCTTTGCACATAGTAAGTGCTTAACAAATGCCATCATTATTATCTGTAAAATGGGGATTAAAACTGCGAGCCCCCTGTGGGACAACCTGATCACCTTGTAACCTCCCCAGCGCTTAGAACAGTGCTTTGCACATAGTAAGCGCTTAATAAATGCCATCATCATTATTATTATTATTACTTTGCACATAGTAAGCGCTTAACAAATGCCATCATTATTATTCTCTGGACCTCAGTTACCTCATCATCTGCGAAATGAGGATTAAGACTGTGAGCCTCATGTGGGACAGCCTGATTATCTTGTATCTACCCCAGCACTTAGGACAGTGCTTGACACATAGTAAGCGCTTAACAAATATCATCATCATTATTATTATTATTATTATTAGGCCACGATGCTTCTCTACCAGACCACACTCTAGGCTGTGCTGCTTCTGGTAGGTAGAGGATATAATTAGAAGGATTTCAGTCCCTGCCCCACAAGGGGTTCACAATCCAGGGGAGAGGACGCACACTTGGCCTAATTCTACACTTCCGATTAGATATCGAAGTGTGAGCCATCAGAAAGCAACCCAACCGCGTAATTTAACACTTCTCCGTCCACGCTGAGCTGAGAGTTGTTATAAAAGAAGGGGACGGAGAACCGAGAGAGAGTGAGGACTTCGTGGAGGTCAGCCAGGTAACGCTCCCAGGCTCCGACACCATTCAATTCAATCCCATCGCATTTATTGAGCTCTTACTGTGTGCCAGGCACTGTACTAAGCGCTTGGGAGACTACAATAGTAAAGGGACACATTCCCTGCCCACAGCGAGCTTACGGTCTGGACAGGGAGACAAACAACTTCCACGCAACTCACCCGATTTTGCAAATTCAAAGATCTAAGCTGGCAAAATCCACGTTTCCGGCACTTTGTTCATAGAAACGCTCCTTTCCAGATCTCTTCATCAATCGTGTTTATTGAGCGCTTACTATGTGCAGAGCACTGTACTAAGCGCTTGGGAAGTACAAATTGGCAACATACAGAGACAGTCCCTACCCAACAGTGGGCTCACAGTCTAAAAGGAAAGATGAAAGTCTTCTTTCACAGTCTCTTGTGAATGGAAAAAAGGTGGGCCGAACTTGAAAGCTAAATAGTATTTTTAAATAGACCGGAAGGTGGGGGTGGGGGATTTTCTTTTGCCAAAATAGATTGGATCCTAAAATTTACTGAGGAGAATTCCTTGATAACAGATATAGAATTATTGGGATAATTCTCCTTTGCCACATTAGGAGACACATTCTGCAATCTGGTTAGAAACGTTGGACACGTGCTCATTCCTCTTGGCGAGGAGACCGCATTTATTCATTTACATGAAATGTGAGTAATTTCTCCCACACCAACTGGCTCATTAGTGGGAAATACAGAGATAGTGAAGTTGAGCCTGTAATTACAAAATAATAAGAGCTTACATAACATTGGTGTTTCATCTTTCTTTCTGCGTCTGCTGCCAATCTCCCTCCCCAACTTTACCTTTGTTTTTTTTTTTATGGTGTTCATTCATTTAATTGTATTTATTGAGCGCTTACTATGTGCAGAGCATTGTACTAAGCACTTGGAAACTACAATTCAGCAATAAAGAGAAACAATGCCTGCTCACACCGGGCTTACAGTCTAGATGGGGGGAGATAGACAACAAAATAAGT
The DNA here is from genome assembly GCF_015852505.1 of Tachyglossus aculeatus. Lineage (NCBI taxonomy): Eukaryota > Metazoa > Chordata > Mammalia > Monotremata > Tachyglossidae > Tachyglossus > Tachyglossus aculeatus. The sequence continues at coordinate 5,750,163 of NC_052069.1, read as the reverse complement.
CAACAGGCAACAATGTAAATAAATAGAATTATAGATATGTACATATATACACATGTGCTGTGGGGCCGGGAGAGCAAAGGGAGAGAGTCAAGGAAACGCTGAAGGGAGGGAGAACTGAGGAAAAGGGGGGCTTAGTACAGTGCCTGGCACAGAGTAAGCACCTAAAAGCCACAATTATTATTAATTGTTTATCAATCGATGGTATTTGAACGTTTACCTTGTGCAAAGCACTGTGCTACTGGGAGAGTACAACAGAGTTGGTAAACACATCCCCTCTTGACTATTAGCTCACTGTGGGCAGGAAACGTATCAGTCAACTCCGGTATGTCGTACTCTCCCAAGTGCTTAGTACAGCACTCTGCACGTAGCAAGCACTCAATAAATACGATTGATTGATCGATCGATCCCCTTCCCACAAGGAGATTACAGTTTAGAATCCCATGAAAGTCTTCTATTTATCAGAGGAAATTACAGTCCAACGGATTCCAGAGAAAATGTTTAATCAATCAATCAATCAATCAATCAATCGTATTTATTGAGCACTTACTGTGTGCAGAGCACTGTACTACGCGCTTGGGAAGTACAAGTTGGCAACATATAGAGACAGTCCCTACCCAACAGTGGGCTCACAGTCTAAAAGGGGGAGACAGAGAACAAAACCAAACATACTAACAAAATAAAATAAATAGAATAGATATGTACAAGTAAAATAAATAAATAAATGGACTAATAAATATGTATAAACATATATACATATATGCAGGTTTACACCGATCCTGGACAATCCTGAAGGAACAGTTTTGCCTGGGTGTGACAACTGTCACTTGGAAGTAACAACCTTGGAAAGAAAAAATATGTGGCCAGCGGACACATGAGCTAAACTAGGTAGAAAAGGGTAACCTGGAAAAATCTATTTTACATGGGGTGAAAAAGTTCTGAATTTTAAAAACGCAACTCATTCTGTCCTTTTTTGGAAAATGATAAAATTCGTTCTCGCCTGTCCCACCATCGACCCCCGGCCCACGTCATCCCCCAGGCCTGGAATGCCCCCAATCCCTCTGTCCATCCGCCAAGCTAGCTCTCTTCCTCCCTTCAAGGCCCTGCTGAGAGCTCACCTCCTCCAGGAGGCCTTCCCAGACTGAGCCCCTTCCTTCCTCTCCCCCTCGCCCCCCTCCATCCCCCCTTCTTACCTCCTTCCCTTCCCCGCAGCACCTGTATATATGTATATATGGTTGTACATATTTCTTACTCTATTTATTTATTTATTTTACTTGTACATATCTATTCTATTTATTTTATTTTGTTAGTATGTTTGGTTTTGTTCTCTGTCTTCCCCTTTTAGACTGTGAGCCCACTGTCGGGTAGGGACTGTCTCTATATGTTGCCAATTTGTACTTCCCAAGCGCTTAGTACAGTGCTCTGCACATAGTAAGCGCTCAATAAATACGATTGATGATGATGACAAAAATATTCTTCAAATTCAAAAATCAGAGTCGCGAGCCCTGACTTTTCAAGCATTTTATAAGCTGCAAGGCAGCGTTGAGAAGCAGCAGGGCCTAGTGGAAAGAACACAGGCTTGGGAGAGGAGCCGGGTTCTAATTCCATCTCCTTTAATGTCTGCTGTGTGACCCTGGGCATGTCACTTTGCTCCTCTGCACTTCAGTTCCCTCATTCATTCATTCATTCAATCGTATTTATTGAGCGCTTACTGTGTGCAGAGCACTGTACTAAGCGCTTGGGAAGTATAAGTCGGCAACATATAGAGATGGTCCCTACCCAACAACGGGCTCACAGTCTAGAAGGGGGAGACAGACAACGAAACAAAACATGTAGACAGGTGTCAAAGTCGTCAGAACAAATAGAATTAAAGCTAGATGCACATCATTAACAAAACAAATAGAATAGTAAATATGTACAAGAAAAATAGAGTAATAAATCTGTACAACTATACACCCTCATTTTTGCCAACGAATGAGCCACAATTTGCTGATTGATAAGTAATCGTAATAATGATGATGGTATTTGTTAAGCGCTTAACTATGTGCCAGGCACTGTACTAAGCGCTGGGGTAGACACAAGCAAATCGGGTTGGACACAGTCCCTGTCCCAGGTGGGGCTCACAGTCTCAATCCCCATCTCCTTATGGGTAGGGTGTCGATCAATAAATCAATCACATTTATTGAGTGCTTGCTATGTGCAGAGTGCTGTACTAAGCGCTTGGGAGAGAACGATATACCAGAGTTAGTTGACACATTTCCTGAGAAGCACCGTGGCTCAGTGGGAATGAGCACGGGCTTTGGAGTCAGAGGTCATGGGTTCAAATCCTGCATCTGCCAATTAGCTGTGTGACTTTGGGCAAGTCACTTAACTTCTCTGTGCCTCAGTTACCTCCTTTTAGACTGTGAGCCCACTGTTGGGTAGGGACTGTCCCTATATGTTGCCAATTTGTGCTTCCCAAGCGCTTAGTACAGTGCTCTGCACATAGTAAGCACTCAATAAATACGATTGATTGATTGATTGATTACCTCATATGTAAAATGGGGATGAAGACTGTGAGCCCCCCGTGGGACAATCTGATCATCTTGTAACCTCTCCAGCGCTTAGAACAGTGCTTTGCACATAGTAAGCACTTAATAAATGCTATTATTATTATTATTATTATTATTATTATTATTATTATTATTATTTCCTGCCCACAATGAGCTAACGGTCTAGGGGGGTATGTGTTGAGATGAGCTGAGTTGAGAAGCAGCATGGCTCAGTGGAAAGAGCCCGGGCTTTGGAGTCAGAGGTCATGGGTTCAAATCTCGGCTCCGCCAACTGTCAGCTGCGTGACTTTGAGCAAGTCACTTCACTTCTCTGGGCTTCAGTTACCTCATCTGTAAAATGGGGATTAAGGCTGTGAGCCCCCCGTGGGACAACCTGATCACGTTGTAACTTTCCTAGTGCTTAGAACAGGGCTTTGCACATAGTAAACGCTTAATAAATGCCGCCATCATTATTATTATTATTATCTGTAAAAGGGGGATTAAAACTGTGAGCGTCACATTGGACATGGACTGAGTCCAACCTGATAAGCTTGTTTCTACCCCAGAGCTTAGTACAATCAGTCAATCATATTTATTGAGAGCTTACTGTATGCAGAACACTGTACTAAGCGCTTGGGAGAGTGAAACAGAACAATAAACAGGCAAATTCCCTGCCCAAAGTGGGCTTACAGTCTAGACCTCGGCACATTATAAGTGTTCAATGTAGACCAGTAAAAAAACAAAAAACGAAAATCATTTTTCACTGCAGAAACATTAATCTGAGCACCTCTAAATTCATGGTGCGCTTTTTTCCGCTGACAAAATGCAGACCTTGATTGGATTGAACAGCATGGCCTAACGGCTAGAGCCCGGGCCTGGGAATCAGAAGGTCATTCATTCATTCATTCAATCGTATTTATTGAGCGCTTACTGTGTGCAGAGCACTGTACTAAGCGCTTGGGAAGTACAAGTTGGCAACAGGTCATGGGTTCTAATCCCAGCTTGGCCAATTGTCTGCTGTGTGACCTTGGGCAAGTCACTTCACTTCTCTAGGCCTCAGTTCCCTCATCTGAAAAATGGGGATTGAGACTCCGAGCCCCACATGGGACCGGGACTGTGTCCAACCCGATTTGCTTGTGTCTACCCCAGCGCTTAGTACATTGCCTGGCACATAGTTAAGTGCTTAACAAATACCATCGTTATTATTATGATTACTTTATCAATCAGCAAATTGTGGCTCATTCGTTGGCAAAGTTAAAAAGCTGCATAGATTTTCCCTAGGAAATAATTGCTCTTTTCCCCTAGTTTCAACATTATGAATTTCATGTCAAATATTCTTGACATTTCTAGGGGAAACCTGGGAACCTTTTTTATCTCTCACACACACACACACACACACACACACACACACACACACACAGACGCATTCATTCATTCAATCATATTTATTGAGCGCTTACTGTGTGCAGAGCACTGTACTAAGTGCTTGGGAAGTACATATACAGTCCCGACCCAACAACGGACTCCACATCAATTCCCTCCACACAGCATTTAAAAACAGCTTCCCTGTACAGTGTGCTTTGCACATAGTAAGCACTTAACAAATACCATCAGTATTATTATTAATGATAATAATAATGATAATAATAACGTTGGCATTTGTTAAGTGCTTACTATGTGCAAAGAATTGCAGAAAGCAATTTATAATAAATGCAAAGCAAATCTCGCACTCCAGATTCTTGGGCATTTTCTACTAGAGGAAATTTTACATCTTTCTCCCCAAATCAGACACACCACAGCTCCAGGAGACAGACCAGAGAAGCAGCCTGGAGTAGTGGAAAGAGCCCGGGCTTGGGAGTCGGAGGCTGTGGGTTCGAATCCCGGCTCCACCACTTGTCTGCTGTGTGACCTTGGGCAAGTCAATTCTCTTCTCTGTGCCTCAGTTACCTCATCTGTAAAAGGGGGATTAAGATTGTGAACCCCACTTGGGACAACCTGATCACCTTGTATCCCCCCAGTGCTTAGAGCAGTGTTTTGCACATAAGTGCTTAACAAATATTATTATTATTATGTGCCGAGCACTGTACTAAGCTCTGGGGTAGATACAAGGTAAATTGGGTTGGACACAGTCCCTGTCCCACATGGGACTCAAATTCTTAATCCCCGTTTTAAAGATGAGGGAACTGAGGCCTAGAGAAGTGACTTTCCCCAAGGCCACCTAGCAGACAAGCGGTAGAGCTGGGATTATTCATTCATTCATTCAATCGTATTTATTGAGCGCTTACTGTGTGCAGAGCACTGTACTAAGCGCTTGGGAAGTACAAGTTGGGAACATATAGAGATGGTCCCTACCCAACAGCAGGCTCACAGTCTAGAAGGGGGAGACAGAGAACAAAACAAAACATATTAACAAAATAAAATAAATAGAATAAACATGTACAAGTAAAATAAATAGAGTAATAAATCCGTACAAACATATATACATATATACAGGTGCTGTGGGGAGGGGAATCAATCAATCAATCAATTGTATTTATTGAGCGCTTACTGTGTGCAGAGCACTGTACTAAGCGCTTGGGAAGTACAAGTTAGGAGGTAAGGCGCAGGGATGGGGAGAGGGAGGAACCCAGGTCCTTCTGAGTCCCAGGCCTGGGCTCCAGCCACTAGGCAACACTGCTTTCATGCTGCTGAAGAACTTGCAGAATTTGATTTCTTCCACAGGGGCTGGTAATTCGGGTGGAAACTTTTCAATTTTCAATTTGCCATCCCCCAGGGAAGGTAATCAGAGCAGGGAGGCTTCATCCTCCAAAAGGGGTAGGGCTGGGGAGCCACCTGCTTGATGGAAGCAACAAAGGCCGGGCCTGAAGATCGCCTCCCAGAAGATTCCCATTTTCTGACCCCACAAAATGACACCACCCCCCCATCATCACCCCCTCGCCCCTCCACTCTCACACCCACACACACACACCCACACTCTGACCTCTGGGAGTTCAGAGGTCGTGGGTTCTAATCCCGCTTCTGCCACTTGCCAGCTGGGTGACTTTGGGCAAGCCATTTCACTTCTCTGTGCCTCAGTGACCTCAACTGTCAAATGGGGATGGAGACTGTGAGCCCCGCACAGAGTCCCTTCTTTCCTTCTACAGCCCAGCCCACACCCTCCGCTCCTCTGCTGCCACTAACATCCTCACTGTGCCTCGTGCTCGCCTGTCCCGCCGTCGACCTCCAGCCCACGTCCTCCCCCTCGCCTGGAATTTCTTATGAAATCTCTTGCTCTGTCTGTCCCTTCTCTCCTTCATTTCCATCTTCAACCACTCACTCTCCCCTGGTTCCTTCCCCTCTGCCTTTAAACATGCCCATGTCTCTCCCATCCTAAAAAACCCCTCTCGACCTAACCTCACCTTCTAGTTATCGCCCTATCTCCCTCCTACCATTACTTTCCAAACTCCTTGAATGAGTCATCTACACGTGCTGCCTCGAATTCCTCAACATCAACTCTCTCCTCGACCCCCTCCAATCTAGCTTCCATCCCCTACATTCCACAGAAACTGCCCTCTCAAAGGTCACCAATGACCTCCTGCTTGCCAAATCCAACGGCTCATACTCTATCCTAATCCTCCTCGACCTCTCAGCTGCCTTCGACACTGTGGACCACCCCCTTCTCCTCAACATGCTACCCAACCTTGGCTTCACAGACTCCGTCCTCTCCTGGTTCTCCTCTTACCTCTCCGGTCGTTCATTCTCAGTCTCTTTTGCGGGTTCCTCCTCCCCCTCCCATCCCCTTACTGTAGGGGTTCTTCAAGGGTCAGTTCTTGGTCCCCTTCTGTTCTCGATCTACACTCACTCCCTTGGTGAACTCATTCGCTCCCACTGCTTCAACTATCATGTCTACGCTGATGACGCCCAAATCTACATCTCTGTCCCTGCTCTCTCTCCCTCCCTCCAGGCTCACATCTCCTCGTGCCTTCAGGACATCTCCATCTGGATGTCTGCCCGCCACCTAAAACTCAACATGTCCAAGACTGAACTCCTTATCAATCAATCAATCAATCGTATTTATTGAGCGCTTACTAAGTGCAGAGCACTGTACTAAGCGCTTGGGAAGTACAAATTGGCAACACATAGAGACAGTCCCTACCCAACAGTGGGCTCACAGTCTAAAAGGGGGAGACAGAAACCCTGCCCTCTCCCTGACATTCCCATCACTGTTGACGGTACTACCATCCTTCCCGTCTCACAAGCCCGCAACCTTGGTGTCATCCTCGACTCCGCTCTCTCGTTCACCCCTCACATTCAATCCGTCACCAAAACCTGCTGGTCTCACCTCCGCAACATCGCCGAGATCCGCCCTTTCCTCTCCATCCAAACCTCTACCCTACTCGTTAAATCTCTCATCCTCTCCCGACTGGATTACTGCATCAGCCTCCTCTCTGATCTCCCATCCTCCAGTCTCTAACCACTTCAATAAATACTTCACGCCGCTGCTGGATTGTCTTTGTGCAGAAACACTCTGGGCATGTTACTCCCCTCCTCAAAAATCTCCAGTGGCTACCAATCAATCTGCGCATCAGGCAGAAACTCCTCACCCTGGGCTTCAAGGCTGTTCATCCCCTCACCCCCTCCTACCTCACCTCGCTTCTCTCCTTCTCCAGCCCAGCCCGCACCCTCCACTCCTCTGCCACTAATCTCCTCACCGGGCCTCGTTCTCGCCCGTCCCACCGTCAACCCCCGGCCCACGTCCTTCCTCTGGCCTGGAATGCCCCCAATCCCTCTGCCCATCCGCCAAGCTAGCTCTCTTCCTCCCTTCAAGGCCCTACTGAGAGCTCACCTCCTCCAGGAGGCCTTCCCACACTGAGCCCCCTCCTTCCTCTCCCCTTCCACCCCCTCTCCATCCCTCCCGCCTTACATCCTTCCCCTCCCCACAGCACCTGTATATATGTATATATGTTTGTACGTATTTATTACTCTATTTATTTATTTTATTTGTACATATTTATTCTATTTATTTTATTTTGTTAATAGGTTTTGTTTTGTTGTCTGTCTCCCCCTTATAGACTGTGAGCCCGCTGTTGGGTAGAGACCTTCTCTATATGTTGCCACCTTGTACTTCCCAAGGGCTTATTACAGTGCTCTGCACACAGTAAGTGCTCAATAAATATGATTGAATGAATTGAATGAATGAATGAATGCTTGGCACATAGTAAGCGCTTAACAAATACCATCCTTATTATTGTTATTATCATTATGACCATCATTATCATTATTATTAAAATTATCTTGCTGCGGATACCAAGAGTGCTAAATTGCTAGTGGTTGGGGCTGATGATGGCTGATTAGCTTGTAATCACCCCAGGGCTTAGTACAGTGTCTGGCCTATAGTAAGCACTTAAATACCATTAAAAAACAAAATAAAAAAGAAACTTCTCTTAGGTTTCAGTTTCCTCGCCTGTAAAATGGGGATTTAATAACAGTTCATCCTCTTACCTCGACTGAGAGCCCCCGGAGAGAACAGAGACTGTGCCCGACCTCATTTTCTTGTATTCATCCTAGGCCTCAGCAAAGAGTAAGCATTCATTCATTCATTCATTCTTTCATCGAATCGTATTTATTGAGCGCTTACTGTGTGCAGAGCACTGTACTAAGCACTTGGGAAGTACACGTTGGCAACATCGAGAGATGGTCCCTACCCAACAATGGGCTCACAGTCTAGAAGGGGGAGACAGACAACAAAACAAAACATGTGGACACGTGTCAAGTCCTCAGAACAAATAGAATTAAAGCTAGATGCACATCATTATCAAAATAAAAAGAATAGTAAATATGTACAGGTAAAATAGAGTACCTAAAACTGCATTTTTTTCCCAATTCCAATTTCAAAACTTGGAGGCGCTGGGGAATTTCAGTCCTAGGAGCCTCAGCTAAGCCAGAAAGCTCCAAAGTTTGGATAAGTCCCTTGGATACATCCAGTGATGGTTGTTTTTATAAATCGTTTATTTAGTCGAAGCAGCGTGGCTCAGTGGAAAGAGCACGGGCTTTGGAGTCAGAGTTCATGGGTTCAAATCCTGGCTCCGCCAATTGTCAGCTGTGCGACTTTGGGCAAGTCACTTAACTTCTCTGTGCCTCAGTTACCTCCTCTGTAAAATGGGAATGAAGTCTGTGAGCCCCACGTGGGACAACCTGATCACCTTGTATCACCCCAGTGCTTAGAACAGTGCTTTGCACAGAGTAAGTGCTCAATAAATGCCATCATTATTATTATTATTCATATTAATGTCTTTTTCCCCTTCTAGCTGTAAGGTTGTTAAGGGCTAATTCTGTTTTATTGTACTCTCCCAAGCGCTTAGTACAGTGCCCCAGACTAAGCCCCCCTTTTCCTCAGCTCCCCCTCCCTTCTGCGTCACCTCGACTCGCTCCCTTCGCTCTTCCCCCCTTCCCGCCCCACTTCCGTGTATATATGTACATATCTATAATTCTATTTATTGACATCGATGCCTGTTTACTTGTTTTGATGTGTATATGTCTATAATTCTCTTTTTTGAGATTGATTCCTGTTTCCTTGCTTTGATAAGCAGCGTGGCTCAGTGGGAAGAGCCCGGGTTTTGGGAGTCAGAGGTCATGGGTTCTAATCCCGGCTCTGCCGCTTGTCAACTGTGTGACTTTGGGCAAGTCACTTCACTTCTCTGTGCCTCAGTTACCTCATCTGTAAAATGGAGATTAAGACTGTGAGCCCCACGTGGGACAACGTGATCGTCTTGTACCTTCCCAAGCACTTAGAACGGTGCTTCACACTTAGTAAGCGCTCAACAAATGCCATTATTACTATTATTATTATTATTATTTTTATTACTATTGTATCTGTCTCCCCTCTTCTAGACTGTGAGCCCGGTGTGCGCAGGGATTGTCTCTCTTTATCCCTGAACTGCACTTTCCAAGAGCTTAGTACAGTGCTCTGCACATAGTGAGCGCTCAATAAATACGATAGAATGAATGCTCTGCATATAGTAAGTGCTCAATAAATACGATTGATATAGATTGATAATGAATACTAAGAACACTTAAGAACAATAATTATCATTCCTCTATATTACTGTCTGTCTCCCCCTCTACACTAAGCTAGGGGGTAAGTGGGGAACATGTCTACTAACTCTGTTTTACTCTCACAAGTGCTTAGTACAGTGCTCTGTGCACAGTAAGCGCTCAGTAAATACCGTTGATGACGATGAGGTGGGGTGAACTACCATTGAGACTGAAGTTGACGGAGAATCCGAGACCTCTCCTGAATGGCAAAGCAAGAATAGTGATATGTCTAATGATAGTGGATCAATCAATCGTATTTATTGAGCGCTTACTGTGTACAGGGTGCTGTACTAAGCGCTTGGGAGAGTACAATACCACAACATAACAGATGTATTCCCTGCCCACAATGAGCTTACAGTCTAGAGGATCTATGAAAGGGACGAGGTCCCGGCTCCGCCACTTGTCTGCCGTGTGACCTTGGGCAAGTCACTTAACTTCTCTGTGCCTCAGTTACCTCATCTGTAAAATGGGGATTCAGACTGTGAGCCCCACGGGGGACCACCTGATTACCTTGTATGTACCCCAGTGCTTAGAACAGTGCTGGGCACATAGTAAGCGCTTAACAAATACCATCATTATTATCATTATTATTATTCCTTTATTTGGCTGGATTATCTAGAGTACGAGGAAATGGCTCGCTACTTATGAGAGCATACAGAGCACCCTCTGGGTGTCATACACTGTACTAAATGCTCTGTTTATTTAGATCACCAAGAGTTATTCGAGTTTCTGTAAAATATCTAAAGACAAACAACTCTAGCTAGAAGGCAAATCACCACTCACAAGGACAGTAATTCACCTCCTCCTCTGTCAGTTAAATGTCCTATTTGCCTAAACCAAAGAATAATAAACATCTTTTATCTTTATTTTCTTTCATCTGACTAAAACGCTCAGGGGACCTGTTGGGGACATTTTGAGGGCATTCTTACCCAAGACATACAAAGCTTACGTCATGAAGATGGTCGAAGTAGTTTTTCATTCATTCATTGCATGAATGACTGTGAGCCCACTGTTGGGTAGGGACCGTCTCTATATGTTGCCAACTTGTACTTCCCAAGCGCTTAGTACAGTGCTTACTGTGTGCAGAGCACTGTACTAAGCGCTTGGGAAGTACAAGTTGGCAACATATACAGTCCCTACCCAACAATGGGCTCACAGTCTAGAAGGGGGGAGACAGACAACAGAACAAAACAAGTAGAGTCAATACCATCAGAATGAATAGAATTATAGCCATATACACATCATTAATAAAATATAGTAAAAATGTACACATAGAATAAATAGAATAATAAATATATACAAATATACACAAGAACTGTGGGGAGGGGAAGGGGGTAGGGCAGAAGGAGAGAGGGGGGTCGATGGAGAGGGGAGGAGGAGGAGAGGAAAAGGGGGGCTCAGTCTGGGAAGGCCTCCTGGAGGAGGTGAGCCCTCATAGGGCATGTTTTTAACATTCATGTCTGAAAAATCTGCCCAAACGGTGCATGTGGAAGGAAGGTGGAAGGAAGAGGGGGCAGATAAAGAAAAGAAAAACCTTTCTTTCAAAGAGGAGATTGTAGAGGTTGTCAAAAAATATCCCATGTAAGGATCTTGAGACACGGTCTAATGACATCCTGCCATTTAATGTCCATTCTGAAAGGGTCCTTTTCCAGTTTGAAAAGCAGGGTGACATACCTTTTTTTTTTTTTAATATTCCTCAGGCCCTGGCCTCCTGGATAAATTACTCCTGGTCTCTGAACCTCGGCTCCATCGCCCAGAAGGACGATTTCCAAGCGCGGCTCAGCATACTTTACAGGTTTTGCCTAGCGTGAAAAATGCGTGTACCCCAAAATACAGCCCCCAAAGACCCCACTGAGGTGGAATTTCACCTATGAACGCCTGTGTGGCTGAAAAGGCTGATGTGGGAAATCCTTCCCTACACTCCCCTCAAGAAACACCACCACCTTATCTCTCTCATGCTGCGCACAAAAATGTGTTTTATTCATTCATTCAATTGTATTTATTAGTAATAAATGAAAATAATAATGATGGCATTTGTTAAGCGCTTACTATGTGCAAAGCACTGTTCTAAGCACTGGAGAGGTTACAGGGTGATCAGGTTGTCCCACGGGGGGCTCACGGTCTTAATCCCCATTTTACAGATGAGGGAACGGAGGCTCAGAGAAGTAAAGTGTCTTGCCCAAGGTCACGAGCTGACAAGTGGAGTAGCCGGGATTAGAACCCATGACCCCTGACTCTTAAGCCCGTGCTCTTTCCACTGAGCCACGCTGCTTCTCAGTCCTTAAGCACTTACTGTGTGCAGAGCACTGTACTAAGTGCTTGGGAAAGTACAATACGGCAACAAAGAGAGACAATCCCTGCCCACAGTGAGCTCGTAGTCTTATTTGAGTCTTGAGGAGGGGGACAGATATCAATATCTATCCCAGCGCTTAGAACAGGACTCGGCACGGAAGTGCTTAACAAATACCATCATCGTTGGGATTATTATCATAAATAAATAAAAATGAAGAGTCCTTTTCCTAGAGGGATACAAGGCGATCAGGTTGTCCCACGTGGGGCTCACAGTCTTCATCCCCATTTGACAGATGAGGGAACTGAGGCACAGAGAAGTGAAGTGAGTCTTGAGGAGGGGGACAGATATCAATATCTATCCCAGCGCTTAGAACAGGACTCGGCACGGAAGTGCTTAACAAATACCATCATCGTTGGGATTATTATCATAAATAAATAAAAATGAAGAGTCCTTTTCCTAGAGGGATACAAGGCGATCAGGTTGTCCCACGTGGGGCTCACAGTCTTCATCCCCATTTGACAGATGAGGGAACTGAGGCACAGAGAAGTGAAGTGAGCCTTGAGGAGGGGGACAGATATCAAGGCCCTGCTGAGAGCTCACCTCCTCCAGGAGGCCTTCCCAGACTGAGCCCCTTCCTTCCTCTCCCCCTCGTCCCCCTCTCCATCCCCCTCATCTTACCTCCTTCCCTTCCCCGCAGCACCTGTATATATGTATATATGCTTGTACATATTTTTTACTCTATTTATTTATTTTATTTGTACATATATATTCTATTTATTTTATTTTGTTAGTATGTTTGGTTTTGTTCTCTGTCTCCCCCTTTTAGACTGTGAGCCCACTGTTGGGTAGGGACCGTCTCTATATGTTGCCAATTTGTACTTCCCAAGTGCTTAGTACAGTGCTCTGCACATAGTAAGCGCTCAATAAATACGACTGATGATGAATATCTATCCCAGCGCTTAAAACAGTACTCGGCACAGAAGTGCTTAACAAATACCATCATCGTTGGTATTATTATCATAAATAAATAAAAATGAAGAGTCCTTTTCCTAGAGAGATGGATTCACAGCTCATATTTATAAGTCAGAATGCCATCATTATGCTGGGGGGATAAACTTCACTGTGAAAGATGAATGCAGTCTGTTGTCAGCTCCACAGAACTGGGTCTTTATCCATAATTTCTCTATTTCTATTCCTGTCTGTGTCATCCTCTAGACTGTAAGCTCCTTGTGGTCAGGGAATAATTAAGAATAATAATAATAATAATACTAATAATGATAATAATAATAATAATAATAATAACATTTGTTAAGCATTTACTATGTGCCAAGCACTGTTCTAAGTGATGGGGAGAATAGAAGGTAATCGGGTTGTCCCCCGTGGGGCACACAGTCTTAATCCCCATTTTACAGATGAGGTAACTGAGGCACAGAGAAGTTAAGTGACTTACCCAAAGTCACACAGCAGACAAGTGGCAGAGGTGGGATTAGAATCCATGACCTCTGACTTCCAAGCCCGAGCTCTTTCCACTGAACCACACTGCTTCTCTAGTAATAATTCTGGTATTTGTTAAGCGCTTACTCTGTGCCAAGCACTGTTCTAAGCGCTTGGGGGATACAAGGTGCTCAGGTTGTCCCACGTGGGGCTCACAGTCTCAACCTCCATTTGACAGATGAGGGAACTGAGGCACAGAGAAGTGAAGTGACTTGCCCAAAATCACGAAGCTGACAAGTGGCGGAGCGGGATTAGAACCCATGACCTCTGGCTCCCAAGCCCATGCTCTTTCCACTGAGCCACGAAATGAACAGGCTAATATGTCTGTTATATATTGCTGTCCTATCCCAAGCGCTTAGTACAGTGCTCCACACACAGCAAGCGCTCGATAAGTACGGTCAACTGGCTAACTGCTCAATAAATACGATTGTTGGATTGATGGTTGCTAGCCAATGGAATTTCTTCAAAAACTTGGAAACGAAGAGAAATAGCCCCGTGAAAATATCCTTTCATTCAATCGTATTTATTGAGTGCTGACTGTGTGCAGAGCACTGTACTAAGCGCTTGGGAGAATACATTAGGACAACAAATAGACGCATTTCTCTCCACAACAAGCTCACAGTCTAGATAGCCAGGATTGTTCCATCCTTCTGGGACGATCCCCGTGATTAAGCGCTTAGTACTGTGCTCTGCACACAGTAAGCGCTCAATAAATACGACTGAATGAATGAATTTATTGAACGCTTACTGTGTGCAGAGCACTGTACTAAGCACTTCATTCATTCATTCAATCGTATTTATTGAGCGCTTACTGTGTGCAGAGCACTGTACTAAGCACTTGGGAAGTGCAAGTTAGCAACATACAGAGACGGTCCCTACCCAACAGTGGGCTCACAATCTAGAAGGGGGAGACAGAGAACAAAACGTATTAACAAAATAAAATAAATAGAATAAATACGTACAAGTAAAATCAATAGCATAATAAATTCATTCAATCGTATTTACTGAGCACTTACTGTGTGCAGAGCACCGTACTAAGCACTTGGGAAGTCCAAGTTGGCAACATATAGAGACGGTCCCTACCCAACAGCTGGCTCCCAGTCTAGAAAGGGGAGTCAGAGAACAAAACAAACCATGTTAACAACATTAAATAAATAGAATAAATATGTACAAATAAAATAAATGAGTAATAAATACGTAAAAACAGATATACAGGTGCTGTGGGGAGGGGAAGGAGATAAGGCAGGGGGATGAGGAGGGGGAAAGGAAGGAGGGGGCTCAGTCTGGGAATGAATATGATCTTCAGATCGAAGTGTCAAGCCCATGAATGATTTTCAAGAGCAGTTCGCCCCCGGGGAGGCGTCCAGTCCAGCCCCAAGCTCCGGACACCACCGACGACTATCATCAATCGTATTTATTGAGCGCTTACTCTTCCTCTCCTGCCTCCAGAGCCGCTGCATGGTTGCATGATTGCATGGCTGCAATCAACAAGCTCTCTGCCCCTCTTCAAAGCCCTACTGAGAGCTCACCTCCTCCAGGAGGCCTTCCCATTCATTAATTCATTCATTCATTCAATCCTATTTATTGAGCGCTTACTGTGTGCAGAGCACTGGACTAAGCGCTTGGGATGTACAAGTTGGCAACATATAGAGACGGTCCCTACCCAACAGTGGGCTCACAGTCTAGAAGGGGGAGACAGAGAACAAAACATATTAACAGAATAAAATAAATAGAATATGTACAAGTAAAATAAATAAATAAATAGACTAATAAATACGTACAAATATATATACATATGTATACATATGTATACATATATACATATTCCCAGCCTGAGCCCCCCTTTTCCTCTGCTCCTCCTCCCCTCTCCATCACTCCTCCTCCCTCCCTCTGCCCTACCCCCTTCCCCTCCCCACAGCACTTGTGTATATTTGTACATATTTATCATTCTATTTATTTTATTAATGATGTGCACATATCTATAATTCTATTTTGATTCATTCATTCATTCAATCGTATTCATTGAGCATTTACTGTGTGCAGAGCACTGGACTAAGGGCTTGGGAAGTACAAGTTGGCAACATATTCATTCATTCATTCATTCAATCGTATTTATTGAGCGCTTACTGTGTGCAGAGCACTGGGCTAAGCGCTTGGGAAGTACAAGTTGGCAACATATTCATTCATTCAGTCGTATTTATTGAGCGCTTACTGTGTGCCGAGCACTAGACTAAGCACTTGGGAACTACAAGTTGGCAACATATTCATTCATTCATTCATTCAATCATATTTATTGAGCGCTTACTGTGTGCAGAGCACTGGACTAAGCGCTTGGGAAGTACAAGTTGGCAACATATTCATTCATTCATTCATTCAATGGTATTTATTGAGCGCTTACTGTGTGCAGAGCACTGGACTAAGCGCTTGGGAAGTACAAGTTGGCAACATATAGAGACGGTCCCTACCCAACAGCGGGCTCACAGTCTAGAATTGTCAGCTTGTCAGCTGTGTGACCTTGGACAAGTCACTTTACCTCTCTGAGCCTCGGTTCCCTCATCTGTAAAATGGGGATGAAGACTGTGAGGCCTCCGTGGGACAACCTGATCACCTTGTAACCTCCCCAGTGCTTAGAACAGTGTTTTGCACATAGTAAGCGCTTAACAAATGCCATTATTATTATTATTATTATTTATTATTAATAAATACAATTGAATGAATTAATAAAACACATTCTAGACTTTGATGGTATTGATGCCTGTCTACTTGTTTTGTTTTGTTGTCTGTCTCCCCCTTCTAGACTGTGAGCCCATTGTAGGGTAGGGACCGTCTCTAGATGTTGGTGATTTGTACTTTCCAAGCGCTTAGTACAGTGCTCTGCACACTGTAAGCGCTCAATAAATACGATTGAACGAATGAACGAATTCACGGGTGCCGGGATCCCAGAAGCCAGCTAGCGTCTACCTACCTAACTAGTGTGGCCTAGTACATAGACCCCGGGCTTGGGAGTCAGATGGTCCTGGGTTCTAATCCCGGCTCCGCCACTTGTCTCCTGGGTGACCTTGGGCAAGTCCCTTCACTTCTCTGGGCCTCAGTTATCTCATCTGTAAAATGGGGATTAAGACTGTGAGCCCCACGTGGGACAGGGACTATGTCTAAACATTTTGCTTGTATTCCCTCCTTGGCAGCGCTTAGTACAGAGCCTGACACACATTAAGAGCTTAGCACGCACCCTAATTAATATATTGATATATATTGATTAATATATTGATATATATTGATGTCTGTTTATTAATATATTTATATGTATATATTATATATCGATATATATTGATTAATATATTGATATATTGATGTCTGTTTGTTAATATAGTCATATGTATATGTATGTTATATATTGATATATTGGTTAATATATTGATATATTGTCTGTTTATTAATATATTTATATGTGTATATATATATATATATATATATATATATATGTGTGTGTGTGTGTGTGTTTATTTGTTTGGCTGTCTGTCTCCCCCTTCTAGACTGTGAGCTCTTTGTGGGCAGGGATTGTCTCTCTTTTCTGCTGCATTTTACTTTCCCAAGGGAGCTGGGCACACAGTCAGCGCTCATTAAATACGACTGAATGAGCCAAGGCTTTTCTGGGCAAGCGAAGCAGCTTACTTATTATGTGTTCTAATCCCGGCTCCGTCAATTGTCAGCTATGTGACTTTGGGCAAGTCACTTCTCTGGGCCTCAGTTCCCTCATCTGTAAAATGGGGATTAAGACTGTGAACTCCCCGTGGGCCAGCCTGATTACCTTGTAACCTCTCCAGCGCTTAGAACAGTGCTTTGCACATAGTAAGCGCTTAATAAAAATGCATTATTATTATTATTATTATTATTATTATTATTATTATTATTATTATTATTATTCTCTGGGCCTCAGTTCCCTCATCTGTAAAATGGGGATTAAGACTGTGAGCTCCCCATGGGACAACCTGATTACCTTGTAACCTCTCCAGTGCTTTGAACACAATAAGTGCTTAATACAAAATGCATTATATTATTATAGTTATTATTATTATTATTATTATTATTATTATTATTATTATTCTCTGGGCCTCAGTTCCCTCATCTGTAAAATGGGGATTAAGACTGTGAGTTCCCCGTGGGGCAACCTGATTACCTTGTAACCTCTCCAGTGCTTTGAACATAGTAAGTGCTTAATAAAAAATGCATTATTATTATTATTATTATTATTATTATTATTATTATCTGGGCCTCAGTTCCCTCATCTGTCAAATGGGGATTAAGACTGTGAGCTCCCCGTGGGACAACCTGATTACCTTGCAACCTCTCCAGAGCTTTGCACATAGTAAGCACTTAATAAAAAATGCCATTCATTATTATTATGATTGTTATTATTATTATTATTATTATTATTATTATTATTCTCTGGGCCTCAGTCCCCTCATCTGTAAAATGGGGATTAAGACTGTGAGCCCCCCGTGGGGCAACCTGATCTCCTTGTATCCTCCCAGAGCTTAGAACAGTGCTTGGCACATAGTAAGCGCTTAAGAAATGCCATCATCAATCAATCAATCAATCAGATTTATTGAGCGCTTACTGTGTGCAGAGCACTGTACTAAGCGCTTGGGAAGTACAAATTGGCAACATATAGAGACAGTCCCTACCCAACAGTGGGCTCACAGTCTAAAAGGGGATTAAAAATAAATCATCATCATTACTATTATGCGGCGGAGCCGGGATTAGAACCCATGACTTCTGACTCCTAAACCCGGGCTCTTTCCACTGAGCCGGGGTTTGGGGAGGGGGGGGAGAGGGACTCTGCGGCTATGGTTTGGACGTCCCAGGGTGGTCCCCCCTCCCCTTTTTGCAGCTCGGTACAACGGTCCAGCATCCCCGGGGGGCGGTGGTCTTATTCCGGGGATGCAGGACCAGAAGGATGCTCTGAAGCAGGAAGACGTCCCCCCCCCCGCCAAGTCCAGGATCAATCAATCAATCGTATTTATTGAGCGCTTACTGTGTGCAGAGCACTGTACTAAGCGCTTGGGAAGTACAAGCTGGCAACACAGAGAGACGGTCCCCACCCAACAGGGGGCTCACAGTCTAGAAGCGTGGCTCAGTGGAAAGAGCCTGGGCTTTGGAGCCAGAGGTCGTGGGTTCGAATCCCGCTCCACCACATGTCTGCTGTGTGACCTTGGGCGAGTCACTTCACTTCTCAGAGCCTCAGGTCCCCCATCTGTAAAATGGGGATGATGACTGTGAGCCCCACGTGGGACAACCTGATCACCTTGTATCCCCCCAGCGCTTTGAACAGTGCTTGGAACATAGTAAGCGCTTAACAAATGCCATTATTATTATTAGAAGGGGGAGACAGAGCGGACAGGCCCACCTCCATCCCTCCATGCGGGAGACCCCCCCACCCCCGCTTTTCCCAAATCCTTTCCCTGCGGGGGTCCCTCTCAGGTGGGAGAAATCCCATTGAAGGGGCAGACCCCCTCCCCCAAAAGATCTTATTTATTTATTTTACTTATTTATTTATTTTACTTATTTATTTTACTTGTACATATCTATTCTATTTATTTTATTTTATTAGTATGTTCGGTTTTGTTCTCTGTCTCCCCCCTTTTAGACTGTGAGCCCACTGCTGGGTAGGGACTGTCTCTGTATGTTACCAACTTGGACTTCCCAAGCGCTTAGTACAGTGCTCTGCACACAGTAATTTCTCAATAAATACGATTGATGATGATGATGATGATCTCAGGATCCCCTGGGGGGAAGGCCGCACCTTCCTCCCGCACAGCTGCATTGCAACGTGACCAGCTCGATGCCCCCCGGGATGGACTTATATATCTATATATCTTATATATATATATATATATACACACATAAGGCCTTATAAAGCCTAGGCCTTATATATGAGATATAGCTATCTATCCATCATCTATCTATCTATCTATCTATCATCTATATAGATAGATAGATAGATAGATAGATCTATATAGATAGATAGATAGATAGATAGAGATAAATAGATCGATATATATAGATATATATAGATATATATATTTTAGGGGGGTGGTCTCGGTTGGAGAGGGAGCTCTGGTATTCCAGGGGCTCTGCCAGCGGGTTACCTAGGAGTGGCCACAGCGCTTGGCACAGCGGAAGGGGTGCGGAGATGCCAACGGGAGGGGTGGGCCGGCCCTTGGCGGGGCTGATCGATCAATCAATCAATCAATCAATCGTATTTATTGAGCGCTTACTGTGTGCAGAGCACTGGACTAAGCGCTTGGGAAGTCCAAGTTGGCAACGTATAGAGACAGTCCCTACCCAACAGCGGGCTCACAGTCTAAAAGGGGGAGACGGAGGACAAAACCAAACATACTAACCAAATAAAATAAATACAATAGATATGCACAAATAAAATAAATCAAAATAGAGTAATAAATGTGTACATACATATATACAGGTGCTGTGGGGATGGGAAGGAGGTAAGATGGGGGGGATGGAGAGGGGGACGAGGGGGAGAGGAAGGAAGGGGCTCAGTCCGGGAAGGCCTGATGGATGATGATGATAATAATAACGATGATGATGGCGTTGATTAAGCGCTTACTATGTGCAAAGCACTGTTCTATGATGCTGTGGTGGGGGTGGGGGGTCGGCCGTCCCCAACCCAGATGCCCCCCGGCAGCCCACCCAGGCCGGACTCACCGGTGCTCATTGTCCGGAGGCGGGAGGGGGCCCGTCTGCCCGCCTGGCCTTGGGAGGAGGAGGGTGGGGGGTGGTCGTGGGGGGTCGTGGGGGGCGGTGGGGGGCGGTGGGGGGTCGTGGGCTGGGCGTCTCCCCCGTACCTGTTGCGCCTGGGGCCGGCCGGGGCTGCTGGAGCATCATCCCAACGCTCCCACCCACTGGCCGCGGGGGGAGGGGCCGAGCGGCCCGGCTGGCAGGACCAGCCAAGGAGAGGGCGGGGGGCGGCCCGCGGGGGAGGGGCGAGGGCGGCTACTTACTGGGCGCCCCGCCCCCCACCTGGCTGGGGGCCAGCTGGTCCTGCAGGGGCCTGGCATCCTTCCCCCCCACCGCCGCGGAGGCTTCTGGGAAACTCCAGGCCGCTTCAGAAGCAGGGTGGCTTTAGTGGAAAGAGCCCGGCCTTTACTACTACTACTAATGATGATGGCATTTATTAAGCGCTTACTATGTGCAAAGCACTGTTCTAAACCCTGGGGGGGGGGGGGTTATAAGGTGATCAGCCTGTCCCATGGGGGCTCACAGTTTTAATCCCCATTTTCCAGATGAGGGAACTGAGGCCCAGAGAAGCGAAGTCACTTGCCCAAAGTCACCCAGCTGACAAGCGGAGGAGCCGGGATTCGAACCCACGACCTCAGACTCCTAAGCCCGGGCTCTTTCCACCGAGCCACGCTGCTTCTCTTTGGAGCCAGAGGTCGTGGGTTCGAATCCCGCCTCCGCCGCTTGTCAGCTGGGTGACTTTGGGCGAGTCACTTCACTTCTCTGGGTCTCAGTGACCTCGTCTGTAAAAATGGGGACTGAGACTGTGAGCCCCACGTGGGGCAACCTGATCACCTTGTATCCACCCCAGCGCTTAGAACAGTGCTTTGCACATAGTAAGCGCTTAACAAATACCATCATTATTATTATTATTATTCAGAGCCGAGGGTGGCTGTCATTGGTTCATTCCGTCCTATTTGGTGAGTGCCTACCGTGCGCAGGGGCCTGTACTAATAATAAGAATGATATCATTTATTAAGCACTCACTACGTGCAAAGCCCTGTTCTAAGCCCTGGGGAGGTTACAAGGTGATCAGGTTGTCCCACGTGGGGCTCACAGCCTTCATCCCCATTTGACAGATGAGGTCACTGAGGCTCAGAGAAGTGACTTGCCCAAAGTCACCCAGCTGACAAGTGGCGGAGGCGGGATTTGAACCCACGACCTCTGACTCCAAAGCCCGGGCTCTTTCCACTGACCCACGCTGCTTCTCTACTACTTAGTGGACGTTTCACCCCCCACCTGGCTGGGGGCCAGCTGGCCCTGCAGGGAGCTGGTACCCTCCCCCGCTTTGGACATAGTAAGCGCTTAATAAAAATGCCATTATTATTATTATGGGTTCTAATCCCGGCTCTGTCAATTGTCAGCTGTGTGACTTTAGGCAAGTCACGTCACTTCTCTGGGCCTCAGTTATCTCATCTGTAAAATGGGGATTAAGACTGTGAGCTCCCCGTGGGACAACCTGATTACCTTGTAACCTCTCCAGCGCTTAGAACAGTGCTTTGCA
The DNA here is from genome assembly GCF_015852505.1 of Tachyglossus aculeatus. Lineage (NCBI taxonomy): Eukaryota > Metazoa > Chordata > Mammalia > Monotremata > Tachyglossidae > Tachyglossus > Tachyglossus aculeatus. The sequence continues at coordinate 5,728,472 of NC_052069.1, read as the reverse complement.
CATAGTAAGCGCTTAATAAATGCTATCATTATTATTATTACATCTCGGCTCCGCCAATTGTCAGCCGTGTGACTTTGGCCAAGTCACTTCACTGTGCCTCAGTTCCCTCATCTGTAAAATGGGGAGGAAGACTGTGAGCCCCCCACGGGACAACCTTAATTACTTTGTATCCCCCCCAGCGCTTAGAACAGTGCTTGGCACGTAGTTGGCGTAAAAAAATGCCATCATTATTATGATTATTAAGTGGCTACTTAGTGGGTGACCCACCCCAAATCTGGATGGTGGCCAGCTGGCCCTGCAGGGAGCTGTCACCCTCCCGCGAGGAGGCTTCTGGAAAACTCTAGGCCGCTTCAGAGTAGAGGGCGGCTGTCATTCGTTCATTCTGTCCTATTTGGTGAGCGCCTACTGTGGGCAGGGGGCTGTACTGAGCGGCTACTTAGTGGACGTTCCTTCCCCCACCTGGATGGGGGCCAGCCGGCCCTGCAGGGAGCTGGCACCCTCCCCCGCGGAGGCTTCTAGGAAACCCTAGGCCAATCTAGAGCAGAGGGCATCTGCCATTCCTTCATTCCGTCCTATTTGGTGAGCGCCTACCGTGGGCAGGGGACTGTACTACTAAAAACAATAATAATGGCATTTATTAAGCGCTTACTATCTGCAAAGCACTGTTCTAAGCGCTGGGGAGGTTACCAGGTGATCAGGTTGTCCCACGGGGGGGCTCACAGTCTTAATCCCCATTGTACAGATGAGGGAACTGAGGCCCAGAGAAGTGAAGTGACTTGCCCAAAGTCACACAGCTGACAAGTGGTGGAGCCGGGATTAGAACCCAGGACTGAGCGGCTACTTAGTGGGTGCCTCAGCCCCCACCTGGATGGGGGCCAGCTGACCCTGCAGGGAGCTGACACCCACCCCCTCGGAGGCTTCTGAGAAACACTAGGCTAATCTAGAGCAGAGGGCATCTGTCATTCCTTCATTCCGTCCTATTTGGTGAGCGCCTACCGTGGGCAGGGGGCTTGTCAGCTGTGCGACTTTGGGCAAGTCACTTCACTTCTCTGGGCCTCGGTTCCCTCACCTGTAAAATGGGGAGGAAGACCGCGAGCCAAACGTGGGACAACCTTGTATCCCCCCACAGTGCTTGGAACAGTGCTTGGCACATAGTAAGCGCTTAACAAATGCCATCAGGATTATTATTACTAAGCGGCTACTTAGTGGGCGCCCCACCCCCAACCTGGATGGTGCTGTCACCCTCCCCCGAGGAGGCTTCTGGGAAACTCTAGGCCGCTTCAGAGTAGAGGGCAGCTGTCATTCGTTCATTCCGTCCTATTTGGTGAGCGTCTACTGTGAGCAGGGGGCTGTACTGAGCGGCTACTTAGTGGGCACCCCACCCCCCACCTGGATGGTGTCCAGCTGGCCTTGCAGGGAGCTGTCACCCTCCCCCACAGAGGTTTCTGGGAAACCCTAGGCCGCTCTAGAGCAGAGGGCATCTGTCATTTGTTCATTCTGTCCTATTTGGTGAGCGCTTCCTGTGTGCATAGGGCTGTACTAAGCGCTTGGAAAGTACAATTCATTCATTCAATCGTATTTATTGAGCGCTTACCGTGTGCAGAGCACTGTACTAAGCGCTTGGGAAGTACAAGTTGGCAACATATAGAGACGGTCCCTACCCAACATTGGGCTCACAGTCTAGAAGGGGGAGACAGAGAACAAAACAAAACATATTGACAAGATAAAATAAATAGAATAAATATGTACAAATAAAATAGAGTAATAAACACGTGCAAACATATGTACAGGTGCTGTGGGGAAGGGAAGGAGGTAGGGTGGGGGGGATGGAGAGGGGGACGAGGGGGAGAGGAAGGAGGGGGCTCAGTCCGGGAAGGCCTCCTGGAGGAGGTGAGCTCTCAGCAGGGCCTTGAAGGGAGGAAGAGAGCTAGTTTGGCGGATGTGCGGAGGGAGGGAGGGAATTCCAGGTCAGGGGGAGGACGGGGGCCGGGGGTCGATGGCGGGACAGGGGAGAACGAGGTACGGTGAGGAGATTAGCGGTGGAGGAGCGGAGGGTGCGGGGTGGGCTGGAGAAGGTGAGGGAACTGAGGCAGAGAGGAGTGAAGTGATTTGACCAAGGTCACATGGCAACAACACAGATAGAGACAATCGCTACCCAACAATGGGCTCATAGTCTGATAATTATAATAATTATAATAATGACATTTATTAAGAGCTCACTATGTGCAAAGCACTGTTCTAAGCACTGGGGAGGTTACAAGGTGATCAGGTTGTCCCACGGGGGGCTCATAGTCTTCATCCCCATTTTGCAGATGAGGTCACTGAGGCCCAGAGAAGTGAGGTGACTTGCCCCAAGTCACGCAGCTGACAATTGGTGGAGCTGGGATTTGAACGCATGACCTCTGACTCCAGAGCCCGGGCTCTTTCCACTGAGCCACGCTGCTTCTCTCCCCAACGCTGGGTACAGTGCTCAGCGCACGGTAAGCACTCAATAGAGATCATCATCATCATGAATCGTATTTATTGAGCGCTTACTATGTGCAGAGTACTGTACTAAGCGCTTGGGAAGTACAAATTGGCAACATATAGAGACAGTCCCTACCCAACAGTGGGCTCACAGTCTAAAAGGGGGAGACAGAGAACAAAACCAAACGTACTAACAAAATAAAATAAATAGAATAGATATGTACAAATAAAATAAATAAATAAATAGAGTAAAAAATATGTACAAGCATATATACATATATACAGGTATATAGAGATGATCAATTGACTAAGCTGTCACCTTCCCCAGTGAAGGCTTCTAGGAAATCTTAGGCCGCTCTAATCAATCAATCAATCGTATTTATTGAGCGCTTACTGTGTGCAGAGCACTGTACTAAGCGCTTGGGAAGTACAAGTCGGCAACGTATAGAGACGGCCCCTACCCAACAGTGGGCTCACAGTCTAGAAGGGGCTCACAGCCTAGAACAGAGGGTGTGTGGCATCATTCATTCCATCATACATATTGGGCGCTTATCATTATCATCAATCGTATTTATTGAGCGCTTACTGTGTGCAGAGCACTGTACTAAGCGCTTGGGAAGTACAAGTTGGCAACATATAGGGACGGTCCCTACCCAACAGTGGGCTCACAGTGGGCTCTGTGTGCAGAGCACTGTATCAAGCTCTTAGGACGTACAGTTCAGCAATAGAGACTATTCCTGCAGAACAACGGGCTCCCAGTCTACTGTTATAGTGAGTCTACTGGACTCTCCCCAACGCTTGGTACAGTGCTCTGCGCACGGTAAGCGCTCGACAGAGACGAAGGACTGACTAAGCTGTCACCTTCCCATGTAAAGGCTACTCTAGACCAGAGAGCCTGTAGCATTCATTCATTCCATCCTATTTGGTGAGCGCTTACTGTGTGCAGAGGGCTGTACTAAGCGCTTGGGGAGAAGCAGCGTGGCTTAATAAAAATAGCCTGGGCTTGGGTGTCAAAGGTCATGGGTTCTAATCCTGGCTCCGCCACTTCATTCATTCCTTCATTCATTCAATGGTCTTTATTGAGCGCTTACTGTGTGCAGGGCACTGTACTAAGCGCTTGGGAAGGACAAATTGGCAACATATAGGGACAGTCCCTAAACCAACAACGGGCTCAAAGTCTAGAAGGGGGAGACAGACAACAGAACAAAACATGTGGACGGGTGTCAAGTCGTCGGAATAAGTAGAATTAAAGCTAAATGCACATCATTAACAAAATCAATAGAATAGTAAATATGTACAAGTAAAATAAATAGAGTAATAAATCTGTACAAACATATAGACAGGTGCCTGTGGGGAGGGGAAGGAGGTAGGAGGCCTTCCCAAGCTGAGCCCCCTCCTTCCTCTTCCCCTCATCTCCCACCTCATTCCCCCCACCTTACCTCCTTCCCTCCCCACAGCACCTGTATATATATCTATATATTTATATTTATATATTTTTGTACACCTTTATTACTCTTTATTTATTTATTTAACTTGTACATATTTATTCTATCTATTTTATTTTGTTAATATGTTCTGTTTTGTTGTCTATCTCCCTGTTCTAGACTGTGAGCCTGCTGTTGGGTAGGGACCGTCTCTATATGTTGCCAACTTGTATTTCCCAAGCGCTTAGTACAGTGCTCTGCACACAGTAAGCACTCAATAAATACGATTGAATGAATGAATGAATGAATGAATAGGGTGGGGGGGATGGGGAGGAGGAGAAGAAAAAGGGGGCTCAGTCTGGGAAAGCCTCTTGGAGGAGGTGAGCTGTCACTTGTCACTTGGGTGACTTTGGGCAAGCCACTTCACTTCTCTGGGCCTCATTGACTTCATCTGCTAAATGGGGATGAAGACTGTGAGCCCCACGTGGGACAACCTGATGACCTTGTTTACCCCCCTCAATCAATCAATCAATCAATCGGATTTATTGAGCGCTTACTATGTGCAGAGCACTGTACTAAGCGCTTGGGAAGTACAAATTGGCATCACATAGAGACAGTCCCTACCCAACAGTGGGCTCACAGTCTAAAAGGGGGAGACAGAGAACAGAACCAAACATACCAACAAAATAAAATAAGTAGGATAGAAATGTACAAGTAAAATAAATAAATAAATAGATAAATAGAGTAATAAATATGTACAACCATATATACATATATACAGGTGCTGTGGGGAAGGGAAGGAGGTAAGACGGGAGGATGGAGAGGGGGACGAGGGGGAGAGGAAAGAAGGGGCTCAGTCTGGGAAGGCCTCCTGGAGGAGGTGAGCTCTCAGCAGGGCCTTGAAGGGAGGAAGAGAGCTAGCTTGGCGGATGGGCAGAGGGAGGGCATTCCAGGCCCGGGGGATGACGTGGGCCGGGGGTCGATGGCGGGACAGGCGAGAGCGAGGTACAGTGAGGAGATTAGTGGTGGAGGAGCGGAGGGTGCGGGCTGGGCAGTAGAAGGAGAGAAGGGAGGTGAGGTAGGAGGGGGCGAGGGGATGGACAGCCTGGAAGCCCAGGGTGAGGAGTTTCTGCCTGATGCGCAGATTGATCGGTAGCCATTGGAGGTTTTTGAGGAGGGGAGTAATATGTCCAGAGCGTTTCTGGACAAAGATAATCTGGGCAGCAGCATGAAGTATGGATTGAAGTGGAGAGAGACACGAGGATGGGAGATCAGAGAGAAGGCTAGTGCAGTAGTCCAGACGGGATAGGATGAGAGCTTGAATTAGCAGGGTAGCGGTTTGGATGGAGAGGAAAGGGCGGATCTTGGCAATGTTGCGGAGCTGAGACCGGCAGGTTTTGGTGACGGCTTGGATGTGAGGGGTGAATGAGAGAGCGGAGTCGAGGATGACACCAAGGTTGCGGGCTTGTGAGACGGGAAGGATGGTAGTGCCGTCAACAGAGATGGGAAAGTCAGGGAGAGGACAAGGTTTGGGAGGGAAGACAAGGAGCTCAGTCTTCGACATGTTGAGCTTTAGGTGGCGGGCGGACATCCAGATGGAGATGTCCTGAAGGCAGGAGGAGATGCGAGCCTGGAGGGAGGGGGAGAGAGCAGGGGCAGAGATGGAGATCTGGGTGTCATCAGCGTAGAGATGATAGTTGAAGCCGTGGGAGCGAATGAGGTCACCAAGGGAGTGAGTGTAGATTGAGAACAGAAGGGGACCAAGCACTGAACCTTGGGGAACCCCCACAGTAAGAGGATGGGAGGGGGAGGAGGAGCCTGCAAAAGAGACTGAGAAAGAACGACCGGAGAGATAAGAGGAGAACCAGGAGAGGACGGAGTCTGTGAAGCCAAGGTCAGATAGCGTGTTGAGGAGAAGGGGGTGGTCCACAGTGTCAAAGGCAGCTGAGAGGTCGAGGAGGATTAGGACAGAGTATGAGCCGTTGGATTTGGCAAGCAGGAGGTCATTGGTGACCTTTGAGAGCGCAGTTTCCGTGGAATGAAGGGGACGGAAGCCAGACTGGAGGGGGTCGAGGAGAGAGTCCTCAGCACTTAGGACAGTGTTTGGCACATAGTGAGCTCTTAGTAAGCTCTCCCCCTTCTAGACTGTGAGCCCACTGTTGGGTAGGGACCGTCTCTATATCTTGCCAACTTGTACTTCCCAAGCGCTCAGTACAGTGCTCCGCACACAGTAAGCTCTCAATAAATACGATTGATTGATGGATTGATTAACAAATACCATCATCATCCCCCCTTCTAGACTGTGAGCCCGTTGTTGGGTAGGGATTGTCTCTGTTTCCGACTTGTACTTCCCAAGCGCTTAGTACAGTGCTCTGCACACAGTAAGCGCTCAATAAAGACGATTGAATGAATGAAGGGACGAATGAATCAGATTGACTGAGTGAGGTGTCACCCTAGGCCGCGGGGGCCTCTGGCAAGTGCAGGCGGCCCCTGCCCTCCCTCCAGGACAGGACGGCCAGGTGACGGCCCACCCCACCCAAGACAGCTCTAATAATGATAATTATAATAATTATGGACTTAATAATCATAATTATAATAATTATGGCCTTTGTTAAGCGCTTACTCTGTGCCAAGCACTGTGGCACAGGGGAGCTGTCAGTCCGAGGCCGCGGGGGCGTCTGGGAAGTGTAGGCGGCCCCCGCCCTCCCTCCTTCCCTCCTGGACGGGCCTTGTGACGCCCCCCAATGACAGCGCTAATAATGATAATGTTTATCATAATTATAATAATTATGGTATTTGTTAAGCACTTTCTCTTTGCCAAACTAATAATAATAATAATTATTATTATTATGGTATTTGTTAAGCGCTTAAGCACTGTGGCACAGGGGAGCTGTCAGTCCGGGCCGCGGGGGCCTCTGGGAAGTGTAGGCTGCCCCCCCCTTCCCTCCTGGACAGGCCTTATGACGACCCCCAATGACAGCGCTAATAATAATAATTATAATAATTATGGTATTTGTTAAGCTCTTACTCTGTGCCAAGCACTGTGGCACAGGGGAGCTGTCAGTCCGGGCCGCGGGGGCTTCTGGGAAGTGTAGGCGGCCCCCGCCCTCCCTCCTTCCCTACTGGACGGGCCTTGTGCCGCCCCCCAATGACAAAGCTAATAATAATCATTATTATTATAATTATAATAATTATGGTATTTGTTAAGCGCTTACTTTGTGCCAAGCACTGTGGCACAGAAGAGCTGTCAGTCCGAGGCCGCGGGGGCGTCTGGGAAGTGTAGGCGGCCCCCGCCCTCCCTGCTTCCCTACAGGACGGGCCTTGTGACGCTCCCCAATGACAGCACTTAGAATAATAATGATTGCTATAATAATTATTATAATTATGGTATTTGTTAAGCGCTTACTCTGTGCCAAGCACTGTGGCACGGGGGAGCTGTCACTCCGGGCCGCGGGGGCGTCTGGGAAGTGTAGGCGGCCCCCGCCCTCCCTCCTTCCCTACTGGACGGGCCTTGTGACGCCCCCCAATGACAGCGCTAATAATGATTATTATTATAATAATTATAGTATTTGTTAAGCGTTTACTTTGTGCCAAGCACTGTGGCACAGGGGAGCTGTCAGTCCGAGGCCGCGGGGGCGTCTGGGAAGTGTAGGCGGCCCCCGCCCTCCCTCCTTCCCTCCTGGACGGGCCTTGTGACGCTCCCCAATGACAGCGCTTAGAATAATAATAATCATTATAATAATTATTATAATTATGGTATTTGTTAGGCGCTTACTCTGTGCCAAGCACTGTGGCACGGGGAGCTGTCAGTCCGAGGCCGCGGGGGCTTCTGGGAATCAATCAATCAATCAATCGTATTTATTGAGCGCTTACTGCGTGCAGAGCACTGTACTAAGCGCTTGGGAAGTACAAGTCGGCAACACATAGAGACAGTCCCTACCCAACTGCGGGCTCACAGTCTAGAAGGGAGAGACAGAGAACAAAACCCAACATACTAAACAAAATAAACTAAATAGAATAGATATGTACAAGTAAGATAAATAAATGAATAGAGCAATAAATATGTACAAACACAAACATATATACATTTATACAGGTGCTGTGGGGAAGGGAAGGAGGTAAGACGGGAAGTGTAGGCGGCCCCCGCCCTCCCTCCTTCCCTCCTGGACGGGCCTTGTGACGCCCCCCAATGACAGCGATAATGATAATAATAATAATTATAATAATTACGGTATTTGTTAAGCGCTTACTCTGTGCCAAGCACTGTGGCACAGGGGAGCTGTCAATCTGAGGCCGCGGGGGCTTCTGGGAAGTGTATGCGGCCCCCGCCCTCCCTCCTTCCCTCCTGGACGGGCTTTGTGACGCCCCCCAATGACAGCGCTAATAATGATAATGTTTATAATAATTATGGTATTTGTTAAGCACTTACTCTGTGCCAAACTAATAATAATTATTATTATTATTATTATGGTATTTGTTAAGCGCTTACTCTGTGCCAAGCACTGTGGCACAGGGGAGCTGTCAGTCCGGGCCGCGGGGGCCTCTGGGAAGTGTAGGCTGTCCCCCCCCCTTCCCTCCTGGACGGGCCTTGTGACGCCCCCCAATGACAGCGATAATGATAATAATAATAATTATAATAATTATGGTATTTGTTAAGCGCTTACTCTGTGCCAAGCACTGTGGCACAGGGGAGCTGTCAGTCCGAGGCCGCGGGGGCGTCTGGGAAGTGTAGGCGGCCCCCGCCCTCCCTCCTTCCCTCCTGGACGGGCCTTGTGACGCTCCCCAATGACAGCGCTAATAATAATGATTATTATAATAATTATAATAATTATGGTATTTGTTAAGCGCTTACTCTGTGCCAATCACTGTGGCACAGGGGAGCTGTCAGTCTGGGCCGCGGGGGCGTCTGGGAAGTGTAGGCGGCCCCCGCCCTCCCTCCTTCCCTCCTGGACGGGCCTTGTGACGCTCCCCAATGACAGCGCTTAGAATAATAATTATTATTATTATAATTATAATTGTTATGGTATTTGTTAAACTCTTACTCTGTGCCAAGCACTGTGGCACAGGGGAACTGTCAGTCCGGGCCGCGGGGGCCTCTGGGAAGTGTAGGCTGTCCCCCCCCCTCCCTTCTTCCCTCCTGGACGGGCCTTGTGACGCCCCCCAATGACAGCGCTAATGATAATAATAATAATTATAATAATTATGGTATTTGTTAAGAGCTCACTCTGTGCCAAGCACTGTGGCACACGGGAGCTGTCAGTCCGAGGCCGCGGGGGCGTCTGGGAAGTGTAGGCGGCCCCCGCCCTCCCTGCTTCCCGCCTGGGCGGGCCTTGTGACGCTCCCCAATGACAGCGCTAATAATAATAATTATTATTATTATAATTAAGGTATTTGTGAAGCGCTTACTCTGTGCCAAGCACTGTGGCACAGGGGAGCTGTCAGTCCGAGGCCGCGGGGGCTTCTGGGAAGTGTAGGCTGCCCCCCCTCCCTCCTTACCTCCTGGACGGGCCTTGTGACGCCCCCCAATGACAGCGCTAATAATGATAATGTTTATCATAATTATAATAATTATGGTATTTGTTAAGCACTTACTCTTTGCCAAACTAATAATAATAATAATTATTATTATTATGGTATTGTTAAGCGCTTACTCTGTGCCAAGTACTGTGGCACCGGGGAGATGTCAGTCAGGGGCCGCGGGGGCGTCTGGGAAGTGTAGGCTGTCCCCCCCCCCCTTCCCTCCTGGACGGGCCTTGTGACGCCCCTCAATGACAGCGCTAATAATAATAATAATAACTATTATTATTATTATGGTATTGTTAAGCGCTTACTGTGTGCCAAGCACTGTGGCACAGGGGAGTTGTCAGTCCGGGGCCACGGGGGCCTCTGGGAAGTGTAGGCGGCCCCCGCCCTCCCTCTCTCCCTCCTGGACGGGCCTTGTGACGCCCCCCAATGACAGCACTTAGAATAATAATGATTATTATAATAATTATTATAATTATGGTATTTGTTAAGCGCTTACTCTGTGCCACTGTGGCACAGGGGAGCTGTCAGTCCGAGGCCGCGGGGGCGTCTGGGAAGTGTAGTTGGCCCCGCTGACAGGGGCAATGCAGGCTGCTGTCAGTCCGGGCCGCGGGGCCTTCTGGGAAGTGTAGGCCCAACCCCCCGCTGACAGGGACAATAATCATCATAATGATAGCATTTATTAAGCGCTTACTATGTGCAAAGCACTGTTCTAAGCGCTGGGAGAGGTTACAAGGTGATCAGGTTGTCCCACGGGGGGCTCACACTCTTCATCCCCATTTTACAGATGAGGGAACTGGGGATAGCGCCGGGAGCAGTCAGTCCGGGCCGCGCGGGCTGTTGGGAAGTGTAGGCGCCCACCGCTGACAGGGATAATAATAATAATAATAATAATAATAATGATAATAATAGAACTTATTAAAAGCTCACTATGTGCACAGCACTGTTCTAAGCGCTGGGAAGGTTACAAGGTGATCAGGTTGTCCCACATGGGGCTCCCAGTCTTCATGATGCTTAAGTCGCTGCTTCATGAGAAGCAGCGTGTCTCAGTGGAAATCAATCTATCAATCAATCGTATTTATTGAGCGCTTACTGTGTGCAGAGCACTGTACTAAGCGCATGGGAAGTACAAGTCGGCATGGAAAGAGCCCGGGCTTTGGAGTCAGAGGTCATGGGTTCAAATCCCAGCTCCGCCAATTGCCAGCTGGGTGACTGGGCAAGTCACTTCACTTCTCTGGGCCTCAGTGACCTCATCTGTAAAATGAGGATGAAGACTGTGAGCCCCCCGTGGGACAACCTGATCACCTTGTAACCTCCCCAGCGCTTAGAACAGTGCCTTGCACATAGTAAGCACTTAATAAATAACATTATTATCATTATTCATCCCCATTTTACAGATGAGGTCACAGAGGATATAGCCGGGAGCAGTCAGTCCGGGCCGCTGGGGCTGTTAGGAAGTGTAGGCGCCACCCGCTGACAGGGACAACAATAATAATAATAATAATGATAGCATTTATTAAGCGCTTACTATGTGCACAGCACTGTTCTAAGCGCTGGGGAGGTTACAATAATAATAATGGCATTTTTTAAGCGCTTACTATGTGCAAAGCACTGTTCTAAGCACTGGGAAGATTATAAGGTGATCAGGTTGTCCCACGGGGGGCTCACAGTCTTAATCCCCATTTTACAGAAGAGGTAACAGGCACAGAGAAGTTAACTGACTTGCCCAAAAAGGGGATCAGGTTGTCCCACGGGAGGCTCACAGTCTTCATCCCCAATTTACAGATAAGGACACTGACGATAGCAGCATGGCTCAGTGGAAAGAGCCCGGGCACTGGAGTCAGAGGTCATGGGTTCAAATCCTGGCTCCGCCACTCATCGGCTGTGTGACTTTGGGCAAGTCACTCAACTTCTCTGTGCCTCAGTTACCTCATCTGCAAAATGGGGAGTAAGACTGTGAGCCCCACGTGGGACAACCTTGAACCTCCCTTCAAGGCCCTGCTGAGAGCTTACCTCCTCCAGGAGGCCTTCCCAGACCGAGCCCCTTCCTTCCTCTCCCCCTCATCCCCCTCTCCATCCCCCTCATCTTACCTCCTTCCCTTTCCCACAGCACCTGTATATATGTATATATGTTTGTACATATTTATTACTCTATGTATTTATTTATTTATTTTACTTGTCCATATCTATTCTATTTATTTTATTTTGTTAGTATGTTTGGTTTTGTTCTCCGGCTCCCCCTTTTAGACTGTGAGCCCACTGTTGGGTAGGGACTGTCTCTATATGTTGCCAATTTGTACCTCCCAAGCGCTTAGTACAGTGCTCTGCACATAGTAAGCGCTCAATAAATACGATTGATGATGATGATGATGATGACAACCTGATCACCTTGTAACCTCCCCAGCGCTTAGAGCAGTGCTTTGCACATAGTAAGCGCTTAATAAATGTCATTATTATCATTATTATTATTATTATTATTATTATTATCATTATCATTATTATAGCGCGGGAGCTGGCACTCCGGGCCGCGGGGGCTTCTAGGAAGTGTAGGCGGCCTCCTCCTTCTCGGACCGCCCGGGCCAGGTGACGCCTTCTCACCCATGACCGCTCTAATAATAATTATTATAATAATTATGGCATTTATTAAGCGCTTACTATGTGCCAAGCACTGTAGCACATGGGAGCTGTCAGTCCAGGCCGCGGAGGCCTCTGGAAAGTGTAGGCGGCCCCTGGCCTCCCTCCTTCCCTAGTGGACGGGCCTTTTCATTCATTCAATCGTATTTATTGAGCGCTTAGTATATGCAGAACACTCTACTAAGCGCTTGGGAAGTACAAGTTGGCAACATATAGAGACGGTCCCTACCCAACAGTGGGCTCACAGTCTAGAAGGGGGAGACGCACAACAAAACAAAACATGTGGACGGGTGTCAAGTCGTCGGAATAAATAGAATTAAAGCTAAATGCATATCATTAACAAAATACATAGAATAGTAAGTATGTACAAGCAAAATAAATAGAGTAATAAATCTGTACAAACATATATACCGGTGCTGTGGGGAGGGGAAGAAGAAGCAGTGTGGCTCAGTGGAAACAGCCCGGGTTTTGGAGTCAGAGGTCATGGGTTCAAATCCCAGCTCTGCCAATTGTCAGCTGTGTGACTTTGGGCAAGTCTCTTCACTTCTCTGGGCCTCAGTTCCCTCATCTGTAAAATGGGGATGAAGACTGTGAGCCCCACGTGAGACAACCTAATCGACTTCTATCCTCCCCAGCGGTTTGCACATAGTAAGCGCTTAATAAATGCTATTATTATTAGGAGGAGAGGAAAAAGGGGGCTCAGTTTGGGTAGGCCTCTTGGAGGAGGTGAGCTCTCTGTAGGGCCTTGTGACGCCCCCCATGACAGCTCTAATCACAATAATTATAATAATTATGGTATTTGTAAACCGCTTACTATGTGCCAAGCACTGTGGCACAGGGAAGCTATCTGTCTGGGCCACGGGGGCGTCTGGGAAGTGTAGGTGGCCCCCGCCCTCCCTCCTTCCCTCCTGGACGGGCCTTGTGATGCCCCCCAATTACAGCGCAAATAATAATGATAATTATAATAATAATTTGTTAAGCTCTTACTATGTGCCAAGCACTCTAGTTCAGGGGAGCTGCCAGTCCGGGGCCGCAGGGACTTCTCCGCCTTACCTCCTTCCCCTCCCCACAGCACCTGTATATATGTATATATGTTTGTACGTATTTATTACTCTGTTCATTTATTTATTTTACTTGTACATATCTATTCTGTTCATTTTATTTTGTTAATATGTTTGGTTTTGTTGTCTGTCTCCCCCTTCTAGACTGTGAGCCCACTGTCGGGTAGGGACTGTCTCTATATGTTGCCAACTGGTACTTCCCAAGCGCTTAGTACAGTGCTCTGCACCCAGTAAGCGCTCAATAAATACGACTGAACTGACTTCTCTGGGCCTCAGTCCCCTCACCTGTAAAATGGGGATGAAGACTGTGAGCCCCACGTGGGATATCCTCCCCAGCGCTTTGCACATAGTAAGCACTTAATAAATGCCATTATTATTATTATTAGGAGGAGAGGAAATTCCGGCAGCGCCGGAATTAGAACCCATGACCCTATGACTCAAGGGCTGCTCTCTCTCCACTACGCCATGTTGCTTCCCTAAGCACTTAAGCAGCGTTGCTCAGTGGAAAGAGCACAGGCTGTGGAATCAGAAGTCATGGGTTCAAATCCCGGCTCTGCCCATTGTCAGCTGTGTGACTTTGGGCAAGTCACTTACTTCTCTGGGCCTCAGTTCCCTCATCTGCAAAATGGGGATTAAGACTGTGAGCCCACCTTTTAGACTGCGAGCCCACTGTTGGGTAGGGACTCTCTCTATATGTTGCCAACTTGTACGTCCCAAGCGCTTAGTACAGTGCTCTGCACACAGTAAGCGCTCAATAAATACGATTGATTGATTGATTGATAAGACTGTGAGCCCCCCGAGGGACAACCTGATCACCTTGTAACCTCCCCAGCGCTTAGAACAGTGTTTTGCACATAGTAAGCGCTTAATAAATGCCATCATTATTATTAGTAGTAGTAGTATATTGGTCTGAACACAGTATGTGCTCAATAAATACCCTAGTTTGGTTGATATGGAGTAGAGGAACTCAGATTCTCTTCCAGTGGGACCCCGAGCTTTGCTCAATAATCCTTCAGAATATAAAGGCTAGAACACTGGTTGATTTAAGTGAAACAATAGGAATGATGGGTTGATCTCAGAGCCTCATGTGAAAATCATTGTCTTCTTTTCCCAGCATAGAAGACAAGTGGCCTTGTTTCACACACACACACACACACACACAAAAAAAATCATTCTGTGCCAGTGAAGGCCGGTCAAAATGCCTTTCTGTTGCACACGATAATGGACAACTCCTAATTATTCCCGATAATTAGGGAATAGATCACTGAAATCTGCAGGGAGTGCCCAAAACGTCCAGCGTTCTCTCTTGCCAACCTTTTTACCTGCAGTGGCTACCAAGGAGAAGAAGGAAAATAAAAATACAAAAAACAACTTGCCTGCTTTCATTTGTTTTCATTTCTCCTGCCTGGTAAAATTGCCGGAGGGAGAGGAGAGAGGCTAAGGGGAGAAAAGATAAGAGGAGAATGCTGATCAAGTCTAAACGTGCAACCTTCCACTCTCTGTAATAGGGAACTGATGCAAGTTGTCAACTCACCAAGATGCTTGCACAAGTCCAGTTGGAAAATGGATGCTTTCAAAATCATTAACCATCAGCGCTTAGAACAGTGCTTTGCACATAGTAAGCGCTTAATAAATGCCATCATCATCATTATCATCATCATCATGATTAACCCACTCCATTTGGCTTCATTCAGCCTTCCGGGAACACGGTGAAATGATTCTGAGAAAGAAGAATAATAATAATGATGGTGGTATGATGTATGTATATATGTTTGTACATATTTATTACTCTATTTATTTATTTTACTTGTACATATTTTTTCTATTTATTTTATTTTGTTAGTATGTTTGGTTTTGTTCTCTGTCTCCCCCTTTTAGACTGTGAGCCCACTGTTGGGTAGGGACTGTCTCTATATGTTGCCAATTTGTACTTCCCAAGCGCTTAGTACAGTGCTCTGCACACAGTAAGCGCTCAATAAATATGACTGATTGATTGATTGTTTGGTATTTGTTCAACGCTTACTATATGCCAAGCACCATTCTAAGCGCTGGGGGAGATACAAGGTGAGCAGGTTGTCCCCCGTAGGGCTCACAGTCTTCATGCCCATTTGACAGATGAGGGAACTGAGGCCCAGAGACGTGACTTGCCCAAGGTCATGCAGCAGACCAGAGGCGGAGCCGGGATTGGAACCCACAACCTCTGACTCCCAAGCCCGGGCTCTTTCCATTAAGCTACGCTGCTTCTCTGGAATATGTAGTACTCTCCCAAGCACTTAGTACAGTGCTTTCTTTGCTCAATAAATAGGATTGAAAGAAAAGGAATATATGCTTGGTAACAGGGAGAAAATGGTGAACCACGTACCACGCCGCTTTTTCTTTTTTTAATTGTATTGTTAAGCACTTACTAGAGAAGCAGCGTGGCTCAGTGGAAAGAGCACGAGCTTTAGAGTCAGAGGTCATGAGTTCAAATCCCAGCTCCGCCACTTGTCAGCTGTGTGACTTTGGGCAAGTCATTTCACTTCTCTGTGCCTCAGTTCCCTCATCTGGAAAATGGGGGTTAAGACTGTGAGCCCCCCGTGGGACAACCTGATCAATTCTAACCTCCCCAGTGCTTTGCACATAGTAAGTGCTTAATAAATGCCATCATCATTATTATTATTACTAAGTGCTGGGATAGATACTAGGCTCTAGTAATTATGGTATTTAAGCACTTATTATGCACCAGGCACTGTTTGAAACTCTGTAAGCTCATTGTGGGCAGGGAATGTGTCGGTTTATTGTTTTATTGTACGGTCCCAAGTACTTAGCACAGTGCTTTGCACACTTAGCACTGCATAAGTGATTGAAAGAATGAATAAATGAATAAATGTGTCCATCGGGTTGGACACAGTCGCTGTCCTACATGGGGCTCACAGTCTCCATTCCCATTTTTACAGATGCTGGAACTGAGGCCCTGAGAAATATTATGTGTTTATATTCATTCATTCATTCAATCGTATTTATTGAGCACTTACTGTGTGCAGAGCACTGTACTAAGCGCTTAGGAAGTACAAGTTGGCAACACATGGAGACGGTCCCTACCCAACAGTGGGCTCACAGTCAAGATCTCACACCGCTGATCTCCTCACCGTACCTCGCTCTCGCCTGTCCCGCCATCGACCCCCGGCCCACGTCATCCCCCGGGCCTGGAATGCCCCCAATCCCTCTGCCCCTCCGCCAAGCTAGCTCTCTTCCTCCCTTCAAGGCCCTGCTGAGAGCTCACCTCCTCCAGGAGGCCTTCCCAGACTGAGCCCCTTCCTTCCTCTCCCCCTCGTCCCCCTCTCCATCCCCCCCATCTTGCCTCCTTCCCTTCCCCACAGCACCTGTATATATGTATATATGTTTGTACATATTTTTTACTCTATTTATTTATTTATTTATTTTATTTGCACATATCTATTCTATTTATTTTATTTTGTTAGTATGTTTGGTTTTGTTCTCTGTCTCCCCCTTTTAGACTGTGAGCCCACTGTTGGGTAGGGACTGTCTCTATATGTTGCCAATTTGTACTTCCCAAGCGCTTAGTACAGTGCTCTGCACATAGTAAGCGCTCAATAAATACGATTGATGATGATGATGATGATGATGATGAAGAAGACTGTTTATATTGATGCCTGCCTGCCCCTCTAGCCTGTCAGCTCACTGTGGGCCTGGATCGTGTCTGCCAACTCTGTTGTATTAGACTCTCCCAAGCGCTTCGTACAGTGCTCGGCACATAGTATGTGCTCAATAAATATCATTGATTGATGGAGTTGAATCATAATAATGATGGCATTTATTAAGCACTTACTATGTACAAAGCACTATTCTAAGCACTGGGGAAGTTACAAGGTGATCAGGTTGTCCCACAGGGGGTTCACAGTCTTAATCCCCGTTTTACAGATGAGGTAACTGAGGCACAGAGAAGTTGTGACTTGCCCAGAGTCACACAGCTGACTATTGGCGGGGCTGGGATTTGAACCCATGACCTCTGACTCCAAAGCCCAGGCTCTTTCCACTGAGCCACACTGTATTCTCTAGGGGAGAGTGGAGGTCTGTCTTATAGGAAGGGGAAGGAAGCTCCAGGCCAGAGGAAAGATATGGTCAAGGGGTCGGCAGCCGGATGGATGATATGAAAATAATTAAGAATAATTTTTGTATTTGTTAAGCTCTTACTATGTGCTAGATGCTATACTGAACACTGGAATCAAGGTACGGGCAGCTACCCCTCTCCTCTCTCCCACCCCCCTTCCTTAATGATATTAATAATGATAATATTATAATATTATTATCTCCTTCTCCTTATCTCCTTACCTCCTTCTCCCCCGCCTTACCTCCTTCCCTTCCCCACAGCACCTGTATATATGTATATATGTTTGTACGTATTACTCTATTCATTTATTTATTTTACTTGTACATATCTATTCTATTTATTTTATTTTGTTAATATATTTTGTTTTGTTCTCTGTCTCCCCCTTCTAGGATGTGAGCCCACTGTTGGGTAGGGACCATCTCTATATGTTGCCAACTTGTACTTCCCAAGCGCTTAGTACAGTGCTCTGCACACAGTAAGTGCTTAATAAATACGACTGATTGATTGATAATAATTAATTATGGCATTTGTTAAGCACTTTCGATGTGCCAGACACTATACTAAGCGCTGGAGTGGATACAATAAATTGGGTTGGACACATTGGGTTCACAGTCTTATTCTCCATTTTACCAATGAGAGAACTGAGGTCCAGAAAATAATAATAATAATAATTTTGGTATTTGTTAAGCACTTACTATGTGCAAAGCACTGTTCTAAGTGCTGGGGAGGATACAAGGTGATGAGGTTGTCCCATGTAGGGCTCACAATCTTCATCCCCATTTTACAGGTGAGGGAACTGAGGCCCAGAGAAGTGAAGTGACTTGCCCAAGGTCACACAGCAGACAAGTGGCAGAGCCAGGTTTAGAGCCCATGACCTTCTGAATCAGAGGCCTGTGTTTTACCCACTGGACCATGCTTCTTCTCATAAGTCAGCTGGAGAGTTCCAGGAGCATTCTGAATTTCAAGGACCCTGTTAGGCTAATGAAGTTTCCTATTTACTCAGATTAATTATTTACTTCTATTCATTTCCCCTCTCAGGGTGGCATCTAGAGAGTTTCCAGTCGTCCACCAGTCTCCACTACAGGAGGGAGAGTGAAGCAGAGGGCTGTCCAGTCCATTCTAGAGAAGCAGCGTGGTTCAGTGGAAAGAGCCTGGGCTTTGGAGTCAGAGGTCACAGGTTCAAATCCCGGCTCCGCCACATGTCAGCTGTGTGACTTTGGGCAAGTCACTTAACTTCTCTGGGCCTCAGTTACCTCATCTGTAAAATGGGGATGAAGACTGTGAGCCCCACGTGGGACAACCTGATCACCTTGTTACCTCTCCAGAACTTAGAACAGCGCTTTGTAAGAGAAGCAGCATGGCTCAGTGGAAAGAGTACGGGCTTTGGAGTCAGAGGTCACGGGTTCGAATCCCGGCTCGGCCACATGCCTGTTGTGTGACCGTGGGCAAGTCACTTCACTTCTCTGAGCCTCAGTTCCCTCATCTGTAAAAATGGGGATTAAGACTGTGGGACCCGCGTGGGGCAACCTGATCACCTTTGTATCCCTCCAGCGCTTAGAACAGTGCTTTGCACATAGTAAGCGCTTAGCAAATGCCCTCATCATCATCATCATTCCTAGCTTGGCCAGTGGCTAGCGAGTGTCAGGCCATTGGCTATGAGGCAAAACTCCCCTGGGCCGGACAGCAGAGGCACGGTTGACAGTCCAGGACGGAGACTTGAGTTTACTGCACGGAAGGAGGCAACGGTCAACCTCTTCTGGATTTTTCCCAAGAAAACTCTGTGGATCCACTACAGGAACGACGGCAGATGGAGAGCGGAGCCTTCTGGGAGAGATGTGTCCATGGAATCACTTTGGGTTGGACACGGCTCGATGGCATAAGACAAGGCCAGGCTATTCATTATTCCTTCCAGACTGTGAGCCCGGTGTTGGGTAGGGACCGTCTCTATATGTCGCCAATTTGTACTTCCCAAGCACTTAGTACAGTGCTCTGCACCCAGTAAGCACTCAACAATAATAATAATGGCATTTATTAAGTGCTTACTATGAGAAAAGCACTATTCTTAGCGCTGGGGAGGTTACAAGCACCAGATGGGGTCACTGAGGCACAGAGAAGTGGAGTGATTTGCCCAAAGTCACACAGCTGGTAAGTGGCCCCTCCCCATTCCCCCTGCCTTACCTCCTTCCCCTCCCCACAGCACCTGTGTATATGTATATATGTTTGTACAGATTTATTACTCTATTTATTTATTTTATTATTTATTTTATTTATTATTTTTATTATTTTATTTTTAATTTATTATTATTTATTTTATTTGTGCATATTCTATTCATTTCATTTTGTTAGTATGTTTTGTTTTGTTCTCTGTCTCCCCCTTCTAGACTGTGAGCCCACTGTTGGGTAGGGACCATCCCTAGATGTTGCCAACTTGGACTTCCCAAGTGCTTAGTCCAGTGCTCTGCACACAGTAAGCGCTCAATAAATACGATTGAATGAATGAATGTTTTGTTTTGGTCTCTCTCTCCCCCTTCTAGGCTGTGAGCCCACTGTTGGGTAGGGACTGCCTCTACATGTTGCCAACTTGTACTTCCCAAGTGCTTAGTACAGTGCTCTGCACAAAGTAAGCGCTCAATAAATACGATTGAATAAATGAATGAAAGTGACTTGTCCAAAGTCACACAGCTGGCAAGTG
This sequence comes from Tachyglossus aculeatus, assembly GCF_015852505.1. Lineage (NCBI taxonomy): Eukaryota > Metazoa > Chordata > Mammalia > Monotremata > Tachyglossidae > Tachyglossus > Tachyglossus aculeatus. The sequence goes on along the minus strand of NC_052069.1, from coordinate 5,708,561 downwards.
GCGGAGTCAGGATTAGAATCCACGACCTCGGACTCCCAAGCCGTGCTCTTTCCACTAAGCCACGTTGCTTCTCAAATAATAATAATGATAATGCTAATAATGATGGCATCTACGCAGTAGGCCGTGTTTTGAGTGGGTGTAGTGGATTAGCTGGCACTGGGCTAAAGCTACCAACCCTCCAGCTTTGGAGTTCTGCCGTTCCTTGTGTGGCCCACAGCTGCTTGGTTTGGTCAGTCAGTCAGTCAATCAGTCAATCGTACTTACTGAGCGCTTACTGTGGGCAGAGCACTGTACTAAGGGCTCGGGAAAGGACAATAGAATAATAAGCAGACACATTCCCTGCCCACATGGAGCCACCATTCCTGCCCTCATGTAGTCAGGGCCCAGTGAAGGGGTCAAGGAAACAATGTCCGGAAGACCCCAAAATGGAGACCGAAAACCAGTCCTCCAGGGACAGGCCAGATTTGAACAATAAGTGACTCCTTTTTTCTAGACTGTGAGCCCACTGTTGGGTAGGGACCGTCTCTATATGTTGCCAACTTGTACTTCCCAAGCGCTTAGTACAGTGCTCTGCACACAGTAAGCGCTCAATGAATACGATTGAGTGAATGAAAGAATGAAATGGGAAGCAGCGTGGATTAGAGGAAAGAGCCCGGGCTTGGGAGTCAGAAGTCATGGGAACTAATCCCGGCTCCTCCACTTATCAGCTGTGTGACTTTGGACAAGTCACTTCACTTCTCTGGGCCTCAGTTCCCTCATCTGGAAAATGGGGATGAAGACTGTGAGCCCCAAGTGGGACAATCTGATGACCTTGTATCTACCCCAGCGCTTAGAACAGTGCTCAGCACATAGCGCTTAACAAATGCCATCATTATTATTATTATTGGGAGCAGCATGAATCAGTGGAAAGGTTCCGGGCTTGGGAGTCACAGGCCGTTTACTCTAATCCCAGCTCCGCCATTGATCAGCTGTGTGACTTCAGGCAAGTCACTTGACTTCTCTGCGCCTCAGTTCCCTCCTCTGTAAAATGGGAATGAAGACTGTGAGCCCCATGTGGGACAACCTAATAACCCTGTATCTACCCCAGCACTTAGAACAGTGCCTGGCCCAAGTACCATCATTATTATTATTCTTTCGTTCATTCATTCAATCATATTTATTGAGCGCTTACTGTGAGCAGAGCACTGAATTAAACACTGGGGATATACAAGTCAGCAACATATCGAAATGGTCCCTACCCAACAATGAGCTCACAGTCTAGAAGGGGGAGACAGACAACAAAATAGAACATGTAAACAGGTGTCAATGCCATCAAAATAAATAGAAATATAGCTGTATGCACATCATTAATAAAATAAATAGCGTAGTAAATAGGTACCAGTAAAATAAATAGAGTAATAAATCTGTACAAATATATACAAGTGCTGTGGGGAGGAGAAGGGGGCAGGGCAGAGGGAGGGAGTGGAGGCGTTGGGGAGGGGAGGAGGAGGAGCAGAGGAAAAGGAGGGCTTAGTCTGGGAAGGCCTCCTGGAGGAGGTGAGCTCTCAGTAGGGCTTTGAAGGGAGGAAGAGAGCCAGCTTGGAGGATGTGCAGAAGGAGGGCATTCCAGGCCTGGGGGAGGACGTGGGTTGGGGGTCGACGGTGGAACGGGCGAGAACGAGGCACGGTGAGGAGATTAATGGCAGAGGAGCGGAGGGTGCAGGCTGGGCTGGAGAAGGACAGAAGGGAGGTGAGGTAGGAGGGGGCGAGGGGATGGATGGACAGCCTTGAAGCCCAGGGTGAGGAGTTTTTGCTTGACTCGTAGGTTGACAGGCAGCCACTGGAGATTTTTGAGGAGGGGAGTAACATGCCCTGAGCAGTTCTGTATGAAGATAATCCGGGCAGCAGAGTGAAATATAGATTGAAGTGGGGAGAGACAGGAGGATGGGAGATCAGAGAGGAGGCCTATGACTGCATCCAGTCGGGATAGGATGAGAGATTGTACCAGCAAGGTAGCGGTTTGGATGGAGAGGAAAGGGCGGATCTTGGCGATGTTGTGGAGGTGAGACCGGCAGGTTTTGGTGACGGATTGGATGTGAGGGGTGAACGAGAGAGCGGAGTCGAGGATGACACCAAGGTTGCGGGCTTGTGAGACGGGAAGGACGTCTGCAGTGACAGGAAAGTCAGGGAGAGGGTGATGGCGGCAGTTGTTCCGAATGGCCACCAAGTCGCCGGGCGACTAAAGAATTAGTCAGACAGCATGTGACTGCCGAAAGTTTTAATAAAGTTTTTATTGGTAAGGCCGATGACCGAATAGGGGGTAACGCACCCGGTGGGCTCATTTCCTTAAGGGAAAAGGCCCCGAAGACCGAATAGGGGGTAATGCACCTGGCCGGCTCATTTCCTTAAGGGAAAAGGCCCCGAGTGCCCGATACAACAGGCTTATATACTGCTGTTGCTGGTCATAGTGATTGGTAGATTTGAAAACAGTGGGGACTGGATTGGTGCACATTTGGTACAGATTTGGTGAAGAGCTGGGCAGAATTTATCTCCTTAATTGCTTTGGTTCCTGGACCCAGCCAGTGGGCTGCAGGGTCTAAGGCCCATACTAGATATGGCAACAGAACCGCGTACATTCAAATATCTGCAACCTTTCCATGGTGCGTGGGGAGGCCCTATCAAGGGCAGGGTTTGGGAGGGAAGATAAGGAGCTCAGTCTTGGACATATTGAGTTTTAGATCGTGGGCAGACATCCCAGCGCTTAGTAAGCGCTTAGTATCCTCCCCAGCGCTTAGTAAGTGCTCAACAAATGCTATTATTATTATTAATGTATCTAAGAATGATTATGTATTATGTATCTAAGAATGATTATAAGCCAAGCATATGGTAATCACTTCAGATACAATCCCTGTCCCACATAGGGCTTACAGTCTAAAAAGGAGGGAGAACAAGTAGTTAATCCCCATTTTACAGACTAGGGAACTGCGGCACAGAGAAGTCAAATGACTCGCCCATGGTTGCAGACCAGGTAAGTGGCATAGTTAAGATTTGAACAGGTTTTGTGGCTTGGTTCTTTTAATAGTAGTGGACAGGGAGCATGTCTACAAACTCTGTTATATAGTAATCTCCCAACTGCTAAGTACAGTGCTTGGCACGTAGAAAGCACTTAAATGTATTTATTACTCTATTTATTTTACTTGTACATATTTATTCTACTTATTTTGTTCATATGTTTTGTTTTGTTCTCTGTCTCCCCCTTCTAGACCGTGAGCCCACTGTTGAAGGGACCGTCTCTATATGTTGCCAATTTGTACTTCCCAAGCGCTTAGTACAGTGCTCTACACACAGTAAGCGCTCAATAAATATGATTGAATGAATCAATCCAGATGGAGATGTCCTGAAGGCAGGAGGAGATACGAGCCTGGGGGGAGGGAGAGAGAGCAGGGGCGGAGATGCAGATTTGGGTGTCATCAGCATAGAGATGATAGTTGAATAATGGTAATATTATTAGTATTATTGAATCAAATAGCTGTGTATTTATGATTTTTATTTTCTTGATGTTTCAACTAGAGGGCAGCAAGAGGCTGAGAGAATTCCAATCAAGAATGAGCAGATGAAAACAAATCAATTCATTGTAAATAGACACGTTGTCTTTAAATACATCCCTAAACTCCATTCTACAATGAAAAATGAAAGTATAATTGGGAAATCAATAAATAGTTCACCCACACAGGCCCCACAGTAATTGTGTACTTATCTTCAAACTCCTGTTGCTTCCCCTACCTGTAATTTATTTCATTTCTCACTCCCACCCTCAACTGTAAGCTCTTTGGGGACAGGAATCCTGCTTATTAACTGTATTGTTCTCTCCCAAGCCTTTAGTGCAGTGCTCTGCAGAGAGTAAGAGCTCAAAGAATAATACTTCCTGATAGATTTATGGATTGCCTACTAGTTGAAGAGCACTGTTCTATGTTTTGGGGATCAATCTATCAGCAATCAATTGTATTTATTGAGCGCTTACTGTGTGCAGGGCACTGTACTGAGCACTTGGGAGAGTACAACACAACACAGTTGGTAGGCTCTTCCCAGCCCACCGGGAGCTTATAGTGTGGGGGGAGACACACTTTAATGATAACAATAATAATAATAATAATAATAATAATAATAATAATAATAATAATAATGGTATTTGTTAAGTGCTTACTATGTGCCAAGCACTGTTCTAAGCGCTGGGGTAGAATACAAGGTCATCAGGTTGCACCCCGTGGTGCTCACAGTCTTCATCCCCATTTTACAGATGAGGGAACTGAGGTCCAGAGAAGTGAAGTGACTTGCCCCAAATCACCCAGCAGACAAGTGGCAGAGCCGGAATTAGAACCCACGACCTCCGACTCCCAAGCCCGGGCTCTTTCCACTGAGCCATGCCAATTCTCAAATTCATTCATTCATTCAATCGTATTTATTGAGCGCTTAATGTGTGCAGAGCACTGGACTAAGCGCTTGGGAAGGACAAGTCGTCAACATATAGAGACGGTCCCTACCCAACAACAGGCTCACGGTCTAAAAACTCAAATAAATTTTCTACTTTAAAATAAATTACAGAGCTGTACGTAATTGCTACGGGGCTGAGGGTGGAGTAAATATAAAGCCCTTGAAGGGTAATAATGATAATATGGGTAGGAGCCATCTCTATATGTTGCCAACTTGTACTTACCAAGCGCTTAGTACAGTGCTCTGCACACAGTAAGCGTTCAATAAATACGATTGAATGAATGAATGAATAATTGTGGTATTGAGGGTTTACCACGTGCCAGGCCCTGTAGTAAGCGCTGGGGTGGATTCAAGCAAATCGTGTTGGACACAGTCCCGGTCCCACGTGGGGCTCACAGTCTCAATCCCCATTTTACAGATGTGGTAACTGAGGCTCAGAAAAGTGAAGTGACCGGCTGAAGATCACACAGCAGACAAGCGGCAGAGCCGGAATTAGAACCCACGACCTTCCGACTCTTTGGTCGGGGTTCTATCTGCTATGCCGTTCTGAAGGTCGGAAACCAGTCTAGAAGGGAGAGGGAGAAGAGGACCTGAGATCTAATCCTGGCTCTGCCACTTACCTGCTGTGTGACCTTGGACAAGTCACTTTACTTCTATGTGCCTAAGTTCCCTCAACTGTAAAATGGGGATGAGGATTGTGATCCCCATATCATCATCAATCGTATTTATTGAGTGCTTACTGTGTGCAGAGCACTGTACTAAGCGCTTGGGAAGTACAAGTTGGCAACATAGAGAGACGGTCCCTACCCAACAGTGAGCTCACAGTCTAGAAGGGGGAGACAGAGGACAAAACCAAACATATTAACAAAATAAAATAAATAGAATAAATAGGTACAAATAAAATAAATAGAGTAATAAATATGTCAGGGACTGTGTCCAACCTGATTAGAAGTCACTTCACTTCTCTGTGCCTCAGTTACCTCATCTGTAAAATGGGGATTAAGACTGTGAGCCCCCCGTGGGACAACCTGATCACCTTGTAACCTCCTTAGCACCTAGAACAGTGCTTTGCCCGTAGTAAGCGCTTAATAAATGCTATTAATAATAATAATTAGGTTGTGTCTACCCCCTCTATACTATGAGCTTATTGTGGGCAGGCAATGTGCCTGTTGGTTGTTGTATTGTACTCTCCCAAGTGCTTAGTAAAGTGTTTTGCACACAGTAAGTGCTCAATAAATATGATAGAATTGAATCTACCTCAGCACTTAGAACAGTGCCTAGCCCATACTAAGCACTTAACAAATGCCACTGTTATTATAATAACAGAGAAGCAGCATGGCTCGGTGGAAAGAGCCCGGGCTTTGGAGTCAGAGGTCATGGGTTCAAATCCCGGCTCCACCAATTGTCAGCTCTGTGACTTTGGGCAAGTCACTTAACTTCTCTAGGCCTAAGTTACCTCATCTGTAAAATGGGGATTAAGTTTGTGATCCCCCCGTTGGACAACCTTATCACCTTTTAACCTCCCTAGCGCTTAGAACAGTGCTTTGCACATAGTAAGTGCTTAATAAATGTCATTATTATTATTATTACTATTATCATTATTAACAAATACCATTAAATTTTAGACTGTGAGCCCATTGTTGGGTAGGGACCATCTGTATAAGGTGCCAATTTGTACTTCCCAAGTGCTTAGTACAGGGCTCTGCACACGGTAAATGCTTAATAAATACCATTGAATGAAATGAATGAATTAAAAAAAGGTCAATATGAAGGAGCCACAGTTGAAGGAGCCACGGTTTAGGGGATAGACCAATTCTCTGATAAGGTGTCTAATACAGAAGCAGCATAGTGTAGTGATAGAGCCTGGGCCCGAGAGTCAGAAGTTCATGGGTTCTAATTCCAGCTCCACCACTTGTCTGCTGTGTGACCTTGGGCAAGTCACTTCATTTCTCTCGGCCTCAGTTCCCTCATCTGTAAAATGGGGATTGAGACTGTGAACCTCACGTGGGACAGGGACTGTGTCCAAACCAAGCTGCTTGAAGCCACCTCACCACTTAGTACAGTGCCTGGCATACAGAAGGTGTTTAATAATAATAATAATAATAATGGCATTTATTAAGCGCTTACTATGTACAAAGCACTGTTCTAAGCGCTGGGGAGGTTACAAGGTGATCAGGTTGTCCCATGGGGGGCTCACAGTCTTAATCCACATTTTACAGATGAGGTAACTGAGGCCCAGAGAAGTGAAGTGACTTGCCCAAAGTCACACAGCTGACAATTGGCGGAGCCGGAATTTGAACCCATGACCTCTGACTCCAAAGGCTGTGCTCTTTCCACTGAGCCACGCTGCTTCTCTTAACACAGTCCATTATTATTATTAGTAACAATAATAATATTCAGAGTGCACTCATCTCCATCTACTGGGTCGCCAGTTTATTCGCCTCAAGCTGTAAACTGGATTTGAAGCCCGTTGGTTTTAGGGGCTGACTTGGAAGCCCGTTGTTGGGTAAGGACCGTCTCTACACGTTGCCGATTTGTAGTTTCCAAGCGCTTAGTACAGTGCCCTGCCCATGGCAAGCGCTCAATAAATATGATTGAATGAATTGAATGAATTCTTAGAATTGAAGCAGCGTGGCTCAGTGGAAAGAGCCCGGGCTTTGGAGTCAGAGGTCATTGGTTCAAATCCCGGCTCTGCCACTTGTCAGCTGTGTGACTTTGGGCAAGTCACTTCACTTCTCTATGCCTCAGTTACCTCATCTGTAAAATGGGAATTAAGACTGTGAGCCCCACGTGGGACAACCTGATCACCCTGTAAATGCCCCAGTGCCTAGAACAGTGCTTTGCACATAGTAAGCGCTTAATAAATGCCATTATTATTATTATTATTTTTATTATTATTATTATTATTATTATTATTACCCTGGGAACTTCCTTCTTTTGAGGGATGCGTCCAGAGACAAAATTTTTTTGGTCGTTTATTGTCGTTACTGGGGAATTTACCAGTTCCTTCTTTTCCAGGAACGTTTCCCTGGCAGAAGGCTTGGCTGAGTGGAATGTCATCTCTGGTTTAATGTTTATTCAGCTCCCGACAGGAATCATATTCTTCCCCGGATCTAAGAAGGGACCAGAGAACAATATACCTAAGCTCTTCCCACTTATAACCATTAAGATGGCATTTTTAAGCTCTTACTATATACCAAGCACTGTAATAACAGTAATAATAATGATGGTATTTGTTAAGCACTTACTATGTGCCAAGCACTGTTCTAAACACTGGGATAGATACAAGGTTAGCAGATTGTCCCACATAGTCTTAATCCCCAATTTCCAGATGAGGTAACTGAGGCGCAGAGAAGTGAAGTGACTTGCCCAGAGTCACACAGCTGATGTGATAGAGGCAGGATTAGAACCCATGACCTAGCACTGTTCTATGTGCAAAGGAGCCAGGAAGAGTGACACAGAAGGGAGTGGGAGATTTCATTATTTGAATTGTACTTTTGAAGCGCTTAGTACAAAGCTTTGCACAGTAAGCACTCAATAAATGCAACTGAATAATAATAATGATAGTATTTGTCAGACTGAGCCCCCTCCTTCCTCTCCCCATCCCATCCCCCGCCTTATCTTCCCCTCCCCACAGCACCTGTATATATGTATATATGTTTGTACATATTTATTACTCTATTTATTTATTTTACCTTTACATATTTATTCTATTTATTTTATTTTGTTAATATGTTTTGTTTTGTTGTCTGTCCTCCCCTTCTAGACTGTGAGCCTGCTGTTGGGTAGGGACCGCCTCTATATGTTGCCCACTTTTACTTTTCAAGCGCTTAGTACAGTGCTCTGCACACAGTAAGTGCTCAATAAATACGATTGAATGAATGAATGAATTTGTTAAGCGCTTACTATGGGCCAAGCACTGTTCTAAGCACTGGGGTAGATACAAGGTCATCAGTTTGTCCCACATGGGGCTCACAGTCTTAACCTCCATTTTACAGATGAGATAACTAAAGCTCAGAAAAGTTAAGTGACTTGCCCAAGGTCACACAGCTGACATGTGGCAGAGCCGGGATTAGAACCCATGACCTCTGACTTCCAAGCCCGGGCTCTTTCCACTGAGCCACGGCTGATGACTGAGCGTGGGGTGAATATCAAGTTATACGCAGACTAATCAACGGTTTGGGCTAATCAATCAATCAATCGTATTTATTGAGTGCTTACTGTGTGCAGAGCACTGTACTAAGCGCTTGGGAAGTACAAGTTGGCAACATATAGAGACAGTCCCTACCCAACAGTGGGCTCACAGTCTAAAAGGGGGAGACAGAGAATAAAACCAAACATACTAACAAAATAAAATAGAATAGATATGTACAAGTCAAATAAATACATAAATAAATAGAGTAATAAATATGTACAAACATATATACATATATACAGGTGCTGTGGGGAAGGGAAGGAGGTAAGATGGGGGGATGGAGGGGGGACGAGGGGGCTAATCTTTCCCTAATTTTCAGGGAAAGAAGCGTTTAGCAATTCTGTGATCAGAGAGGAGGCTGTGTTGCAACTGGTTTTGGAGCTCTCAAATTGCCCATTCCATGTTTGAAGTCAAGAAGGGAATTAATTAACGAGGAAGATTGAAGCTGATGAAAGGGCCAACTGGGGTAGATTAAAGATTATAACTATCATTCAGGATAATAATAATAATAATAATAATAATAATAATAATAATAATGGCATTTATTAAGCGCTTACTATGTGTAAAGCACTGTTCTAAGCGCTGGGGAGGTTATCAAAGAAGACTGGATGAGAGGATTGCAGAAGAGCGATAAGTCAAAGCCTTCCGTTGTCCATGGAAAGAATGTCAGATAAATACTGCAGCATAGTGGAAAGAGCCCGGGCTTTAAAGTCAGAGGTCATGGGTTCAAATCCCGGCTCTGCCAACTGTCAGCTGTGTGACTTTGGGCAAGTCACTTCACTTCTCTGGGCCTCAGCTCCCTCATCTGTAACATGGGGATGAAGACGGGCTCACATAACATCACTAGGCTTCGAAGTAATAATAAAAGTAATGGTATTTGTTAAGTACTTGCTATGTGCCAAACACTTTTCTAAGCGCTGGGGTAGATAAAGGGAACCAGTTTGTCCCATGTGGGGCTCCCATCATCATCATCAATTGTATTTATTGAGCGCTTACTGTGTGCAGAGCACTGTACTAAGCGCTTGGGAAGTACAAATTGGCAACATATAGAGACAGTCCCTACCCAACAGTGGGCTCCCAGTCTTCATCCCCATTTTCCAGATGAGGGAACTGAGGACCGGAGAAGCGAAGTGACTTGTCCAAGGTCGCACAGCAGACATGTGGCAGAGCTGGGACTGGAACCCAGGTCCTTCTGCCTCCCAGGCTGGGGTTCTAGCCACTAGGCCATACTGCTTCCTCATATGTAAAATGAGGCATCGCTTTCCATCCCTCTTCAATTATGAGTCTGTCCCTCTAGACTAGAAGCTCCTTGTGGGCAGGGAGCGTGTCTACCAACTCTGTTCTCTTCTACTCTCCCAACCGCTTAGTACAGTGCTCTGCACACAGTAAGAGCTTCCTAAATATCATTCCTTGCTTGATTTTCCCCTTTAATCATCATCATCAATCGTATTTATTGAGCGCTTACTATGTGCAGAGCACTGTACTAAGCGCTTGGGAAGTACAAATTGGCAACATGTAGAGACAGTCCCTACCCAACAGTGGGCTCATATTCTTCATCATTATTATTATTAATAATGGTGGCATATCTTAAGCGCTTACTACGTGCAAAGCACTGTTCTAAGTACTGGGCAGGATACAGGGTGATCAAGATTGTCCCACGGGGGGCTCACAGTCTTCATCCCCATTTTACAGATGAAGTAACTGAGGCCCAGAGAAGTGAAGTGACTTTCCCCAAGTCACACAGCTGACAAGTGGCAGAGCCGGGATTTGAACCCGTGACCTCTGGCTTCCAAGCCCGGGCTCTTTCCACTGTTCTCTGTCTCCCCCTTCTAGACTGTGAGCCCACTGTTGGGTAGGGACCGTCTCTATATGTTGCCAGCTTGTCCTTCCCAAGCGCTTAGTACAGTGCTCTGCACACAGTAAGCGCTCAATAAATACGATTGATTGATTGATTCTCTATTGTCCCACATGGGACTCACAGTCTTAATCCCCATTATTTTACTTGTACATATCTATTCTATTTATTTTATTTTGTTAGTATGTTTGGTTTTGTTCTCTGTCTCCCCCTTTTAGACTGTGAGCCCACTATTGGGTAGGGACTGTCTCTATATGTTGCCAACTTGTACTTCCCAAGCGCTTAGTACAGTGCTCTGCACACAGTAAGCGCTCAATAAATACGATTGATGATGATAAGCGCTTAACAAATACCCTAATCATTATTATTCCTATTATTATTCCTAAGCTCAGTATAGGATAGGGATAATGAGCAGATCGCCTCATGTTTCCTGAAGTTTTTGGCTCAGAGTTAGGGCTTAAAGGGTGCCAGAATAAAAAAAAAATTAAAAAATGGCATTTGTTAAGCGCTTATTGTGTGCAAAGCACTGTTCAAAGTGCTGATAAATAAACCGGGAACGTTACCTATGGACTGGTGGCTTTGGCTGCAGATTATCCGGAAATAGCGGGAATTGCAGGAGGAATTCCCTTCCGCTTGTTGACATAAGTAGTTGCTATGAAATAGGCAAACAGGATGCTGAATTGTCGGAGCAAAGGACCACAATGGCAGTGAAAGGAAATTTCTCACTACCAAGGAAGGTATCCCAACTTCCCCCAGACCATTCTTTTTATCCGAGCTTTAAAGAAGATTTAGAGAAGCAGCGTGGCTCGGTGGAAAGAGCCCGGGCTTTGGAGTCAGAGGTCATGGGTTCCAATCTCGGCTCCGCCAAAAGTCAGCTGTGTGACTTTGGGCAAATAACTTCATTTCTCTGTGCCTCAGTTACCTCATCTGTAAAATGGGGATTAAGATTGTGAGCCCCACGTGGGGCAACCTGATCGCCTTGTATCCCCCCAATACTTAGAACAGTGTTTCGCACATAGTGAGTGCTTAACAAATACCATCATTATTAATATTATTATTACTTAAAAAAATAAAAATGAAGGTAAGTACGGGTTGCTTTAAAAGGTTCCCCCTTTTAGACTGTGAGCCCACTGTTGGGTAGGGACTGTCTCTATATGTTGCCAACTTGGACTTCCCAAGCGCTTAGTACAGTGCTCTGCACACAGTAAGCGCTCAATAAATACGATTGATGATGATGATGATTCCATCTCAGAGCTTTGGAAGCAGTGTGGTGGGCGTCAGAGGACTGAGGTTCTAATAGAGGCTCTGCCTCTTCATTCATTCATTCAATCGTATTTATTGAGCGCTTACTGTGTACAGAGCACTGTACTAAGCGCTTGGGAAGTACAAGTTGGCAACATATAGAGACGGTCCCTACCCAACAGCAGGCTCACAGTCTAGAAGACTGTGCCTCTTGACTGCTGCGTGATTTTAGGGAAAATACTTCTCTGGGCCTCAGTTCCCCCATCTGCAAAATGGGACCTCAGTACCTGTTCTCCCTCCTACTTAGACTGTGAGCCCTGTGTGGGATCTGATAATAATAATAATAACGATAATCATGGTATTTGTTAAGCACTTACTGTGTGCCAAGCACTGTTCTAAGCGCTGCGGTAGATACAAAGTAATCAGGTTGTCCCACGTGGGGCTCACAGTCTTGATATGTTGCCAACTTGTACTTCCCAAGTGCTTAGTACAGTGCTCTGCACACAGTAAGCGCTCAATAAATACGATTGATTGATTGATTGATTGATCCCCATTTGAAAGATGAGGAAACTGAGGCCCAGAGAAGTGAAGTTACTTGCCCAAGGTCACACAGCAGACAAGTGGTGGAATCTTAGCACAGTGCTCTGCAAACAGTAAGCGCTCAATAAATGCGATTGAATGAATGAATGAACCAGAATTAGAACCCACGTCCTCTGACTCCCAAACCCATGCTCTTTCCACTAAGCCACACTGATGATCTTGTAACTATCCCAGTGTTTAGTACAGTGCTTGGCACATAGCATGGCCTAGGGGAAACGAAAGGCCTGGGTGCCAGACTCCATGTGGGTTCATTAGTTCATTCGTTCAATTGCATTTATTGAGCGTTTACTGTGTGCTTCTCTGGGCCTCAGTTTCCTCATCTGTTAAATGGGGATGAAGACTGTGAACCCCCCGTGGGACAACCTGATCACCTTGTATCCCCCCCAGTGCTTTGCACATAGTAAGCGCTTGACAACTACCATCGTTATTATTACTTGCTTTGCATCATCATCATCAATCGTATTTATTGAGTGCTTACTGTGTGCAGAGCACTGTACTAAGCGCTTGGAAAGTACAGTTTGGCAACAGAGACACTCCCTACCCAACCATGGGCTCACAGTCTAATCCTGGTTCTGTCACACATCTGCGCTGTGACCTCGGGCAAGTCATTTCACTTCTCTGGGCCTCAGTTCCCTCATCTGTAAAATCAGGATCATCATCATCAATCGTATTTATTGAGCGCTTACTGTGTGCAGAGCACTGTACTAAGTGCTTGGGAAGTACAAGTTGGCAACACAGGATGAAGACTGTGAGCCCCACGTAGGACAGGGACTGTGTCTACCTTGATTACCTTGAATCTACTCCAGCGCTTAAAACAGTGCTTGACACATTGTAAGTGCTTAATGAATATCAAACTTGTTATCGCTATCATTACTAAGCCTTTAAAGAGCTCAATAAATACCACTGAATGAATGAATGAACTTCTATTCTATTTATTTTATTTTGTTAATATGTTTGGTTTTGTTCTCTGTCTCCCCCTTCTAGACTGTGAGCCCACCGTTGGGTAGGGACTGTCTCTATATGTTGCCAACTTGTACTTCCCAAGCGCTTAGTACAGTGCTCTGCACACAGTAAGCGCTCAATAAATATGATTGATTGATTGATTGATTGATTCTCCGGGCCTCAGTTACCTCATCCGTAAAATGGGGATTAAGAATGCGAGCCCTGTGTGGGCCAGGGACTGTGTCCAACCCCATTTGCTTGAATCCACCCCAGCGTTTAGTACAGTGCATGGTACATAGTGAGGCCTTAACAAAAACCAAGTACAAATACCAACCGCAATCTTTTGATCCAAGGCAGAGCACTGTTGGTGGACAGAGCGAGTCTCCTCAGGGCTGGGAGAAATATTCAATCTGTCTGTTGATGACACATAATAATAATTATTATTATTATGGTATTTGTTAAGTGCTTACTATGTGCCAGGCACTGTTCTAAGCGCTGGGGTAGTTACAAGGCAATCAGGTTTTCCCACGTGGGGCTCACAGTCTTAATCCTCATTTTACAGATGAGTTAACTGAGGCACAGAGAAGTGAAGTGACTTGCCCAAAGTCACACAGCTGATGAGTGGTGGAGCAGGATTAGAACCCACGACCTCAGACTTCCAAGCCTGGGCTCTTTCCGCTAAGCCACGCTGCTTCAGTGCCTAGCAAGTGCTAGGCACTTACCTTATCCCTGAGGTTGATGATAATGATAATAATAATAATAATAATAAACATAATAACGATGGTAATTGTTAAGTACTTACTTCTAAGCTCCCCTCTAGACTGCAAGCCTGTTGTGGGCAGGGATCGTGTTTATTGTATGGTTGTATTGTACCCTCTCAAGCGTTTAGTACAGTGCTCCGCACACAGCAAGCACTCAATAAGTACGATTGAATGAATGATTGATTATGTATATATCTGTAATTATTTATAATAGTGTCTGTCTCCCGCTTTAGAGTATAAGTTCGTTGTGGACAGGGGATATGTCGGTTTCTTGTTTTACTTATTGTACAGTGCTCCGCACATAGTAAGCACTAAATAAATACGATTGACTGACGTGCTGTGCACTGTACTAAGTGCTGTGGTCGATACAAGATCATGAGAAGCAGCATGGCTCAGTGGAAAAGAGCCCGGGCTTTGGAGTCAGAGGTCATGGGTTCAAATCCCGGCTCTGCCAGTTGTCAGTTGTGTGACTTTGGGCAATTCACTTCACTTCTCTGTGCCTCAGTTACCTCATCTGTAAAATGGGGATTAAGACTGTGAGCCCCTCGTGGGACAACCTGATCACCTTGTAACCTCCCCAGCACTTAGAACAGTGCTTTGCACATAGTAAGCGCTTAATAAATGCAATTATTATTATTATTATTATTATCAGGGCTCATATGGGGCTCCCAGACTAAGGAGGAGAAGCAGTGTGGTCTGGTGGGTAGACACCGGGGCTTGGGAGTCGGAGGACGTGGGTTCTAATCCCGGTGCAGCCACTTGCCATTGTGTGACCTTGGGCAAGCCACTTCACTTCTCTGTGCCTCAGTGACCTGATCTGTAAAATGGGGATTAAGACTGTGAGCCCCACAGGGGACAACCTGATCACCTTGTACCTACCCCAGCGCTTAGAGCAGTGCTTTGCACATAGTAAGCACTTTAAAAATACCATTACTATTATTATTAAGAAAATATTAAAAATTATTATTGAGAAGCAGCTTGGCTCAGTGGAAAAGAGCCCGGGCTTTGGAGTCGGAGGTCATGGGTTCAAATCCCGGCTCTGCCAATTGTCGGCTGTGTGACTTTGGGCAAGTCACTTTACCTCTCTGGGCCTCAGTTCCCTCATCTGTAAAATGGGGATTAAGACTGTGAGCCCCACGGGGGATAACCTGATCATCTTGTAACCTCCCCAGCGCTTAGAACAGTGCTTTGTACATAGTAAGCGCTTAATAAATTCCATTATTATTATTATTATTTTTATTATTATGTAGAATGGGTGGTAGTTGAATCCCCATTTTGCAGATGAGGGCACTGAGTCTCAGAGAGGCGAAGTGACTTGCCCAGGGTCACCCAGCAGATAAGCGACAGAGCCGGGATTAGAACCCAGGCTTTCCGTCTCCCAGACCCAGGGTCTTTCCACTGGAATACGCTGTTTCTCGAACAGAACATGTTTCCTGCCCTCCAGGAGTTGATAATCTAATGTGGGGGAAGGCAGACACAGAGTACGTGTAGATAATGTATTACTGATGTGTATATATCTATAATTGCATTTATTTATTTTGATGGTATTGACGCCTCTCTACTTGTTCTGTTATAATAATAATAATGGCATTTATTAAGCGCTTACTATGTGCAAAGCACTGTTCTGTTATGTTGTCTGTCTCCCCCCTTCTAGACTGTGAGCCTGTCGTTGGGTAGGGACTGTCTCTATAGGTTGCCGACTTGTATTTCCAAAGCGCTTAGTACAGTGCTCTGCACACAGTAAGTGCTCAACAAATACGATTGAATGAAAGAATGAATGAATAACGGGAAGCCAATGGCAGAACCAAACGAAAGCAGGAAGAGCCTGCAGGTGCGACGGGACAAAACAGCGGAACAAATAATAGAATGTCAAAGTACAGAAATAGATAACTCAGGATGAGATTAAAGTACACATCTGCTCAGGGAGGGGGTTGGTCGTGGTGTCCTATAATAATAATAATAATAATAATAATAATAATAATAATAATGGTATTTGTTAAGCACTTCCTACTAGCAGAAAAGCAGTGTGGCTTAGTGGAAAGAGGCTGGGCTTGTGAGTCACAGGTCGTGGGTTCTAATCCCAGCTCCACCACTTGTCAGCTGTGTGACTTTGGGCAAGTCACATCACTTCTCTGTGCCTCAGTTACCTTATCTGTAAAATGGGGATGAAGACTGTGAGCCCCACGTGGGACAACCTGCTTATCTTGTATCTACTTCAGCACTTAGAACACTGTTTGGCACATAGTAAGCACTTAACAAATACCATAATAATAATAATAATTATGTGCCAGGCAATGTACTAAGCGCTGGGGTGAATACCAGCAAATCAGGATGGACACAGTCCCTGCCCCACATGAGGCTCACAGTCTTCATCCCCATTTTCCAGATGAGGTTACTTAGGCACAAAGAGCTGGGGGTATGGGAATTGATGAGGATGATGATGATGATGGCATTTATTAAGCACTTACAATGTGCAAAACACTGTTCTAAGTGCTGGGGAGGTTACAAGGTGATCAGGTTGTCCCACGGGGGGCTCACAGTCTTAATCTCCATTTTACAGATGAGGGAACTGAGGGCCAGAGAAGTGAAGTGACTTGCCCAAAGTCACACAGCTGACAATTGGCAGAGCCGGAATTTGAACCCATGACCTCTGACTCCAAAGCCCGGGCTCTTTCCAGTGAGCCATGCTGCTCCTCTAATTAGTTGGGGAAGACTTCCCGGAGGAGGTGAGATTGTCTCAGAGGCAGTCTGGCCTAGTGGAAAGAGCCCAGGCTTGGGAGTCAGAAGATGATGGGTTCTAATCCCGGCTCTACTACTTGTCTGCTGAGTGACCTTGGGCAAGTCACGTCACTTCTCTGGCCCTCAGTTCCCTCATCTGTAAAATGGGGATTAATAATAATGATGATGGCATTTGTTAAGCGCTTGCTATATGCCAGTTAAGAGGATGAGCCCCGTGTGGGACAGGGACTGTGTCCAACCTGATTAACTTGTATCTACCCCAGCACTTAGAACAGTGCTTGGTGCATTGGAAGCACTTAATAAGTACCATAATTATTATTATGATTATCATATGGGAGTCATTCATTCAATCACATTTATTGAGCACTTACTGTGTGCAGAGCACTGTACTAAGAGCTTGGGAAGTATAAGTCGGTAACATATAGAGACAGTCCCTACCCAACAACGGGCTCACAGTCTAGAAGAGGGAGACAGACAATGAAACAAAACACATGGACAGGTGTCACGTCATCAGAATAAATAGAAATAAAGCTAGATGCACATCCTTAACAAAATCAATAGAATAGTCAATATGTACAAGTAAAATAAATAGAGTAATGAATCTGTACAAACATATATACAGGTGCTGTGGGGAGGGGAAGCAGGTAGGGTGAGGGGGATGGGGAGGAGGAGAGGAAGAAGGGGGCTCAGTCTGGGAAGGCCTCTTGGAGGAGGTGAGCTCTCCATAGGTCTAAGGTTGGAGTGAGAAGAGCTTTCTTGCCTACTGTGTGCCTCTGGGTAAGTCAATTAGAACAGTGCCCAGTGCTTAGAGCAGTGCTTGGCACATAGTAAGTGCTTAACAAATGCCATCATCATCCATTATGATGGATGATGATACCTCCTTCCCCTCCCCACAGCACCTGTATATATGTTTGTATGTATTTATTACTCTATTTATTTATTTATTTTATTTGTACACATTTATTATATTTATTTTATTCTGTTAATATGTTTTGTTTTGTTGTCTGTCTCCCCCTTTTAGACTGTGAGCCTGTTGTTGGGTAGGGACCGTCTCTATATGTTGCCAACTTGTACTTCCCAAGCGCTTAGTACAGTGCTCTGCACACAGTAAGCGCTCAATAAACACGATTGAATGAATGAATGAATAAATTAAGAAGCAGTGTCGCTTAGTGGCTAGAGCCTGGGCCTGGGAGTTGGAAGGACCTGGATTCTAATCCCAGTTTCACCACTTGTCTGCTGTGTGACCTTGGGAAAATCTCTTCATCATCGTCATCGTAATAATAATGGTATTTATTAAGCATTTACTACACGTCATGCACTGTTCTAAGCACTGGGGTAGATATGAGGTAATCAGGTTGTCCCCCGTGGGGATCACAGTCTTCATCCCCATTTTACAGATGAGGTCACTGAGGCACAGTGAAGCGAAGTGATTTGCCCAAAATCACACAGCTCACAGGTGGCAGAGCTGGTATTAGAGTGGCAGAGAGGAGAGGATTTTTCTTCTTCTCCCCATCCCCCCGCCCTACCTCCTTCCCCTCCCCGCAGTACTTGTATATGTACATATGTGTACAGATTTATTACTCCATTCTACTTGTACATATTTACTATTCTATTTATTTTGTTAATGATGCGCATATAGCTATAATTCTATTTGTTCTGATGATTTTGACACCCGTCTACATGCTTTATGTTGTCTGTTTCCCCCTTCTAGACTTATTGGGTAGGGACCGTCTCTATATGTTGCCAACTTGTACTTCCCAAGCACTTAGTACAGTGCTCTGCACACAGTAAGTGCTCAATAAATACCATGGAATGAATGAATGAATGAATGATTAGAACCCATGACCTCCACTATGCCCCGCGCTGCTTAATTTCTCTGAGCCTAAGTTCCCTCATTTGGAAAAATGCAGATTAAGACTCTAAGCCCCAGTCCCTGTCCTGTTTGCAACCCAATTACCTTTTCTCTACCTCAGTCCTTACAACAGAACGTGACACATAGTAAATGCTTAATAAATACCATTAAAAAGTCAGTTAACTTCTCTGTACCTCTGTTTCTTCATCTGAAAAATTAGTCTGAGATAACTGTTCTTCCTCCTCTTTAGATTGGGAGCCTTGTGTGGGACAGAAACCGAATCTGACCAGTCTGTCAATCGTATTTATTGAACGCTTACTGTGTGCAGAACACTGTACTATGTAAGTGCTTAGTGTATATATGTATATATGTTTGTACATATTTATTACTCTATTTATTTATTTTACTTGTACATATCTATTCTATTTATTTTATTTTGTTAGTATGTTTGGTTTTGTTCTCTGTCTCCCCCTTTTAGACTGTGAGCCCACTATTGGGTAGGGACTGTCTCTATATGTTGCCAATTTGTACTTCCCAAGCGCTTACTACAGTGCTCTGCACACAGTAAGCGCTCAAATACGAGTGATTGATTGATTGATTGAATAAATATGATTGAATGTACTTGAGCGAGTACAACAATAAACAGACACATTCCTTGCCCATATTGAACTTACAGTCTAGAGGGGTTAATCAGAATAACAATAATAGTAATTGTGGTATTTGTTAAGCGCTTACTATGAGCCAGGCACAGTACTAAGCTCTGGAGTGGATACAAGCCAATCAGATTGGACACAGTCCGTGTCCCAAGTGGGCCTCACAGTCTTAACCCCCATTTTACAGATGAGGGAACTGAGGCCCAGGGAAGTGAAGTGATTTGCCCAGGGTCACACAGCAGACATGTGGCAGAGCTGGGATTAGAACCCCAGGGCTCAGTGAAGCACTAAGCACACAGCCAGCAATTAGCGAGCACCAATCATATTTATTGAGCGCTTACCATGTGCAGAGCACTACACTAATCAATCAATCAATCAATTGTATTTATTAAGCACTTACTGTGTGCAGAGCACTGTACTAAGCGCTTGGGAAGTACAAGTTGGCAACATATAGAGACAGTCCCTACCCAACAGTGGGCTCAATCAATCAATCAATCGTATTTATTGAGCGCTTACTGTGTGCAGAGCACTGTACTAAGCGCTTGGGAAGTACAAGTTGGCAACATATAGAGATGGTCCCTACCCAACAGTGGGGTCACAGTCTAAAAGGGGGAGACAGAGAACAAAACCCAACATACTAACAAAATAAAATAAATAGAATAGATATGTATAAGAAGCAGCGTGAGAAGCAGCATGGCTCAGTGGGAAAGAGCACGGGCTTTAGAGTCAGAGGTCATGAGTTCAAATCCCAGCTCTGCCAATTAGCTGTGTGACTTTGGGCAAGTCACTTAACTTCTCTGTGCCTCAGTTACCTCATCTGTAAAATGGGGATGAAGACTGTGAGCCCCCCGTGGGACAACCTGATCATCTTGAGATCTGATTTTTGAGATTCCTCAAAAATCTCCAGTGGCTACCAATCAATCTGCGCATCAGGCAGAAACTCCTCACCCTGGGCTTCAAGGCTGTCCATCACCTCGCCCCCTCCTACCTCACCTCCCTTCTCTCCTTCTACTGCCCAGCCCGCAACCTCTGCTCCTCCACCGCTAATCTCCTCACTGTACCTCATTCTCGCCTGTCCTGCCATCGACCTCCGGCCCACGTCATCCCCCGGGCCTGGAATGTCCTCCCTCTGCCCCTCCGCCAAGCTAGCTCTCTTCCTCCCTTCAAGGCCCTGCTGAGAGCTCACCTCCTCCAGGAGGCCTTCCCAGACTGAGCCCCTTCCTTCCTCTCCCCCTCGTCCCCCTCTCCATCCCCCCATCTTACCTCCTTCCCTTCCCCACAGCACCTGTATATATGTATATATGGTTGTACATATTTATTACTCTATTTATTTATTTATTTTACTTGTACATTTCTATTCTATTTATTTTATTTTGTTGGTATGTTTGGTTCTGTTCTCTGTATCCCCCTTATAGACTGTGAGCCCACTGTTGGGTAGAGACTGTCTCTATGTGTTGCCAATTTGTACTTCCCAAGCGCTTAGTACAGTGCTCTGCACATAGTAAGCGCTCAATAAATATGATTGATTGATTGATTGATCTTGTAACCTCTCCAGCGCTTAGAACAGTGCTTTGCACATAGTAAGCACTTAATAAATGCTATTATTATTATTATAAGTAAAATAAATAAATAAACAAATAGAGTAATAAATATGTACAAACATATATATACAGGTACTGTGGGGAAGGGAAGGAGGTAAGATGGGGCTCACAGTCTAAGCACTTGAGAGAGTACAGTATAACCATTCCCTGCCCACAGCGAGCTTACAGTCTGGAGCATCGCCAGAGATTCTTTTGGTTGAAATGGGAGCAAAGAAGTCAAATCCTTCAGTCCATGCTTGGCCTGTTTTTCTCCATCAGGATCCCTGCAGTGGAAGTGTCCCTTTAAGGGCCAGCCCTGTAAGCTGGAGTCACCTCTCAGCTGGAATTCATCAGGACAGGCGGGTCGGTCAGCTGATGGTTGCCAGGGGTTTGGCCATAGATGGCTGTTTGGGGGGATAAGGGGAGAGGAAACAGGGAGAAATCTTCTCTAATCCATTGGGAATGGTGAGGGAGGTGGGCCATCTTGGCTTGGGGAAGGTGAGTGAGGGAACCATCCTGGTTTGGGTGAGGTGAGTGAGGGAGGGTCATCCTGGCTTAGACGAGGAGATGAGGGAGGGAGCCATCCTTTCCTAGGGGAGGTGGTGAGGGAGGGGGGCATCCTGGCTTTGGTGAGGAAATCAAGTGAGTGAAGGGACCATCTTTGCTTGGGTGAGGAAGTGAATCAATCAATCAATCAATCGTATTTATTGAGCGCTTACTATGTGCAGAGCACTGTACTAAGCGCTTGGGAAGTACAAATTGGCATCACATAGAGACAGTCCCTACCCAACAGTGGGCTCACAGTCTAAAAGGGGGAGACAGAGAACAGAACCAAACATACCAACAAAATAAAATAAGTAGGATAGAAATGTACAAGTAAAATAAATAAATAAATAAATAGAGTAATAAATATGTACAACCATATATACATATATACAGGTGCTGTGGGGAAGGGAAGGAGGTAAGACGGGGGGATGGAGAGGGGGACGAGGGGGAGAGGAAAGAAGGGGCTCAGTCTGGGAAGGCCTCCTGGAGGAGGTGAGCTCTCAGCAGGGCCTTGAAGGGAGGAAGAGAGCTAGCTTGGCGGATGGGCAGAGGGAGGGCATTCCAGGCCCGGGGGATGACGTGGGCCGGGGGTCGATGGCGGGACAGGCGAGAGCGAGGTACAGTGAGGAGATTAGTGGTGGAGGAGCGGAGGGTGCGGGCTGGGCTGGGGAAGGAGAGAAGGGAGGTGAGGTAGGAAGGGGGGTGAAAGGAAGTGAAATGAGGTGGGGGGGCATCCTTGTTTTGGTGAGGAAGTCAAGTGAGTGAGGGCACCATCTTTGCTTGGGTGAGGAAATGAGGTGAGGCCGGGGTCCATCCTTGCTTCGGTGGGGAAATCGAGTGAGTGAGGGGACTATCTTTCCTTGGGTGAGGAAGGGAGGAGAGGGAAGGGCCCACTCATGCTTTGGTGAGGACGTGAGTGAGGGAGCCATCTTTGCTTGGGTGAGGAGGTGAGGGAGGGGACCATCCTTGCTTGGGTGAGGAAGTGAGGTGAGGGTTCCCCTCCCCACAGCACCTGTATATATGTATGTATGTATTTATTACTTTATTTGTACATATTTATTGTATTTTATTTTGTTAATATGTTTTGTTGTCTGTCTCCCCCTTCTAGACTGTGAGCCCACTGTTGGGTAGGGATCGTCTCTATATGTTGCCAACTTGTACTTCCCAATCAATCAATCGTATTTATTGAGCGCTTACTGTGTGCAGAGCACTGTACTAAGCACTTGGGAAGTACAAGTTGGCAAAATATAGAGACAGTCATTATTAAGAGAAGCAGCGTGGCTCAGTGGAAAGAGCCCAGGCTTGGGAGTCGGAGGTCGTGGGTTCTAATCCCAGCTCAACCACCTGTCAGCTGTGTGACTTTGGGCAAGTCTCTTCACTTCTCTGGGCCTCAGTTCCCTCATCTGTGAAATGGGGATGAAGACCGTGAGCCCCCACCGTGGGACAACCTGATCACCTTGTAACCTCTCCAGTGCTTAGAACAGTGCTTTGCACATAGTAGGCATTTAATAAATGCCATTATTATTATTCTTATCATTCTCTGGGCCTTAGTTACCTCATCTGTAAAGTGGGGATGGAGACCATGAGCCCCCCGTGGGACAACCTGATCACCTTGTAACCTCCCCAGCGCTTAGAACAGTGCTTTGCACATAGTAAGCATTTAATGAATGCCATCATTATTATTATTATTATTATCATTCTCTGGGCCTCAGCTACCTCATCTGTAAAATGGGGATGGAGACCGTGAGCCCCGTCGTGGGACAACCTGATCACCTTGCAACCTCCCCAGTGCTTAGAACACTGCTTTGCACATAGTAAGCGCTTAATAAATGCCACCATTATTATTATTATTATTACCCAACA
The DNA here is from genome assembly GCF_015852505.1 of Tachyglossus aculeatus. NCBI lineage: Eukaryota > Metazoa > Chordata > Mammalia > Monotremata > Tachyglossidae > Tachyglossus > Tachyglossus aculeatus. The sequence continues at coordinate 5,685,263 of NC_052069.1, read as the reverse complement.
GTGGGCTCACAAGCGCTTAGTATAGTGCTCTGCACACAGTAGGCACTCAATAAATACGATTGAATGAATGAATGAGGGAGGGGCCATCTTGGAGGGAGGAGGTGAGGTGAGTGATGGGCCATCTTTACTTGGATGAGGAGGTGAGGGAGGAAGCCATTTTTGCTTGGATGAGAAGGTGAGTGAGAGGGGCATCCAGCACTTGGAAAAGTGCTTGGCACATAGTAAGCGCTTAACAAATACCATCATTATTATTCCTTGGATGAGGAAGTGAGATGAGTGAGAGGGACATTATTCCTTGGATGAGGAGGTGAGGTGAGTGAGGGGGCCATCTTTGCTTGGGTGAGGAGGTGAGGTGCATGTTTAAACTCTGGTTGTAGACGGGCCAGTGCTCCTGGGAGGCAACAGTGAGTGGGAGGAGGAAGAGATTCAGGGGGTGATCAGGCTCTTTAGGAAACTGGGGAGGATGGGGGTCAGGATTTTTCCAATCATTTTCCTGAGAAGCTTTTCCCCAGTTCTGCCTTGGATCTTCCTTTTTTTTTTAAAAAAAAAAAAGGTATTTAAGTGCTTAATGTAATATGTAATAATGTAATAATGGCATTTGTTAAGTGCTTATTATTGCAAAGCACTGTTCTAAGCGCCGGGGGGGATACAAGATGATCAGGTTGTCATCATCATCATCAATCGTATTTATTGAGCGCTTACTAAGTGCAGAGCACTGTACTAAGCGCTTGGGAAGTACAAATTGGCAACATATAGAGACAGTCCCTACCCAACAGTGGGCTCACAGTCTAAAAGGGGGAGACAGAGAACAAAACCAAACATACTAACAAAATAAAATAAATAGAATAGATATGTACAAATAAAATAAATAAATAGAGTAATAAATATATACAAACATATATACAGGTACATTGTCCCACGTGGGGCTCACAATCTTAATCCCCATTTTACAGATGAGGGAACTGAGGCTCAGAGAAGTTAAGTGACTTGCCCAAGGTCACACAGCAGACATGTGGCAGAGCCGGGATTCGAACCCATGACCTCTGACTTCCAAGCCAGGGCTCTTTCCACTGAGCCACGCTGCTTCTCTAATATGTGGCAGGTACTGTGTACTAAGCACTAGGGAAGGTAAAAGTTAATCAGGTAGGCACAGTCTGTGTCCTACATGGGACTTGCAATCTCAATCCCCACTTCCTTGTCTCATGCCGTGTCGAGTTGTTTCCGACCCATAGCGACGCCACAGACACATAATAATAATAATGATGGCATTTATTAAGCGCTTACTATGTGCAAAGAACTGTTCTAAGCGCTGGAGAGGTTACAAGGTGATCAGGTTGTCCCACGGGGGGCTCACAGTCTTCATCCCCAATTTACAGATGAGGGAACTGAGGCCCGGAGAAGTGAAGTGACTTGCCCAAAGTCACACAGCTGACAGTTGGCAGAGCCGAGATTTGAACCCATGAACTCTGACTGCAGAGCCCGGGCTCTTTCCATTGAGGCACGCTGCATCTCTCCCAGAAGTCTCCCCTCGCCATCTGCCATCGTTCTGTTAGTAGATCCATAGTAGACTTTTAGTAGATTTTTAGATTTTAGATTTTCAGTAGATTTTAGTAGATTTTTAGATTTTAGATTTTTAGTAGATTTTTCTTGGTAAAAATCCAGAAGGAATTTACCACTGTTGCCTTCTGCGCAGTAAACTCGAGCCTCCATCCTGAACTCTCTCCCCATGCCCCTCCCGCCCAGCACAGGTGAGTTTTGACTTGTAGCCCAAGGCCTGCCACTCGCTAGCCACTGCCCAAGCTAGGAATGGCATGGACAACCCTCTGCTTCCCTCTCCCTCCCGTAGCCGAGACTGGTAGAGGACGGGAAACTCCCCAGCTGACACCTTGAGAGGGGAATCCCCACTTTACAGACGAGGTAACCGAGTCATAGAGGAAGTGAAGCGACTTACCCAGTGTCATGCAGCAGGCAAGTGCCTAAAGCGGGAGATTAGAACCCAGGTCCTCTGGCTCCCGGGCCCATGCTCTATCCATTAGGCATGCTTCCCTTTCATTCATTCATTCAATCGTATTTATTGAGTGCTTACTGTGTTCAGAGCACTGTACTAAGCGCTTGGGAAGTACAAGTTGGGAACATGTAGAGACGGTCCCTACCCAACAGTGGGCTCACAGTCTAGAAGGAAGAATTCTTCAGAGGGAAGAATGTCCCAGTATGAATAGACCAGTAAATTTGCCGGTTCAAGCTCTTTTTTCCAGAGGAGATGAAATATGGAATTTTGGGACAAATTTAATGGATTCCTAAATCAATCAATCAATCGTATTTATTGAGCGCTTACTGTGTGCAGAGCACTGTACTAAGCACTTGGGAAGTACAAGTCGGCAACACATAGAGACAGTCCCTACCCAACAGTGGGCTCACAGTCTATAAGGAGGAGATAGAGAACAAAACCAAACATACTAACAAAATAAAATAAATAGAATAGATATATACAAGTAAGATAAATAAATAGAGTAGTAAATATGTACAAGCATAAACTCTCAAGTGTCCTATTAAATGCAAGCGCTTAGTACAGTGCTCTGCACACAGTAAGCACTCAATAAATATGATTGAATGAAATGCAAGCCCTTTGATGGGAGGGGATATGGGTTTAGCTTCCATTATTCTCTTGAGATAATAATAATAATAATAATAATAATTTTGGTATTAAATGCTATGTGCCAAGCACTGTTCTAAGCACTGGGAGAGATACAAGGTAATCAGGTTGTCCCACATGGGGCTCACAGTCTTAATCCCCATTTTACAGATGAGTTAACTGAGGCACGAAGAAGTTAAGTGTGCCCAAAGTCACACAGCTGATAAGTGGCGGAGCCGGGATTAGAACCCATGACCTCCGACTCCCAAGCCCTCGCTCTTTCCACTGAGCCACGCTGCTTCTCAAGCTCAGCTGTTCAGTACTCAGTAGTAATCATAATCTTTCTTTTGTGCCAAGTACTGTACTAGGCCCTGAGATTGATATAAGCAGATCGAACAGAATCCCTGCCCTACATGGAACTTAATCTGAGGAAGAGAGAACAAGTATTTTATTACCATTATTACTGATGAGGCCTCCGAGGCACAGACAGAGTAATATAGCAGGCAAGTGAAGTGGCATTTCCTCATCTGGAAAATAGGGATTAAGGCTATGAGGCCCTTGTGCAACAGGGACTGTGTCCAATCTGATTAGCTTGGATCTACCCCAGCGCTTAGAACAGTGCCTGGCACATAGTAAGCCCTTAAATACCATAAAAGAAGTGCTCAACACGTTTCTCAACCCTGAAGGTCTGATGTATGAAGAGTTTCTCATTCATTCATTCAATCGTATTTACTGAGCGCTTACTGTGTGCAGAGCACTGGACTAAGCGCGTGGGAAGTACAAGTCGGCAACATATAGAGACGGTCCCTACCCAACAACGGGCTCACGGTCTAGAAGGGGGAGACGGACAACAAAAGAAAACACAGCCACCAAACCCACACCATCATTTTGGAGAAGCAGAGTGGCTCAGAGGAAAGAGCCCGGGCTTTGGAGTCAGAGGTCTTGGGTTCTAATCCCTGCTCTGCCATTTGTCAGCTGTGTGACTTTGAGAAAGTCACTTAACTTCTCTGGGCCTCAATTCCCTCATCTGGAAAATGGGGGTGAAGGCTGTGAGCCCCACGTGGGACAACTTGATTACCTTGCATCCCCCCAGAGCTTAGAACAGTAAGGGCTTAACAAATGTCATTATTATTATTATTATCATTATTATTTTCCATAGCCAGGATTAAAACCCAGGTCCTCTGACTCCCCTGACAGTGCCAGGCACTGTGCAAAGTGCTGGGGTGAATACAAGTAAATCAGTTTGGACCATGTCCCTGTCCCAAACGGGGCTTAAAGTCTTAATCCCATTTTACAGATGAGGTAACTGAAGCCTAGGGAAGTGAAGTGACTTGTCCAAGGTCACCTAGCAGACCAAGTGGTGGAGCTGGGATTAGAACCCACGACCTTCTGTCTCCTAGGTTCATGTTCTATCCACAAGGCCATACTGCTTCAGTAATAATAATGATGGCATTTGTTGAGCACTTACTATGTGCCAAGCACTGTTCTAAGCACTGGGGAGGATTCAAGGTGATCAGGTTGTCCCACGGGGGGCTCACAGTCTTCACTCCCATTTTATGAGGTAACAGGCACAGAGAAGTTAAGTGACTTGCCCAAAGTCACACAGCTGACAATTGGAGGAGCCGGGATTAGAACCCATGACCTCTGACTCCCAAGCCTGAGCTCTTTCCATTGAGCCACGCTATTCATTCATTCAATCGTATTTATTGAGCGCTTACCGTGTGCAGAGCACTGTACTAAGCGCTTGGGAAGTACAAGTCAGCACACATAGACATGGTCCCTACCCAACAGCAGGCTCACAGTCTAGGAGGGGAAGACAGAGAACAAAACAAAACATATTAACAAAATAAAATAGATAGAATAAATATGTACAAATAAAATAGAGTAATAAATCCGTACAAACATATATACATATATACAGGTGCTGTGGGGAGGGGAAGGAGGTAAGGAGGGGGGGATGGGGAGGGGAAGGAGAGGGAGAGGGAGGACAATGATACAACACTAGATGTTGTATAAATATCACTGACTGAATATTCATTCATTCAATAGAATTTGAGTGCTTACTGTGTTCAGAGCACTGTATTAAGTGCTTGGAAAGTACAATATAGCAATAGAAAGAGACAATCCCTGCCCACAATGGGCTCACAGTCTAGAGGTGTGGGGGAATACTGTAATACCGAATCCTTAAAATGATGGTGTGGCTTTGGTGGCAGTGGAAGAGAAACGCTTCATACTTCAGACCTCCAGAGCTAAGCAATGTGTTGAGCACTTTTTTTTATGGTATTTAAGCGCTTACTATGTGCCAGGCACTGTTCTAAGCGCTGGGGTAGCTACAAGCTAATCAGGTTGGACACAGTCCCTGTTCCACGAGGGGCTCCTAGCCTTAGTCCCTATTTTCCAAATGAGGGAATTGAGGCCCAGAGAAGTGAAGTGACTTTGTCAAGGTCACACAGCAGATGAGTGGCAGAGCCAAGATCGGACAGTCCTTGTCCCACCTGGGGCTCACAGTCTGAGGGAAAAGAGCAGGCCCTGAATTCCCATTTTTCAGATGAGGCAACTGAGGTCCAGAAAAGCGAAGTGACTTGCCCAAGATCATACAGGGGGCAAGTGATGGAGCTGGAATTAGAATCTGGGTCTCCTGACTTCCAAACCTGTGTTTCCCCAGTCACCTTGGACTAAGTGCTTAGTACAGTGCTCTGCACACAGTAAGCGCTCAATAAATACGATTGAATGAAGGAATGGTGGAGAATGGTCTCTGTCCGTGTCGTCTCCACAGTTCCCTGACAGCTTACTCCTGCCACGCTTACCAAAACAAGACACAGCGAGAGACGTGTCTATTTGAACGTCTAGAAATGACATTTTTTGACTGAGGAGGAGGGGTGGGGAAGAACTTTCTGAGAAGGGGAAGCAGTGTGGCCTAGTGGAAAGAGTGAGAGTTTGGAAGTCAAGGCCCTGAGTTCTAATCCCAGCCCTGTCTCTTAAAATAATGATGATAATAATAATAATAATGATAGTAATGGTTGTTCTAAGCACTGGGAGAGATACAAGGTAATCAGGTTGTCCCACATGGGGCTCACAGTCTTAATCCCCATTTTACAGATGAGTTAACTGAGACACAAAGAAGTTAAGTGTGCCCAAAGTCACACAGCTGATAAGTGGCGGATAAGCACTAACAGATAAGTTGTTAAGCGGATAAGTTGTTAAGCACTATGTGCCGAGTACTGTTCTAAACACTGGGGTAGATTCAGGGTAATCAGGTTGTCCCATGTGGGGCGCACAGTCTTAATCCTTATTTTACAGGTAAGGTCACTGAGGCACAGAAAAGTTAAGTGACTTGTACAAAGTCCCCCTGCTGATAAGTGGTAGAGCCAAGACCGGAACCCACGACCTCCGACTCCCAAACCCATTTTCTTTCCGCTAAGCCATGCTGTTTACCTGCCGTGTGTTCTTGGGTAAGTCACTTCACTTCTCTGTGAAGAGAAGCAGCGTGGCTCAGAGCCCGGGCTTGGGAGTCAGAGGTCATGGGTTCTAATCCCGGCTCTGCCAACTGTCAGCTGAGTGACTTTGGGCAAGTCACTTCATTTCTGTGTGGCTCAGTTCCCTCATCTGGAAAATGGGGATTAAGACTGTGAGCCCCCCGTGGGACAAACTGATTACCTTGTATCCCCCCAGTGCTTAGAACAGTGCTTGGCACATAGTAAGCGCTTAACAAAGCAGCAGCGTGGCTCAGTGGAAAGAGCCCGGGCTTTGGAGTCAGAGGTCATGGGTTCGAATCCCGGCTCCGCCACATGTCTGCTGTGTGACCTTGGGCAAGTCACTTAACTTCTCTGAGCCTCAGTTACCTCATCTGTAAAATGGGGATTAAGACTGTGAGCCCCACGTGGGACAACCTGATCACCTTGTATCCCCCCCCAGCGCTTAGAACAGTGCTCTGCACATAGTAAGCGCTTAACAAATGCCATTATTATTATTATTATTATTATTATTATTACTATTATTATCATTCTCTGTGCCTCAGTTTCTTCCCCTGCAAAATGGGGTTCAATGCATGGAAGAGTGGACAGAGCACAGGCCTGGGAGTAAGAAGGTCATGGGTTCTAATCCTGGGTCCCCCACTAGTCTGCTGTGTGACCTTAGACAAGTCACTTCACTTCTCTGGGCCTCAGTTTCTTCATCAGTAAAATAGGAATTGAGTCTGCGAGCCCCAGTGGGGACACGGACTGTGTCCAACCCGATTTGCTTGTATTCACCTCGGTGCTTAGAACAGTGCTTGGCACAAAGTAAGCGCTTAACAAATACCAAGATGATGAAGATGATGATGATGATTAGTATTATTACCTGTGCTCCCTCCTACTTAGACTGGGAGCCCCATGTGGGACCTGATTATCTTGTCTTTACCACAGTGCTTAGCACATAGTACTAATACCACACCCATTATTAGGATTTATCATTATTCATAAATCTTCTCCAGTCACCCCAGGGAGTACAGGGCTTGGCTCCTTAATAAGTGCTTAAATATTGTTACTACTATAATTATTATTATTACTATTATACGGTGTCCCAAGGTAGAGCTCATTATGGACAGGGAAGGGGTCTGTTATATTGTAGTCTTCCAAGCGCTTAGGACAATGCTCTGCACAAAATAAGTGCTCAGTAAATAGCACTGACTGAGAAACAGGAGGCTGCCACTAACTTCACTGCAGCAGGAACTGACATTTTGAGCTACAGCTGTAGTGCACAACTGAGAAGCAGCCTGGCTTAATGGAAAGAGCCCCCGCTTGAGAGTCAGAAGTCAATCAATCGTACTTATTGAGCACTTACTGTGTGCAGAGCACTGTACTAAGCGCTTGGGAAGTACAAGTTGGCCACACATAGAGCCAGTCCCTACCCAACAGCGGGCTCACAGTCTAGAAGTCGTGGGTTCTGATCCGCCTCCACCTCCGCCACTTGTCAGCTGGGTGACTTTGGGCTAATCACTTCACCTCTCTGTGCCTCAGTGACCTCATCTGTAAAATGGGGATGAAGACTGTAAGCCCCACGTGGGACAACCCGATGACCTCGTATCTATCCCAGCTCTTAGAACGGTGCTAAGTTCTGTGTGACCTTGTGTGACTATGTGTCTATGTGCTAAGACACATAGTAAGGGCTTAACAAACACCATCACCATTATTATTATTACTAATTCAATCATACTGAGCCCTTACTGTGCACACAGTACTTTACTAAGCGCACATGGGAGTCTAATAATAACAGATTTGGTAGACACGTTCCCTGCCCACAGTGAGCTGGTAATCAACAATGAGTCAATCCTGTGTATTATCTGCCTTGTTCCTTACTACTGGGTTTGACTAGAGATGGAATGAGAAAATGTGTCAGCTTGCATTTGGCTTACTTGAGTTAAGGTATTAATGAGTGATTTTGATTCAAGAACCTGGACTTTATTTAAAAAACAAATCTCTGAGCGATCAGATTTTGGTTTTGGGAAAGTTCCGAATTTTACTGACTGGTTGAACTGTACAGGGAAGCCGTTTTTAAATGCAGTGTGGAGGGAATTGATGTGGAGTCCGTTGTTGGGTCTTCTAGACTGTGAGCCCACTGCTGGGTAGGGGTTGTCTCTATATGTTGCCAACTTGTACTTCCCAAGCGCTTAGTACAGTGCTCTGCACACAGTAAGCGCTCAATAAATACGATTGATGATGATGACTGCATATGTTGCTGACCTGTACTTCCCAAGCGCTTAGTACAGTGCTCTGCACACAGTAAGCGCTCAATAAATACGATTGAATGAATGAACGAATGAAGAGGTGAATCTCTTCAAATGTTTTTACTAATGCTGTTGGTTTCCTAAAGACCATTTTAAAAAATGGTATTTAAGTGCTTATTATATGCCAAGCCCAGTACTAAGTGCTTGGGTAGATGCAAGATAATCAGATAATTCATTCATTCATTTAATCATATTTATTGAGCACTTACTGTGTGCAGAGTACTGTACTAAGTGCTTGGGAAGTACATTTCTAGATTGTCAGCCCACTGTTGGGTAGGGACCGTCTCTATATGTTGCCAACTTGTACTTCCCAAGCGCTTAGTACAGTGTTCTGCACACGGTAAGCGCTCAATAAATACGATTGAATGAATGAATGAATGTTGGCCACATATAGAGATGATCCCTACCCAACAATGGGCTCGCAGTCTAGGAGGGGGAGACAGACAACTAAAAAAAAAAATGTGGACAAGTATCAAGTCTTCAGAACAAAGCTAAATGCACATCATTAACAAAATAAATAGAATAGTAATAAATAAATAAATAAATAGTGGAACAGGGACTGTGTCTAACCTGATTTGATTCATTCATTCAATCATATTTATTGAGCATTTATCATGTGCAGAGCACTGTACTAAGGGCTTGGAAAGTACAATAAGGTGATAGAGACAATCCCTGCTCACATCCACCCCAGCACTTAGTAAAATGCTTTGCACATAGTAAATGCTTAACAAATAGCATTCACAACAATACAATACAATAACAAATACTCCCTCTTCTATCAATCAATCAATCGTATTTATCGAGCGCTTACTGTGCACAGAGCACTGTACTAAGCGCTTGGGAAGTACAAGTTGGCAACATATAGAGACGGTCCCTACCCAACAGTGGGCTCATGGTCTAGAAGGGGGAGACAGAGAACAAAACAAAACATATGAACAAAATAAAATAAATAGAATAGATAGCACTCAATAAATATGATTAAATGAATTAACAAATACTACAGTTATTATGACTATCATTGTAATTATTGTTATTAGGTTGGACACAGTCCCTGTCGCAAATAGGGCTCACAGACTTGATCCCCATTTTATAGATGAGGTGACTGACGGCCAGAGAAGTGAAATGACTTGTCCAAGGTCACACAGCAGATGGTTGTTGGAATGGGATTAGAACCCAGGTCCTCTGATGCCCAGGTTCAATCGACTAGACCTCGCTGCCTCTAAAGCTGTCGGAAAAATGCACTACCTAGTCAAATTTTAGTATTCTCTCCAGAGCGCTTAGTACAGTACTCCGCACATAGTAAGCACTCAATAAATGCAGTTGAATGAATGAAACTGTCACTTTCAAGTAGTCCTGGAAGTGTTCATACTCCTCTACAAAGTAGGTTCTGCTTGCTAACACCTTGGGCTTCTCTTCCCCTGTGCTGCAAATAATATCAGTGCTATTTATTGAGCACTTACTGTGTGCAGAGCACTGTACTAAGCGCTTGGGAGAGTACAAAGTCTTAATCCCTGTTGGGCATTTACTATAGGCCCAGCAATGTAGTGTGTCCTCGGGTAGATGTAAGAGGATCAATTCAGACGCAGTCCCTAACCCAGACAGGAATCATTATTATAAGAATAATAATTATAGCATTTAAGTACTTATTATATAATAATAATTGTGTTTTTTTGTGAAGTGCTTACTATGTGTCAGGCACTGTTCTAAGCACTGGGGTGGATATGAGCAAATAGGGTTGGATACTGTCCCTGTCCCACGTGGGGTTCACAGTCTCAATCTCCATTTTCCAGATGAGGTAACTGAGGCCCAGAGAAGTGAAGTGACTTGCCCAAGTTCACACCGCAGACAGGTGGCAGAGCTGGGACTTGAACCCATGACCTTCTGGCTCCCAGGCCTGTGCTCTCCCCACTAAGTCATGGGTCAAGGACTGTACTAAGTGCTGAGGAAGATAATAATAATGGTGGTATTTGTTAAATGCTTTCGATGTGCAAAGCACTGCTCTAAGCGCTAGGGAGGCTACAAGGTGATCAGGTTGTCCCATGGGGGGGCTCCCAGTCTTCATCCCCATTTTACAGTTGAGGTAACTGAGGCACAGAGAAGTTAAGTGACTCGCCCAAAGTCACACAGCTGACAGTTGGAGGGGCTGGGATTTGAACCCATGACCTCTGACTCCAAAGCCCGGGCTCTTTCCACTGAGCCACACTGTCTCCCCCTCGTCCCCCTCTCCATCTCCCCCATCTTACCTCCTTCCCTTCCCCCCCAGCACCTGTATATATGTATACATGTTTGTACATATTTATTACTCTATTGATTTATTTATTTATTTTACTTGTACCTATCTATTCTATTTATTTTATTTTGTTAGTATGTTTGGTTTTGTTCTCTGTCTCCCCCTTTCAGACTGTGAGCCCACTGTTGGGTAGGGACTGTCTCTATATGTTGCCAACTTGTCCTTCCCAAGCGCTTAGTACAGTGCTCTGCACACAGTAAGCACTCAATAAATATGATTGATTGATTGATTGTGAGGCTGACAGGCCAATTAAGAGGGAGGATAGGTATTGAATCTCCATTTTACAGACGAGGTAAAGAGGCACAGAGAAGTGCAGTGACTGTCCCAGGTAACACAGCAGACGAGTGGCAGAGCAGGGATTAGAACCCAGATCCTCTGACTCCCAAGTCTGTGATTTTTTTTCCAGTAGGCCACACTGCTTCACTGACTAATGGGGAGGAAGATAGTAATGATAATAATAATAATAATGGTTTTAGTTAAGTGCTTACTATGTGTCAGGCCCCGTACTAAGATCTGGGGTGGATACAAGCAAATCAGGCTGTAAATCGAATCCATGTCCCATGTGGGGCTCTAAATCTTAATCCCCATTTTATAATAATGATAATGATGGCATTGGTTCATTCATTCATTCAGTTGTATTTATTGAGTGCTTACTGTGTGCAGAGCACTGTACTAAGCACTTGGGAAGTACAAGTTGGCAACATCTAGAGACGGTCCCTACCCAACAGCGGGCTCACAGTCTAGAAGGGGGAGACAAACAAAACAAAACATATTGATAAAATAAATAGAATATGTAAATATGTACAAGTGCTTACTATGTGCAAAGCACTGTTCTAAGCGCTGGGGGGATACAAAGTGATCAGATTGTCCCATATGGGGCTCACAGTCTTCATCCCCATGAGGTCACTGAGGCACAGAGAAGTGAAGTCACTTGCCCAGAATCACACAGCTGACAATTGGTGGAGCCGGGATTTGAACCCATGACCTCTGGCTCCCAAACCTGGGCTCTCTCCATTGAGCCACGCTGCTTCTCCAGAGATGACATCACTTGAGGCCCAGAGAAATGAAGTGACTTGCCCAAGGTCACACGGCAGGCAACTGGCAGAACCCGAATGAGGACCCAGGTCCTTCTGATTCCCGGGTCTGGGATCTAGTCATTAGGCCAGGAAGAGCAGGAATTCAATCCTCATTTTACAGCTGAGGAATCTGCAGCACAGAGTAGTAAAGTGACTTGCCCAAGGTCACACAGCAGACATGTGGCAGAGCCAGAATTAGAACCCATGACCTCTGCCTCCCACGCAGAGAAGCAGTGTGACTCAGTGGAAAGAGCACAGGCTTTGGAGTCAGAAGTCATGGGTTCAAATCCCTGCTCCGCCAACTGTCAGCTGTGTGACTTTGGGCCAGTCACTTAACTTCTCTGGGCCTCAGTTACCTCATCTGTAAAATGGGGATTAAAATTGTGTGAGCCCCCCGGGACAACCTGATCACCTTGTAACCTCCCCAGCACTTAGAACAGTGCTTTGCACATAGTAAGCGCTTAACAAATACCATTAAAAAAAAAAAAAGCCCGGCATCTTTCCACTGAGCCATGCTGCTTCTCAATCCGATGCTCTTTCCAAGACCACTCAGCTTCAGAAAAAGGCTAGAAACGTTTTCACCACCTCTTAGTATCAGAAGAAGCAGTGTGGCTCAGAGGAAAGAGCCCAGGGTTTGGAGTCAGAGGTCATGGGTTCAAATCCTGGCTCTGCCTCTTGTCAGCTGGGTGACTTTGGGCAAGTCGCTTCACTTCTCTGAGCCTCAGTTCCCTCATCTGTAAAATGGGGGATGAAGACTGTGAGCCTCCCGAGGGACAACTTTTTTTTTTTTGATGGCATTTATTAAGCGCTTACTATATGCAAAGCACTGTTCTAAGTGCTGGGGAGGTTACAAGGTGATAGGTTGTCCCACGGGGGGCTCACAGTCTCAAGCCCCATTTTACAGATGAGGTAACTGAGGCACAGAGAAGTTAAGTGACTTGCCCAGAGTCACACAGCTGACAATTGGCAGAGCCAGGGTTTGAACCCATGACCTCTGACTCCAAAGCCCGGGCTCTTCTCCACTGAGCCACGCTGCTTCTTGATCACCTTGCAACCTCCCCAGTGCTTAGAACAGTGCTTTGCACATAGTAAGCGCTGAATAAATGCCATTATTACTATTATTAGAATTTATTGAGCAGGAAATGCTTGGGTTTGGGGGTTTTATGTGCACGAAAGGACATTTAGGAAAGCAGCGTGGCTTAGTGGCTCGAACCCCGGGCTGGGAGTCAGAAGGATCTGGGTTCTAATTCCGACTCCACCAAGAGTTTACTGTGTGGCCTTGGGCAAATCGCTACACTTTTCTGGGCCGCAGTTACCTCACTTGTAAAAGGGGGATTGAAACTGTGAGCCCCACGTGGGACATGGATCATGTCTAACCCCATTTGCTTGTATCCACCAAAATGCTTAGAACAGTGTTTGGCACATAAAAATAATGATGGTATTTGTTAAGCACTTACTATTTGCAAAGCACTGTTCTAAGCTCTGGAGAGACACAAGGTGATCAGGTTTTCCCACCGAGGGCTCACAGTCTTAACCCCATTTTACAGATGAGGGAACTGAGGCCCAGAGAAGTTAAGTGGCTTGCCCAAAGTCACCCAGCTGACAAGTGGCGGAGCCGGGATTTGAACCCATGACCTCTGACTCCAAAGCCCGGGCTCTTTCCACTGAGCCACGCTGCTTCTCTAGTAAGTGCATAACAAATACCACTAGTATTTATTATTAGAATTATTACCATTTAAAGCGTTCTCTAGCGCTTAGAACAGTGCTTTGCACATAGTAAGCGCTTAATAAATGCCATTATTATTATAGCTGACCTGGCTCAGAAGCTATGGGGAGGACGGGATTAACTCCACCACAAAACACTCATTTCCTGCTTCCCCACATCGCCATAAATCTCAAATCAAATGAACTGAAAGGCCCAGAACACTGGTAGAGACTTAGCTGAAAAACCCCTTAGAAAAACTTGAGGAAAAATCAGCCTCCGAGCCTCACTTTTGCCTTTAATCTCCGTGTCCAGAGGGCGAGGGGGAAGAATCAAAAATAACAGGACAGGGCACGGCGTTTCACAACAGCAGATAAAATGATTTAAAACCGAGAAGAGGCCAGTGGGTAATCGGGAATAGTTACGACACAGCCAAAACCCAAGGAAAGATAAGCGCTTACTGCGGACTTCCCCAATCTTTCCTGTTTATAGTTCTAGAAAATATCTCTACCGAGCCTAGCCCCGTTTCCAAAACACGAAGGACTTTTGCGAGGGAGGCAGACCCAGCAGCCGGGGGGATTTGTAGACCTGGATCTGGGGAATCCTGGGTATCGGCCGGTTGAAGATTAACTTTTTTTATTCAACTATCCACGCTGGGCCGGCGAGAGCGGACAGGAAAAAGGCAAAGAGGTCAAACAGGAAGGGATGGATCCGTAGGCAGTTCCACAGGGGGCCGAGGGCCGGCCGGCGGTCGGTTACCGGGATGTTGGGCCGAAGCTGAGTCCCGAAAAGGTAGGTGGGAAATCCAAGTCTTTATCCCTGGGATCCGACGGGATCCGATTGACTTTTCTTTGTCCTGGGAACCCAGGAGTCCTGAAGACCGGACGTTCTCTCCCCAAAGCTTTCGATGGAGTAAACTTTCGGGAAAGGAGTGAAGCGAAGGGAGGAAGCTTGCCGTGAAGTTTACCTCGTGGGGGAAGAATGTCAAACGATTTTCTGCCATCTTCAGCCCTTACGGGATTGTCTCCCACGGCCTGCCCGGATTTCTGTACGCTTCCCAGGAGGAATAGTTCACTATTTTGATCAGGGCTGGGGACAACTGGGGTTGGCCGTTGGTGGAAACTTTGGGCTTTGGGAATCGGAGAAGCTCGGTCTTGTGGGAACAGGTCAGTCAACATGTTTTCGCGTTCAAAGGGTGAGGGAATGAAGCGAAATGGGAAAATTCAAGCTGCTTTTCAGGACGTGACTCTCAGTTGGGAGAAGGACAAGGTTACGGACTCGTTTCTCAGCCCAAGAGCGAGCCGAACGAGGGCTCGCTGACACTTTAACCAGGCCGTGTGAATGCTAACAGGGACGGGAACTGGAGGGGGAATGAACTCTGACATGCCTGTTTAATCATTTTCTCGTTTCACTGAGCTCGTCGTGGGCAAGGAATGTCACTGTTTGTTGTTGTAGGTGCTCCGCGCACAGTAAACTCTCCATAAATACAATTGAATGAATTCATTCATTTATTCAATCGTATTTATTGAGTGCTTCCTGTAAGCAGAGCACTGCACTAAGCGCTTGAATGAATAAAACCACGCTGACCGACCTGTATATATGTTTGTACATATTTATTACTCTATTTATATATTTATTTTACTTGTACATATCTATTCTATTTATTTTATTTTGTCAATATGTTTGGTTTTGTTCTCTGTCTCCCCCTCCTAGACTGTGAGCCCACTGGTGGGTAGGGACTGTCACTATATGTTGCCAACTTGTACTTCCCAAGCGCTTAGTACAGTGCTCTGCACACAGTAAGCACTCAATAAATACGATTGATTGATTGATTAGACATAAAAGGGAGAGCTGAGCTGTGGTCTAATCGTGTTTTCTAAAAGAAATTGGTCACGAATATCAGGACAGCAAAGGTTCAAAGCCCAGAAGTGTAGTGTACTCATTCATTTGGTCGTATTTATTGAGCATTTCCCCTGTGCAGAGCACTGCACTAAGCACTTGGGAGAGTAAAAGACAACAATAAACAGACATATTCCCAGCCCGCAATGAGCTGACAGTTTTGTTTTGTTGTCTGTCTCCCCCTTCAAGACTGTGAGCCCGTTGTTGGATAGGGATTGTCTCTCTCTGCTGCCAAACTGTGCTTTCCAAGCACTTAGTACAGTGCTCTGCACATGGTAAGCGCTCAATAAATCTGATTGAATGAATGACTAAAGGGTCTTCAGAAATACCAAGGAACAACCAGTTATGTCCTAAGAGACTGCTGCCAGGGTGGGTTATTCTATTTATTTTATTTTGCTAATATGTTTTGTTGTCTGTCTCCCCCTTCTTATCAATCAATCGTATTTATTGAGCGCTTACTGTGTGCAGAGCACTGGACTAAGCGCTTGGGAAGTACAAGTTGGCAACATATACAGTCCCTACCCAACAGTGGGCTCACAGTCTAAAAGGGGGAGACAGAGAACAAAACCAAACATACTAACAAAATAAAATAAATAGAATAGATATGTACAAGTCAAGTAAATAAATCAATAGAGTAATAAATATGTAGAAACATATATACATATATATAGGTGCTGTGGGGAAGGGAAGGAGGTAAGATGGGGGGGATGGAGAGGGGGGCGAGGGGGAGAGGAAGGAAGGGGCTCAGTTTGGAAGGCCTCCTGGAGAAGGTGAGCTCTCAGTACCCTCCTCTAGATGTTGCCAGCTTGTACTTCCCAAGCGCTTAGTACAGTGCTCTGCACACAGTAAGTGCTCTATTAATACAATTGAATGAATGAATGGGTAACTGGAAAGTAGAGATGTCTGTAGAGGGGAATTCTGAACACAGGACTTGAACGTGGAATTCTGGTTAAATATCTACCTCTGCTTTGATGTCGGGGTGGTCAAATCTGCCCAGCTTCTGGGCATCTAAAATTCCTCCTTGCCTTGCACATAAAAACCTTTACAAGAAGTGATAGGCATCCTAAAGAGCACGGGCTTGGGAGTCAGGAGTCGTGGGTTCTAGTCCCGCCTCTGTCACTTGTCAGCTGGGTGATTTCGAGCAAGTCACTTCACATCTCTGTGTCTCAGTTCCCTCATCTGTAAAAATGGGGATGAAGATTGTGAGCGTCATGTGGGACAACCTGATCACCTTGTATCTACCCCAGCGCTTAGAACAGTCCTTGGCACACAGTAAGCGCTTAACAAATACCATCATTATTCCAGAATCAGCATGGCTCAGTGGAAAGAGCATGGGCTTGGGAGTCAGAGGTCATGGGTTCTAATCCCAGCTCCTCCACTTGTCAGCTGTATGACTTTGGACAAGTCACTTCACTTCTCTGTGCCTGTTACCTCATCTGTAAAATGGGGATTAAGACTGTGAGCCTCATGTGAGACAACCTAATTACCTTGTAGGTACCTGTATGGCACCAAGTAAGTGCTTAACAAATATGCCGTCATCATCATCATCATTATTATTATTATTCTTCATTCAATCATATTAATTGAGCACTTGGTCTGTGCAGAGCACTGTACTAAGCGAAAATGGGGATTAAGACTGTGAGCCCCATGTGGGACAACCTAATTACCTTGTAGGTACCTTGTATGGCACCTAGTAAGCGCTTAGCAAATGCTGTCATCATCATCATTATTATTATTATTATTATTCATTCAATCATATTTATTGAGCACTTCCTCTGTGCAGAGCACTGTATTAAGCACTTGGAAAGTAGGGAAGCAGTGTGGCTCACTGGAAAGAGCACAGGCTTTGGAGTCAGGGGTCATGGGTTTGAATCCCAGCTCTGCCAATTGTCAGCTGTGTGACTTTGGGCAAGTCACTTAACCTCTCTGTGCTTCAGTTCCCTCAACCGTAAAAAAAATGGCATTTATTAAGCGCTTACTATGTGCAAAGCACTGTTCTAAGTGCTGGGAAGGTTACAGGGTGATCAGGTTGTCCCATGGGGGGCTCAGAGTCTTAATCCCCATTTTACGGATGAGGTAACTGAGGCCCAGAGAAGTTAAGTGACTTGCCCAAAGTCATACAGCTGACATTGTGGAGCCGGGATTTGAACCCCTGACCTCTGACTCCAAAGCCCGGGCTCTTTCCACTGAGCCACACTGCTTCTCCTAAAATGGGGTTTAGGACTGTGAGCCCCCCATGGGACAACCTGATCTCCTTGTAACCTCCCCAGCACTTAGAACAGTGCTTTGCACATAGTAAGCGCTTAGTAAATGTCATTATTATTATTACAATTCAGCAACGAATAGAGACAACCCCTGCCCACAATGGGCTCACAGTCTCGAAGAGGGGAGACAGGCATCCTAGTAGAACGACTTGAGAATCAAGCAATCAGTGGTATTTATTTAGCACTTAGTGTATGGAGAGCACCGTACTCAGCACTTGAGAGAGGACAATATCAAAAATAATAACGGTATTTAAGTGTTTACTGTGTGCCTAGCACTGGGGCAGATGAAAGATTGAGGTCAGACACAGCCCCTGTCCCACATGGAACTCACAATTAAGTAGAATGGGGAGCCGGTATTGACTCCCCATTTTACAGATGAGGACACTGAGGCACAGAGATGTTAAGTGATGTGTTTAAACTCACACAGCAGGCAAAAACTAGATCCAGGTTTAGAAGCACGGTTCGATGATTCATAATAATAATAATGATGGTATTTTAGCAAATATTATAACAAATAACAAGCTTACTATGTGCCAAGCACTGTTCTAAGCACTGGGGTAGATACAAGGTAATCAGTTTGTCCCACGTGGGGCTCACAGTCTTCTTCCCCATTTTCCAGATGAGGTAAGAGGCACAGAGAAATTAAATGACTTACCCATGCTTGCACAGCTGAGAAGTGACAGAGTCAAGATTAGAACCCACCTCCTCTGACTCCCAAATCAGTGTCTTTGCACTAAGCCATGATTCATTCATTAATTCATTCAATCATATTTATTGAGCGCTTACTGTGTGCAGAGCACTGGACTAAGCGCTTGGAAAGCGCTTGGAAAGCGCTTCTAGACTGCGAGCCCACTGTTGGGTAGGGACTGTCTCTATATGTTGCCAACTTGTACTTCCCAAGCGCTTAGTACAGTGCTCTGCACACAGTAAGCGCTCAATAAATATGATTTAATGAATAAATGAATGAATGAATGAATAAAAGTACAATTCGGCAACAGATAGAGATGGTCCCTACCCAACAACAGGATCACGGTCTCATCTGTAAAATGGGGATGAAGACTGTGAGCCCCACGTGGGACAACCTGATGACCTTGTATCTACCCCAGTGCTTAGAACAGTGCTTGGCACATAGTAAGTGCTTAACAAATACCATAATTATGATTATTATTAGTAGAAGGGGAAGACAGACAACAAAACAGACCAAGTAGACAGGCTTAAATAGCATAGACAGACATCAATAGCATAATGGCAAGCTTCACTTCCCTGGGCCTCAGTCAGCTCATCTGTAAAATGGAGATTGACACGGTGAGCCCCACGTGGGACAGGGACACCTTGGCTATTTCCTTTGCGAAAGACTTGGTAGACAGTGAACACGTCCAGAAGGAACTTAGTATAGATGGGGAAGCAGACATTAAATAAACTATAATAATAATAATAATGGCATTTATTAAGCACTTACTATGTGCAAAGCACTGTTATAAGCACTGGGGAGGTTACAAGGTGATCAGGTTGTCTCTCGGGGGGCTCACATTCTTAATCCCCATTTTACAGATGAGGTAACTGAGGCCCAGAGAAGTGAAGTGACTTGCCCAAAGTCACACAGCTGACAGTTGGCGGGGGCTGGGATTTGAACCCATGACCTCTGACTCCAAAGCCCGGGCTCTTCCACTGAGCCCTGCTGCTTAGTGTTCAGGGTCCGAGGGTAGGGTGACTATCAAGTGCTCAAAGGGTTTAACTCCAAGTGCCTATAGAAGAAGGGAGAGGGAAATGAGGAAACGAGGGCTTAGTCAGGGAAGGCCTCTTGGAGGAGGTGTGATTTCAATAAAACGTTGAAGGTGGGGAGACTCACGGTCTGTTGAATATGAAGAGGGAGGAGGTTCCGGGGTAAGAGGTGAATGACAAGATAGACGAGATTGAGGTGCATGGCAGGGGTTGGTGTTATAATAATAATAATAATAATAATAGCATTTGTTAAGCACTTACTATGTGCCAAGCACTGGGGGGGATGCAAGGTAATCAGGCTGTCCCACATGAGTCAGTCTTAATCCCCATTTTCCAGATGAGGTCACTGTGGCCCAGAGAAGTGAAGTGATTTGCCCAAAGTCACACAGCTGACAAGTGGCAGAGCCGGAATTGGAACCCATGACCTCTGACTCCCAAGCCCGGTCTCTCTCCACTGAGCCACGCTGCTTCTCTGAAGGAGAGAAG
Source organism: Tachyglossus aculeatus (assembly GCF_015852505.1). Lineage (NCBI taxonomy): Eukaryota > Metazoa > Chordata > Mammalia > Monotremata > Tachyglossidae > Tachyglossus > Tachyglossus aculeatus. The sequence goes on along the minus strand of NC_052069.1, from coordinate 5,665,428 downwards.
CAGTGTGGCCTAATGCAAAGACCCCGAGGACAGACCTGAGTTCTAATCCTAGTTCTGCCACCTCCCTGCTGTGTGACCTCGGACCAATCCTTTAACTTCTCTGTTCCTCCATTTTCTTGTGGGTAAAACGACGTTCAAAACACATTCTCCTTCTCTCTTAGAATGTGACCAGGGACCATCTGACCTAAGTGTACTGTTTATCCCAGGGTTTAGCGCAGGGCTTGACACAACATAAGCACTGTTGAGCCCCTTCCTTCCTCTCCCCCTCATCCCCCTTTCCATCCCCCTCATCTTACCTCCTTCCCTTCCCCACAGCACCTGTATATATGTATATATGTTTGCACATATTTATTACTCTATTTATTTATTTTACTTGTACATATCTATTCTATTTATTTTATTTTGTTAGTATGTTTGGCTTTGTTCCCTGTCTCCCCCTGTTAGACTGTGAGCCCACTGTTGGGTAGGGACTGTCTCTATATGTTGCCCAACTTGTACTTCCCAAGCACTTAGTACAGTGCTCTGCACACAGTAAGCGCTCAATAAATATGATTGATTGATTGATTGTTGTATTATACTGTACTCTCCCAAGGTGCTCTGCATGCAGTAAGTGCTCAATAAAAATATGATTGATTTAGAAATACCACAATTTATTATTCTGATCAGTCTTTCGGTTGAACTTATTCTTTCATTCATTCAATCAATTATATTTATTGAGCCCTTACTGTGTGCACAGCACTGGACTAAGAGCTTGGGAAGAACAAATCGGCAACATATAGGGACGGTCCCTACCCAACAACGGGCTCATAGTATTTATTGAGTACTTACTTACTGTGTGCAGAGCTCTGTACTAAACACTTGGGAGAGTACAATACGACAATAAACAGACACAACCCTGCCCACGACAAGTTGACACTCTAGTAATAATAATTGTAATATTTGTTAAGCCCTTCCTATATGCCAGGCACTGTACTAAGCGCTGGGGTGGTTACAAGCAGATTGAGATGGACACAGTCCCTGTCGCACGTGGCTCACATTGTCAACCCCCGTTTGACAGATGAGGTAACTGAGGCCCAGAGAAGTGAAGTGACTTGCCTAAGGTCACACAGCAGACAAGTGGCAGGGGCCAGAATTAGAACCTATGACCTACTAACTCCCAGGCCAGGGGTCTTTCCACTAAGCTATGCGTATTCACTGGTACAACTGGTCATCTCCAAAAAGAGAGAAAAAAGGCATTAGCCCCAGTCCTTGCTTCTCTACTTTTTGTGGTGATTTCTAGGATGCTGGCCTGAAGTGCTTTGTGGGAGGAAGGAGGTTTTTACACAGCTCATCCCTATTTTTCTTAAGCACTTACTGTGTGTCAAGCGCCGTTTTAAGTGCTGAGATAGATATTTACTGATTCAATGGTATTTACTGAGCGCTTACTGCGTGCAAAGCACTGTACTATTTATTTATTTATTTATTTATTGCTTGTACATATCTATTCTATTTATTTTATTTTGTTAGTATGTTTGGTTTTGTTCTCTGTCTCCCCCTTTTAGACTGTGAGCCCACTGTTGGGTAGGGACTGTCTCTATGTGTTGCCAACTTGTACTTCCCAAGCGCTTAGTACAGTGCTCTGCACACAGTAAGTGCCCAAATACAATTGATTGATTGTACTAAGTACTTGGTAGAGGACGCTAGAAGAATATTGTATTTTCAATATCTATACAAGTTAATCAGACTGGATACAGTCCCTGTCCCACATGGGGCTCACAGTCAAGTAATAATAATAGCAATAATAATAATAGCATTTGTTAATCAATCAATCAATCAATCGCATTTATTGAGCGCTTACTGTGTGCAGAGCACTGTACTAAGCGCTTGGGAAGTACAAGTTGGCAACATATAGAGACGGTCCCTACCCAACAGTGGGCTCACAGTCTAGAAAAGTGCTTACTATGTTCGAAGCACTGTTCCAAGCACTGGGGAGGGTAGAAGGGGATCAGGTTGTCCCCGGTAGGGCTCAGAGTCTTAACCCCCATTTTGCAGATGAGGTCACTGAGGCACAGAGAAGTGAAGTGACTTGCCCAAAGTCACACAGCTGACAAGTGGCGGATCCGGGATTAGAACCTCTGACACCCAAGCCCGGGCTCTTTCCACCGAGCCGCACATACTGAATCCCCATTTTACAGATGAGGTAACTGAGGCTCAGGGAAGTGAAGTGACTTGTCCAAGGTCACACAGCAGACCAGTGGCAGAGCTGAGATTAGAAGCCAGGCCAGGACTCTCTCCACTGGGCCACATTAGCTCCACTCCTATTGTGAGCGTGAAATCTTGCAGAGCTCAGGATACATTTCCAGGATCTGTCTTACCATCAATTAACTAGACGTGATAAAATTCAGGAAGGAAAGAGAGGAGAGGAAGCAGGGCTATAGGGCAACAATAAAAAAAAAAAATCATTCCATTATCTTGTCTTGTAAAGAGATTAGTATTCCTGGGAATAAGCAAATTAGGGAGATGGGCTGTATTGAGATTGTTCTGGACAGGAAGGTTTTTCGCTCACAGTCTGTGGGTGACTTTTAATGTTTGGGGTAATAATAATAATAATAATAATAATAATAATGGCATTTATTAAGTGCTTCCTATGTGCCAAGCACTGTTCTAAGCACTGGGGGGAATACAAGGTGATCAGGTTGTCCCACGGGGGGCTCACAATCTTAATCCCCATTTTACCGATGAGGTAACTGAGGCATAGAGAAGTTAAGTGACTTGCCCAAAGTCACACAGCCGATAAGTGGCGGAGCCAGGATTCGAACCCATGACCTCTGACTCCCAAGCCCGTGCTCTTTCCACTGAGCCACACTGCTTCTCCAACCCAACTGGGATCCTTCAGGAAGAAGAGGGAAAGGGGATGATGTGAGAAGCGACGTGGTGTGGAGAATAAGGCCCTACTGAGAGCTCACCTCCTCCAGGAGGCCTTCCCAGACTGAGCCCCTTCCTTCCTCTCCTCCTTGTCCCCCTCTCCATCCCCCCATCTTACCTCCTTCCCTTCCCTATGGCACCTGTATATATGTATATATGTTTGTACATATTTATTACTCTAGTTAGTTATTTATTTTACTTGTACATATCTATTCTATTTATTTTATTTTGTTAGTATGTTTGGTGTTGTTCTCTGTCTCCCCCTTCTAGACTGTGAGCCCACTGTTGGGTAGGGACCGTCTCTACATGTTGCCAACTTGTACTTCCCAAGCGCTTAGTACAGTGCTCTGCACACAGTAAGCACTCAATAAATACAATTGATTGATTGAATAGAGCCTGGGCCTGGCAGTCAGAAGGTCACAGGTTCTAATCCCGGCTCCGCCGCCTGTCTGTTGCGTGACCTTGGACAAGTCACTTCACTTCTCTGGGCCTCAGTTACCTCATCTGTAAAATGGGGATTATAACTGTGAGCCCCACAGGGGACAGGGATTGTTTCCAACCTGATTTGCTTGTATCCACCCAGCACTTAGTGCCAGAAAAAGAGTAAGGGCTTAACAAATGCTATTATTATTATTATTATTATTATTATCACCACTTCCTTGGAAAAAAGGTACCCGGGTATTCGAGGCTACTGCATTCAATAATATTTACCAAGCACCTAGTGGGCTCTAAATTCTCAGGAGAGAAATCAATCAGTGGAATTTACTGAGCACTTACTATACACAAAGCACTGTACTAAGCAACTGGGAGAGTACAATACAGCGGGCATTACAGCGGGAAACTCTTCATGGGCAGAGAATGTCACTATTTATGGTTGTATTGCACTTTCCCAAGTGCTTAGTACAGTGCTCTGCACACAGTAAGCACTCAATAATAAGAATGATAATAATGATGGTATTTATTAAGCACTTACTCCATGCAAAGCACTGTTCTAAGCGCTGGGGAGGTTACAAGGTGATCAGGTTGTCCCACGGGGGGCTTCACAGTCTTAATCCCCATTTTACAGATGAGGTAACTGAGGCACAGGGAAGTGAAGTGACTTGCCCGAAGTCACCCAGCTGACAGTTGGCGGAGCCAGGATTTGAACCCATGACCTCTGACTCCAAAGCCCGTGCTCTTTCCACTAAGCCACGAATATGATTCAATGGTAGACTCATTCTCTGCCCACAAGATGGGTAGGAACCATCCCTATATGTTGCCGATTTGTAGTTCCCAAGCGCTTAGTACAGTACTCTGCACACTGTAAGCTAAGCGCTCAGTAAATACAATTGAATGAATGAATGAATGAAGAAAGTTTTTCTCTAGATAGAAGCTTACAGTCTAGTAAGAGAAAATCTCTGCCTTTAAGGAGGTTAAAATCAAGCAGGAAGACAGACCCCCAAATTATTCCCCCTTTTAGACTGTGAGCCCACTGTTGGGTAGGGACTGTCTCTATATGTTGCCAATTTGTACTTCCCAAGCGCTTAGTACAGTGCTCTGCACATAGTAAGCGCTCAATAAATGCGATTGATGATGATGATGATGATGATGATGATCTAGGTCTAGGAGGAGAAAGAGAATGGAAAGGTGGGTATTGGGTATAGGAGAGTCCTTAAATCACTAAAATCATTTGGTTGTGCCTCTAAGTGCAGAGCACTGTACTAAGTGCTTGGGGTACTATAATGGACACCCCCCTCTAGACCATAAGCTCAATGTGGGCAGGAAACGTGTCTACCAACTCTTCTATAATGTACTCTCCCTAGCACTTAGTACAGTGCTCTCCACACAGTGAGCAAGTACTCACTAAAGCTCCTATGAGAAGGGAATGTGTCTACCAACCCTTATATAATGTATTTTCCCAAGCACTTAATACAGTGCTCTGAGCACAGTAAGCACTTAATAAATGTGGTTGATTAGTAAGTGCTTAAGTACCATTGGAAAAGAAGATTCTACAGGAAGCAAGAGTGCATAAATGCCCAGTTGGTATCTGGGAGGAACAGTGTGATTTTGGTTGTTGTTATAGTTGTTTGAAAAGGGAACAGCTCAAAACTATAGAGATGCAATGATAATAATGGGAGTTTGCTGATAATAATAATAATAATAATAATAATGTTGATGGTATTAAGTGCCTACTATGTGTCAAACACTATTCTAAGCACTGCGTAGATACAAGCTAATTAAGTTGGACACAGTCCCTATCCCATGTGGTGCTCACAGTTTTCATCCCCATTTTAATAATAATGATAATAATAATAATAATGTTGGTATTTGTTAAGTGCTTACTATGTGCCAAGCACTGTTCTAAGCTCTGTGGGGATACAAGGTAATCAAGGTTGTCCCACATGGGGCTTACAGTCTTAATCTCCATTTTACAGATGGGTGAACTGAGGCACAAAGAAGTTAAGTGACCTGCCCAAAGTCACACAGCTGACAAGTAGCGGAGCCGGGATTAGAACCCATGACCTCTGACTCCCAAGCCCGGGCTCTTTCCACTGGCCCACGCTGCTTCCACCGATGAGATCACTGAGGTCCAGAGATTGCAATGAGTTGCCCAAGGTCACACACAGCAAATGTGGTGGAGCTGGGATTAGAACCCAGATCCTTCTGACTCCCAAGCCCAGGTTCTATCCACTAGGCCAGGCTGATTCCCAGAAAATCCCGGAATAGCAATTCTGTACAGCAACGATATCTGATGGGGTTTTGCATTTGGATATATAACCTCGGGGATTTCTGCTCTTTGTTGTTCCGGCTTTTTGTGATAACCTCATCTAACCAAGAATAGACCGGTCTCTGCCTATTTTCTCCAGCTCAGAGGAAAAAAAACCCTCCTCCTCCCTCACCTCCCCCCGGCCTTTCATTAATCTGGAATAAAACAGGAAAAATATCTTTCCCACTTCCATCTGTGGGCTCTTTTAATATAAATTGTTCTTCTGCCTTGTCTTCCCTGTGGCCCTTATAATGGCAGGCATTCTGGAAATAAGGTTGTGTAGCCCAAATGGCTACTAGTCTAAATCTTAAAAATCTCCGTGTTTGTTTTATTTAGAACCTAAGCCTCAGCACACCTACCTCACCCAGAACTTAAATCAGTAGCTTATTTGAAAACAGATTTTGAATCTTGTATCCACACACCTAAACCAGTTTAAACAGGGAAGAGGAGATTACAAAAAACTCTGACTAGTCTGGTTTTCAAAATAGGCACCAGGAGAATACCCCACTCCTTAAATACGCCCCTTTCCCTAAGTATTTCAGTAGTTTTGATAGTAGAGAAGCAGCGTGGCTTAGTGGATAGAGCCTAGGCCTGGAGTTAGAAAGTCCTGGGTTCTAATCCTGATTCGCCGCATGTCTGCTATATGACCTTGAGCAAGTCACTTAACTTCTCTAGTCCTCAGTTGCTTCCCCTGTAAAATGGGGATTAAGAGTGTGAGTCCCTAGTGGGACAGGAACTGTATCCAACCTGATTAACTTGTATCTACCCCAGCTAATAATAATAATAATGATAATTATGGTATTTGTTAAGCTCTTACTACGTTCTAAGCCCTGGGGTAGATACAAGATAGTCAGATTGTCCCACATGGGGCTCACAGTCTTAATCCCCATTCTCCAGATGAGGAAACTGAGGCACAGAGAAGTGAAATGAGCCCAGACTGAGCCCCTTCCTTCCTCTCCCCCTCGTTCCCCTCTCCATCCCCCTCATCTTACCTCCTTCCCTTCCCCACGGCACCTGTATATATGTAGATATGTTTGTACATATTTATTACTGTATTTATTTATTTTACTTGTACATATCTATTCTATTTATTTTATTTTGTTAGTATGTTTGGTTTTGTTCTCTGTCTCCCCCTTTTAGACTGTGAGCCCACTGTTGGGTAGGGACTGTCTCTATATGTTGCCAACTTGTACTTCCCAAGCGCTTAGTACAGTGCTCTGCACACAGTAAGCGCTCAATAAATATGATTGATTGAAATGACTTGCCTAAGGTCACACAGCAGACAAGTGGAGGAGCTGGGATTAGAAACCACGACCTCTGACTCCCATCCATTAAGCTACGCTGCTTGCTTGGCATATAGTAAGCGCTTAACAAATACCACAGTTATTATCATCATTATTAGAAGAAATTACTCCTCTAGGCCATGATCTACATATTTCAATCGTACCTGGTACTATTTACCTCGACTCCATTTTCTAAATATTTTAGTCTGTCTGACTTTCCCTGCCACCTCTTCAGTGCTTGCTCCTTTAGGGTAGGGAAATTTTCATGTTTGGGTTGAAGCTCTAGGTGCTTAATATAATAATAATAGTAGAAATAATAATAATAATACTTGTTAAGTGTTTACTATGTACTAAGCACTGCTATATGCAATGAGGTAGATACAAGCAAATCGGGTTGGACACAGTCCCTGTCCCATTTGGAGCTCACGGTCTTCATCCCCCTTTTCCAGATGAGGGAACTGAGGCCCAGAGAAGTGAAGCGATTTGCCCAAAGTCACACAGCAGACATGTGGCGGAGCCGGGATTAGAACCCATGACCTTCAGATTCCCAGGCCCAGGCTCTAGCCACTAAGCCCTGTGATTTCTCCTACTACTACTCTGTTGATTGAGATTTTCTGCTATTTAAATCCTTCTCCTCCATAATGTAAATTGTGTGTTTCTATCCAGTTCGATTGAATTTATTCACTTATGTACATTAATGTCTGACTGCACCCTCATTGTGGGCAAGGAATTTGTCTGTTTATTGTTAGAGTGTATTCTCCCGAGCATTTAGTACAGTGCTTTGCACCTAGTAAGCACTCAATAGATACAATTAAATGAGTGCATTCTTCAAAGGCTGGAACTAAGTCCACTGACTCCATTGAACTCTCCCAAGCTGAAAACAGTCTTCCAAAACCAGTATGTTCTTACTGAGCACTATTGATTGACAAAGGGCTCTGGGTTTATTTCCAGGGAGAAGCAGCATGGCCTAGTGGGTAGACCCCGGGCCTGGGAAACAGAAGGTCCTGGGTTCTAATCCCGACTCTGCCACTTCTCTTCCGTGTGACCTCGGGCGAGTCACTTTATTTCTCTGGGCCTCAGTGACCTCGTCTGTAAAACAGAGATTGAGATTATGAGCCCCACGGGGGATAGGGACTGTGTCCAACCTGATTTTCTTGTTTTCACCCCAGAGCTTAGTACAGTGCCTGGCACATAGCACTTAAGAAATGTCATTAATATTATTATTATTATCTGGCCATACAATCAATTGTGAAGACTAACAGGAGGGTGGATTTCCACAGACATAAAAAAATCTCTGCTGTATGGACAGAAGCCAACAACTCTGGTCTAGCATGATCAGTTTTCCAATTTTCCAATGCCCTTGCAAGCTAGGGAAAAGGGGGAAAGCCCAGCTAATAACCTACGGGTTTCTAATGGTCAGGGAGCGGGTGACATTTCTTTTGTCCTTGGCCGTACAGACTCAATCAGTGTGTTAGGAACAAGGTGACAAATTTTTCCATGGCACTGAGTTGGCAATGGCATATTCTCACACTAAATCTTCTTGGCATAGACAAGGTCTAAGAAGTTGAAAGTCTGAGCCTGGTTTCAAAGCATGCGACTATTAATATTATTTTTACACAGCCCATGTTCCACACTGGGCTCACAGTTTTCATCCGTATTTTACAGATGAGGTCACTGGGGCACAGACAATTCAAGTGACTTGCCCAAGGTCACACAGAGACAAATGGACCTCAGGAGAAGCAGCGTGGCATAGTGGAATGAACCCAGGCTTAGGAGTCAGAGGTCGTGGGTTTTAATCCTGATCAGCTGTGTGAATTTGGGCAAGTCACTTCACTTCTCGGGACCTCAGTTACTTCATCTATAAAATGGGGATTAAGACTGTGAGCCCCATGTGGGACAACCTGATTACCTTGTATCTACCCCAGTGCTTAGAACAGTGCTCGGTACATAGTAAACACTTAACAATTGCCATTATTATTATTATTATTATTATTATTATTATTATTATTATTGTTATTATTATTTAAGTGGTAGAGCCAGAATTAGAAGCCTGATCATTCTCCTTGACTCAATCCTCCTTTCCTCTTCTCCCACTCTCTGCTGCATCGCCCTGACTTGTTCCCTTTATAATAATAATCATAATAATGTTGGTATTTGTTAAGCGCTTACTATGTGCCAAGCACTGTTCTAAGCACTTTATTCATCCCCCTTCCAGCCCCACACTACTTATGTCCACATCTGTCATTTATTTATTTTTATACATGTCTGTCTCCCTCTCTAGACTATCTCGTTGTGGTCAGGGAATGTCTGTTTAATCAATCAATCGTATTTATTGTGCGCTTACTGTGTGCAGAGCACTGTACTAAGCGCTTGGGAAGTACAAGTTGGCAACATATAGAGACAGTCCCTACCCAACAGTGGGCTTACTGTTCTATTGTATTTTCCCAAGCGCTTAGTACAGCGTTCTGCACACAGTAAGTGCTCACATAAGAGTTACTGACTGGGCCATGCTCTTTCCATTAAGCCACACTGCTTTTCTCTTCAACTGCTACTACTACTACTACTACTACTAATAATAATAATAATAATAGTAATGATGGCATGTGTTAAGCGCTTACTATGTGTCAAGCACTGTTCTAAGTGCTGGGGTAGATGCGAGGTAATCAGGTTGTCCCACGTGGGGCTCACAGTCTTAATCCCCATTTTACAGATGAGGTAACTGAAGCCTGGAGAAGTGAAGAGACTTGCCCAAAGTCACACAGCTGATTAGTGACGGAGCCAGGATTAGAACCCACAACCTCTGACTCCCAAGCCCGGGCTCTTTCCACTAAGCTGTGCTGCTGGATCCCAGGAAACCAAATTCCAGCTCTGCTGTCCTTCAAAGCCTATAAATTCCTCAGGCCACTTGGAAATGTGTGCTGATTCTCTGTGTAAATACAGCCACTCCTCTCCTTTTTGTCCATTTTGAGTTCTCTGGCATTTCCTGCTTTGTCGCGAGTGGCCTTTCACTTTGGCCTTGCCCTGGTGTTTAGAGGCAGTGCTGTGGAATATCCTGAGGGTTTGGCCTTGCTCTTTAACACGGTTGGCTTTTAAGTGTGAAACACCAGATTAGGTATAAAAGCAAATTCAGCCTTCTCTACAGGAAATGGCCGGCCTCTTTAGACCCTGAAGGAACAGTCTTCCTGAAGGCTTGCTTTCTAAGTTGATGGGTAATTATCTGAATTCATACGTTTATTCAATCGTATTTACTGAATGCTTACTGTGTGCAAAGCACTGTACTAAGCGCTTGGAAGAGTACATCAGACACAGTCCCTGCCAAAAATGAGCTCACAGTCTAGAAGGGGAAGCAGATGTTAATATATTTAAATAAATGAATTAATAATAATAATAATAATGATGGCATTTGTTAAGTGCTTACTACGTGCAAAGCATTGTTCTAAGCGCTGGGGAGGTTACAAGGTGATCAGGTTGTCCCACAGGGGGCTTACAGTCTTAACCCCCATTTTACAGATGAGGCAACTGAGGCCCAGAGAATAATAATAATGATGATGGCATTTATTCATTCATTCATTCATTCAATCGTATTTATTGAGCACTTACTGTGTGCAGAGCACTGTACTAAGCGCTTGGGAAGTACAGGTTGGCAACATATAGAGATGGTCCCTACCCAACAGTAGGCTCACAGTCTAGAAAGGTCATATTTATGTGCTTACTATGTGCAAAGCACTGTTCTAAGTGCTGGGGAGGTTACAAGGTGATCCAGTTGTCCCACGGGGGGCTCACAATCTTAATCCCCATTTTACAGATGAGGTAACTGAGGCCCAGAGAAGTTAAGTGACTTGCCCAAAGTCACACAGTTGACAATTGGCAGAGCTGGGATTTGAACCCATGACCTCCAACTCCAAAGCCTGGGCTCTTTTCACTGAGCCATACTGCTTCTCATACATATGTGCCGCGGGGTTGCGAGGGAAGAGGAATGAAGAAGCAAGTCAGGACGATGCAGAAGGGAGTGGGAGAAGAGGAGACGAGGAATTAGGGAAGGCTTCTTGGAAGAGAGGGGCCTTCAGTAAGGCTTTGAAGCAGTGGAGAGCAATTATCTGTCTGATATGAGGAGGGAGGGCATTCCAGGCCTGAAGTAGTAGATGGGCTAGAGTTTGGCAGTGAGATAGAGGAGATGGAGGCCCAGTGAGAAAGTTGGCCTTAGAGGAGTGAAGTGTGAGGGATGCATTGGAGTAGGAGAGTAGCGAGATGAGGTAGGAGGAGAAAAGGGGGTGGATGGCTTTCAAGCCAGTGGTGAGGAATTTGTGTGTGTTGTGGAGGTGGATGGGCAAACACTGGAGTTTCTTGAGGACTTGAGGAGGGGGGAAACATGGTCTGAGCATTTTTGAGGGAAAATGATTTGGGCAGCGGAGTAGAGTACGGTCTGGAGTGGGGAGAGACAGGAGGCTGGGAGGTCAGCAAGTAGGCTGATAACAGTCATCAAGGCAGGATAAGATAAGTGCTTGCATTAATGCAGTTGAGGTTTGGGTGGAGAGGAAGGGATGGATTTTAGCCATGTTATGAAGATAGAACTGACAGGATTTAGCGAAGGCTTGAATATGTGGGTTAAATAGAGAAGAGTCAAGGATAATGCCAAGGTTACGGGTTTGTGGGACCGGAAGGGTGGTGTCATCAACAGTGAGGGGAAAGTGAGCGGGAGGACAGGATTTGGGAGGGAAGATAAGAAGTTCAGTTTTAGCCATGCTAAGTTTAAGGTGACGGGAGGACATCCTAGTAGAGATGTCATGAAGACAAGAGGAAATGGGAGACTGCAGAGAGGGAGAGAGATCGGGGCTGGAGATGGAGATTTGGGAATCATCAGCACAGAGTTGGTCGTTGAAGCCATGGGAGCGAATGAGTTCTCCAAGGGAGTGGGTGTAAATGGAGAAGAGAAGGGGACCCAGAACTGAATCTTGAGGGATCCCCACAGTTAGGGGGTGGGAGAGAGAAGAAGACCCTGTGAAAAAGACTGAGGATGAGTGGCCAGAGAGAGAGGAGGAGAACCAGGAGAGGCCAGGGTCAGTGAAGGCAGGGTTGGATGATGTTTCCAGGAGAAGGGAGTGGGCCACAGTTTCGAGGGCAGCTGAGAGGTGGAGGAGGATGAGGATGGAGTAGAGGCCATTGGATTTGGTATGTTTGGTTCTGTTCTCTGTCTCCCCCTTTTAGACTGTGAGCCCACTGTTGGGTAGGGACTGTCTCTATGTGTTGCCAATTTGTATTTCCCAAGCGCTTAGTACAGTGCTCTGCACATAGTAAGCGCTCAATAAATACGATTGATTGATTGATTGATTGATTGGCAAGAAGGAGGTCAGCGGTGACCTTTGAGAGGGTGATTTCTGTGGAGTGAAGCAGACAGAAGCCAGTTTGGAGGGGGGGTCGAAGAGGGAATTGGAAGAGAGGAAGTGGATACAGCAAGTGTAGACAACTCATTCAAGGAGTTTGGAGAGAGAGGGTAGGAGAGAGATGGGGCTGGAGGGAACCGTGGGGTCAAGGGAGGGTTTTTTTGTGTTTTTTTTTTTTTGCTTGGTCTTTTATTTGGTACAGGGGAGGTATGGGCATAATTAAAAGCAGTGGGGAGAAGCCATCTCACTGCCTGCTCATTCACACTCCTCTTCCCTGTAAATCTATATTACTACCTCAAAGAGACTTTCCTCTCTCTTGACCCCTTCCATCTTTCTCAGTGCCTCACACCCCACCTCGCCTCCCTTTCCTCTCTACCCAGTCTTGATGATCAGATAACTGCTCTCAACTCTACCCTATCTACTCAACTTGACTCCCTCGCTCCTCTTTCCCTTCGTCACTTTCGTACCACTAACCCACAGCCCTGGATCACTGCCACTGTCCGCCTCCTTTGCTCTTATGCTTGACCTGCCAAACGCTGCTGGCGAAAGTCAAAACACCAAGCCAACCTCGTTCACTTCAAGTTTATCCTTTCCTGCCTTAACTCTGCCCTCTCCTCTGCCAGACAAAATTATTTCTCCTCCCTTATTGACACCCATGCCCATCATCCCCATCAGCTCTTCCGTACATTTAAGTGCATTTAACTTCCTTCTCAGGCCCCCTCCTCCTCCCCCTCCTCCATCCCACAATAAATACGATTGATGATGATGATGATCCCTCACCCCCAACGATCTGGCCTCCTAATTCATTAGTAAAGTTAACTCCATCAGGCCTGAGCTCCCCAAAGTCACTCCTCCCCCTTCTCCAACCCCCCTGCTCTCAACCCCCTCTGCTACTCTCCCATCCTTCCCAGCAGTATCTTCAGATGAGCTCTCCTCCCTCCTCTCAAGTGCTTCTCCATCCATATGTGCTTCAGACCCCATTCCCTCTCATCTTACGAAATCTCTCACCCCTTCCCTCCTCCCCTCCTTAACTTCCATCTTCAACTGCTCACTCTGCACTGGTTCCTTCCCCTCTGCCTCCAAACATACCCACTTCTCCCCCATCCTAAAAAAAACCTCTCTTGACCCCACTTCCCCTTTTAGTTATCACCCTATCTCCCTCCTACCATTCCTTTCCAAACTCCTAGAACGAGCTGTCTACACCTGCTGCCTCAAATTCCTCAACACCAACTCTCTCCTCGACCCCCTGCAATCTGGCTTCCGTCCCCTACACTCCACAGAAACTGCCCTCTCAAAGGCAGGATGACCTCTTTCTTGCCAAATCCAACGGCTCCTACTCTATCCTAATCCTCCTCGACCACTCAGCTGCCTTCGATACTGTGGACCACCCCCTTCTCCTCAACACGCTATCCAACCTTGGCTTCACAGACTCCGTCCTCTCCCGGTTCTCCTCTTATCTCTCTGGCCATTCATTCTCAGTCTCCTTTGTGGGCTCCTCCTCCCCCTCCCATCCCCTTACTGTAGGGGTTCCTCAAGGGTCAGTTCTGGATCCCCTTTTGTTCTCTATCTACACTCTCTCACTTGATGAACTCATTCACTCCCAGGGCTTACTATCATCTCTACACTGATGATACCCAAATCTACATCTCTGCCCCTGCTCTCTCTCCCTCCCTCCAGGCTCTCATCTCCTCCTGCATTCAGGACGTCTCTGTCTGGATGTCAGCCCGCCATCTTAAACTCAGTATGTCCAAGACTGAACTCCTTATGTTCCCTCCCAAACCCTGCCCACTCCCTGACTTTCCCATCACCGTAGACAGCAGTGACATCCTTCCTGTCTCACAAGCCCGCAATCTTGGTGTCATCCTCGACTCCCCTCTCTCGTTCACCCCACACATCCAATCTGTCACCAAAACCTGCCGGTCTCACCTCCGCAACATTGCCAAGATCTGCCCTTTCCTCTCCATCCAAATCACTACCTTGCTAGTTCAATCTCCCATCCTATCCTGACTGGATTACTGCATCAGCCTCCTCTCTGTTCTCCCATCTTCCTGTCTCTCCACACTTCAGTCTATACTTCACTCTGCTGCCCAGATTATCTCTGTACAGAAACGCTCTGGGCATCCCCTCCTCAAAAATCTCTAGTGATTCACCCATCAACCTACGAATCAAGCAAAAATTCCTCACTCTCGGCTTCAAGACTGTCCATCCCCTCGCCCCCTCATCCCTCCCCTCCCTTCTCTCCTTCTCCATCCCAGCCCGCACCCTCTGCTCCTCTACCACCACTCACCTCCTCACCAGGCCTCATTCTCGCCTGTCCCACCATCGACCCCCGGCCGACGTCCTTCCCCGGCCCGGAATGCCCTCCCTCCACACATCCGTCAAGCTAGCTCTCTTCCTCCCTTCAAAGCCCCACCGAGAGCTCACCTCCTTCAGGAGGCCTTCCCACACTCAGCCCCCTTTTTCCTTTCTCCCTCCCCATCCCCCCTGCCCTACCTCCTTCCCCTCCCCACAGCACCTGTATATATGTTTGTACAGATTTATTACTCTATTTTACTTGTTCATATTTACTATTGTATTCATTTTGTTAATGATATGCATATAGCCTTAATTCTATTTGTTCTGATGATTTTGACACCTGTCTACATGTTTTGTTTTGTTGTCTGTCTCCCCCTTTTAGACTGTGAGCCGTTGTTGGGTAGGGACCATCTCTACATGTTGTCGACTTGTACTTCTCAAGCTCTTAGTACAGTGCTCTGCACTCAGTAAGCGCTCAATAAATACGACTGAATGAATGAATGAATGAACTTATCTGGGCCTCAGTTCCTTCATCTGTCAAAGGGGGATTGAGAGCCCCACGTGGGACAATCAATGGGGATTATTTTATTAATGTGTCTATAATTCTATTTATTTTGATGCTGTTGATGCCTGTCTACTTGTCTTGTTTTGTTGTCTGTCTCCCCCTCCTAGACCATGAGCCCATTGTTGGGTAGGGATTGTCTCTGTGGCTAAGTTGTACTTTTGAAGCACTTAGGACAGTGCTCTGCACACAGTACGCACTCAATAAATATGATTGAATGAATGAAAGACAGGGACTGTGTCCAACCCGATTGGCCTGTATCCACCCCCGCGCTTAGTTCAGTGCCCGGCACACAATAAGCATTTAGCAAATATCACTAATATGATTATTAGTATTTATATTATCATTATCCCAAATGAATGATAAATTGAGGCCGGTTTGTGGAGCAAAATCTCTTCTCTGTCCTTTCTCACAGAAAGCAGTCATGCCAGTTGTGTAGGGGGGCTCAGGCCGACAACCCATGGAGGACACAATTGTGAGCGGTCATGATTGGAACCGGCCGCCCCGGCCCTCCGGGAAAAAGGAGAGCCCCGAAGGCTCGGCGCAGGGCCGGGAAAGTATTGGGCAGGAGGAGCAGGTGATCACTGAGGCAGAAGTGGACGAGGATGTTCCTGGTTGCCCCTCAGTTTACCCCGAATGCCCAGGAGACCGGGAAGGCCAAGAAGGGGCTCCGCCAGAACCGCTGGGTAAGAACGGCATTGTTGGAGACAACATTTCAATCCGGTTACCTTTGTTGATCCTGTAATTGTGCTTCAGCTCATTTTTCTAATAATAATAATAATTATTATCATTGCGGTATTTAAGCGGCTCCAGCAACTGTCAGCTGTGTGACTTTGGGCAGGTGACTTTGGGCACGGCACAGGGACTTCTCTGTGCCTCAGTTACCTCATCTGTAAAATGGGGATTAAGACTGTGAGCCTCCCATGGGACAACCTGATCACCTTGTAATCACCCCAGTGCTTAGAACAGTGCTTTATACATAGTAAGCGCTTAATAAATGCCATTATTTTTATATTATTATTATCATTATTATTATTACAGTAGAACAATGAATTATGATTATTATTATTATTATTAGGTGCCAGGCTCACGGAGAAGCTGCATAGTATAGTGGCTAGAGCCTGGGAGTCAGAAGGTCATGGGTTATAATTCAGGCTCTGCCACTTGTCTTTTGTGTGATCTTGGGGAAGTCACTTCACTTCTCTGATGATTCATTCATTCAATCGTATTTATTGAGCACTTACTGTGTGCAGAGCACTGTACTAAGCGCTTGGGAAGTACAAGTTGGCAACATATAGAGATGGTCCCTACCCAACAACAGGCTCACAGTCTAGAAATGATGATGACAATGGTGGTATCTGTTAAGCACTTACTATGTGCCAAGCACTGTTCTGAGTGCTGTGGGAGATACCAGGTCCTCAGGTCGTCCCACGTGGGGCTCATAGGCTTCATCCCCATTTTACATATGAGGGAACTGAGGCACAGAGAAGTGAAGTGACTTGCTCAAAGTCAGTCAGCTGATAAGTGGCAGATTCAGGATTAGAACCCATGACCTGTGACTCCCAAGCCCGGGCTCTTTCCACTAAGCCACGCTTTTGGCCTCACTGACCTCATCTGTACAAATGGGGATAGAGACATTGAGCCCCATTTGGGAGAGGGACTGTGTTCAACCCGATTTGCTTCTATCTACTCCAGTGCTTAGTACAGTGCCTGGCACATAGTAAGCACTTAACAAGCACCATAATAATAATGATAGTAATAATAATAATTATTATTATCATTATTATTATCATTATCAAGTGCTGAGGTGGTCAAAAGCAAATTGAGTTGGACGTAGTCCCTGTCGGACATGGGGATCACTGTCTCAATCCACATTTTACAGATTAATTCATTCAATAATATTTATTGAACGCTTACTATGTGCGGATCACTGTATTAAATGCTTGGAAAAAAAATGATGCCATGTGACCCCGTTGTTGGATAGGGACTGTCTCTATCTGTTGCCAACTTGTACTTCCCAAGCGCTTAGTACGGTGCTCTGCACACAGTAAGCACTCAATAAATATGATTGAATGAATGAATAAGAACTGTGGGATTCATTAAAGGATTACTATATGCCAGGCACTATACCAAGCGCTGGCATAGATAGAGTGTAATCAGGTTGGTCACTTCCCGTGTCCCACATGGGGCTCACAGTCTCAATCCCCATTTTCCAGATGAGGGAACCGAGGCCCAGAGAGGTAAAGTGACTTGCCAAATTCACACAGCAGACAAGTGGAGGAGCCGGGATTAGAACCCAGGACCTTCTGACTCCCAGGCCGGGGCTCTAATAATAATAATAATGATGGCATTTGTTAAACGCTTCCTATGTGCAAAGCACTGTTCTAAGCGTTGGTGAAGATACAAGGTGATCAGGTTGTCCCACGTGGGACTCACGTCTTCATCCCCATTTGACAGATGAGGGAACTGAGGCACAGAGAAGTTATGTCGCTTGCCCAAAGTCACACAGCTGACAATTGACAGAGCTGGGATTTGAACCCATGGTCTCTGACTCCCAAGCCTGGGCTTTTCCCTCCTACAGAGACTGTGAGCCCCGTGGAGGAGCTGATTATCTCATATCTACCCCAGGGCTTAGTACAGTGCTTGGCACATAACCAGTGCTTAACAATTACCTCACTTATTAATAGTCATAACAATAATAATTGAGATATTGGTTAAGCAATATTTATGTATTTAATTTGTACACATCTATTCTATTTATTTTATTTTGTTAATATGTTTTGTTTTATTCTCTGTCTCCCCCTTCTAGACTGTGAGCCCACTTTTGGGTAGGGATTGTCTCTATATGTTGCCAACTTGTCCTTCCCAAGCGCTTAGTACATTTCTCTGCACACAGTAAGCGCTCAATAAATACGATTGATTGATTGATTTCCACTGAGCCACACTGCTTCTCTACCCACTAGGCTGTGCAGGTCATGATGATGCTATGTAGGAGGCAGTGTGGCCTAGCAGGTAGAGCGTGGGCCTGGGAGGGGGAAGATGATGATGATGATGATAATGGCATTTGTTAAGCGCTTACTATTGTTCTATCTGTGACACCGTCACTTTTCCGATTCTCTGTGCCTCAGTTTCTTCATCTGTAAAATGGAGAGGAAATCCTATTTCCTCCTCAGACTCTGAGGCCCATGTGGGACAGGGACTGCGATCAACCCGATGTATCCTCTATCTACCCCAGAGCTCAGTAGAGTGTTTGGCACAAAATACTTAATAATAATAATAATAATGATGATAATAATATCAACAACAATAATAGCTTTTATTAAGCACTTACTATGTGCAAAGCACGTTCTAAGCACTGAGGAGGTTGCAAGGTGATCAAATTGTCCCACAGGGCGCTCACAGTCTTCATCCCCATTTTACAGATGAGGGAACTGAGGCCCACAGAAGTGAAGTGACTTGCCCAAAGTCACACAGCTGACAGTTGGCGGGGCCAGGATTTGAACCCATGACCTCTGACTCCAAAGCCTGGGCTCTTTCCACTGAGCCACGCTGCTTCTCTGGTTAATAACAACCATCATTAAGTACATAATTTTTACTGAGCACTTACTCTGTGCCGAGCACTCCGCTTAACACTAGGAAAGAGGGAATGTTCATTCATTCGATCATATTTACTGAGCGCTTACTGTGTGCAGTGCACTGTACTAAGCGCTTGGGAAGTACAAGTGGGCATATTATCAGATGGGTCACTGGCCTGACACTTAGGGGATGCACAGTCTATAATGGTGAGGAGAACAGGTGTTTTAGCCCCATTTTTACAGATTCATTCATTCATTGAATCGTATTCATTGAGCACTTACTGTGTGCACAGCACTGTACTAAGCGCTTGCGAAGTACAAGTTGGCAACATATACAGACGGTCCCTACCCAACAGCCAGTCTAGAAGGGGGAGACAGACAACAAAACTAAATACATTAACAAAATAAAATAAGTAGAATAAATATGTACAAGTAAAATAGAGTAATAAATATGTACAAACATATATACATTCATTTATAAATATATATTTACATTCATATATTTAATATATAATATAATATAATTAATGTAAGTATAATATAATAATATATAGTAATATAATAAATAATAAATAATAATAAATGATAAGCAATAATAAATAATAAATACTAGTATAATGATATAATATAATATATAATATAATATAATATGATGTGATATAATATAATATAATATAATATATTTAATATATAAATATATTATATATATATATATATATATATATATATACAGGTGCTGTTGGGAGGGGGAGGAGGTAAGGCCAGGGGGACGGGGAGGAAGACTAACTGCTTTTCACACAATAAATGCTCAGTAAATACCATTGATTTATTATAATATTCATGGTATTTATTAAGTACTTATTACGTGCCAAGCACTGCCTTAAGTCCTGTAGGCTGTGAGCTCACTGAAAGTAATGATAATAATAAAAATAATGATGGCATTTATTAAGCACTTACTATGTGCAGAGCACTGTTCTAAGCACTGTGGAGGTTACAAGGTGATCAGGTTGTCCCACAGGGGGCTCACAGTCTTCATCCCCATTTTACAGATGAGGTCACTGAGGCCCAGAGAAGTTAAGTGACTTGCCTGAAGTCACACAGCTGACAAGTGGTGGAGATGAGGTGGAGATGGAGATGGAGTGGTGGTACAGATGAGGAAGTCGAGACCTAGGGAGGTGAAGTGACTTATCCAAGGTCACCCAACAGGCAGGTGGAAGATCCAGGATTAGAATCCAGATCTCCTGATTCCCGGCAGGCCTGGGATCTTTACACTGTCTTGTTTCCTGACGTGGTTTGTAGGGTAACGTCCTTATTCTTTTAGATGAAGAAGCCATTTCCACATACCTTGCGAAAGATTTTCTCATGAAGGAAATAAGGCAAGGATCACAATTTCCTAGAAAAGCAGCTGAAAAATGGAAAAAGCAGTGAGGGGTGGGGGAAGGAAGGGGAAGAAAAAGGGTAATGTTCATTCATTCAATCGTATTTATTGAGCGCTTACTGTGTGCAGAGCACTATACTAAGCACTTGGGAAGTACAAGTTGGCAACATATAGAGACGGTCCCTACCCAACAGTGGGCTGCCAGTCTAGAAGGGGGAGACAGACAACAAAACAAAACATATTAACAAAATAAAATAAGTAGAATAAATATGTAGAAGTAAAATAGAGTAATACATATGTACAAACATATATACATATATACAGGTATATACAAACATTCATTCAATCATATTTATTGAACGCTTACTGTGTGCAGAGCACTGTACTAAGCACTGGGTAAGTCCTAGTTGGCAACAGATAGAGACGGTCCCTACCCAGCAGCAGGCTCACAGTCTAGAAGGGGGAGACAGACAACAAAACAAGACATATTAATAAAATAAAATCAATAGAATAAATATGTATTTACTCTGGTAATATAACATTATATATATATTATATATATAATTCATTCATTTTACATATATATAAATGTTATATATATATATAATGTTATATATAATATGACATTAATATAATGTTGCCTAATGGATACAGCCAGGGCCTGAGTTCTAATCCCACCTCCACCACTTGTCTGCTCTGTGACCCTTCACAAGCAAGTCACTTCACTTCTCTGTGTCTAAGTGACCTCATCTATAAAATGGGGGTTAATAATAATAATAATAATAGTGATGGCATTTATTAAGTGCTTCCTAGGTGCAAAGCACTGTTCTAAGCACTGGGGAGGTTACAACGTGATCAGGTTGTCCCATGTGGGGCTCACAGTCTTAATCCCCATTTTACAGATGAGGTAACTGAGGCACAGAGACGTTAAGTGACTTGCCCAATGTCACACAGCTGACAATTGGCGGAGCTGGGATTTGAACCCATGACCTCTGACTCCAAAGCCCGGGCTCTTTCCATTGAGCCACACTGCTTCTCCTCAAAATAATGGCATTTATTAATCAATCAATCAATCGTATTTATTGAGCGCTTACTATGTGCAGAGCACTGTACTAAGCGCTTGGGAAGTACAAATTGGCAACACATAGAGACAGTCCCTACCCAACAGTGGGCTCACAGTCTAAAAGGGGGAGACAGAGAACAGAACCAAACATACCAACAAAATAAAATAAATAGGATAGAAATGTACAAGTAAAATAAATAAATAAATAAATAAATAGAGTAATAAATATGTACAACCATATATACATATATACAGGTGCTGTGGGGAAGGGAAGGAGGTAAGATGGGGGGATGGAGAGGGGGACGAGGGGGAGAGGAAAGAAGGGGCTCAGTCTGGGAAGGCCTCCTGGAGGAGGTGAGCTCTCAGCAGGGCCTTGAAGGGAGGAAGAGAGCTAGCTTGGCGGATGGGCAGAGGGAGGGCATTCCAGGCCCGGGGGATGACGTGGGCCGGGGGTCGATGGTGGGACAGGCGAGAACGAGGTACAGTGAGGAGATTAGCGGTGGCAGAGGAGCGGAGGGTGTGGGCTGGGCAGTAGAAGGAGAGAAGGGAGGTGAGGTAGGAGGGGGCGAGGGGATGGATGGACAGCCTTGAAGCCCAAGGTGAGGAGTTTCTGCCTGATGCGCAGATTGATTGGTAGCCACTGGAGATTTTTGAGGAGGGGAGTAACATGCCCAGAGCGTTTCTGGACAAAGACAATCCGGGCAGCAGCATGAAGTATAGATTGAAGTGGGGAGAGACACGAGGATGGGAGATCAGAGAGAAGGCTGATGCAGTAGTCCAGACGGGATAGGATGAGAGCTTGAATGAGCAGGGCAGCGGTTTGGATGGAGAGGAAAGGGCGGATCTTGGCGATGTTGCGGAGCTGAGACCGGCAGGTTTTGGTGACGGCTTGGATGTGAGGGGTGAATGAGAGAGTGGAGTCGAGGATGACACCAAGGTTGCGGGCTTGTGAGACGGGAAGGATGGTAGTGCCGTCAACAGAGATGGGAAAGTCAGGGAGAGGACAAGGTTTGGGAGGGAAGACAAGGAGCTCAGTCTTCGACATGTTGAGCTTTAGGTGGCGGGCGGACATCCAGATGGAGATGTCCTGAAGGCAGGAGGAGATGCGAGCCTGGAGGGAGGGGGGAGAGAGCAGGGGCAGAGATGGAGATCTGGGTGTCATCAGCGTAGAGATGATAGTTGAAGCCGTGGGAGCGAATGAGGTCACCAAGGGAGTGCGTGTAGATTGAGAACAGAAGGGGACCAAGCACTGAACCTTGGGGAACCCCCACAGTAAGAGGATGGGAGGGGGAGGAGGAGCCTGCAAAAGAGACTGAGAAAGAACGACCGGAGAGGTAAGAGGAGAACCAGGAGAGGACGGAGTCTGTGAAGCCAAGGTCAGATAGCGTGTTGAGGAGAAGGGGGTGGTCCACAGTGTCAAAGGCAGCTGAGAGGTCGAGGAGGATTAGGACAGAATATGAGCCGTTGGATTTATTAAGCGCTTACTATGTGCGAAGCACTGTTCTAAGCGCTGGGGGGATTACAAGGTGATCAGGTTGTCCCACGTGGGGCTCACAATCCTAATTCTCATTTTGCAGATGAGGTACCTGACGCTCAGAGAAGTTAAGTGACTTGCCCAAAGTCACACAGCTGACAAGTGGTGGAGCCGGGATTTGAACCCATGACCTCTGACTCCAAAGCCCGGAACAAATACCAGACCTCAATAAATCAAGCCCACTGTAGCGGAGATAACATTCATTCATTCATTCATTCATTCAGTCATATTTATTGAGCGCTTACTGTGTGTAGAGCACTGTACTAAGCACTTGGGAAGTACAAGTTGGCAACATATAGAGACGGTCCCTACCCAACAGTGGGCTCACAGTCTAGAAGGGGGAGACAAACAACAAAATAAAACATATAGACCAAATAAAATAAATAGAATAAATATGTACAATAACAGTTCCTGAGTTTCAGGCCCCAGTATTTTCATCTGTAAAATGGGACTATGATACCTGTACTTCCTCAGTTTTAGGCCATGTGGTCTATGTGATAATAATAATGGTACTTATTAAGCGCTTACTATGTGCCAGGCACTGTACTAAGCACTGGGGTGGATACAAGCAAATCGGATTGGACACAGTCCCTGTCCCATGTGGGGCTCATGGCCTCAATCCCTATTTTCCCTTCTAAACTGTGAGCCCGTTGTTAGGTAGGGACCGTCTCTATCTGTTGCCGACTTGTTCTTCCCGAGCGTTCAGTACAGTGCTCTGCACACAATAAGCGCTCAATAAATTTGATTGAATGAACAAATGAATTTTCCTGATGAGGGAACTGAGGCGCAGTGAAGTGACTTGCCCAAGGCCACACAGCGGACAAGTAGCGGAGCCAGGATTAGAACTCAGGACCTTCTAACTCCCAGGCCCGGCTCTATTCACTAGTTATGTTGCCAATTTGTACTTCCCAAGCGCTTAGTACAGTGCTCTGCACACAGTAAGCGCTCAATAAATACAATTGATGATGATTCACTAGGCCATGCTGCTTTGTTCCATTGGTTGAGCTTCTATTAGCCCCAGTGTTTAGCACAACGACTAGCACACAAAGCAAGAGCTTAATGAACACCATGGTATTAAATACCGAAGCAGTGTTGCCTAGCGGTTAGAGCCCAGGCCTGGGGGTCAGAAGAACCTGGATCCTAATCCCAGTTTCCCTGCTGGTCTGCTGTGTGACCATGGGCAAGTGGCTTCACTTCTCTGTGCCTGGTAACTCGTCTATAAAATGGGGATTAATTCTGTGAGCTCCATGAGGACTAATAATAATAATAATAATAATAATAATAATGGCATTTATTCATTCAATCGTATTTATTGAGTGCTTACTGTGTGCAGAGCACTGTACTAAACGCTTGGGAAGTACAAGTTGGCAATATATAGAGACGGTCCCTACCCAACAGTGGGCTCAGCGCTTACTATGTGCGAAGCACTGTTCTAAGCACTGGGGAGGTTACAAGGTGATCAGGTTGTCCCATGTGGGGCTCACAGTCTTAATCCCCCTTTTACAGACGAGGGAACTGAGGCCCGGAGGAGTGAGGTGACTTGCCCAAAGTCACACAGCTGACAAGCGGCGGAGGCAGAATTTGAACCCATGACCTCTGACTCCAAAGCCCGGGCTCTTTCCACTGAGCCGGTAACAATAGTAATTGTGATATTTGAGCACTTATTATGTGTTAAGCACTGTTCTAAGTGCTGGGGTGGATACAAGCTCATCAGGTTGGACACAATCCCTGTTCCACATGGGGCTCACGGTCTTAATCCCCATTTTCCAGATGAGGTCTCTGAGGCCCAGAGAAGGGATGTGACTTACCCAAGGTCACACAGCAGAGAAGTGGCAGAGGAGAGATCAGAACTCAGGTCCTTCTGACTCCCTCGTCTGTAATCTGTCCATGAGCAGTGTGGCTCAGTGGAAAGAGCCCGGGCTTTGGAGTCAGAGGTCATGGGTTCAAATCCCGGCTCCACCACATGTCTGCTGTGTGATCTTGGGCAAGTCACTTCACTTCTCTGAGCCTCAGTTACCTCATCTGTAAAATGGGGATGAAGACTGTGAGCCCCACGTGGGACAACCTGATCACCTTGTATCCCCCAGCATTTAGAACAGTGCTTTGCACATAGTAAGCGCTTAACAAATACCATTATTATTATTATTATTATTATTATTATTATTATTATTATCATGAGGCCATGATGATTCTGTGGGCACGGACTGTGCCCAACCTGATTAGCTTGTATTTATCTCAGTGCTTAATTCATTCATTCATTCATTCAGTCAGTCATATTTATTGAGTGCTTACTGTGTGCGGAGCACTGTACTAAGTGCTTGGAAAGTACAATTACTTAATAGAGTGCCTGGTGAAAAGTTCTTAATACCCTAAAGAATAATAATAACAATCAGTCAGTCATTCATTCAATCGTATTTATTGAGCGCTTACTGTGTGCAGAGCGCTGTACTAAGCGCTTGGGAAGTCCAAGTTGGCAACATATAGAGATGGTCCCTACCCAACAGTGGGCTAACAGTCTAGAAGGGGGAGACAGACAACAAAACAAAACATATTAACGAAATAAAATAAATAGAATAAATATGTACAAGTAAAACAAATAAATAAATAGAGGAATAAATAAATAGAGGAATAAATAATGATGATGGTATTATGTGCAAAGTATTGTTCTAAGCACTGGGGGGAATAGAGAAGCAGCATAGCTCAGTGGAAAGAGTATGGGCATAGGAGTCCGTGGTCATGGGTTCTAATCCTGCTCTGCCACTTGTCTGCTGTGTGACTTGGGGCGAGTCACTTCAGTTCTCTGTGCCTCAGTGACCTCATCTGTAAAATGGGGATGAAGACTGTGAGCCCCACGTGGGACAACCTAATCACCTTGTACCCAACCCCAATGTTTAGAACAATGCTTGGCACATAGTAAGCGCTTTAAAAAAGCCATCATCATTATTATTATTATTATTATTATTACAAGGCGAGCAGGTTGTCCCACGTGGGGCTCACAGTCTTAATCCCCATTTGACAGATGAGGTCACTGAGTCTCAGAGAAGTGAAGTGACTTACCCAAGGTCACACAGCAGACATGCGGCAGAGCCGGGATTAGAACCCAGGACCTCTGACTCCCAGGCCCAGGCTCTTTCCGCTGAGCCATGTTGCTTCTCTAGAAGGAAAGAAATCAATCAATCAATCAATCAATCGTACTTATTGAGCGCTTACTGTGTGCAGAGCACTGTACTAAGCGCTTGGGAAGTACAAGTTGGCAACATATAGAGACGGTCCCTACCCAACAGTGGGCTCACAGTCTAAAAGGGGGAGACAGAGAACAAAACCAAACATACTAACAAAATAAAATAAATAGGATAGATATGTACAAGTAGAATAAATCAATAAATAAATAGAGAAACAAATATGTACAAACATATATCCATATATACAGGTGCTGTGGGGAAGGGAAGGAGGTAAGATGGGGGGGATGGAGAGGGGGACGAGGGGGAGAGGAAGGAAGGGGCTCAGTCTGGGAAGGCCTCCTGGAGGAGGTGAGCTCTCAGTAGGGCCTTGAAGGGAGGAAGAGAGCTAGCTTATAAATAAAGAAGTCAGCAAGCTTTTTGTCCGTTTCCACCAATGTGGATACGACCAGTATTTGAATATTTTTCTTTTCCTCCCCTCACCTCCAGGTGGGAGAGGAAGATACAGTTATCTCTCTCTTCCCTGTTTTTTGAGCAAACATTTTGACAGGATATGTGGTCCCAAGATTTGTGGACATTTGTTTTTTTTTTCCTGTTGCTACCCACCTTAAAGTTGATGTAAGCGTGCTTGCATTTGGGTGGAGGGAAATTTTTATACCGCTAATGGCAGAGACTCTTGCCAGAGTTTCCACACAAAAGCCATTTTGAGAGTTTTAAGTAAAGCCCACCTTTTAGACTGTGAGCCCACTGTTGGTTAGGGACTGTCTCTATATGTTGCCAACTTGTACTTCCCAAGCGCTTAGTACAGTGCTCTGCACACAGTAAGCACTCAATAAATACGATTGATGATGATGATGTATTGTTCAAAGGGTCCGCTGTTTCACCCAGTGTTGATCAAAAGCAGGAAGTATTTAAAATAAACCAGCTCCGGTGCGGGCCCTTAAAATAACCTTTCAAGCCCAGCTTGGTATTTGCTTTTTTTCATTCTGATTAGAATATTTTTGTTCTTTCATTCAAACGTATTTATTGAGCACTTACTGTGTGCAGAGCACTGTACTGAGCGCTTGGAAAGTGCAATTCGGCAACAGATAGACACAGTCTCTACCCAACAACAGGCTCACAGTCTAGAAGGGGGAGACAGAAAACAAAACAAAACAAGTAGACAGGAGTCAAGAGCAGCAGCGTGGCTTAGTGCAAGAGCCCGGCCTTGGGAGTCAGAGGTCCTGAGTTCTAATCTCGCCTCCGCCACTTATCAGCTGTGTGACTTTGGGCAAGTAGCTTTACTTAGAGAAGCAGCATGGTGTAGTGGAAAGAACCCAGGCTTGGGAGTCAGAGGACACGGGTTCTAATCCAGGCTCCTCCACTTGTCTGCTGGGTGACCTTGGGTAAGTCACTTTACTTCTCTAGACCTTGGTTCCCTCGTCTGTAAAATGGGGATAAAGACTGTGAGCCCCACGTGGGACAGGGACTGTGTCCGACCTGATTTGTTGGTATCAGCGCTTAGAACAGTGCTTTGCACATAGCGCTTAATAAATGCTATCATTCACATAAATGCCATTATTATTATCATTATTATTATTATTATTATTATTATTATCATTATTATCATTATTATTATTATCACCTCAGTGCTTAGTACAGAGCCTGGCACATTAAGCACATAGTAAGTGCTTAATGAATACAATCATTATTATTATTATTATTATTATAATTATTATGTAAATTCGGTGAACTTCTTCCCATTATCTGTTTCAGAGAAGAAGCAAGCTGACCAACGCAACTCCATTTCTGGAAAATTCGTTGGACACACGGAAAACTACCCAACAGGTAGGCATGTTCCTCCGTAAGCCTGGGGTCTTGTAGATGGTCCAAGCACTTACTACAGTGCTTTACATACAGTAAGCATGCAATAAATATGATTAAATTAATGCATGAACACCCGGTGGGCCTGAAACATACCATCCCATTGGTTTAGACGGTCAGTCGTATTTATTGAGCACTTACAGTGTGCAGAGCACTGTACTGAGAGCTTGCGAGAATACGATGGAACAATAAACAGACACATTCCCTGCCCTCAATGAGTTTACAGGCTAAAGGGTTTAGTCAGTCAGTTAATTGTGTTTATTGAGCACTTACTGCATGCCAAGCACCGTACTAAGCGCTTAGGAGAGTACGATAGAACGATCAATACATTCCTTGTCCACATCAAGCTTATAGTCTAGAGGGGGAGACAGACATTAATAGAAATAAATGACAGTGCTCTGCACCGGTCCACAATGAATACTCCCTGGCTGATGATTAGTAATGATTAATAATAATCGTGGCATTTGTTAAGTGCTTACTCTGTCGCAGGCACTGTACTAAGCACTAGGATGGATACAAGCTAATCAGGTTGTCCCACATGGGGCTCGCAGTCTTAATCCCCATTTTCCAGATGAGGTCACTGAGGTCCAGAGAAGTGACTGGCCCAAGGTCACACAGCGGACAAATTCATTCATTCATTCATTCATTCAATCGTATTTATTGAGCGCTTACTGTGTGCAGAACACTGTACTAAGCACTTGGGAAGTACAAGTTGGCAACACACAGAGACGGTCCCTACCCAACAGTGGGCTCGCAGTCAAGAAGAGGGAGGCAGAGAACAAAACAAAACATATTAACAACAAAAAAAAAATAGAATAAATATGTACAAATAAAATAAATATTTTATTGGCTTAGCGGAAAGAGCCCGGGCTTTGGAGTCAGGAGTCATGGGTTCTAATCCTCACTCCACCATTTGTCAGCTGTGTGACTTTGGGCAAGTCACTTCACTTCTCTGTGCCTCAGTTCCCTCATCTGGAAAATACGGATTAAGACTGTGAGCCCCATGTGGGTCAGCCTGATAACCTTGTATCGATCACAGCGCTTAGAACAGTGCTTAGCATATTCATTCAGTCATTCAATCCTATTTATTGAGCACTTACTGTGTGCAGAGCACTGTTCTAAGCACTTGGGAAGCACAAGTCGACAACATGTGGAGATGGTCCCTACCCAACAACGGGCTCACAGTCTAGAAGAAGGAGACAACAAAACAAAACAAGGAGACAGGCACATAGTAAGCACTTAACAAACGCCATCATTATTGTTATTATCATTAATAGTATTATTATTTGGGGGAGAGGACAGAGTTTAGCCACATGAATTCCTACTGCGTTCCAACCTCCAGGAAGGTAGCGAGGGGAAGAGAAATTTCTAACCGGATCCCATCTCTTATTAATAATAATAATAATAACAATAATGGCATTTATTAAGCACTTACTATGTGCAAAGCACTGTTCTAAGTGCTGGGGAGGTTACAAGGTGATCAGGTTGCCCCACGGGGGGCTCACAATCTTCATCCCCATTTTACCGATGAGGTCACTGAGGCACAGAGAAGTGAAGTGACTTGCCCAAAGTCACGCAGCTGACAAGTGGCAGCGCTGGGATTTGAACCCATGACCTCTGACTCCAAAGCCCGGGCTCTTTCCACTGAGCCACGCTGCTTCTCTCCTCTCGTCTTTCAGACCTTTCCCTAAAGTTGACAATGGTGAGGCAGAAGGGTGGACTTCCAGATCCCAAGTTGCAAGCGGAGCTTAGAGGGAGACTCCGCCTCCTGGAGAATGACAGCGGGGAGGTCACGGCCGTCTTCAATGTAAGTCGAATTATTCTTATGGCATTTGTTAAACGCTTACGAGGTGCCAAGCCATGTTCTAAGTGCTGGGGTAGATACAAGAGGGACCGTCTCTATATTTTGCCAACTTGTACTTCCCCTATTTATTTTATTAATGATGTGTATATATCTATAATTCTATTTAATAATAATAATAATAATAATAATAATGGCATTTGTTAAGCGCTTACTATGTGCAAAGCACTGTTCTAAGCGCCGGGGGGATACAAGGTGATCAGGTTGTCCCACGTGGGGCTCACAGTTTTAATCCCCATTTTCCAGATGAGGTAACTGAGGCTCAGAGAAGTTAAGTGACTTGCCCAAGGTCACACAGCAGACATGTGGGGGAGCCGGGATTCGAACCCATGACCTCTGACTCCAAAGCCCGGACTCTTTCCACTTAGCCACTGAGCCACGCTGCTTCTCATGGTTCTATTTATTTTGATGATATTGACACCTGTCTACTTGTTAGGTTTTGTTGTCTGTCTTCCCCTTCTAAACTGTGAGCCCGTTATTGGGCAGGGTTTGTTTCTATGTGTTGCCAAATTGTACTTCCCAAGCGCTTAGTACAGTGCTCTGCACACAGTAAGCGCTCAATAAATACGATTGAATGAATGAATGACTACAAGGCCATCAGGTTGTCCCACGTGGGGTTCACAGTCTTCATCGTCATTTTCCAGATGAGGTCACTGGGGCCCAGAGAAGTGAAGTGACTTGCCTAAAGTCACACAGCTGACAAGTGGCGGAGCCAGAATTAGAACCCACGTCCTCTGACTCCCGAGCCTGGGCTCTTTCCATTAAGTCACGCCGCTTCTCTTAGACTCCTAACTGTTCCGCTCTGTTGTGTTTCCTAAGTGCCAAGCATTCGTTCATTCAATCATATTTATTGTTAATAAGCCCTTAAATCAATCAATCGTATTTATTGAGCGCTTACTGTGTGCAAAGCACTGTACTAAGCGCTTGGGAAGTACAAGTTGGCAACATATAGAGACAGTCCCTACCCAACAGTGGGCTCACAGTCTTAAATGTCATGAAAAACTAAAATTTAGTCCAGGATGTCTTGGACGTGCAGCCTAGTGTAAAATGGATGGTCCGGGGAGTCTATACACCTGGTTTCTCATCCCAGTTCTGTCGCTTTCCTGCTGTGTGGCTTTGAGCAGGCACTGAACCTCTCTGTGCCTCAGTTTCCTCATCAGTATAATGGAGATGAAATGCCTGTTCTCCCGCTCCCTTACACTGAATCGTGTTTGGGACTGTGTCTGATCTGATTATCGGGTGCTTTCCAGGGCTTGGCATTTGATAAGCCCTTAACAAACGTCATTAATTTTGATGTTAATGTGGTTCTAGAAATGCTTTAATTGGCCCTCACGGATTAAATCACTGATTTACAACAACCCAGCCCACACCCTAAACCGCTCTAGCCCCAACCTACTCATGGTACCTCGAGCTCAACTCATGGCTTAGTGGAAGGAGCCCGGGCTTGGAAGTCAGAGGTTGTGGGTTCTAATCCCCCACTTTGCCACTTGTCAGCTGTGTGACTTTGGGCAAGTCACCTAACTTCTCTGAGCCTCAGTTACTTCATCTGTCAAATGGGGATGAAGACTGTGACCCCCACGTGGGACAACCTGATTACCCTGTATCCACCCCAGCGTTTAGAACAGTGCTAGGCACAGAGTAAGTGCTTAACCAATACCATTATTATTATTATTATTATCATTATTATTATTATTATTATTATTATTATTGTTATCTCACCGCTCCCATGTCCTCCTTCTAGCCTGGATTTTCTCCCCCCATCATTACAGACAATCCACTGATCAGCAAAGCCCCACTAAAATGATATCTCCAAGAGATCTTTCCCGACTAACCTCTCATTTCCTCTCCTGAGTCGCCACCGTCTGTGTCATCGATAAGCTTGAGTTAGTACCTCTTCAGTACTTTGATATTAAATCCACTTACTATAGTGCTAAGCACTTAGTACAGTGCTCTGCACACAGTAAGCACTCAATAAGTATGACTGAATGAATGAAATCCACAGCACAGCATTATAATTAAAATTGTGGTATTTGTTAAGCACTTATTATATTCATTCATTCATTCAATCGTATTTATTATATGCCAGGCACTTTACTAAGTGCTGGGGTAGATACAAGATAATCAGGTTGGACACAGTCCCTGTCTCACTGGGAGCTCACAGTCTAATTACCCATTTCACAGTTGAGTAAACTGAGGTGCCGAGAAGTTACGTGATTTGCTCAACGTCACGCAGAAGACAAGTGGCCGCAGACCCAAACACTTCCATTCATTCATTCAATTGTATTTATTGAGCGCTTACTGTGTGCAGAGCACTGTACTAAGCGCTTGGAAAGTAGAGAACAAGCATGGCTTGGGAAAAGCACAAGCTTGGGAGTCAGAGGTCACGGGTTCTAATAATAATAATACGGATGGCATTTATTAAGCACTTACTATGTGCAAAGAATGGTTCTAAGTGCTGGGGAGGTTACAAGGTTATAAGGTGATCAGATTGTCCCTCGGGGGGGCTCACAGTCTTAATCCCCATTTTACAGATGAGGTAACCGAGGCCCAGAGAATTTAAGTGACTTGCCCAAAGTCACATAGCTGACAATTGGTGGAGCTGGGATTTGAACCCATGACCTCTCACTCCCAAGCTCGGGCTCTTTCCACTGAGCCATGCGGCTTCTAATCTTGGGTCCGCCAGTTGTGAGCTGTGTGACTTTGGGCAAGTCACTTCACTTCTCTGTGCCCCAGTTACCTTATCTATAAAATGGGGATTGAGCCTCACGTAAGACAACCTGATTACTTTGTGTCTACCCTAGCCCTTAGAACATTGCTTGGCACATAGTAAGTGTTTAATAAATACCATTATTATTATTATTATTATTATTACAATTCAGCAATAGAGACAATACCTGCCCACAGTGGGTTCACAGTCTAGTAGAGGGGAGACAGACAGCAAAACAACACAACAGGCATCAATCGCATCAATATAAATGGAATTATAGGTATATACACATCAGAACAAGTAAAATAGACATTAATATAAATGAATAGAATTATAGATGTGTATAATCTATGTGCTGTGGGGAGGGGGTAGAGAAAAAGGAGGGAGTCGGGGTGATGGGGAGAGGAGGAAGAGCTGAGAAAAAGTGGGGCTTTATTTTGTCTCATTAATCGATCACTTCCCTTATCTGTAACTTATTTGATTTTTAAGATTTGTTCATTCATTCATTCAATCATATTTGAGTGCGTACCCTCTCTTTCTCCACCCACTCCTTCCTCCCCCCCCTTTTTTTTAGATTTCATTTGGCTTATAAAGAGACCAAATTATTCTTCAGTCGGGCTATTTGATCCTGAGACAAGTGTGGAAATAGTAGAAAGAACACAGGAATAATAATAATAATAATGGCATTTATTAAGTGCTCACTGTGTTTAAAGCACTGTTCTAAGCGCTGGGGAGGTAACTAGGTGAACAGGTTGTCCTACGGGGGCTCACAGTCTTAATCCCCATTTTACAGATGAGGTAACTGAGGCAAAGAGAAGTGAAGTGACTTGCCCAAGGTCACACAGCTGACAGTTGGCAGAGCCGGGATTTGAACACATGACCTCTGACTTCAAATCCTGGGCTCTGGAATGAGAATAAGGAGACTGAGCACTTAGTACAGTGTCCTGCACACAGGAAGTGCTCAATGAATTCGATTAAATGAATGAATAAATACAATTAAATGAAATACGACTAAATGAGACTTGGATTTTAGTCCCAACAACATCAACGACCTGGCCCCCTACTTCATTAGTAAAATTAACTCCATCAGGTCTGAGCTCCCCAAAGTCACAGCTCCCCCTTCTCCAACCCCCCCGCTCTCAACCCCCTCTGCTACTCTCCCATCCTTCCCAGCAGTATCTTCAGATGAGATCTCCTCCCTCCTCTCAAGTGCTACTCCATCCATCTGTGCTTCAGACCCCATTCCCTCTCATCTTCTGAAATATCTCGCCCCTTCCCTCCTCCCCTCCTTAACTTCCATCTTCAACCACTCACTCTCCACTTGTTCCTTCCCTCTGCCTCCAAACATACCCACTTCTCCCCCATCCTAAAAAAGACTCTCTAGACCTCACCTCACCTTCTAGTTATCTCCCTATCTCCCTCCTACCATTCCTTTCCAAACTCCTAGAATGAGTCGTCTACACCCGCTGCCTCAAATTCCTCAACACCAACTTTCTCCTCGACCGCTACAATCTGACTTCCGTCCCCTACACTCCACCGAAACTGCCCTCTCAAAGGTCACCAATGACCTCCTTCTTGCCAAATCCAACGGCTCCTACTCTATCCTAATCCTCCTCGACCTCTCAACTGCCTTTGACACTGTGGACCACCCCCTTCTCCTCAACACGCTATCCAACCTTGACTTCACAGACTCCATCCTCTCCTGGTTCCCCTCTTATCTCTCCGGCCATTCATTCTCACTCTCCTTTGCAGGCTCCTCCTCCCCCTCCCATCCCCTTACTGTGGGGGTTCCTCAAGGGTCAGTTCTTGGTCGCCTTCTGTTCTCTATCTACACTCGCTCCCTCGGTGAACTCATTCACTCCCACGGCTTCAACTATCATCTCTACACTGATGACACTCAAATCTACATCTCTGCCCCTGTTCTCTCTCCCTCCCTCCAGGCTCATGTCTCCTCCTGCCTTCAAGACATCTCCATCTGGATGTCTGCCCGCCATCTAAAACTCAATATGTCTAAGACTGAACTCCTTATCTTCCCTCCCAAACCCTGCCCTCTCCCTGACTTTCCCATTACTGTTGACGGCACTACCATCCTTTCCGTCTCACTCATTCATTCAATCGTATTTATTGAGAGCTTACTGTGTGCAGAGCACTGTACTAAGCACTTGGGAAGTACAAGTTGGCAACATATAGAGAGGGTCCCTACCCAACAGTGGGCACACAGTCTAGAAGGGGGAGACAGACAACAAAGCAAAACATATTAACAAAATAAAATAAATAGAATAAATATGTACAAGTAAAATAAATAAATAGAGTAATAAATATGTACAAACATACAGGTATATCACAAGCCTGAAACCTTGATGTCATCCTTGACTCTGCTCTCTCGTTCACCCCTCACATCCAATCTGTCACCAAAACCTGCTGGTCTCACCTCCGCAACATCGCCAAGATCTGTCCTTTCCTCTCCATCCAAACCACTACCCTGCTCATTCAAACTCTCATCTTATCCCGACTGCATCACTGCATCAGCCTCCTCTCCAATCTTCCATCCTCCTGTCTCTCCCCACTTCAATCTATACTTCACGTTGCTGCCCGGATCATCTCTGTGCAGAAACGCTCTGGGCATGTTACTCCCCTCCTCAAAAATCTCCAGTGGCTGCCAATCAATCTGTGCATCAGGCAGAAACTCCTCACCCTGGGCTTCAAGGCTGTCCATCCCCTCGCCCCCTCCTACCTCACCTCCCTTCTGTCCTTCTCCAGCCCAGCCCGCGCCCTCCGCTCCTCCGCTGCTAATCTCCTCACCGTTAGGCCTCGTTCTCACCTGTCCCGCCATCGACCCCCGGCCCACGTCCTCCCCCGGGACCGGAATGCCCTCCCTCCGCACATCCGCCAAGCTAGCTCTCTTCCTCCCTTCAAAACCCTACTGAGAGCTCACCTCCTCCGGGAGGCCTTCCCAGGCTGAGCCCCCTCCTTCCTCTCCCCCTCCTTCCCCCTCCCCCGCACCCTACCTCCTTCCCCTCCCCACAGCACCTGTCTATATGTTTGTACAGCTTTATTACTCTATTTATTTTACTTGTACATATTTACTATTCTATTTATTTTATTTTGTTAATGTGTGTTGTTTTGTTGTCTGTTTCCCCCTTCTAGACTGTGAGCCCGCTGTTGGGAAGGGACCATCTCTATATGTTACCAACTTGTACTTCCCAAGTGCTTAGTACAGTGCTCAATAAATATGATTGAATAAATGAATGAATCAGTGGTATTCATTGAGGGTTTACTGTGCCCAGAGTACTGTACTAAACGCTTGGGAGAGTACAATGCAATGGAGTGGACATACATGTTCCCTGCCCACAAAGAGTTCACAGTGCAATCTAATTCTTGGAGTCAGAGGTCATGGGTTCTAATCCCGGCTCTGCCATGTGTCATCTGTGTGACCTTGGGCAAGTCACTTAATCAATCAATTGTATTTATTGAGCACTTACTGTGTGCAGAGCATTGTACTAAGTGCTTAAACTTAACTTCTCTATGCCTCAGTTCCCTCATCTGTAAAATGGGGATGAAGACTGTGAGCCCCATGTGGGACAACCTGATGACCCCTTGTATCTCCCCCAGGGCTTAGAACAGTGCTTGGCACATAGTAAGTGCTTAACAAATACTGTTGTTGTTGTTATTATTATTATTATTATTTAATATTATCATTATTATCATTATCTACCCCAGGGCTTAATGATAGAGCACAGGCCTGGGAGTAGTGAAGGATCTGACTTCTCTACTGTGTGATCTTGGGAAAGTCGCTTAACCTCTCTGTGCTTCAGTTCTCTCATCTGCAAAATGGGGATTAAGACTGTGAGCTGTCTGTGGGACCTGGATCGGGTCCAACTTGTAGCTATCTCAGTGCTTAGTACAGTGCTCTGCACACAGTAAGTGCTCAACAAATACGATTGAATGATGAAAGCACTTGAGAAATACCATAAAAAAATCAATTGTATTAATAATAATGATAATGATGGCATGTATTAAGCACTTACTTTGTGCAAAGCACTGTTCTAAGCGCTGGGGAGGTTACAAGGTGATCAGATTGTCCCACGGGGGGATCCAAGTCTTCATCCCTGTTTTACAGATGAGGTAGCTGAGGCCCAGAGAAGTGAAGTGACTTTCCCAAAGTCACACAGCTGACAATTGGCATAGCTGAGATTTGAACCCATGACCTCTGACTCCAAAGCCCGGGCTCTTTCCATTGAGCCACGCTGCTTCACGCACTTACTCTGTGAGGAGCACTGAGATAGGAGGCACATTCCCTAAGGGCTTAAAAACCATGGTTAAGTAGACCTGAATCCAAATTAAAATTCAGAACAAAAAATATGATTTTTTTTTTTGTTTGAGTGAGAGGAGAATTACAGTCTTAACTGAAAGGGTGTGGTGGTGGCTAGCTCAGTCACTGATTACTGCTATTGTTGTGGCTCCGGTTTCTGAACTTCCCCATCTTTCCCACATCTCTAAAATAAGTCAGTGACTCACCACTTCTTCCAGGGCAGAGGAAATGGAGGTTGGTACACACTTTATGATTGCCCAAGGTCTTGGAGACCACACTCCGCTACGTGAAGCCGAAATCTTTTGCCTCACATCCTTTTTTTCATCTAGTCCACGTGATCGAGGCAATTTGCAATGTTCTCAGAGAAATATGTCATTGCAGTCTCCCCCACCCCTTCATTCAGTCATTCAGTCCTATTTATTGAGCACTTACTGTGTGCAGAGCACTGTACTACGTGCTTGGGAGAGGATAATTCAGCAACAAATAGAAACAACCCCTGCCCACACCGGGCTCACAGTCTAGGGACCGTCTCTATATGTTGCCAACTTGTACTTCCCAAGCGCTTAGTACAGTGCTCTGCACACAGTAAGCGCTCAATAAATATGATTGAATGAATGAATAGAAAGGGGGAGACAGACATCAAAACAAGGAAACAGGCATGGCTCTTTGTGGAAAGAGCCTGGGCTTTGGAGTCAGAGGTCATGGGTTCAAATCCCAGCTCTGCCAATTGTCAGCTGTGTGACTTTGGGCAAGTCACTTCACTTCTCTGGGCCTCATTTACTTCATCTGTAAAATGGGAATTAATATTGTGAGCCCCTCGTGGGACAACCTGATCACTTTGTAACCTCCCCAGCGCTTAGAACAGTGCTTTGCACATAGTAAGTGCTTAATAAATGCCATTATTATTATCATTATTATAAATGAGTAGAATTTCACTTCCCTGGGCCTCATGCTGTTATTATTATTATTATTATCATTATTATTATTATTATTGTTGTTGTTGTTGTTGTTGTTGTTATATATCATTAATAAAATATATAGAATTAGAATTATCAATATGTACATAATAATACTAATAATAATTGTAGTATTTGTTAAGCCCTTACTTTGTGCCAGGCACTGTACTAAGCACTGGGGTGAATACAAGCAAATCCGGTTGGACGCAGTCCCTGTCCCACGTGGAGCTCACAGTCTCATTCCCCATTTTACAGATGAGGCCACTAAGGCTCAGAGAAGTTAAGTGTCTTGCCCAAGTTCACAAGCAGACAAGTGGTGGAGTTGGGATTAGAACCCACGCATTACTCTATTCATTTTACTTGTACATATTTACTTTTCTATTCATTTTGTTAATTATGTGCATATAGCTATAATTCTATTTGTTCTGACGATTTGACACCTGTCTACTTGTTTAGTTTCCCCCTTCCATACTGTGAGCCTGTTGTTGGGTAGGGACCGTCTCTATATGTTGCCGATTTGTACTTCCCAAGCGCTTAGTACAGTGCTCTGCACACAGTGAGCGCTCAATAAATACGATTGAATGAATGAATGAATGACCTCTGACTCCCAAGCCCAGACAGACTTTTTCCACTAAGCCACGCTGCTTCTCTGTAGGTCAGCAATCATTGATCAGACCTTTGTAAAATGCATCTTGACGTTTACTTTTATCCTTTTCCTTTTTGCCCTGGATTTCTCCTTCCCATCATCAGAATCAGAATTTCCCCAGGGGAGGTGGAAATCTGAGGCAAACTATCAAGACCAGACCCTTGGATATTTCAGTACTTTATAATTTATTTTACTCTGCATCTTCCTCATTGTGGGCAGGGAATGCATCTACCAACTCTGTTGTATTGGTGTAGAGAGATATATAATTCTATTTATCTATTTTGATGGTACTGACACCTGTCTACTTGTTTTGTTTTGTTGTCTGTCTCCCCCTTCTAGACTGTGAGTCTGTTGTTGGTAGAATTCTGTTTAATATTGCTTGTGTGTGGTGTTCTCCTCATCTTTCCCATGGGTCACTTGCTGCTTAGTTTATAATTTTGTTAGTTTATTGTTTAGATCAGGTGACACAAACAGAACTTCTCATCTTCCCACCCAAACCCTGTCTTCCCCTGACTCTCCTGTGAGCCCCCTCCTTCCTCTCCCCCTCGTCCCGCTCTCCATCCCCGCCCCTTACTTACCTCCTTTCCGTCCCCCACAGCACCTGTATATACGTATATATGTTTGTACGTATTTATTACTCTATTTTACTTGTACATATTTATTCTACTTATTTTATTTTGTTAATATGTTTTGTTTTGTTCTCTGTCTCTCACTTCTAGACTGTGAGCCCACTGTTGGGTAGGGACCGTCTCTTTATGTTGCCAACTTGTACTTCCCAAGCGCTTAGTACAATGCTCTGCACACAGTAAGCGCTCAATAAATATGATTGAATGAATGAACGAATGAATGTTGCCAAATTGTACTTTCCAAGTGCTTAGTACAATGATCTGCACACAGTAAGCGCTCAATAAATGATTGAATGAATGAATGACTCTCCCAAGCTCTTAGTACAGTAACTCTGATGGGATAAACTCACTTATGTGAACTCTAGGGGACACCAGATTTAAATCAACCAGTAGTATTTATTGAGCACTTACTGTGTGCAGAGCAATCCATCAATCATATTTATTGAGCACTGATGTGCAGAGCACTGTACTAAGCACCTGGGAGAGTACAGTACAACAGAATTAGCAGGCACATTTCCTGCCCATGACAAACTTAGTCTAGGGGATAAGGCTTGGTGGAAAGAGCACAGACTTGGGAGTCAATCAATCAATCGTATTTATTGAGCGCTTACTGTGTCGGAAGTTATAGGTTCTAATCCTGCCTCTGCCACTCGTCTGCTGTGTGACCTTGGGCAAATCACTTCACTTTTCTCTGCCTCAGTTCCCTCATCTGTAAAATGGGGATTAAGATGCAAGCACCACATAGGATAACCTGATGACCTTGTAGCTATCCCAGCGCTTAGAACAGTGCTCGACACACTGTAAGCGCTTAACAAATACCATTATTATTATTAGTATGCTCTCAATGTTGTTTGTTGTATACTATTGGGAACTTAAATTAACTCGCCGTGACATAAGCATACTTTCCGTGAACTTTTTTAACCTTATGTGTCAATATACCCATCTTGTTTTCCCCCTTAAGGAATTATCAGCCAGAATGTTATCCATTCATAGTGATCAAGACTTAATCGTGATTACCTTTAAGACTTTCGAAGAAATCTGGAAGTTT
Organism: Tachyglossus aculeatus; assembly: GCF_015852505.1. Taxonomy (NCBI): domain Eukaryota; kingdom Metazoa; phylum Chordata; class Mammalia; order Monotremata; family Tachyglossidae; genus Tachyglossus; species Tachyglossus aculeatus. The sequence continues at coordinate 5,625,509 of NC_052069.1, read as the reverse complement.
TCTACCTACTATTCTCTTGGTAAAGTAGACTTTTTATTTGTTCCTCTCTCCCCAGATCAGTGATTAAGCAGGGTCCTGTTCTAAATATGAAACGTTCTAATGTTCTGTGGGTGAAAATCTGATTTCATTGATGAAAGAATCACAGACGTTTCAGTACATGAAAGGTTGATCAATCAATCAGTGGCATTTGCTGAGGGCTTATTCATTCATTCAATCCTATTTATTGAGTGCTTACTGTATGCAGAGCACTGTACTAAGCACTAGTACAGTGTTGTACAAATCGACAACAGATACTGTCAGTCCCTACCCAACAACGGGCTCACAGTCTAGAAGGGGGAGACAGACGACAAAACAAAACATGTAGACAGGTGTCAATACCATTAGAATAAATAGAATTATAACTATATACACATCATCTTCTAGACTGTGAGCCCGCTGTTGGGTAGGGACTGTCTCTATGTGTTGCTGACTTGTACTTCCCAAGCGCTTAGTACAGTGCTCTGCACACAGTAAGCGCTCAATAAATATGATTGATTGATTGATTAATGTGTGCAGAGCACTGTACTAAGCACTTGGAGAGTACAACAGCTCAATAGTACTCATTTAGCACATACTATGTGCCAAGCACTGGTCTAAGTGCTGAAGCAGATACAAATTAAGCAGGTTGTTCAGAGTCCCTGCCCCACAAGGGGCTCACCCACTCTTAATCCCCATTTTCCAGATGAGGTAACTGAGGACAGAGAAGTGAAGCGACTTGCCCAAGGTCACACAGCCGATGTGTGGCGGAGCTGGGATTAGAACCCACGACCTCTGACTCTCAGGCCAAGGCTCCATCCACTAACCAACACTGCTTCTCTGCCCTCAAGGTGATGACAGTCTAGTACAGCAATAGCATGGCTCAGTGGAAAGAGCCCGGGCTTGGGAGTCAGAGGTCATGGGTTCGAATCCCAGATCCGCCGCTTGTCAGCCATGTGACTTTGGGCAAGTCACTTCACTTCTCTGTGCCTCAGTTACCTCATCTATAAAATGGGGATTAAGACTGTGAGTCCCACGTGGGACAACCTTTATTACTTTGTATCCCCCTCAGCACTGAGAGCACTGCTTGGCACATAGTAAGTGCTTAACAAATAGCAACACTATTATTATCATTATTATTATTGTAGATATAAAAGTGAACAATTTCCCTCCCGAAGAAGGGAGGACTCATCTCCGTGGGTTGAAGGTACTGTCTCTGTTTTCTGTCGGGGCCAGGTTTTCTAAATCACTGCTTGGAAAATGTGTTTTTGGATCAGTCTTTCTGGCTGCTTTCCCACGAGGACGATGGAGCCAACTTTGAGGAGGCTGGCATTCAAGTGGAGATCAATGAGGAAGCTTTAAATCTGATGTATAGAAGCCTCTTAATCCAAGAAGGTGAGGATTTGGGTATATGTCAGGGGAGTAATAATAATACTAATGATGCTAGTCAGAGCATTTCATTATGGTACTTGTTAAATGCTTACTCGATGCCGAGCACTATTCTAAGCACTGGAATCTATACAAGTTAATCAGATTGAACACAATCACTGTCCCACATGGGGCTCACATTCTTAATCCACATTTCTGCAATTGAGGTAACTGAGGTATGGAGAAGTGAAGTGATGTTCATTCATTCACTCACTCATTCAATCATATTTATTGAGTGCTTACTGGGTGCAGAGCACTGTACTAAGCGCTTGGAAACTACCGTTCTGCAACATATGGGTGATTGCCAAGCACTGTACTAAATGTCTGAGGATTACAAGACAAGCAAGACTGTGAGCTCGTTGTGGGCAGGGAATGTCACTGTTTATTCTTGGATTGTACTTTCCAAAGTGCTTATACAGTGCTCTCCGTACAGTAAGTGCTCAATAAATACAATTGAATGAATGAAGCAAAGGCTATAGCCCCTATCCATGAGGAGCTTACAATTCAATAGGGAAAGCAGACAAGTGTTTACAGAGTAATCAATCAAAATAAATAATGATGATGATATTTGTTAAGCGCTTATGTGCCAAGCACTGTTCTAAGTGTTGGGGTACATACAAGCTAATCGAGTTGGACACAGTCCCTATCCCACATTCATTCATTTGTGTTTATTGAGCACTTACAGCGTGCAAAACACTGCACCAAGCGCTTCGGAGAGCATAATATAACAAACTGACACACTCTCTGCCCACAACGAGCTTACACAGGGCTCACAGTCTTCATCCCCATTTTACAGATGAGGGAACTGAGGCCCCGAGAAGAGAAGTAACTCGCCCAAGGTCACACAGCAGACAAGTGGCAAAGCGAGGATTAGAACCCCTGTCCTTCAGGCTCCCAGGCCCTGGCTCTATCTATCTACTATGCTGTAAATAGAGAAGCAGCATGGCCCAGTGCAAATAGCCCGGGCTTTGGAGTCGGAGGTCATGGGTTCAAATCCCGGCTCCGCCAATTGTCAGCTGTGTGACTTTGGGCAAGTCACTTCACTTCTCTGGGCCTCAGTTACCTCATCTGTAAAATGGGGATGAAGACTGTGAGCCCCCCGTGGGACAACCTGATCACCTTGCAACCTCCCCAGCGCTTAGAACAGTGCTTTGAGCATAGTAAATGCTTAATAAATGCCATTATTATTATAAATGATCTCTTTTTTTGGAGATGGGGAAGATTTCTTACTGATTAAAAGCACCTTGGGAGCTGCATGGGATGGATAAAATAGCCAGTTAATGTGGACGGCAGACTACAGCAGTTACCAAGGCAACTCCCTAGCCCCATCCTGATATTTGAAGGGTCAAAACTGGAGCTCGCCCATAGTGGCTCAGTGGTAAGAGCCCGGGCTTGGGGGTCTGGGGCCATGGGTTCTAATCCCTGCTCCACCTCTTATCAGCTGGGTGACTTTGGGCAAGTCACTTCACTTCTCTGGGCCTCAGTTACCTCCTCTGTAAAATAGGGATTAAGTCTGTGAGCCCATGTGGGACATCATCATCATCATCATCAACCATATTTATTGAGCACTTACTGTGTGCAGAGCACTGTACTAAGCGCTTGGGAAGTACAAATTGGCAACATATAGAGACAGTCCCTACCCAACAGTGGGCTCACAGTCTAAAAGGGGGAGACAAAACCAAACATACTAACAAAATAAAATAAATAGAATAGATATGTACAAGTAAAATAAATAAATAAATAAATGGAGTAATAAATATGTACAAACATATATACATATATACAGATGCTGTGGGGAAGGGAAGGAGGTAAGATGTGGGGGGATGGAGAGGGGGATGAGGGGGAGAGGAAGGAAGAGGCTCAGTCTGGGAAGGCCTCCTGGAGGAGGTGAGCTCTCAGTAGGGCCTTCATCAATCGTATTTATTGAGCGCTTACTGTGTGCAGAGCACTGTACTTAAAATCAGGTAACTTAATCCCCATTTTACAGATGAGGTAACTGAGGCCTAGAGAATAATAATACTACTAATAATAATGATGGCATTTATTAAGCACTTACTATGTGCAAAGCACTGTTCTAATAATAATAATGGCATTTATTAAGCACTTACTATGTGCAAAGCACTGTTCTAAGCGCTGGGGAGGCTACAAGGTGACCAGGTTCTCCCAAGAGGGGCTCACAGTCTTAACCCCCATTTTCCAGATGAGGGAACTGAGGCCCAGAGAAGTGAAGTGACTTGCCCAAAGTCACACAGCAGACAAGTGACGGAGCCAGAATTAGAACCCATGACCTTTGGCTCCCAAGCCCGGGATCTTTCCACTGAGCCATGCTGCTGAAGATGGTTCAGTCTCAGAGAGTAGGTGGGAGCTCTAGTTGGGTTAAGCAGCATAGTCGTCTTTCTTCACGTCTCTGGGCCTGTCATCCCGAGGTAACGAGGAAGTGGGCAGGAAGGCGAGGTGAAGAAGCTTTGTACGCGCAGAGGAGAGGGTGGCTTCCTGTGGCTGTCACTTTTACCTCACCCAGAGGCCCAGGGCTATGTCCCCATGGACGGTTTAAAGAACTACAACTTGTCAGCTGTGTGACTTTGGGCAAGTCACTTAACTTCTCTGTGCCCAAGTTACCTCATCTGTAAAATGGAGATTGAGACTGTGAACCCCATGGCAGACAACCTGATCACCTTGTATGGCCCCCAGTGCTTAGAACAGTACTTTGCGCATAGTAAGCGCTTAACAAATACCATCATCATCAACTAGATTTTTGGGGAAACTGAAAATCCAGCCTCCTTCAGGGCCGAACCCTCTATGAAATGTGTTCATTTGTTGTATTTCCCCTCCTACTTCCCCTCTCTTCTCTCCATTCATTCATTCATTCAATCGTATTTATTGAGCGCTTACTGTGTACTGTACTAATTGCTTGGGAAGTACAAATCGGCAACATTTCCTTCTCCCTCCCAGCCCACACCCTCCTCTCCTCTGCCCCCACTAACCTCCTCACTGGGTCTCCAGCTTGCCCGTCCATCCATCAACCCCTGGCCCACGTCCTGCCTCTGGTCTGAAATGCCCTCCCTTCTTACATCGGACAGTTACTCTTCTCCCCCCAGCCTTGAAAGCCTTATTGAAGGCCTATCTCCTCCAAGAAGCCTTCCCTGATTAAGCCTCCCTTTCCTCTCTTTTCCCACTCCCAACCCCACAGTACTTACGTCCATATCTGTGAATTATTCATCTCTATTAATGTCTGTCTCCCCTCCTCCTCCCACCAACCAGATGGTAAACTCACTGTGGGCACGCAATTCAATATTTCAATATTCAAGTATATTTATTGAGCGCTCCCTGTGTGCCAAGCACTGCCTGAAGCACTTGGGAGAGTACAATGTAACAACAAATAATAATAATGATGGAATTTGTTAAGCACTTACTATGTGCCAAGCACTGTTCTAAGGTCTGAGGTAGATAAAAAGCAGCGTGGCTCCGTGGAAAGAGCCTGGGCTTGGGAGTCAAAGGTCATGAGTTCTAATCCCGACTCCACCATTTGTCAGCTGGGTGACCTTGGGTTACAGTCTCTGAGCCTCAGTTACCTCATGGGACAACCTGATTACATTGTATCTACCCCAGCGCTTAGTAAAGTGCTTGGCAAATAGTAAGATAGCAAAATAGTAAATAGTAAAAGTCTTTTAGACTGTGAGCCCACAGTTGGGTAGGGACTGTCTCTACATGTTGCCAATTTGTACTTCCCAAGCGCTTAGTACAGTGCTCTGCACACAGTAAGCGCTCAATAAATACTATTGATGATGATGATAGGAGTTTAAGAAATACCAACATTATTATCATCACTATAAAAGGTAATCACGTTGTCTTACATGGGGCTCACAGCTTTAATCCCCATTTTACAGATGAGGTAACTCAGGCACAGAGGAGTGAAGTGGCTTTCCCAAGGTCACACAGCAGACAAGTTGCAGAGTCGGGATTAGAACCCACGTCCTCTAACTCCCAAGCCTGGGCTCTTGCCACTAAACCATGCTGCTTCTCAAACAGACACATCCCTGTCCAAAACAAGCTCACAGTTTAGAGGGGGAGACAGATATTAATATAAATAAACAGATAAATCAGGGAATGTGTCTGTTATTAAATTGTACTCTCCCAAGCATAGTATTCATTCAATCGTATTTATTGAGCACTTATTGTGTGCAGAGCACTGTACTAAGCGCTTGGGAGAGGACAATAGAATAGTCCACACATACATTCCCTGCCCACAGAGGGCTGACAGTATAGAGGGGGAGGTGATGTGACTAGAATTAAATAAATTACAGAGCAGCGTGGCTCAGTGGAAAGAGCCTGGGCTCAGGAGTCCGTGGTCATGGGTTCTGCCACTTGTCAGCTGTGTGATTTGGGGCAAGTCACTTCACTTCTCTAAGCCTCAGTTCCCTCATCGGTAAAATGGGAATTAAGACTGTGAGCTCCATGTGGGACAACCTGACTACCCTATATGCCCCCAGTGCTTAGAACAGTGCTTGGCACATAGTAAGTGCTTAACAAATATTATTATTATTATTATCATTATTATAAGCCCCCAAGCAAGACTGAACTCTGCTCTGTATTGCTGAGTTGAAAGAAACCCTCTGGTGCGTTTTTTAAGGGTCATTCTTTGTATTGTGTCCCGACAACGAAATAAGAGAGATGAACGTCCCGGACGGGGACATGAAGACCTGCCGCCAGCTGTCAAAGATGTCAGTGGAAGAGGCCGGTAGAGGAGGAATGCCGGGAATCAGACCCAGAGGGCCCAGGATGATCCCAATCTCCGAAGCTTCTCCGGAGCCTCTGATTCCGTTCCATCAGTACGTACCTGATCTCCATCTCTTCGGCGTATTATCACCGATTCCTAACAGCCTGTTCTTTTTTTGCTTTGTTTTTTTATGGTACTTCTTTTTTTAGTGGTATCTGTTAAGCGTTTCCTTTGAACCAGGCACTGTACTAAGCGTTGGGGAGATACAAGGTGGTCAGTCAGTCGAATTTGCTGAGAGCTTACTGTGTGAAAGCACCATTCTGAGCGCTTGGGGGAATACAAGTGAACAAATGCACAGTCCCTACCCACAAGGAGTTTACAGTCTAGAGGGGGAGAACTATTAATAGAAACAAATAAATGAGCAATATGGAAATAGGTGCTGTGGGGCTGGGGGGTAGAGGAAATGAATAAAGGGAGCAAGTCAGGGTGGCGCAGAAGGGAGTGAGAAAAGAGGGCTTATTAATAATAATTAGAGAAGCAGCATGGCTCAGTGGAAAGAGCCCGGGCTTTGGAGTCAGAGGTCATGGGTGTGAATCCCAGCTTTGCCGATTGTCAGCTGTGTGACTTTGGGCAAATCACTTAACTTCTCTGAGCCTGTTACCTCATCTGTAAAAAAAAAAAAAAAATGGGGATTAAGACTATGAGCCCCCCGTTAGACAACCTGATTACCTTGTTACCTCCCCAGCGCTTAGAACCGTGTTTCACACATAGTAAGTGCTTAATAAATGCCATTATTATTATTATTATTAATCAATCAATCAATCAATCGCATTTATTGAGCGCTTACTATGTGCAGAGCACTGTACTAAGCGCTTGGGAAGTACAAATTGGCATCACATAGAGACAGTCCCTACCCAACAGTGGGCTCACAGTCTAAAAGGGGGAGACAGAGAACAGAACCAAACATACCAACAAAATAAAATAAGTAGGACAGAAATGTACAAGTAAAATAAATAAATAAATAAATAAATAGAGTAATAAATATGTACAACCATATATACATATATACAGGTGCTGTGGGGGAGGGAAGGAGGTAAGACGGGGGGATGGAGAGGGGGACGAGGGGGAGAGGAAAGAAGGGGCTCAGTCTGGGAAGGCCTCCTGGAGGAGGTGAGCTCTCAGCAGGGCCTTGAAGGGAGGAAGAGAGCTAGCTTGGCGGATGGGCAGAGGGAGGGCATTCCAGGCCCGGGGGATGACGTGGGCCGGGGGTCGATGGCGGGACAGGCGAGAGCGAGGTACAGTGAGGAGATTAGCGGTGGAGGAGCGGAGGGTGCGGGCTGGGCAGTAGAAGGAGAGAAGGGAGGGGAGGTAGGAGGGGGCAAGGTGATGGACAGCCTTGAAGCCCAGGGTGAGGAGTTTCTGCCTGATGCGCAGATTGATCGGTAGCCATTGGAGGTTTTTGAGGAGGGGAGTAATATGTCCAGAGCATTTCTGGACAAAGATAATCCGGGCAGCAGCATGAAGTATGGATTGAAGTGGAGAGAGACACGAGGATGGGAGATCAGAGAGAAGGCTAGTGCAGTAGTCCAGACGGGATAGGATGAGAGCTTGAATGAGCAGGGTAGCGGTTTGGATGGAGAGGAAAGGGCGGATCTTGGCAATGTTGCAGAGCTGAGACCGGCAGGTTTTGGTGATGGCTTGGATGTGAGGGGTGAATGAGAGAGCAGAGTCGAGGATGACACCAAGGTTGCGGGCTTGTGAGACGGGAAGGATGGTAGTGCCGTCAACAGAGATGGGAAAGTCAGGGAGAGGACAAGGTTTGGGAGGGAAGACAAGGAGCTCAGTCTTCGACATGTTGAGCTTTAGGTGGCGGGCAGACATCCAGATGGAGATGTCCTGAAGGCAGGAGGAGATGCGAGCCTGGAGGGAGGGGGAGAGAGCAGGGGCAGAGATGTAGATCTGGGTGTCATCAGCGTAGAGATGATAGTTGAAGCCGTGGGAGCGAATGAGGTCACCAAGGGAGTGAGTGTAGATTGAGAACAGAAGGGGACCAAGCACTGAACCTTGGGGAACCCCCACAGTAAGAGGATGGGAGGGGGAGGAGGAGCCTGCAAAAAATTATTGTTATGAATTACTGTGTGCCAGGCCCTGTACTAAGAACTGGGTTGGATACATGCAAATCAAGTTGGACACGGTCCCTGTACCATGTGGGGCTGTTGTAAGCCTAAGGCAGGTGACGTGTATGCTAATTCTGTTGTACTCTTCCAAGAGCTTAGTACAGTGCTCTGCACATTGTAGGTGCTCAACAAATGGCATTGCTTGATTGAAGTAGGGATTCTAAAAAAATGAATTTTACTGCCTAGGTGGGTTCTGAAAATGAACTCGGAGTTTACTGACCTCTCCAAGGCTGAACCGGCGATCGACCTTCCAATCGGTAAGAAACTTCTGTTGATTCCGGCCTGCCCGATATTGAGGCTTTGGGATGTTTGGCTGATGGCTAGATCTTGATTTGTGTCCACCCGATGTGGTGATAGATTCCTTCTCCAGCCCAGCCCGCACCCTCCGCTCCTCTGCCGCTGCTAACCTCCTCACTGGGCCTCGTTTTCGCCTGTCCCGCCATCGACCCCCGGCCCACATCCTCCCCCTGGCCCGGAATTCCCTCCCTCCACACATCCGCCAAGCTAGCTCTCTTCCTCCATTCAAAGCCCTACTGAAAGCTCACCTCCTCCAGGAGGCCTTCCCAGACTGAGTCCCCTTTTTCCTCTCCTCCTCCCCACCCCCTGCTCTACCTCCTTCCCCTCCCCACAGCACCTGTATATATGTTTCTACAGATTTATTACTCTCTTTATTTTGCTTGTACATATTTACTATTCTATTTATTTTGTTAATGATGTGCATCTAGCTTTACTTCTATTTATTCTGATGACTTGACACCTGTCCACATGTTTTGTTTTGTTGTCCGTCTCCCCCTTCTAGACTGTGAGCCCGTTGTTGGGTAGGGACCGTCTCTATGTGTTGCCGTCTTGTACTTCCCAAGCACTTAGTACAGTGCTCTGCACACAGTAAGCACTCAATAAATACGATTGAATGAATGAAAAGGGAGTAGGAGATAAGGAAAAGTGGGGCTTAGTCTGGGAAGGCCTCTTGGAGGAGATGGGCCCTCAATAATAATGATCATAATAATTATGGTATTTATGTGCCTGCTATGTGCCAAGCACTGTTCTAAGTGCTGTGGTAGACACGAGGTAATCAGATTGTCCCATGTGGGGCTTGACAGTCTTAATCCCCATTTTACAGATGAGGGAACTGAGGCCCAGAGAAGTTAAGTGGCTTGGCCAAGGTCACACAGAAGACAAGTCGTATATATATACCTGTATATATGTATATAGTTTGTACATATTTATTACTCTATTTTACCTGTACATATCTATTCCATTTATTTTATTAGTATGTTTGGTTTTGTTCTCTGTCTCCCCCTTTTAGACTGTGAGCCCACTATTGGGTAGGGACTGTATATGTTGCCAACTTGTACTTCCCAAGTGCTTAGTACAGTGCTCTGCACACAGTAAGCGCTCAATAAATACGACTGATGAAGTGTCGGAGCCGGGATTAGAACCCACATCTTCTGACTCCCAAGCCCGGGCTCTTTCCACTCAGCCACGTTGCTTCTCTTAAGGCTTTGGAAATGGGGAGTGGGATTGTCTGTGGGATTTGAGGAGGGAGGGCCAGGCCAGAGGCAGGACGTGGGCCAGGGGTCAGTTGAGCTGTAGTGCAGGGGGAAGCTACATTCCTCGCCAGCCCTGGGTTAAGGAAAATCCCTGTTTTAAGACGTGAGCTTTGGGGTGCTGTTCCTTCCCTCTTGGTATCACTGCTCTAGCCAAAAAGACTCACAAAAACAGCGTTTTGGAGACCAGAACACAGAGTTCACCCCTGAACCATGGGTGCCCATGCCCTGACATGCTTACGTCCTGACTATGTGCCAAGCGCTGTCCTAATCCCTGGAGGAGATACAAGTTCATCCATTTGGACACAGTCCCTGTCCCACAAAAGGCTCACCCCCATCCATCCCCCCCACCTAACCTCCTTCCCTTCCCCACAGCACCTGTATATATGTATATATGTTTGTACATATTTATAACTCTATTTATTTTACTTGTGCATATCTATTCTATTTATTTTATTTTGTTAATATGTTTGGTTTTGTTCTCTGTCTCCCCCTTCTAGACTGTGAGCCCACTGTTGGGTAGGGACTGTCTCTATATGTTGTCAACTTGTACTTCCCAAGCGCTTAGTACAGTGTTCTGCACACAGTAAGCACTCAGTAAATACGATTGATTGATTGATTGATCCCAATTTTTCATATGAGGTAAATGAGGCCCAGAGAAGCGAAGTGACTGGCTCAAGGTCGCACAGCAGACACGCGGCAGAGCCGGGATTAGAACCCAGGTCATTTAGTGGAAAGAGTCCAGGTTTGGGAGTCAGAGGTCGTGGGTTCTAATCCCAGCTCTACCACTTGTCTGCTGGGTGACTTTGGGCAAGTCTTTTACCTTCTCTGTGCCTGTTACCTCAGTTGTGAAATGGGGATTAAGACCGTGAGCCCAGCATAGGACAACCTGTTTACCTTGTATCTACCCCAGCGCTTAGAACAGTACTTGGCACATAGTAAGTGCTTAACAAATACCATAATAATAATTAATTCAATCATATTTACAGCTTACTGTGCACAAAGCACTGTACTAAGCACTGGAGAGAGTACAACATAACAATAAACGGACACACTTTCCCTGTCCACAGTGAGCTAATAGTCTAGAGTGTCTTCTGATTCGCTTAGTACAGTGTTCTGCACACAGTAAGCACTCAGTAAATACGATGAATGAATGATTCCCAGGCCCATGTTTATTCATTCAATCACATTTGTTGAGTGCTTACTGTGTGCAGGGCACTATAGTAAGTGCTTATTTATCCGCTAAGCCATGCTGCTTCTCAAACTAGCAATCACTCTGCTCCATTTCTTTAATACTGGTTTTTTTTTTGGCCAAAAGTCAGTTTCTGTGCTCTACTGGCTTTATCTGTTTTTCATGTAGCATGACCTAATAGAAGACGCACAGGCTTGGCAGTCATAGAACCTGGCTACTAATCCCGACTCTCCCATTTACTTGCTGTGTGACCTTGGACAAGTCCCTTCACTTCTCTGAGCTTCAGTTCTCTTGTTTTCCCTCCTACTTCCACTGTGAGCCCCATGTGGGACAGAGAATGTATCCAACCTAATTAACTTGGATATGCCTCAGCCCTTAGAACAGTGTTTGACCCATAACAAGAGAAGCAGCGTGGCTCAGTGAAAGAGCCCGGGCTCTGGAGTCAGAGGTCATGGGTTCAAATTCCGACTCCGCCAATTGTCAGCTATGTGACTTTGGGCAAGTCACTTAACTTCTCGGTGCCTCGGTTACCTCATCTGTAAAATGGGGATTAAGACTGTGAGCCCCCCGAGGGACAACCTGATCACCTTGTAACCTCCCCAGTGCTTAGAACAATGCTTTGCATGTAGTAAGCGCTTAATAAATGCCATTTTAAAAAAATAAAAAAGCTCTGAGCCCCCCGTGGGACAACCTGATCACCTTGTAACTTCCCAAGTGCTTAGAACAGTGCTTTGCACAGAGTAAGTGCTTAATAAATGTCATTATTATTATTACTATTATTATAAAATCATGGTTTCTAATCCCATCTCCCCAACCTGTCTGCTGTGTGACCTGGGACAAGTCACTTAACTTCTCTGAGCCTCAGTTACCTCATCTGCAAAATGAGGAGGAAGATTTTGAGCCCCACGTGGGACAACCTGATTAACTTGCATCCCCTCCAGTGCTTAGAACAGTGCTTCGCACATAGTATGTGCTTAACAAATGCCATCATTATTACTTAACTTCTCTCTGCCTGTTACCTCACCTGTAAAATGGGGATTGAGACTGTGAGCCTCATATAGGACAGGAACTGTGTCCAACCTGATTTGCTTGTAATAATAATGATGGGATTTGTTAAGCGCTTACTATGCGCGAAGCACTGTTCTAAGCACTGGGGGGGATACAAGGTGATCAGGTTGTCCCACGTGGGGCTCACAGTCTTAATCCCCATTTTACAGACGAGGTAACTGAGGGCCAGAGAAGTTAAGTGACTTGCCCAGAGTCACACAGCTGACAAGTGGCGGAGCCGGGATTCGAACTCATGTCCTCTGCCTCCCGAGCCCGTGCTCTTTCCACTGAGCCATGCTCCCAAGCACTTAGTGCAGTGCCTGGCACATAGTAAGTGCTTAACAATTACCAAAATGATTATCATTATGACAAGCGCTTAACAAATATCACAAAAAGAAACCATCCTTCTTTGAAGTCAGCCCGAGCTTTTGAGCAGCCCCAACCACGCCGTTGACCAAATTCCAGGCACTTCCAAGGGCAAGATGGCCAGTCACTCCCCAGTCTTCCGAGAATTCCCGGTGTTGTCGAGAATTGAATTTCCATTCCATTTCCTCCGTTCATTCATTCATTCAATCGTATTTATTGAGCACTTACTGTGTGCAGAGCACTGTACTAAGCTCTTGGGAAGCACAAGTTGGCAACATATAGAGACAGTCCCTACCCAGCAGTCTAGAAGGGGGAGACAGGGAACAAAACCAAACATATTTACAAAATAAAATAGAATAAATATGTACCATTTCAGCGGTAGGCTCCACGCTGGCCACGACCAGCTATGAGAGCAGAGGACCGGAAGAGCTCAGTTTCCAAGATGGTGACAGGATCGAGATCGTCGGTTCTCTGCTGGCCTGCCTGCCGTGGTTTGTGGGAAGACACGAAGCCACGGGCCGCGTTGGTTTTGTGAAGACCGGCCTCGTGAAAGGCGATGCCCGTACTTTGGGGTGAGTGGATTAACGAGTATAACCCTCCACTAACAATAATAATGATGATAATTGTGGCATTTGTTAAGCACTTACAATGTGCCAGGCACTGTACTAAGCCCTGGGGTAGACACAAGCAAATCAGGTTGGACACAGTCCCTGTCCCATGTGGCGCTCACAATCTCCATCCCCATTTTACAGAGGAGGGAACTGAGGTCCTGAGAAATGAAGTGACTCATCCAAGGGCACACAACAGACAAGTGGAGGAGCTGGGATTAGAACTCATAACCTTCTTACTCCCAGGCCTGTGCTCTATAAGAGAAGCAGTGTAGCTCAGTGGAAAGAGCACGGGCTTGGGAGCCAGAGGTCATGGGTTCTAATCCCAGCTCCACCACTTGTCAGCTGTGTGACTTTGGGCAAGTCACTTCACTTCTCTTTGCCTCAGTTACCTCATCTGGAAAATGGGGATTAAGACTGTGAGCCCCACATGGGACAACCTGATCACCTTGTATAGCCCCCCCAGAGCTCAGAACAGTGCTTCACACATAGTAAGCGCTTAACAAATGTCATCATTATTATTTTCTACCATGCCATGCTGCTTCTCCAATCAATCAATGAATGGTGTTTGAATACTTAGTGTGTGCAAAGCACTGTACTAAGCACCTGAGGATGATGATGGCATCCTTTTAGACTGTGAGCCCACTGTTGGGTAGGGACTGTCTCTATATGTTGCCAACTTGTACTTCCCAAGTGCTTAGTACAGTGCTCTGCACACAGTAAGCGCTCAATAAATATGATTGATGATGATGATGATGGCATTTGTTAAATCTCATGTGCCAGACACAATTCGCACCTGAGGATGATAATGGCATTTGTTAAATCTTGTTATGTGCCAGATGCAATTCTAAGCACTGGGGTGGATACAGGCAAATTAGGTTGGACACAGCCCCCATCCCATGGGGGACTCACAGTCTTAATCCCCATTTTACAGATGAGGTAACTGAGACCCAGAGAAGTGAAGTGACTTGGACAAGGTCACCAACTTAACCTAGTAGGAAGACATGTTCTCTTCTCACCAAGGGGTTTACCCATATTTTCCCTTTCCTGGCTATCTGCTAGATTTTTTTCTAAAGGCCATCTCTCTCTTGCCCCAAGCTAGAAGAAAATCAATTCATCTGTAAACAAGAGAATGGAGATGTAGAACAAAGAGGGTATAGTTTCTGTTTTAAGAAGAGGCCAGGGAAGATAAGATTTTATAGCTAAGTTTTAGTTCATTCATTCATTCAATCATATTTATTGAGTGCTTACTGTGTGTAGAGTACTGTACTAAGCACTTGGGAAGTACAAGTTGGCAACATATAGAGAGGGTCCCTACCCAACTGCAGGCTCACAGTCTAGAAGACTGTTGTGTTTAGTTGTGGGTGTAACAACTGTTTTGTTGTGGGTGTAACAGGGAAGTCTGACCTACAATTTGGTCTCAACTGCAAGTTGAGCACCTAAGAACAACCCTTTGCTCAGTTATTTGCAGGTTTAGTGCTATTTTTGACCTTCATGAGACTTAAAAAAAACAAACAAATCAATCCGAGGTATTCAGCGTTTATTCTGCTCGGAGTATTATAGTAAGCTCTTGGGAGAGTATTATAGAATCATCTCTTTGTGAGCAGGGAATGTGTCTGTTTATTGATGAACTCTCCCATGCGCTTGGTATAATGTTCACTACACTATATAATGTTCTGCACACAGTAAGTGCTCAATAAATACTACTGAATGAGTAGGCATGATTTCTGCTATCAATAACGATAATAATAATAATGATGATGATGGCATTTGTTAAGCAGTTAATATGTGCCGAGCCCTGTTCTAAGTGCTGGGGTAAATACAAGGTAATCAGGTTGTCCCATGTAGGGCTCACAGTCTTAATCCCCATTTTACAGATGAGGTAACTGAGGCACGGAGAAGTCAAGTGACTTGCCCAAAGTCACACAGCTTATCAGTGGTGGAGCTGGAATTAGAACCCACGACCTCTGACACCCAAGCCTGGGCTCTTTCCACTTAGCCATACTGCCTCTCTAGGAGCTTAAGATCTAGAAGAGCCTTTTTATAATAATAGTAATAATAATAATAATAATAATGGCATTTGCTAAGCGCTTACTATGTGCAAAGCACTATTCTAAGCGCTGGAAAGGATACAAGGTGATCAGGTTGTCTCACGTGGGGCTCACAGTCATAATCCCCAATTCTTTAGAATAAAGAATAAGGAATTCTTTATTCTAAGAAGGTCACTGTGTTTAAATTCTTAACAAATATCATTATTATTGTTATCATATCTCAGAGATGGTCAGGTTAGCTCCTGCTTATCTCAGTGATAAATAAATATGATAATTAATAATAATTGCCAAATAAAAGGTTTAGCAATGCTTTAAAGTTCACAGAGTATGGACAATCCTTCATTATCCTACTTGTTGAGTGTTCCTGAGTTTCTACCAGGCATTGAGGATCTGGGTAAGTTACACCCAAAACCTGCCTTCCAGGAGTTTGCACTCTCCCAGGAGACACAAGATGAATCAACTTGGGATCAAAGTATATAATGATGGTCACGATGGACTATATTGAGGACTTACTGTTTGCCAAGGACTGGGATAAATGCAAGACACTGGAAATCAGCTCAGACACACAGTTCTCTGTCCAAGAGGAAATAATAACAATAATTATGGTACTTGTTAAGCTCTTACTATGTGCCAAGCACTGTTCTAAGCATAAGGTACTCAGGTTGGACACAGACCCTGTTTTACATGGGGCTCACAGACTTAATCCCCATTTTACGGATGAGGCCATCAAGGCTCAGGCAGGAAAGGTAAGGAAAATAGCTATTTTATCTTCATCCTATAGTTGAAGAAACTGAGGCACAGAAAATTGCCTCTCTTCCTCTAGACTGTAAGCTCACTGTGGGCAGGGTAGGTGTCTGTTATATTGTGTTGTACTCTCCCTAACTCTTAGTATGCAGGGCACACAGTAAGAACTCAATAAATACAATTGATACTGTTGGGTAGGGACTGTCTCTATATGTTGCCAATTTGTACTTCCCAAGCGCTTAGTACAGTGCTCTGCACATAGTAAGCGCTCAATAAATATGATTGATGATGATGATGAATTGCTGGATCAAAGTGACTTGTCCAAGGTCACAGAGCGAGCAAGTGTTGAAGCCAGGAGTAGAAACCAGGTCCCCACCTTCCAGGCCTGAGCTCTTTCCACTAGGCCATGTTTTAATTCTGTAGGAAGCAGATGAATTGGAAATAGAGTTTGAAGATTCAGTGACAGAAAGAAAGAGGGAAATGGTCAGTCCGAGTTTCAACTAAAAAATCCACTTAGCTACCCTCAGAAAGAAGTGAAGATCTACAAAAGCCTTCTGTATTTTCTTCTTCGGAGGCATAAAAACAAAATATTGCTTTGGAAGTTCAGTTCCAATTTTCCAGGTACTCAGAAGAGTTAGAAGCAAAAAGCCCCCCAAAGAATCAGTGGTTTGTGTAAGATTCTGAAATAAAGTCTACGTCTAGCTTCCTCCCCCTTTTGTGATAAGATTGCTAGTCACTACTGAAGATGACTGTTTTCCTTGCAGATTGGAAACTATTTATTTTCTGGATGAGAAAGAGGAGTCCTTTTTCACTCCCACACAGTGTTTTTCTGAAGATGAGGCGATGCGGTTATTGAAGAGGACGTCGACGATGGATGTCTGTACGGTGTATTGTGTGGGTAGGTAGAAGTGTTGTGGGTTTTGTGTTCCAGAGACCGAGTTCTCTGTTGATACTACCAACTCCTCGCTGTCTGGCTAATAGCTACCATTTTCTCCCTGCTCCTACGTGGAACTGGAAGGGGGAGACAGACAATAAAGCAAAACATGTGGTGTCGTCAGAACAAATAGAAATAAAGCTAGGTGCGCCACATTAACAAAATAAATAGAATAGTAAATACGTACAAGTAAAATAGAGTAATAAATAAATGAGGAAATGGAGGCACAGAGAAGTGAAGGGACTTGCCCCAGGTCACACAGCTGACAAGTGGCAGAGGAGGGATTAGAACCCACGACCTGTCCACATGTTTTGCTTTGTTGTCTGTCTCCCCCTTCTAGACTGTAAGCCCACTGTTGGGTAGGGACTGTCTCTATATGTTGCCAACTTGTACTTCCCAAGCTCTTAGTAGAGTGCTCTGCACACAGTAAGCGCTCAATAAATATGATTGAATGAATCATTCAATCACCCCTCATTCACGCCTCACATCCAAGCTCTCTAATTCACCCCTCAAATCCAAGCCATCACCAAAACCTACCGGTCTCAGCTCCACAACATTGCCAAGCTCCGCCCTTTCCTCTCCATCCCAACCGCTACCCTGCTCATTCAAGCTCTCATCCTATCCCGTCTGGACTACTGCATCAGCCTTCTCTCTGATCTCCCATCCTCATGTCTCTTCCCACTTCAATCCATACTTCGTGCTGCTGCCCGGATTGTCTGTCCAGAAACGCGCTAGGCATGTCACTCCCCTCCTCAAAAATCTCCAGTGGCTACCAATCAATCTGCGCATCAGGCAGAAACTCCTCACCCTGGGCTTCAAGGCTGTCCATCACCTCGCCCCCTCCTACCTCACCTCCCTTCTCTCCTTCTCCAGCCCAGCCTGCACCCTCCGCTCCTCCGCCGCTGATCTCCTCACCGTACCTCGTTCTCGCCTGTTCCGCCATCGACCCCCGGCCCACGTCATCCCCCTGGGCCTGGAATGCCCCCAATCCCTCTGCCCATCCGCCAAGCTAGCTCTCTTCCTCCCTTCAAGGCCCTACTGAGAGCTCACCTCCTCCAGGAGGCCTTCCCAGACTGAGCCCCTTCCCTCCTCTCCTCCTCGTCCCCCTCTCCATCCCCCCATCTTATCTCCTTCCCTTCCCCACAGCACCTGTATATATGTATATATGTTTGTACATATTTATTACTCTATTTATTTATTTATTTATTTTACTTGTACATATCTATTCTATTTATTTTATTTTGTTAGTATGTTTGGTTTTGTTCTCTGTCTCCCCCTTTTAGACTGTGAGCCCACTGTTGGGCAGGAACTGTCTCTATATGTTGCCAATTTGTACTTCCCAAGCGCTTAGTACAGTGCTCTACACACAGTAAGCACTCAATAAATGCGATTGATGATGATGATGAATGAATGATTGAATGAATGAACTGTCCTTTCCTCTCCAACTCTGTTGGAGGGTTTTGTCATCTGACAACGCTGCTGTCTTGAGGTCCTCACTGGCCTCCCTGCCTCCGACTTGTCTCCTCCTCAACCTGGAACACACTCTGCTGCCCTGATCCTCTCTCTACAACAACGTTCGGGATATGTCTCTCGTTCATCCATTCAGTTGTATTTATTGAGCGCTTACTGTGTGCAGAACACTGTACTAAGCGCTTGGAAGGTACAATTCAGCAACATGTAGAGACAATCCCTGCCCAACAGTAGGCTCACAGCCTAGAAGGAGAAGACAGACAACAAAACAAAATGAGTAAACAGGTGTCAATAGCATCAAAATAAATAGAATTATAGCTATATGTTAGGTAGGGACTGTCTCTATATGTTGCCAACTTGTACTTCCCAAGCACTTAGTACAGTGCTCTGCACACCGTAAGCGCTCAATAAATACGACTGATTGATTGATCATTAATAAAATAAATGTAGTAATAAATATGTACAAACCTATATACAGGTGTTGTGGGGAGGGGAAGGAGGTAGGGTGGGGGGAAGGGGAGGGAGAGAGGAAGGAGGGGGCTCAGTCTGGGAAGGCTTCCTGGAAGAGGTGAGCTCTCAGTAGGGCTTTGAAGGGGGGAAGAGAGCTAGCTTGGTGGATGTGAGGAGGGAGGGCATTCCGGGCCAGGGAAAGGACGTGGGACTGTCTCTATATGTTGCCAATTTGTACTTCCCAAGCGCTTAGTACAGTGCTCTGCACATAGTAAGCTCTCAATAAATACGATTGATGATGATGATGATGATGACGTGGGCTGGGGGTCGATGGCAGGACAGGTGCGAAGGAGGCCCAGTGAGGATATTAGCGACAGCAGAGGAGTGGAGGGTGCGGGCTGGGATGGAGAAGGAGAAAAGGGAGGTGAGGTAGGAGGGGGCGAGGGGATGGACAGCTTTGAAGCCAATAGTGAGGAGTTTTTGTTTGACATGGAGACTGATAGGCAACCATTGGAGATGACGGATGACAGAGATGACCACTGGGGATGACATGCCCAGAGCGTTTCTCGTATTGATTGAGCCCCTACTGTGTGCAAAGCCCTATACTAAGCCCTTGGAATAGTACAAGAAGCAGTACAAAATAGTGGGTAGGGCACGGGCCTGGGAGTTGGAAGGTTCTAATCCTGGCTCCGCCACTTGTGTGCTGTGGGACGCTGGATGAGTCATTTCACTTCTCTGTGCCTCAGTTCCCTCATCTGTCAAATGGAGATTGAGACTGTGAGCCCCATGTGGGACAGAGACTGTGTCCGACCTGATTTATTTGCATCCATCCCAGCACTTAATAAAGTGACTGGGACATAGTAAGCACTTAACAAATGCAATTATTATTATTACAACATAACAATAAATGGACACATTCCTTGCCCACAACAAGCATACACTGTGCCCATCTCACCAATGACCCCTGGCCCCATGCTGCCTCTGGCCTCTAATCAGACAGACAATGATTTTCTGCCACTTCAAGAGCCTGAGGCCTTCCCTGACTAAGCCCCACTTTTCCTCATCGCCCACTCTCTTCTGCCTTGCTCTGACTCACTCCCTTTGCTCTTCCCTCCCCTCCCAGCCCCACAGCACTTAAATACAGATCTGTCATTTTGTTTATTTGTGTTGATGTCCGTCTCCCCCACTCTAGACTGTAAACTTGTTATGGGCAGGGGATGTCACTGTTTATTGTTGTATTGTACTTTCCCATGTGCTTAGTACAATGCTCTGCACAGGGTAAGTGCTCAATAAATGATTGAATGAATGGAAGGGAGACAGATATTGATGTGAATAAACAGAAATGAATTAAAAATTCCGGAAATAAATTTAAAATACATACAGAAGTGCTCTCACACAAACCATCAGTGGGCATCCGTTACTTTCTGCATCAAGGGGCAAAGCTTTAAGCACTGGTTTTGAGGATGTCTGCCTATCTTCACGATCCCAGCTCTGCCACTTTCATTCATTCCTTCATTCATTCAGTCGTATTTATTGAGCGCTTACTGTGTGCAGAACACTGGACTAAGCGCTTGGAAAGTACAATTCAGCAACATATAGAGACGGTCCCTACCCAACAACGGGCTCACAGTCTAGAAGGGGGGAGACAAACAGCAAAACAAAACAAGTAGACAGGTGTCAATATCATCAAAATAAATAGAATTATAGCTATATAATAATGATGGCATTTATTAAGCGCTTACTATGTGCAAAGCACTGTTCTAAGCACTGGGGGAGATACAAGGTGATCAGGTTGTCCCACGTGGGACTCACAGTCTTAATCCCCATTTTACAGATGAGGTAACTGAGGCCCAGAGAAGTTAAGTGACTTGCCCAAAGTCACACAGCTGACAAGTGGCGGAGGCAGGATTTGAACCCATGACCATTGACTCCAAAGCCCGTGTTCGATCATTAGTAAAATAAATAGAGTAATAAATATGTACTAATATGTACAAGTGCTGTGAGGAGGGGACGAAGGTGGGGATTTGAATGCTGTGTGACCTTTGGCAAGTCACTTCACTTCTCTAGGCCTCGGTTCCCTCCTTTGTAAAATCATCAATCGTATTTATTGAGTGCTTACTATGTGCAGAGCACTGTACTAAGCGCTTGGGAAGTACAAATTGGCAACATATAGAGACAGTCCCTACCCAACAGTGGGCTCACAGTCTAAAATGGGGATTGAGACCGTGAGCTCCATGTGGGACAGGGACTGCATCCAACCCGATTGACTTAGATCCACCCCAGCGCTTAGTACAGTGCCTGGTACATAGTAAGCACTTTACAAATATCACTATTATTTTTAGACTCCATTTCCACAACCCTGGTCTCCTCTCCCTGTCCTGTACCGATTATCATCGTGAACTCTTGATGAAGAAAACTCGTTAGCCACCTAACATGGTGTCATGTTCTTCTTGTCTTTGCCATTCAGATAGGTTGGAAGAAACGGAATTCCAGAGGCCGGAAGAGTCAGGTAAGGCGATGCTTGATTTTTCCTGAGGATCCTGTAGAGAACCTTCTGCGGTGTTTTGGGAGAAGACTGGGGCTGTGAGACGAAGCTTTGAATTCCATGTGGGAGCCAAAGGGCTCCTTCAGGGAGAAGCCATGAGGAAGAGAAATGCTTGCTCCTCATCTGTGAAAATACACCTTGTAACTACGATGCCAAAAGCTACGGGAGATGCATTGTAATAGAATTACAATATAATAATAATAATGGCATTTGTTAAGTACTTACTATATGTAAAGCACTGTTCTAGTGCCGGGGAGGATACAAGGTGATCAGGTTGTCCCACGTGGGGCTCACAGTCTTAATCCTCATTTTACAGATGAGGTAACTGAGGCACAGAGAAGTTAAGTGACTTGCCCAAAGTCGCACAGCTGAAAAGTGGCGGAGCCGGGAAAACCCATGACCTCTGACTCCCAAGCCCATGCTCTTTCCACTGAGCTACACTCCTTCTCTATTACAACGAGAATAGCATGGCTTGGTGAATAATAATAATTATGGTATTTGTTCAGTGCTTACTGTGTGCCAGGCACTGTACTAGCCTCTGGGGTAGATACAAGAATATCAAACTGGACACAGTCCTTGTCCCACCTAGGGCTCAAAATCTCAATCTCTATTTTATCATCATCATCAATCGTATTTATTGAGCGCTTACTATGTGCAGAGCACTGTACTAAGCGCTTGGGAAGTACAAATTGGCAACATATAGAGACAGTCCCTACCCAACAGTAGGCTCACAGTCTAAAAGGGGGAGACAGAGAACAAAACCAAACATACTAACAAATTAAAATAAATAGAATAGATATGTACAGGTAAAATAAATAAATAAATAAATAGAGTAATAAATATGTACAAACATATATACATATATACAGGTGCTGTGGGGAAGGGAAGGAGGTAAGATGGGGGGGATGGAAAGGGGAACGAGGGGGAGAGGAAGGAAGGGGCTCAGTCTGGGAAGGCCTCCTGGAGGAGGTGAGCTCTCAGCAGGGCCTTGAAGGGAGGAAGAGAGCTAGTTTGGCGGATGGGCAGAGGGAGGCCATTCCAGGCCCGGGGGAGGACGTGAGCCGGGGGTCGATGGCGGGACAGGCGAGAGCGAGGTACGGTGAGGAGATCAGCGGTGGAGGAGCGGAGGGTGCGGGCTGGGCTGGAGAAGGACAGAAGGGAGGTGAGGTAGGAGGGGGCGAGGTGATGGACAGCCTTGAAGCCCAGGGTGAGGAGTTTCTGCCTGATGTGCAGATTGATTGGTAGCCACTGGAGATTTTTGAGGAGGGGAGTAATATGCCCAAAGCGTTTCTGGACAAAGATAATCTGGGCAGCAGCATGAAGTATGGATTGAAGTGGAGAGAGACACGAGGATGGGAGATCAGAGAGAAGGCTGATGCAGTAGTCCAGACGGGATAGGATGAGAGCTTGAATGAGCAGGGTAGCGGTTGGGATGGAGAGGAAAGGGCGGATCTTGGCAATGTTGCGGAGCTGAGACCGGCAGGTTTTGGCAGCGGCTTGGATGTGAGGGGTGAATGAGAGAGCGGAGTCGAGGATGACACCAAGGTTGCGGGCTTGTGAGACGGGAAGGATGGTAGTGCCGTCAACAGAGACGGAGACAGAGACAGAGTATTATTTTAATAATAATACTATTAATGTTGGTATGTGTTAAGTGCTTACTGTGTTCCAAGCACTGTTCTAGGTGCTGGCGTAGATACAAGGTAATCAGGTTGTCCCACGTGGGATTCACAGTCTTAATCCCCATTTCACAGGTGAGATACTTTAGGAACAGAGAAGTTGAGTGGCTTGCCCAAGGTCACACAGCAGGCAAGTGGCAGAGCAGGGATTAGAACCCACATCCTCGGACTTCCAAGCCCGGGCTCTTCCCACTAGGCCATGCTGCTTCTCCTATGCTTCTCTTGCTTGCTGTGTGACTTCGGGCAAAGTCACTTCACTTCTCAGGACCTCAATTTCTTTAGTGGTAAAATTCATTCATTCATTCATTCAATCGTATTTATTGAGCGCTTACTGTGTGGAGAGCACTGTACTAAGAGCTTGGGAAGTACAAGTTGGCAACATATAGAGACAGTCCCTACCCAACAGCGGGCTCACAGTCTAGAAGTCTAGACTTCTAAAATGGGGATTCAATCTCTGTTCACCCTCTTACTTAGACTGTGAGCCCCATCTGGGACATGGACTGTGTCTGACCTGATAAGATATCTAATATGCCCCAGCGCTTAGAACAATGCTTGGTAGATACCATTACTATTATTATTTTCATCAACAGGACATGCTCTTGAATATTTTTTCAGTAGTAGGGATAGCTTACTTTAGAATCATTTCCCTCATTCTCTCACCTGCCCCTTGGGCCCAAATGTGCCTCAGATGAGAAGCGTTTCTGATTTTCCAGTTCTTCATTTAATGGCTTAAATATCTCATCCTGGCCGCGTCGTGAGTTAGCTGATCTTCACTCTCCGCAGGTTTCTACTCTTTATTCCCCACGGACTGGTGAGCTGTGATTTTTTTCTCGGGAACCTGTGGGGGTAAAGTCACTTTGGACTCAACTGACAAGAAGAAAAATCCCAAACTACCCTAGAAAATTCAGGCTGCAATGCAAAATTTCAATTTTCTTTTAAGATCCTGGATTTGCCTCCCCTCCTAAGGAACGTTTTCCCTATCCTTTTCTCTGTAGACACCAGAAGAGAGGGAGGGAGAAGTAGTCGGTCAATCGAATTTGAGCACATACTTTGGGCAGAGCACTGTACTAAGCACCTGGGAGAGTACAACACAACAATAAACAGACATATTCTCGGCCCACAATGAGTTGAGAAGCAGCATGGCATAGTGGATAGAGTGTGGGCCTGGGAATCTGAAGGTCATGAGTTCTAATCCTGGCTCTGCCACTTTTCTGCCATGTGATCTTGACTGAGTCACTTCACTGCTCTGTGCCTCAGTTACCTCATCTATCAAATGGGGATGGAGACTGTGAGCCCCACGTGGGACAGGGACTGTGTCCAACCCGATTTGCTTGTATATCCCCCAGCACTTAATCCAGTGCTTGGCACATACTAAGTGCTTAAAATTGCCATAATTATTATAATTTGAGGACAAAAAAATATAGTTGACTTTTTGTGAAAGTGGCAGAGCCGGGATTAGAATCCATGACCTCTGACTCCCGAGCCCGTGCTCTTTCCACTGAGCCATGCTGCTCCTCTGTGATTAAGACTGGGAATTAAGACTGGGGATTAAGATTAAGATTGTAAACCCCACGTGGGACAACCTGATGACGTTGTTTCTACTTCAATGTTTAGAACAGTGCTTGGCACATAGTAAGTGCTTAACAAATACCAACATTATTATTATTAAATAGCATAAAAAAGAAACCAGATTCATTAATCTACTTTAGGACGGGGGTAACTCATATGGGCTTAAATACCCCAGTGAGCTCATTTCATTAGTTCTGTGGGCTTAGTGACAAGATCCCGGGTTTGGGAGTCAGAGGATGTGGGCTCTAATCCTGCTCTTCCACTTGTCTGCTGGGTGATCTTGGGCAAGCTGCTTAACTTCTCTGTGCCTGTTACCTCATTCTCAGTCTCCTTCGTGGGCTCCTCCTCCCCCTCCCATCCCCTTACTGTAGGGGTTCCTCAAGGGTCAGTTCTTGGTCTGCTTCTGTTCTCTATCTACACTCACTCCCTCAGTGAACTCATTCGCTCCCGTGGCTTAAACTATCATCTCTACGCTGATGACACCCAAGTCTACGTCTCCGCCCCTGCTCTCTCTCCCTCCCTTCAGGCTCGGGTCTCCTCCTGCCTTCAGGACATCTCAGTCTGGATGTCTGCCCGCCATCTAAAACTCAGTATGTCTGAGACTGAACTCCTCATCCTCCCTCCCAAACCCTGCCCTCTCCCTGACTTTCCCGTCACTGTAGACGGCACTACCATCCTTCTCATCTCACGAGCCCGCAAACTTGGTGTCATTCTCGACTCCGCTCTCTCGTTCACCCCTCACATCCAATCCGTCACCAAAACCTGCTGGTCTCACCTCCGCAACATCACCAAGATCCGCCCTTTCCTCTCCATCCAAACAGCTACCTTGCTGGTTCAATCTCTCATCCTCTCCCTCCTGGATTACTGCGTCAGCTTCCTCTCTGATCTCCCATCCTCCTGTCTCTCCCCAGTTCAGTCTATACTTCACGCTGCTGCCCGGATCATCTTTGTGCAGAAACGGGGGGCTCATAGTCTTCATCCCCATTTTACAGATGAGGTAACCGAGGCCCAGAAAAATGAAGTGACTTCATCATCATCATCAATCGTATTTATTGAGCGCTTAATATGTGCAGAGCACTGTACTAAGCGCTTGGGAAGTACAAATTGGCAACATATAGAGACAGTCCCTACCCAACAGTGGGCTCACAGTCTAAAAGGGGGAGACTTGCCCAAAGTCACACGGCTGACAATTGGTGGAGTGGAGATTCGAGCCCTTGATCTCTGACTCCAAAGCCCGGGCTTTTTCCACTGAGCCACGCTGCTTCACATGGGGAATGTGAGCCCCATGTGGGACACGAACTCGTCCCACTCGATTAGCTTGTATCTACCTCAGCACTCAGTACAGTACCTGGCACGTAGTAAGCACTTAACAAATGCCATAAATAAAGAAAGAAAGAAAAAGACTTTGAATTCCATCTCCTTGGGCCTTTTTCACCTCCGGGCCTGTTGTGAATTTCAGAAGGCGCAGCTGTAACTGGAAGTCCCGAGTTGAGCGATGTGAAGCGTTTGGTGGCAGAAGCCCTGGACAATTGTGGAAGGGCCAGCCCCACAGAGGAGGCAGACCCGGACCCCCCGTTGGACAGAGATGAGGCCCCGACGGCCAACCAAGACCCCCATTTCTGCGTGAGGCCCGGGGAAAGTGGAGATGGCCCGGAGGGGCTTCACCCGCTGCTGCTGTTCCTGAATCGCGAGGACTTCCAGCCCGGCTTCCGGACCCTGTATGACTTCTCCTCCCCATTCCCGGCGTCGTTGCTCCATGGCTACGCCGACGAGGAGGAGGCAGTCGCTTTCCTCACGGAGGCCCGGGGGGCGGCCAAGAGAGCCAACCTGCCCATGGCCCTGAGCCGCCTCTGCTTCCTCCTGGGGAGAACGTGCCTTAAAAAACTCAAGCTTTCCCAAGCCCGCGTCTATCTGGAGGAGGCCCTGGGAGCCCTGGGGGGGAGCTTCGGCGACCGCTTCCTCGTCGTGGCGGTCTACGCCAACCTGGCCGCCATTTACCTCAAGCAGAAGAACCGGGAGAAATGGGAGCCCGCCTGGGGGAAGGCGGCGGCCCTGCTGATGGGCATCCCGGGGGCCGCCTCCGGCGCCGAAACGGCGTCGGACGTCCTGAGGCGGGCCCTGAAGGGAGCCGTCTGCGGCCGGAGCCGGCCGGCGGAGGCCAGGGCCTGCTTCTTGCTGGCCAAGCACTTCGTGGCCCTGAAGCAGCCGGAAGGCGCCCTGCCCTTCCTGGAGAGGCTGCAGGTCCTGAACGAGGACTTGGGCTTGGGCGGAGGCCCGTTGGCCATCCGCTGCTACTTCCGCCTGGCTGAGGTGTATGCTCTGAGATGCCTGCCCCGACTCACGCTCAGCTGCGTCGAGGTGGCTTCCTCGGGCGACGCCTGCACGCTCTCCGACACGCTGAGAAGCCTAAGCCTGGTCCTCGAGCACACCCCGCAGGGGCGCGGGGCGAGGGACGACGGACGGGCCGCTCCCTCGCAGGCCGCGCGCTACCTCCGGAGAGCTCTCCGCGTCGCCTCAAACCAAGACCACCGGCTCCGTGCCTCCATTTACCTCAGCCTGGCGGGGCTCTACGCCGCCCACGGGAAATACGGGCCGGCCGTGGCCTACACGGCGAAGGCGGCGGAGCCGGACCCGGCCGCGCCCGCCGGGGCCGTCGTGGACCGCCTGGTCTCCCTGGCCTGGCTGTACCTCCTGCGCGGGGAGCCCGCCGCCGCCTCGGTCGTGCTGGCCTCCGTCTTGGACTTCCCGGGCAGCAGCCGGAGGCAGGTCGGCGTCGCCAGCAACATGCGGGCCTTGGCGCTCAAGAGGATGAACCGGACCCGGAGGGCGGCCCGTGGCTACTGCCGAGCCCTGCGGGTGGCCCGGGAGCTGGGCCCGGAGAGGAACCAGGCCGTGGCCCTGGCCAACCTGGGGAGTCTCTGCCTCCGCGTGGATGCCCACCGGCTGGCCGAGAGCTACTACGTGGCGGCGGTCAAGGTGTTCTCCGGCCTGCCGGGCCGTGGCCGGGATTTCTCTCAGGTCCTCCTCCGCCTGGGTCACTATTACACCAGCGGGGCTCACCGGGACAAAGGAAAGTGTTACTACGAGTGGGCATTTCTGGCGGCGCTGGAGTCGGAGGACTTTGAAGGTAAGCCCCCCTTCCCCCCTGCTGCGTGGACTAAAAGATACTCATTCGGTCAGTCATATTTATTGAGCCCTTACCGTGTGCGAAGCACCGTAATAATAACTGAAGCAGCGTGGCTCAATGGAAAGAGCGCGGGCTTTGGAGGCAGAGGTCATGGGTTCAAATCCCAGCCCCCGCCAATTGTCAGCTGTGTGACTTTGGGCAAGTCACTTCACTTCTCTGGGCCTCAACTGTAAAATGGGGATTAAGACTGTGAGCCCCGCCATGGGACAACCTGATCAGTCTGTAACCTCCCCAGCGCTTAGGACAGTGCTTTTAGACTGTGAGCCCACTGTTGGGTAGGGACTGTCTCTATATGTTGCCAACTTGTACTTCCCAAGCGCTTAGTACAGTGCTCTGCACACAATAAGCGCTCAATAAATACGATTGATTGATTGATTGCTTTGCACGTAGTAAGCGCTTAATAAATGCCATTAAAAAAAAAGTCACTTCACTTCTTTGGGCCTCAGTTCCCTCACCTGTAAAATGGGGATTGGGACCGTGAGCCCCACATGGGACAGGGACTGTGTCCAACCCGATTTGCTTATATCCACCCCAGTGCTTAATACAGTGCCTGACAACATGGAAGCACTTAACAAATACCATAATTATTATGATTATTATTAATGGTATTCATTCATTTATATTCAATGAGCATTTACTGTGTGCAGAGCACAATATTAAGCGCTTGGGAGAGTAGAGAAGCAGATTGTCTCCATGGAAAGAGCCTGGGCTTTGGAGTCAGAGGTCATGGGTTCAAACCCTGGCTCCGCCAATTGTCAGCTGTGTGACTTTGGGCAAGTCACTTAACTTCTCTGTGCCTGTTACCTCATTTGTAAAATGGGGATTAAGGCCGTGAGCCCCCCGTGGGGAAAACCTCATCACCTTGTAACCTCCCTAGCACTTAGAACAGTGCTTTGCACATAGTAAGTGCTTAACAAATGCCATTATTATTATAATTCTTACAGTAGAACAATAAACGGGCACATTTCCTGCCCAAAATGAGCTTACAGACTAGGGGGGAGACTATCAGTCAGTCAATTAATGGTGTTACTCTATTTATTTATTTATTTTACTTGTGCATATCTATTCTATTTATTTTATTTTGTTAGTATGTTTGGTTTTGTTCTCTGTCTCCCCCTTTTAGACTGTGAGCCCACTGTTGGGTAGGGACTGTCTCTATATGTTGCCAACTTGTACTTCCCAAGCGCTTAGTACAGTGCTCTGCACTCAGTAAGCGCTCAATAAATATGATTGATGATGATGATAGTAAGTGCAACAGAGCCGGCAGACACTTTCCCTGCCCATAATGAGCGTACTAGGTGACAAGCTCTGGGGAGAGGCAAGATAACAAGATTGGCCACAGCCAAATAGTAAAGAATAGAGGATATCTTATTCACGTTAAAAAGATGAGGAGCAACCTGGCCTAGTGGAAAGAGCTGGGCCTGGCAATCAGAAGAACCTGGGTTCTAATCCCGACTCCACCACTCGACAGCTATGTGACCTTGGGCTAGTCACTTCACTTCTCTGTGGCTCAGTTCCATCATCTGTAAAATGGGGCTTAAGAATGTGTCAATCAATCAATCAATTGTATTTATTGAGCGCTTACTGTGTGCAGAGCACTGTACTAAGTGCTTGGGAGTCCTATGTGGGACAGGGACTGTGTCCAATCCAATTGACTTGTATCTACCCCAGTGCTTAGAATAGCGCCTGGCACATCGTAAGCGCTTAACATATGGAATTTATTTATTCCTACTTAGACTGTGAGTTCTGTGTTGGACAGGGACTGTCTGACCAAATTATCTTGTCTTCTCCAGCATTTAAAACAGTTCTTGCCTAACAGCGTGGCTCAGTGGAAGGGGCCCGGGCTTTGGAGTCAGAGGTCGTGGGTTCGAATCCCAGCTCCACCAATTGTCAGCTGTGTGACTTTGGGCCAGTCACTTAACTTCTCTGGGCCTCAGTTACCTCATCTGTAAAATGGGGATGAAGACTGTGAGCCCCCTGGGGGACAACCTGATCACCTTGTAACCTCCCCAGTGCTTAGAACAGTGCTTTGCACATAGTAAGTGCTTAATAAATGTAATTATTATTATTAGTAGTAGTGGGTAGAGCACAAGCCGTGGAGTCAGAAGGACCTGGGTTCTAATTCTAACTCTGCCACATGTCTGCTCTGTGACCTTACGCAAGTCACTTAACTTCACTGGGCCTCAGTTACCTCATCTGTAAAATGGAATTAAGAGTGTGAGCCCCACGTGGGACAGGGACTGTGTCCAACCTGATTAACTTGTATCTACCCCAGTTCATAGAGCAGTGCTTGGCACCTACTAAACTCTTAACAAGGACTGTTATTATTATTATTATTATTATTATTATTATTACAAATACCACTATGTTGGGGAACAGTGTGGTTTAGTGGTTAGAGCCTGGGCCTGGGAGTTAGAAGCTCATGGGTTCTAATCCCAGTTCTGCTGCTTGTTTGCTGTGTGGCCTTGGGAAAGTCACTTCACTTCTCTGGGCCTCATCCATAAAATGGGGACTAAGAATGTGAGCCCTGTGTGGGACAGGGACTGTGTCCAACCTGATTTGCTTGTATCCACCCCAGCATTTAGTACAGTGCCTGGCACATAGTAAGCGCTTAACAAATACCACTAGTGTTAATAATAATAATAATAATAATAATAATAATAATAATAATAATAATGGCATTTATAAAGTGCTTACTATGTGCAAATCACTGTTCTAAGCACTGAGGAGGTTACAAGGAGATCAGGGGGGCTCCCAGTCTTAATCCCCATTTTACAGATGAGGGAACTGAGGCCCAGAGAATAATAATAATAATAATAATAATGGCATTTATTAAGCGCTTGCTATGTGCAAAGCACTGTTCTAAGTGCTGGCGAGGTTACAAGGTGATCAGGTCATCCCACGGGGGGCTCCCAGTCCCAATCCCCATTCTACAGATGAGGTCACTGAGGACCAGAGAAGTGAAGCGACTCACCCAGTCACACAGCTGACCACTGGTGAAGCCGGGATTAGAACCCATGACCTCTGACCCCAAAGCCCGGGCTCTTTCCACTGAGCAGCCCCAACCATGTAGGACTCACAGTCCAAGCAGGAAGAAGAAAACCACAATCTTTATTATGACTATGATTATTACCATTATATGGGGAAACTGAGGCCCAGTGACTCTTCCGAGGTCGCACAAC
Source organism: Tachyglossus aculeatus (assembly GCF_015852505.1). Lineage (NCBI taxonomy): Eukaryota > Metazoa > Chordata > Mammalia > Monotremata > Tachyglossidae > Tachyglossus > Tachyglossus aculeatus. Next base: position 5,594,604 of record NC_052069.1, on the reverse strand, counting down.
AGCCCAGTGGTCGAGTCGGGATCAGAACCGAGCTTTCCTGTCTTCTTGTCCCGTGTCATTCATTCATTCTTTCAATCGTATTTATTGAGCGCTTACTGTGTGCAGAGCACTGTACTAAGCGTGTCCTTTCCCTTCGACACTTTGGCCCCCTTTGCTCAGAAGAATCAGACCATGTCCCTTTTCTTCTAATCCTTAGCAGTTGGGGGATTGTGACCTGAGAATGACGATGATGATGGTATTCGTTAAGCGCTTTCTATGTGCCAAGCACTGTTCTAAGCATTGGGAATTGGAAATGGAGCTTTCTGTTGTTAACAGCAGCTGAGGTGGCTCTGGTTATTACAAGGGCTTCAGCAATCAATCAATCAATCATATTTATTGAGCGCTTACTATGTGCAGAGCACTGTACTGTTCAGCAATGAGACCGAAATAATAATTATGGTACTCATTTAGTACTTACTAGGTGCCAAGCACTGTTCTAAGCACTGGGGTAGATACGAGTAAATCATTTTGGACACGGTCCCTAGTCCACCTGGGGATCACCATCTTAATCCCCATTTACAGATGGAGGAACTGAGGCCCAGAGAAATGAAGTGACTTGTGTAAAATCACGTAGCAGACATGTGGTGGAGCTGGGATTATTCCTTCAATCTTATTTACTGAGCGCTTACTGTGCGCAGAGCACTGTACTAAGCGCTTGGAAAGTACAATTCAGCAACAAATAGAGACCATCCCTGCCCAACAATGGGCTCATAGTCTAGAGGATTAGAACCCATGATCTTCTGACTCCCAGGGTCATTCATTCAATCATATTTATTGAGCACTTACTGTGTGCAGAGCACTGTACTAAGCGCTTGGGAAGTACAAGTTGGCAACATATAGAGACAGTCCCTACCCAACAGTGGGCTCACAGTCTAGAAGTCTAGGGTCTATCCACTATGCCTGCCGCTTCCCTTATATGTGTTAAGCACTTACTATGTGCCGGTCACTGTACTAAGCGCTGGGGTGGATACAAGCAAATTGGGTTGGGCGCAGCCCCTGTCCATCATGGGGCTCACAATATTAACCCCATTTGACAGATGAGCGTGGCTCAGTGGAAAGAGCCCGTGCTTGTGAGTCAGAGGTAATGGGTTCTAATCCCGGCTCTGCCACATGTCTGCTGTGTGACCTTGGGCAAGTCACTTAACTTCTCTGAGCCTCAGTTACCTCATCTGTAAAATGGGGAGGAAGCCTGTGAGCCCCACGTGGGAAAACCTGATAATAATAATAATAATAATAATAATAATAATAATAATAATGGCATTTATTAAGCACTTACTATGTGCAAAGCACTGTTCTAAGTGCTGGGGAGGTTACAGTTATATCAGTCTTAATCCCCAGTTTCCAGATGAGGTCACTGAGGCCCAGAGAAGTTAAGTGACTTGCCCAAAGGCACACAGCTGACAATTAGCAGAGCCAGGATTCGAACCTTGAGCCGACTCCAAAACCATGTTATTTCCACTGAGCCACGCTGCTTCTCTAACCTGATCACCTTGTATCCCCCCAGCACATAGAACAGTGCTTCGCAAATAGTAAGCGCTTAACAAATGCCATCATCATCATCATCATGAGGCCACTGAGGCACAGGTAAGTGAAGTGATTTGTCCAAGGCCACACAGCAGACAAGTGGCGGAGCCGGGATTAGAACCCATGATCTTCTGACTCCCAAATCTGGGATTTAGCCACTGCTCCGGGCTGCTTTTTGTACTGAGAACTCTACGAAGCCCTTCGGGAATTACAATACAATTGAAGAAGCAGTGACCCAATGGAAAGAGCCTGGGAGTCAGAGGACCTGGGTTCTAATCCCAGCTCTGCCACTGTTCTGCTGTGGGACCTTGGGCAAGTCGCCTCACTTCTCTGGGCCTCGATTCCCTCATCTCTAAAGCAGGAATTAAGCTGTGAGCCCCACATGGGGTGTTGATTTATTTCTCTTATTTGTATTAATGTCTCTCTCCCCCCTCTAGGCTGTAGTCTCATTTTGGCAGGAAATGTCTGTTCTATTCTACTCTCCCAAGGGCTTAGTACAGTGCTCTGCACACAGTAAGCACTCAAGCATGACTGACTGACTGACAACATAATAATAATGATGGCATTTATTAAGCTCTTACTATGTGCTTTGCATAGGGGTACAAGGTAATCAGGTTGTCCCACGGGGGGCTCACAGGCTTCATCCCCATTTTACAGATGAGAGAACCGAGGCCCGGAGAAATGAAGTGATTTGCCCGAAGTCACACAGCTGACTATTGGCGGAGCCGGGATTTGAGCCCATGACCTCTGACTCCAAAGCCCGGGCTCTTTCCACTGAGCCACGCTGCTTCTCCTAAGGGACCGATCTCTCATCCTCTCCCGACTGGATTACTGCATCAGCGTCTTGTCTGATCTCCCATCCTCCTGTCTCTCCCCACTTCAATCTATACTTCACGCTGCTGCCCGGATCATCTTTGTGCAGAAACGCTCTGGGCATGTTACTCCCATCCTCAAAAATTCCAGTGGCTACCAACCAACCTATGCATCAGGCAAAAACTCCTCACTCTCGGCTTCAAGGCTGTCCATCATCTCGCCCCCTCCTACGTCACCTCCCTTCTTTCCTTCTCCAGCCCAGCCCACACCTTCTGCTCCTCTGCCGCCGCTAACCTCCTCACTGGGCCTCCTTCTTGCCTGTCCCGCTGTCGACCCCCAGCCCACATCCTCCCCCTGGCCTGGAATGCCCTCCCTCCGCACATCTGCCAAGCTAGCTCTCTTCCTCCCTTCAAATCCCTACTGAGAGCTCACCTCTTCCAGGAGGCCTTCCCAGACTGAGCCCCCTCCTTCCTCTCCCTCTTCTCCCCCCCCCCCGTTACCTCCTTCCCCTTCCCACAGAACCTGTATATACGTATATATGTTTGTACATATTTATTACTCTATTTATTTTGCTAGTACATACTTATTCTATTTATTTTATTTTGTTAATATGTTTTGTTTAGTTGTCTGTCTCCCCCTTCTGGACTGTGAGTCCATTGTTGGGTAGGGACTGTCTGTGTATGTTGCCAACTTGTACTTCCCAAGTGCTTAGTACAGTGCACTGTACACAGTAAACGCTCAATAAATACGATTGAATGAATGAATGACCATATCCCTTAGGATTCATTCATTCATTCATTCATTCAATCGAATTTGAGTGCTTACTGTGTGCAGATTCATTCATTCATTCATTCAATCATATTTATTGAGTGCTTACTGTGTGCAGAGCACTGTACTAAGCACTTGGAAAGTACAAGTCTGCAACATATAGAGACAGTCCCTACCAAACGACGGGCTCACAGTCTAGAAGGGGGGAGACTGACAACAAAAGAAGTAGACAGGCATCAGTAGCATAATAATAGCAGGAGACTGTAAGCTAATTGTGGGAGGGAATGTTTGCTTATTGTTCTCTTGACCTCTCCCAAGCGTTTAGTCCAGTGCTCTGCACATAGTAAGTGCTCAGTAAATAGTATTGACTGACTGACTCTGTTTTTCTCCCCCCAGGCCAACTCCAAGCTCTCCGTCGCCTCTGCCACTTCTACAGTGTCCTGTCTCCCAACGAAGCCCAGTGTCTCATCTACAACGAGTGTCAGCTGGCCCTGGCCAGGAAGACGTCCAATAAGGAGCTGGAGGGGCAGCTATTGGAAACCATCAGTCAGCTTTACCTCTCCTTAGGCACTGAAAGGTGAGAAGCGCGGAATCCATCGCAAGGCCTGGTGGATGGAGGCCGGCCTTGGGAGTCCAAAAGGCCTGGGTTCTAATTCTGGCTCTGCCATTTGTCTGCTGTGTGACCTTAGGCAAGTCACATCACTTCTCTGAGCCTCAGTTCCCTCATCTATCAAATGGGGATGAAGACTGTGAGCCCCACATGGGACAACCTGATTACCTTGACTCTACCCCAGAGTTTAGGACAGTGCTTGACGCATAGTAAGTGCTTAAGAAATACAGTCATCATTATCATCAACAGGAAATGTGTTCAACATGATTAACTTCTGTCTATCCCAGTGCTTAGGACAGTGTTTGGCACCGCGTATGCACTAAACACATACCATAATCAATGCGTCCAGTCTACCCCAGTGCTTAATATAGTCCCTGGTGTGTGGTAAGCACTTAAAAACTATTGAAAAAGAAAAGAATGGGTTGAGTTTGTCAGCTAGCAGGGCCTGAAGCGGTGAGCCCAAACTCTCTGAAGGAGGTTGTGAGGCCTAATGATAAAAGCAGAGAGCTGGGAGTCAGGATACCTGGGTTCTATTCCTGTCTCTGCCACTGCCAGGCAAGTCACTTCATCTCTGTGGACCTCAGTTGCCTTGTCTGTAAAATGGACGTAAGATGCCAGCTCTCCCTACCTCTTAAATTGTGAATCCTATTTGGGAGAGTCTTTTTGATCTCAATCAATAGTATTCATCGAACTCATCCTCTAAACACATAGATGCCCATCCTCTCTCTGATAATTAATAATAATAATAATAATGATGGTATTTGTTAAGCGCTTACTATGTGCAAAGCACTGTTCTAAGTGCTGGGGAGATACAAGGTGATCAGGTTGTCCCACGTGGGGCTCACAGTCTTAATCCCCATTTTACAGATGAGGTAACTGAGGCCCAGAGAAGTTAAGTGACTTGCCCACAGTCACACAGCTGACAAGTGGTGGAGTCGGGATTTGAACCCATGACCTCTGACTCCAAAGCCTGTGCCCTTTCCACGGAGCCACGCTGCTTCTCTAATTGGTGTTTGGTGTTTGTTAAGTGCTTACTATGTGCCAAGCACTGTTCTAAGCACTGGGGTTGATACAAGGTAATCAGCTGGGGCTCACAATCTTAATCCATTTTACAGATGAGGTAACTGAGGTACAGAGAAGTGAAGTGGCTCGCCCTAGGTGTCACAGCGGAAAAGTGGAGGTGCCGGAATTAGAATCCATGACCTCTGACTCCCAAGCCCGGGCTCTTTTCACTGATCCACATAGATGATGACTCTTCCCACCTTCCAAGCCTTATTGAAGGCCCATCTCCTCCAAGAAGCCTTCCCTGACTAAACCTCCCTTTCCCCTTCTCCCACTCTCTTCTGCGTCACCCTGACTTGCTCCCTTTATCCATTCCCCTCCCAGCCCTACACCACTTATCTCCCTATCTGCAACTTATTTATTTCTATTAATGTCTGCCTCCTCCTCTCTAGACTGTCAGTTCATTGTGGGCAGGGAATATCTGTTATATTGTTCTATTGTACTCCCCTAAGCACTTAGTACGGTGCTCTGCACATGGTAAGTGCTCAATGAATATGATTGATTCCCCACAGCATTTACGTACACGTCTTTATAATCAGTCACTTGATCTACCTGTAATTTATTTTAATGTCTGTCTCTACTGCTACAATGGAAGCTCCTGGAAGGCAGGGATTGATTATTTTACTCCCTTAAGGGCTTTGAACAGTGCTCTGCACACAGCAAGTGGTTAATAAACCTCCCTGATTCTTGAGTACCTACAGAGCTCTGCGCTATACTAAACGCTTGGGAGAATATGATCAAATAAGTAGATCCAGTAGGGTTCTCTCTGTGAATGTCCTCAAGTAAGTGCTTAATAGATGCTATCATCATCATTATTATTAGGCCTTCCCAGACTGAGCCCCCCTTTTCGTCTCCTCCTCCCCATCCCCCCTGCCCTACCTCCTTCCCCTCCCCACAGCACTTGTATATATTTGTACAGATTTATTACTCTATTTTACTTGTACGTATTTACTATTCTATTTATTTTGTTAATGATGTGCATTTAGCTGTAATTCTACTTGTTCTGATGATTCTGACACCTATCTATGTTTTGTTTTGTTGTCTGTCTCCCCTTTCTAGAGGTAACTGAGGCCCAGAGCAGTGAAGTGACTCGCCCAAAGTCACACAGCCGACAAGTCCCATCCCCCCTGCCTTACCTCCTTCCCCTCCCCTCAGCACCTGCATATATGTATACATGTTTGTACATATTTATTACTCTATTTATTTATTTAATTTTGTTAATATGTTTTGTTTTGTTGTCTGTCTCCCCCTTCTAGACTGTGATCCCGCTGTTGGGTAGGGACCATCTCTATATGTTGCCAACTTGTACTTCCCAAGCGCTTAGTACAGTGCTCTGCACACAGTAAGTGCTCAATAAATACGATTGAATGAATGAATGAATGAATGCGAGCCCGTTGTCGGGTAGGGACCGTCTCTATATGTTGCCAACTTGTACTTCCCAAGCGCTTAGTACAGTGCTCTGCACACAGTAAACGCTCAATGAATACGATGGAATGAATGAGTTTCAGATCACTAAAGGCACCTGGACTATGATCCATCAATCATATTTATTGAGCGTTTACTATGTGAATTAACAGTAATAAATGTGGTATTTGTTATGCCCCTACTAGGTTTCAGGCAGTGCCTGTCACTGTTTTAAACACTGGGGTAACTAGAAGGTAATTGGGTTGGGCACAGTCCTTGTCCCACAGAGACCCACACACAGATTCATTCATTCAATCATATTTATTTAGCGTTTACTGTGTGCAGAGCACTGTACTAAGCACTTGGGAAGTACAAGTTGGCAACATCTAGAGACGGTCCCTCCCCAACAACCAGCTCACAGCCTAGAAGGGGGAGACAGGCAACAAAACAAACATGTGGACAGGAACAAAGAGAATTAAAGCTAAATTCATTCAATCATATTTACTGAGTGCTTACTGTGTGCAGAGCACTGTACTAAGTGCTTGCACTGTACTAAATGCACATCATTAAAAAAATAGAATAGTAAATATGTACAAGTAAAATAAATAGAGTAGTTAATCTGTACAAACATACAGGTGCTGTGGGGAGGGGAAGGAGGCAGGGCGGTGGGGTGGGGAGGCGGAAAGGAAAAGGGGGTTCAGTGTGGGAAGGCCTCTTGGAGGAGGTGAGCTCTCAGTAGGGCTTTGAAGGGAGGAAGAGAGCTAGCTTGGCAGATGTGTGGAGGGAGGGAGGGAGAAGCAGCTTGGCTCAGTGGAAAGTGCATGGGCTTTGGAGTCAGAGGTCATGGGTTCCAATCCTGACTCTGCCACATGTCTGCTGTGTGACCTTGGGCAAGTCACTTAGCTTCTCTGAGCCTCAGTTCCCTCATCTGTAAAATGGGGATTAAGACTGTGAGCCCCACCTTGTATCCCCTCCCAGTGCTTAGAACAGTGCTTTGCACCTTGTACACACTTAACAAATGCCATCATCATTATTATTCCAGGCCAGGGGGAGGACGTGGGCCAGGGGTCGATGGCAGGAAAGGAAGAAGGAGGCCCAGTGAGGAGGTTAGCAGCGGCAGAGGAGCGGAGGGTGCGGGCTGGGATGGAGAAGGAGAGAAGGGAGGGAAGGGAGGAGGGGGCGAGGGGTTGGACAGCCTTGAAGCCCAGGGTGAGGAGTTTCTGCTTCATGCATAGGTTGACGATTGGGAGAACTGAGGCTCAGAGAAGTGAAGTGACTTCCTCACTGTCCCACAGGAGAAAAGTGGAGGAGCCAGAATTAGAACCCACGATCTTCTGAATCCCAGGCCTGGTCTTTATCCACTAGGCCACGCTGCTTCTCTGTAATTATGGTATTTAAGTGTTTATTAAGTGGCAGGCACTGGGGTAGATACAAGCAAATCACGTTGGGCACAGTCCCTGTTCCACATGGGGCTCCCAGTCTCAATCCCCATTTTACAGATGAAATAACTGAGGCACGGAGAAGTGAAGTGACTTGCCCAAGGTCACCCAGCAGACAAGCGGCAGAGCTGAAATTAGAACCCATGATCTGACTCCGAGGCCCCGGCTGTAGACACTGAACTAGGCACTTGGGAGAGAACAATACAACAGAGGTAGTAGACACATTCCCTGTACACAAGGAGCATATGGTCTAGACGGGGAGAGAGACAGAAAAAGAAAGGAAGGAAGAAAGAAAGGGAGAAAGGAAGGAAAAGAGAAAGGAAGGAAGAGAGAGAAAGGGAAAGAGAGAAAGAAAAAAGACAGAGAAAGAGAGAAGGAAAGAGAGAAGAGAAGGAGAGAAAGAGAGAAGGGAAGGAGAGAAAGAGAGAGAGAAAGAGAGAGAGAGAAAGAGAGAAAGAGAGAAAGAAAGAAAGAAAGAAAGAGAAAGAGAAAGAAAGTAAGAAAGAGAAGGAAAGAGAAAGAAAGAAAGAAAAAGAAAGAAAGAAGGAAAGAAAGAAAGAAAGAAAGAAAGAAAGAAAGAAAGAAAGAAAGAAAGAAGGAAAGAAGGAAAGAATTAAATTACAGATCTGGGCCTCTAAGTGCTGTGCGGCTAAGGGAGGGGGGGTGAATAAAAGGTGAAAATCCAAGTGTAATTTTCATATCATCCTTGAATGAGGAAGCAGTGCTGCCTAGTGGCTAGAGCCTGGGCCTGGTACTCAGAAGGACTGGGGTTCAAATCCCAGCTCAGTCACGTGTCAGCTGTCTGACCTTGGGCCAGTCACTTCACTTCTCTGTGCCTCAATCACCTCATCTGTAAAATAAGGATGAAGACTGTGAGCCCCATGTGGGACATGATGAGCCTGTAGTAATAATAATAATAATAATGTAGGTATTTGCTAAGCGCTTACTATAATGATAATAATAATAATGATAGCATTTATTAAGTGCTTACTATGTGCCAAGCACTGTTCTAAGTGCTGGGGTAGATACATGGTGATCAGGTTGTTCCACGTGGGGCTCACAGCCTTCATCCCCATTTGACATATGAGGTAACTGAGGCCCAGAGAAGTTAAGTGACTTGTCCAAGGTCACACAGCTGACAAGTGGCAGAGCCGGGATTAGAATCCATGATCTCTGACTCCCAAGAGCCCGGGCTCTTTCCACTAAGCCACGCTGCTTGTATCTACTCCAGCATTTAGTACAGGGCCTGGCACACAGTAGGCGCATAACAAATCAATCAATCAATCAATTGCATTTATTGAGCACTTACTGTGTGCAGAGCACTGTACTAAGCGCTTGGGAAGTACAGGTTGGCAACATATAGAGACAGTCCCTACCCAACAGTGGGCTCACAGTCTCAAAAGTGGGCTCACAGTCTAAAATATCATTAAAAAAATTAATTTAATCACCAGAAATCGAATAGCTCCTTGCAATAAAGGGAAGTTATCAACCTGCACTTAGAGGAGGGGATTTTATCTCCTGCAGACAAGAGGCCTTTCTTCTGCCCAGAAATGCAAATACCTCATTAATCAATTGCACTTATTCATTCATTCATTCGTTCATTCATCCAATTGTATTTATTGAGCGCTTACTGTGTGCAGAGCACTGTACTAAGCGCTTGGGAGGTACAAGTCGGCCGCTTACTATTTCGGCCGATTACTATGTCACCCGCTTACTATGTGCAAGGCACTGTACTAAGCGTTTGGGAGAGCACAGAACAACAGAGTTAGCAGATACATTCCCTGCTCAGAATGAGTTTACAGTCTAGAGAGGGTTCCCCCACCTCTAGACTGTAAGCTGGTTGTGGGCAGGGATTGTTTCTATTTGTTGCTGTATTGTACTTTCCAAGCACTTAGTACAGTGCTCTGCACACAGTAAGCGTTCCATAAATATGACTGAATGAATGAATAAATGGTGAACCTCATAATCATCATCAATCGTATTTATTGAGCGCTTACTATGTGCAGAGCACTGTACTAAGCGCTTGGGAAGTACAAATTGGCAACATATAGAGACAGTCCCTACCCAACAGTGGGCTCACAGTCTAGAAGGGGGAGACAGAGAACAAAACAAAACATAGTAACAGAATAAAATAGATAGAATAAAAATGTACAAGTAAAATAGAGTAATAAGTACGTACAAACATATATACATATATACAGGTACTGTGGGGAAGGGAAGGAGGTAAGGCGGGGGGGATGGAGAGGGGGAGGAGGGGGATACGAGACAATTGGGTTGGATTCAGTTTCTGACCCACATAGAGCTCACAGTATTAATCCCCACCTTGCAGTTGGGGTAACTGAGGCACAGAGAAGTGAAGTAACCTCCCAAAGAGCTCACTGCAAACCAGTGGCAGAGCCAGGATTCGGCCCATGTTCTATCTGCTATGCTGTGCTATTTCTCCCCTTCGCTCGGGCCATGAAATCAGGGGGCCAACCAAAGAGTACTAAAGGAAGTAGATTTTCCCAAAGGAAATTATGTGGACTGCGTTAATAAATTCCCAACATCCATATATTAAAAAACAGTAATGATAATTTTAAAAACCCAACACAATATAGTTACCGGACCAAAGGGTAATGAAAATGTAGGTCACTAAGATTTCGGATTAGGTTTTTTGGTGAGTGCATTTGAAAACGTTTCATCCTCTTCAGCAATAAGGCATTTTGGGCTAATTTAACCATCAGCTATTATTGATGCTAAGTAGAACTGCCATTATCTATTCTAAAAATAATTTGTACAGAGGAGCAGTGTGGTCTAGTGGGTAGTGCATGTGCTTGGGAGTCACAAGGACCTGGGTTCTAATCCCGCCTCTGCCAGTTGTCTGCTGTCTGACCTTGGGTAAGTCACTCCACCTCTCCGGGACTCAGCTCCCCATCTGCAAAATGGGGATGGAGAAGTGAGCCCCTCGTGGGACAGGGACTGTGTCCAACCTGATTAGCCTGTATCTAGAGAAGCAGTGTGGCTCAGTGGAAAGAGCACAGGCTGAGTCGTCAGAGGTCATGGGTTCTAATCCCGGCTCCGCCACTTGTCAGCTGTGTGACCTTGGGCAAGTCACTTCACTTCTCTGGACCTCAGTTTCCTCATCTGGAAAATGGGGACCAAGACTGTGAGCCCCATGTGGGACAACCTTGATTACCCTGTATCCCCCCCCAGGGTTTAGAACAGTGCTTGGCACATAGAAAGCAGTTAACAAATACCAATATTATTATTATTATTGTTATTATTATTATTATCATTATTATTGCCCCAGCACTTAGAACAGTGTTGGGCACGTAGTAAGCATTTAACAAATACCACACTAGTAATAATAATAATATTTGATGAGTGTTTAACGTGTGCCAAGCACTGTTCTAAACACTGGGGAGGTTACAAGGTGATCAGGTTGCCCCACAGGGGGCTCATAGTCTTCATCCCCATTTTCCAGATGAGGGAACTGAGGCCAGAGAAGTGAAGTGACTTGCCCAAAGTCACACAGCTGACGATTAGCAGAGCAGGGATTTGAACCCTTGACCTCTGACTCCAAAGCTCAGGCTCTTACCACTGAGCCACGCTGCTTCTCATTTGAGAGCTTTCCTAGGTTTTCTAGAGTGTAAGCTCATTTAGGGCAGGGAACATGTCGACCCACGCTCTTGCACTGTACTTTCCGAAGCGCTTAGTTCAGTGTTGTGTACAATGAACACCATCGATATGATGAGACAAAATTAGTCTGTGTACCCTGCCATCTTCACAAGGGATGTGGCAATCCTCAATAACCTGAACAGATAATTGTGGTATTTGAGCACTTGCCAAGCGCCAAACACTGTTCTAAGCGCTGGGGTAGATACAAGTTAATCAAGGTTAATCTTTTAGACTGTGAGCCCACTGTTGGGTAGGGACTGTCTCTATATGTTGCCAATTTGTACTTCCCAAGCGCTTAGTACAGTGCTCTGCACACAGTAAGCGCTCAATAAATACGATTGATGATGATGAAGGTGGACACAGTCCCTGTCCCACGTGGGGCTCACAGTCTTAGTCTAACCCCCTCACTGGGCCTCGTTCTCGCCTGTCCCGCCATCGACCCCCGGCCCCCCGTCCTCCCCCTGGCCTGGAATGCCCTCCCTCCCTCCGCACATCATCATCATCATCATCAATCGCATTTATTGAGCGCTTACTGTGTGCAGAGCACTGTACTAAGCGCTTGGGAAGTACAAGTTGGCAACATATAGAGACAGTCCCTACCCAACAGTGGGCTCACAGTCTAAAAGGGGGAGACAGAACAAAACCAAACATACTAACAAAATAAAATAAATAGAATAGATAGGTACAAGTAAAATAAATAAATAAATAAATAAATAAATAAATAGAGTAACAAATATGTACAAACATATATGCATATATACAGGTGCAGTGGGGAAGGGAAGGAGGTAAGATGGGGGGATGGAGAGGGGGGCGAGGGGGAGAGGAAGGAAGGGGCTCAGTCTGGGAAGGCCTCCTGGAGTAGGTGAGCTCTCAGTAGGGCCAAACATCCACCAAACTTGCTCTCTTCCTCCCTTCAAAGCCCTACTGAGAGCTCACCTCCTCCAGGAGGCCTTCCCACACTGAGCCCCCTTTGTCCTCTCTCCTCCGCATCCCCCCCGTCCTCCCTCCTTCCCCTTCCCACAGCACCTGTATATATGTCCGTACAGATTTATTACTCTATTTATTTTACTTGTATTCATTTTATTCATTCTATTCCTTTTATTTTGTTAATATGTGTTGTTCTGTTGTCTGTCTCCCGGATTTTGGATTCAGAGATCATGGGTTCAAATCTCAGCTCCACCAATTGTCAGCTGTGTGACTTTGGGCAAGTCACTTCACTTCTCTGGGCCTCAGTTATCTCATCTGTAAAATGGGGATGAAGACTGTTAGCCCCCCGTGGGACAACCTGATCACCTTGTAACCTTCCCAGCAATTAGAACAGTGCTTTGCACATAGTAAGCGCTTAATAAATGCCATTATTATTATTATTACTATAATACAGGTGGTAGACATGGTCCCTGCCCACAACAAGCTTACAGTCTTATTGTGTTGGATCTGTACCCTATAAGTACTTGATATTAGCCCCCGAAAAGCAGAGTTTTAATAATTTGGGAAGCAGCACTGCCTAGTGTTAAGAGCATTTTGAAGACCGGAGTTCTACTCCTACCTCTGCCACCAGCCTGCTGTGTGGCCATGGCCCAGTTACTTAACCTCTCTAGCCCTTCTTTTCCTCATCTGCAGAATGGGGATAAGAAAGCGAGCCTCATAGGCGTTCGATCTGATAAACCTTGGATCTACCCCGGTGCTTAGCAGAGAGCAAATACTGGATAAATGTCCTAATTGTGGCATAGTGGCTAGAGCCCGGGCCTGAGCGTCTGAAGGTCATGGGTTCTAATCTCGGATCTGCCACTTGTCTGCTGTGTGACCTTGGGCAAATCACTTCTCCGTGCCCCAGTTACCTCATCTGTAAAATGGGGGTTGAGACTGTGAGCCCCACATGGGACAAAGGGACCATGTCCCATCTGATTTTCTTGTGTCCACCCCAGCGCTTAGTACAGTGCTTGACAAATAATGAACACTTAACAAATACTATTATTATTATTACTGTTATTATTACAACTATTGCAAGTATAGATATTTTAGACACATGTAACCGCTCTCTTTTCAGGGCTTACAGATCTGCTCTTGAGTATACCAAACGAAGTCTGGGAATATTTATAGACCTTCAGAAGAAGGAAAAGGAAGCATACGCATGGCTTCAGGCTGGGAAGATCTATTATATTCTGAGACAGAACGAATTAGTAGATTTGTACATTCAGGTATGTTGACTTTACCTATCAATCAATCGATGGGATTTACTGAGCACTTACTGTGTGCAGAGCACTGCATTTGGGAGCGCACAGTACAACAGAATTAGCGAACATGGTTCCCTACCATAACGGGCTTACATTCTAGAGGGGGAGGCATTATTAAAGATCAATAATATATAGCATCTCATTGAAAGATCTGTACATAAGCATGTTAGCTACGGATGGCTGAGGTCACAGCCATGGGAGCTGTGTGGAGAATGACTGTGGATAGGGTGAGAGAGAATAAATATTTTGTTCGTAGAAGGGGTTGTTCATCATATTTATTACTCTATTTATTTTACTTGTACATATCTATTCTATTTATTTTATTTTGTTAGTATGCTTGGTTTTGTTCTCTGTCTCCCCCTTTTAGACTGTGAGCCCACTGTTGGGTAGGGACTGTCTCTATATGTTGCCAACTTGTACTTCCCAAGCGCTTAGTACAGTGCTCTGCACACAGTAAGCGCTCAAATACGATTGATTGATTGATCTGCAGCTTTGACCATTCAAACCAACAGAGCTCTGTCAGTCGATCTTATTTGTTGAGCGATTGCTGTGTGCAGAGCATTGTACTAAGCGCTTGGGAGAGTACAATACAACAATAATCACACATTCCCTCACCACAGTGAGCTCTCCCCAGGCGGAATCCAGACAAGGGGACTGTACCTCTTGCAGGTTTTTCCTAGAGAAGCTGGGATTTCTCTTGTTCTCTTCCCACGGGCCTCTGGAGCCAGGTTCCACTCAACTACAATGTGGGATGGGAAGGAGCCAAGATGGGAAAAAAAAAAAAAGCCAAGCTCTTTTTCCATTATTATCTGAAGCTCAACTTTTCTCTTCCAATCCTGCCCTGACTTAAAAATGATAATAGTAATAATAACTATGGTATTTGTTAAGCACTTACTATATGCCAAGCACTGTTCTAAGCACTGGAGTAGATATGTGATAATCAAGTTGTCCCATGTGGGGCTCACAGACCATTTTAAAGATGGAGTAACTGTGGCGCAGAGAGGTTGTGACTTGCCCAAGGTCACACAGCAGACTAGTGGCAGAGCAGGATTAGAACCCACATCCTCTGACTCCCATGCCCCAGGTTCTTAATAATAATAATGATGGTATTTGTTAAACGCTTACTATATGCCAAGCACTGTTCTAAGCGCTGGGGTAGATTCAAGGTGATCAGGTTGTTCCACACGGGGCTCACAGTCTTAATCTGTGTGGCTCAGTGGAAAGAGCCCGGGCTTGGGAGCCAGAGGTCATGGGTTCTAATGCCGGCTCCGCCACTTGTCAGCTTTGAGCAAGTCACTTAACTTCTCTGGGCCTCAGTGACCTCATCTGTTAAATGGGGATTAAGACTGTGAGCCCCACGTGGGACAGCCTGCTGACCTTGTATCCCCCCCACCCGCCCAGAATTTAGAAGAGTGCTTCACACAAAGAAAGCGCTTAACAAATCCCATCATTATTGTGATTAATCCCCATTTTACAGATGAGATAACTGAGGCACAGAGAAGTTAAGGGCTCTTGCCACTAGGCCATGCTGCTTGGCATTTTGAGTCTCATTCCCCTCACCATTATCCAACTACACTTCCATGCTCCCTCCCCTCACCCTCTGACTTCCTCTTGAAGGACACTTTGGCCAACAATTTAACAGACAAGAGGGTCTTCTCTTCTAGGCTTATCATGGTGCCATTGTCTATTTTAAGATTTCAGATGTAAGGTTGGTCAAACTTTGTGTCTAGCTGCCACTGAAAACTGAGATTCTTGGATGATGCTGGCCTCTGATCTCGTTGCTCATAGAATGTGTATTACCCAGAAGAGGAAAACAATATAGATACACTCCATGAATCAGTAGCTATTTTATGTCTGGAGCTGGCTCTATTCATGGCGATATAGATCTCACCTTGCAGATTCTGTGCCTATTTCAGTTCTTTCCTAGAAAAGCTGGGATTTCATTCATTCAATCGTATTTATTGAGCACTTACTGTGTGCAGAGCACTGTGTTAAGCGCTTGGGAAGTACAAGTTGCCAACATATAGAGATGGTCTCTACCCAACAACAGGCTCACAGTCTAGAAGAATGTAGGATGGGAAAAATTCTATTTATAAAAATTAAAAAGAGGCAAACCAAGGATTTCTCTTAATGGTAGTGATGGCATTTGTTAAGCACTTACTGTGTTTCAGGAACTGTACTAAGCACTGGGGTGGGTACAAGCAAATCAGGTTGGACACAGTCCCTGTACCTCATAGGGCTCACAGTCTTGATCCCCATTTTACAGATGAGGTAACTGAGGCCCAGAGAAGTGAAGTGACTTGCCCAAGGTCCCACAGCAGACAAGTTCCACAGCCGGGCCCATACTCTTTCCATTAGGCCTTGCTGCTTTTCACAATAATTATGGTATTTGTTAAGCACTTACTATATGTGCTCTGCACACAGTAAGCGCTCAATAAATATGATTGATTGATTGATGTGCCAGGCACTGTACTAAACGCTGGGGTGGGTACAAATAAATTGGGTTGGAACACAGTCCCTGTCCCACGTGGGGCTCACAGTCTTATGAGAGTCTTATGAGAAGCAGTGTGGCTCAATGGAAAGAGCAAGGGCTTGGGATTCAGAGGTCATGGGTTCAAATCCCGGCTCCACCGCTTGTCAGCTGTGTGACTTTGGGCAAGTCACTTAACTTCTCTGTGCCTCAGTTACCTCATCTGTAAAATGGGGATTAAGATTGTGAGCCCCACATGGGCCAACTTGATCACCTTGTATTTTCCCCAGCGCTTGGAACAGTGCTCTGCACATTAGTAAGCACTTAACAAATACCAAAATTATTATTATTATTATCCCCATTTTACAGATGAGGGAAGTGAGGCCCAGAGAAGTGACGTGACTTGCCCTAGGTCACATGGCAGAAAAGTGGCAGAGCTGGGATTAGAATCCATGACCTTCTGGATCCCAGGCCCGGGATCTATCCACTTCGCCTCGTTGCTTCCCTTGTTGTGTTCCCGTAGGGCTCTGGGGCCAGGTTCCTACCAACTAGAATGTAGGATGGGAATGAGTCAAGTCAAAAAAGCCAAGCCAAGGATTTCTCTTTCGGCCATTCACTCATTCAATCGTACTTATTGAGCACTTACTGTGTGCAGAGCAGTGTACTAAGTGCTTGGAAAGTACAATTCAGCAACAGATAGAGACAATCCCTGCCCACAACAGGCTCACAGTCTAGAAGGGAGGAGATCTGTTCTGTTCCCGGAGGCCTCAGGGCCCAGGTCGTATCCAACTAGAAGGTAGGATGGGAGAGGACAACAGAAAGAAAACCCAACCCCTATCCTCAAGGAGATTATACTCTAATGGGGAAGAAAAACACAGCGCTCTTTTAGGCAGGAGGAAATAAGACAGTGGAAAGATGGACGGGGAAGCAGCGTGGCTTAGTGGCTAGAGACCGGGCATGACAGTCAGAAGGACCTGTGTTCTAATCCTGCCTCCACCACATAGCTCTCTGCATACAGTGCTCTGCACACAGTAAGTGCTCAATAAATACGATTGAATATCTGCCGTGGGATCCTGGAGAAGTCACTTCACTTTCCTGTGCCTCAGTTCCCTCATCTGTAAAATGGGGATTAAGAGTGTGAGCCCCATGTGAGACAGGGACCATGTCCAACCCAATTTTCTTGTATCTACCCTAATGCTTAGTACAGTGCCTGGCACAAAGCACTTAACAAAGACTACTATTATTATTATTATTATTATTATTGTTGTTGTTGTTGTTGTTATTAATGTTATTGTTATTAATAACACTGTTTGGCACATAATAAGCACTTATCAAGTATTATTATTATTATATTAATGCCTGTTTACTTGTTCTGATGTGTATATATCTATAATTCTATTTATTTATATTGATGCTATTGATGCCACTTTACTTGTTTTGATGTCTGTCTCCCCGCTTCTAGATTACGAGCCCACTGTGGACAGGGATTGTCTCTTTGTTGCTGACTTGTACGATCCAAGCACTTCTTATAGTGCTCCATACACAGTAAACGCTCAATAAATTCATTCAATCATATTAACTGAGCTCTTACTGTGTTCAGAGCACCGTCATAAGTGCTTGGAAAGTACAATAAATATGACTGAATGAGTGAATAAACAAATTAACAGGAGTTTAAAT
The DNA here is from genome assembly GCF_015852505.1 of Tachyglossus aculeatus. NCBI lineage: Eukaryota > Metazoa > Chordata > Mammalia > Monotremata > Tachyglossidae > Tachyglossus > Tachyglossus aculeatus. The sequence goes on along the minus strand of NC_052069.1, from coordinate 5,576,907 downwards.
CAAAGTAGGCGGCGGCGGCGGCGGGGACAGAACATCTCCAAGGGTTGTGAGGGCTGAAGTGCCGGTTGAAAGGCCGGGATTTTGGGAGAGACTTTGGGGAAGCTAAAGGGGAAGGTTCACGGGCTGGGAGTCTCTGAGCTCCTGGGTTTTCCGCACTGAGAGAAGATCTCTCCTTTCAGGTGGCACAAGAAGCGGCTCTGTACACGGGCGATCCCGAGACGGGGGCACGGCTGTTCGAGGCGGCCGGAGACATCTTCTTCAACGGCCCTTGGGAGAGAGAAAAGGCCGTGTCATTCTACAGGGTCAGTCGTTGCCTCGTGTTAATGGTGTGGGGGGATTTGTTCAGCGCTCACTCTGTGCCCAGCATTCTGCTAAGCACTGGGCCAGATTATCATTCTTACTATTATTATTATTGTACTTGTTAAGCACTTGATATGTGCCAAGCGCTGTTCTAAGCGCTAGGTTAGATACAAGTTAATCAGGTGGGACACAGACCCTGTGTGACATGGGGCTCACCCTCTGAATCTCCATTTTACAGTTGAGGGAACTGAGGCCCAGAGAATAATAATCATTCATTACCAAGAACCTCGTTCTCGCCTGTCCCACCATCGACCCCCGGCCCACATCCTCCCCCTGTCCTGGAATGGCCTCCCTCTGCCCATCCGCCAAGCTAGCTCTCTTCCTCCCTTCAAAGCCCTACTGAGAGCTCACCTCCTCCAGGAGGCCTTCCCAGACTGAGCCCCCTCCTTCTTCTCCCCCTCCTCCCCCTCCCCATCCACCCCGCCTTACCTCCTTCCCCTCCCCACAGCACCTGTATATACATTTGTACATATTTATTATTCTATTTTACTTGTACATATTTGCTATTCTATTTATTTTATTTTTTTAATATGTTTTGTTTTGTTGTCTGTCTCCCCCTTCTAGATTGTGAGCCCGCTGTTGGGTAAGGACCGTCTCTATATGTTGCCAACTTGTACTTCCCAAGCACTTAGTACAGTGCTCTGCACACAGTAAGCACTCAATAAAAATGATTGAATGAATTTACGGTATTTGTTAAGCACTTACTATGTGCCAGGCACTGTACTAAGCGCGGGGGTGGATGAGATCAAATCGGGTTGGACACAGTCCCCGTCCCACGTGGGGCTCACAGTCTCCATCCCCATTTTACAGATGAGGGAACTGAGGCACAGAAAAGTGAAGTGATGTCACACAGCAGACAGATGGTGGAGTCAGGATTAGAACTCATGACCTTCTGACTCCCAGGCCTGGGCTCTAGCCACTAAACCACGCTGCTTCTCTATGAGATATAATAATAATAATAATAATAATAATGGCATTTATTAAGCGCTTACTATGTGCAAAGCACTGTTCTAAGTGCTGGGGAGGTTACAAGGTGATCAGGTTGTCCCACGGGGGGCTCACAGTCTTAATCCCCATTTTACAGATGAGGGAACTGAGGCACAGAGAAGTGAAGTGACTTGCCTAAAGTCACACAGCTGACAATTGGCAGAGTCGGGATTTGAACCCATGATCCCGACTCCAAAGCCCGTGCTCTTTCTACTGAGCCACACTGCTTCTCTATGATATGAGAGAATCAGGTTGGACACAGACCCCCATCCCACGGGGGACTCACGGTCTCAGTGGGAGAGAGAACGGGGATCGAACCCCCATTTTACAGACAAGAAGACTGAGACCCAGAGAACTTGTGATCGGCCCAAGGTCACACAGCAGGCTTGTGGCAGATCTTGGATTAAAATCTGGGACCTTCCATTCCCAATTCCGTGCTCTTTCCACTAGGCTACTCTGCCTCCCCTATTACCCTGTTTAAGAACAGGTTTTGGGGTTTTTATTTTTTTTTAATGGCATTCATTAAAATGAGGCCCTGAACTAAGCACTGGGGTAGATATAAGATAAGATATATCTCTTATATAAAATATAAGAGAAGCAGTGTGGCTCAATGGAAAGAGCATGGGCTTGGGAGCCAAAGGTCACGGGTTCTAATCCTGACTCTGCCACTTGTCAGCTGTGTGACTTTGGGAAAGTCACTTCTTCTCTGGGCCTCAATTCCCTCATCTGTCAAATGGGGATTAAAACTGTGAGCCCCACATGGGACAACCTGGTCACCCAGTGCTTAGAACAGTGCTTCACACATAGTAAGCGCTTAACAAATGCCATTGTTGTTATTATTATATAAACTATTCCAGTTGGAGACAGTACCTGTCCCACATGGGTCTCAGAATATTAATCCCCATTTTACAGCTGAGGTAACGGAGGCACAGAGAAGTTAAGTGATTTGCCCAAGGTCACACAAAAGACATGTGGCAGAGCCAGGATTAGAACCCACATCCGCTGACTCCAAGGTCCACACTTTCATTCATTCATTCAATCGTATTTATTGAGCGCTTACTGTGTGCAGAGCACTGGACTAAGCACTTGAGAAGTACAAGTTGGCAACATATAGATATGGTCCCTACCCAACAGCGGGCTCACAGTCTGGAAGGGGGAGACAGACAACAAAACAAAACATATTAATAAAATAAAATGAATAGAATAAATAAGTACAAGTAAAATAAATAAAGAGTAATAAATATGTACATACATATATACACACTTCTTCCACTAGGCCCATACTGCTTCCCTGAGTCCCCACAGGGGATGAATCAGTCTGCTGGGTGACCTTGGGCAATTCACTTCACTTCTCAGTTCCTCAGTTACCTCAGCTGTAAAATGGGGATTAAGACTGTGAGCCCCACGTGGGACTTGACCTGTGTCCAACCTAATTAGCTTTTCAGTCATTTATTCGGTTGTTCATTCACTCATTCATTCATTCAATCGTATTTATTGAGCGCTTACTGTGTGCAGAGCACTGGACTAAGCACTTGGGAAGTACAAGTTGGCAACATATAGAGACGGCCACTACCTAACAGCGGGCTCACAGTCTAGAAGGGGGAGACAGACAACAAAACGAAACGTATTAACAAAATAAAATAAATAGAATAAATATGTACAAATAAAATAGAGTAATAAATACGTACAAACATATATACATATATAGAGGTGTTGTGGAGGAGGAAGGAGGTAAGGCAGGGAGGATGGGGAGGGCGAGGAGGGGGCTCAGTGTGGGAAGGCCTCCTGGAGGAGGTGAGCTCTCAGTAGGGCTATGAAGGGAGGACGAGAGCTAGCTTGGCGAATGTGCAGAGGGAGGGCATTCCAATCAATCAATCAATCAATTGTATTTATTGAGTGCTTACTGTATGCAGAGCACTGTACTAAGTGCTTGGGAAGTACAAGTTGGCAACATCTAGAGACAGTCCCTACCCAACAATGGGCTCACAGTCTAAAACGGGGAGACAGAGAATGAAACCAAACATACTAACAGAATAAAATAAATAGAATAGATATATACAAGTAAAATAAATAGAGTAATAAATATGTACAAACACATATACATATATACAGGTGCTGTGGGGAAGGGAAGGAGGTAAGATGGGGAGATGGAGAGGGAGACGAGGGGGAGAGGAAGGGGAATGCCTTACCTCCTTCCCCTCCCCACAGCACCTGTATATATGTATATATGTTTGTACATATTTATCACTCTATTTTATTTGTACATATTCTATTTATTTTATTTTGAGCGCTTACTGTGTGCACAGCATTGCGCGCATTTAGCTTTAATTCTATTTGTTCTGACGACTTGATACCTATCCCCATGTTTTGTTTTGTTCTCTGTCTCCCCCTTCTAGACCGTGAGCCCACTGTTGGGTAGGGACTGTCTCTATATGTTGCCAACTTGTACTTCCCAAGCACTTAGTACAGTGCTCTGCACACAGTAAGCGCTCAATAAATACGATTGAATGAATGAAAGTAGTGTTACGAGTCAGCCCTCTGTTCCCAGAAAGAGGGGTAGTTGGGAAGACTCAACTACCAACGTGCTGATCCATTTATCTGTAAGGGACGGGGCTTTTGAGCCTCTCTGCCAACAGGCTGTGTCTGCAAATTGTTTCAGGACAAGGCTCTGCCGCTGGTCGTGGGGATCGGAGACAGAGAGGCCGAGCTGCGGCTCTGCAACAAACTGGTGGAACTGTTGCTTTCCCTGAAGGCTCATGGGGAATGCCTGGAATTCGCCCAAACATCTCTGGCCCTCAGCGTGAGCCTGGGTAAGTACCAAGACCAGACGTGGCCCTGCTACCAATCAATCTGCGCATCAGGCAGAAACTCCTCACCCTGGGCTTCAAGGCTGTCCATCCCCTCGCCCCCTCCTACCTCACCTCCTTTCTCTCCTTCTACAGCCCAGTCCGCACCCTCCGTTCTTCCACCGCTCACCTCCTCACCGTACCTCGCTCTCGCCTGTCCCGCCATCGACCCCCGGCCCACGTCCTCCCCCGGGCCTGGAATGCCCCCAATCCCTCTGCCCATCCACCAAGCTAGCTCTCTTCCTCCCTTCAAGGCCCTATTGAGAGCTTACCTCCTCCAGGAGGCCTTCCCAGATTGAGCCCCTTCCTTCCTCTCCCCCTCATCCCCCTCTCCATCCCCCCCATCTTACCTCCTTCCCTTCCCCACAGCACCTGTATATATGTATATATGTTTGTACATATTTATTACTCTATTTTACTTGTACATATCTATTCTATTTATTTTATTTTGTTAGTATGTTTGGTTTTGTTCTCTGTCTCCCCCTTTTAGACTGTGAGTCCACTGTTGGGTAGGGACCGTCTCTATATGTTGCCAATTTGTACTTCCCAAGCGCTTAGTACAGTGCTCTGCACACAGTAAGCGCTCAATAAATACGATTGATGATGATGATGATGATCCGTTAGAAGAGCAGCGTGTCCTCAGGCACAGAAAAAACCCAGGCCTTGGTGTTCTCATCCCGCCTCCGACTCCTCTCTGCTGGGTGACCTTGGGTGAGGCGCTTCTCTGGGCCTCGGTTCCCTCATCTGTCAAATAATCATGATAATAATAATTGTGGTATCTGTTAAACGGCTACAATGTGCCACACACTGTACTAAGTGCTAGGGTAGATAAGTGGGTTGGACACAGTCCCCGTCCCACATAGGGCTGGGTAGGGACCGTCTCTATAGGTTGCCAATTTGTGCTTCCCAAGCACTTAGTACAGTGCTCTGCACTCAGTAAGCACTCCATAAATTCATTCATTCATTCAATCATATTTATTGTAAAATGGGGATGAAGACTGTGAGCCCCACGTGGGACAACCTGATTACCTTGTATCTACCCCAGCACTTAGAACAGTGCTTGGCACATAGTAAGCACTTAACAAATGCCATTATTATTAAGTGCTTAGTACAGTGCTCTGCACATAGTAAGCTCTCAATAAATACGATTGATGATTTATTGAGTGCTTACTGTACTGTACTAAGCGCTTGGGAAGTACAGCTACAATACAAATGCAATAAATATGATTGAATGAACAGGGCTCACAGGCTTAATCCCCACTTTGCAGATGAGGGAACTGAGGCCCACAGAAGCGAAGTGACTTGCCCAAGGTCATACAGCAGATAAGTGGTGGAGCTGGAATTCGAACCCAGGTCCTTCTGACTCTCAGGCCTGGACTCCAGGCTCTAAGCCTCTGTCCTCTCAAATGGGGATTAAGGCTTGGAGCCCCATGTGGGACAGGGACTGTGTCCAAACCATAATGACTTGTATCCACTACGGAGCTTAGAACAGTTCTTGGCCCATAGTAAGCGCTTAACAAGGACCATTATTACTATTCTTATTGTATAATCAATAGGATTCCAGGACTTCCTCTGAACTAAGCGCTTGGCAGACAAAAACGGGCAGTAGACACAATCCCTGCCTCAAGGAGTTTACAGCCTTATCAGGAAAATGCAGAAGGATATTTTGGGGTTGAGAGATTTAAAACAGAACTTCCTGAGCACCTAAATGCTCTTCTATTTAGCAGTTGGGAGAGTGTAGTAGGATTAGGAGGCATAATCCCTGCCCACAAGGAGCTTCCAGTTTAGAGGAGATTGACATTCATTCATTCAATCATATTTATTGAGCGCTTACTGTGTGCAGAGCACTGGACTAAGCACTTGGGAAGTACAAATCAGCGACATATAAAGACAGTCCCTACCCAACAACGGGCTCACAGTCTAAAAGGGGGAGACAGACAACAAAACAAAACATGTGGACGGGTGTCAATGCCATCAGAATAAATAGAATTATAGCTATTTAAATCACCGAGGAGTTGAGGAAGAAGTGCCCCATGACATCACTTGGATTAGAAAGCAATGGGAAGATGAGGGGGGCTGTCTTCCCCTAATACAGATCTGGTCTGATAGACTGCAAGAAGTGCAATAATAATAATAATAATAATGGCATTTGTTAAGCGTTTAATAATAATAATAATGATGGTATTTGTTAAGAGCTTACGATGTGCAAAGCCCTTTTCTAAGCACTGGGGTAGATACAAGGTGATCAGGATGTCCCACGTGGGGCTCACAGTCTTAGTCCCCATTTTTACAGATGAGGTAACTGAGGCACAGAGAAGTTACGTGACTTGCCCAAAGTCACACAGCTGACAAGTGATGGAGCCGGGATTCGAACCCATGACCTCTGACTCCAAAGCCCATGCTCTTTCCACTAAGCCACACTGCTTACTATGTGCAAAGCACTGTTCTAAGCACTGGGGAGGCTACAAGGTGATGAGGTCGTCCCATGTGGGGCTTACAGTCTTCATCCCCATTTTACAGAGGAGGTAACTGAGGCACAGAGAAGTGAAGTGACTTACCCAAAGTCACACAGCTGACAAGTGGTGAAGCTGGGATTTGAACCCATGACCTCTGACTCCAAAGCCCGGGCTTTTTCCATTGAGCCACACTGCTTCGGCATTTGTTAAGCACTTACTTTGTGCCAGACACTGTACTAAGCGCTGGGGTGGGGACTGTTTCTATATGTTGCCAACTTGTACTTCCCAAGAGCTTAGTACAGTGCTCTGCACACAGTAAGTGCTCAATAAACACAATTGATGATGAAGTTGGACACAGTCCCTGTCCCACGAGGGGCTCAGTCTTATGCCCATTTACAGATGAGGGAACTGAGGCCCAGAGAAGTGAAGTGACTTGCCCAAGATTGGCCTGGGGGCATTTGGTGGAGGAGGAAATTCATGAGCAGGTGCGGAATGTTGGTTTGGATGGTTCAGTATCCCACTTTCCTGTGTCAGAGGCCCCTTATAATAATAATAATATTAATTAATAATAATGTGGCTTTAGTGAGAGGGAGTGTGAGTCCGAAGGACCTGGTTTCTAATCCCAGCTCCTCCACTTATCTGCTGTGTGGTCTTGGGGAAGTCACTTCACTTCCCTGTGCCTCAGTTCCCTCATCTGTAAAATGGGAAGATGAGGGGGGCTGTCTTCCCCTAATACAGATCTGTAAAATGTAATTAATCAGTTAAGATTGAGCCCCATGTGGGACAGGGACTGTGTCCAAACCGATTACCTTGTATCTACCCTAGTGCTTGGTACAGTGCCTGGCACCTAGTAAGTGCTCAACACCCATTATTATTATTATTATTATTATTATTATTATTATTATTATTATTATTATTATTATTCTGCCACTATAGTAGCCATTGGAAAAGAGACAAGTTTATCAGATTGGGCACAGTCTCTGTCCCACATGGGGCTCACAGTTTAAGTAGGAGAGACAACAGGCACTGAATCCCCATTTTATAGATTCATTCATCCATTAAATCATATTTATTGAGCACTTACTGTGTGCAGAGCACTGTACTAAGCGCTTGGAAAGTAAAATTCGGGAACAGATAGAGACAACCCCTACCCAACAACAGGCTCTCAGTCGAGAAGAAACCAAGTGACTTGCCCGAGGTCACTCAGCTAGCAAGTGGCAGAGTCAGGATTAGAACCCAGGTCCTCTGACTCCCTCATTCATTCAATCGTATTTATTGAGCGCTTACTGTGTGCAGAGCACTGTACTAAGCGCTTGGGAAGTGCAAGTTGGCAACATATAGAGACGGTCCCTCCCCCAACCCCGTCAGGGCTGGGTTCTTTCCACTGGGCCTCCAGACGCCGCCTTGGGAAGCAGCGGGCCTGAACCCAGGCCTCGGAGTCCCAGACTGAGCCCCCTTTTTCCTCTCTTCCTCCCCATCCCCCCGACCCTACTTCCTTCCCCTCCCCACAACACCTGTCTATATGTCTGTACAGATTTATTACTCTATTTATTTTCCTTGTACATATTTACTATTCTATTTTGTTAATGATGTGCATCTTGCTTTATTTCTATTTATTGTGATGACTTGACACCTGTCCACATGTCTTGTTTCGTTGTCCGTCTCCCCCTTCTAGACTGTGAGCCCGTTGTTGGGTAAGGACCGTCTCTATATGTTGCCGACTTGTACTCCCCAGGCGCTTAATCCAGTGCTCTGCGCGCAGTAAGCGCTCAATAAATACAATTGAATGAATGAATGAGTCAGAAGGTCATGAGTTCTAATCCCGAATGAGTCAGAAGGTCATGAGTTCTAATCCCGGCTCCGCCACTTGTCTGCTATGATGATGATGATGGCATTTATTAAGCGCTTACCATATGCAAAGCACTGTTCTAAGCGCTGGGGAGGTTACGAGGTGATCAGGTTGTCCCACGGGGGGCTCACAGTCTTCATCCCCATTTTACAGATGAGGCCCAGAGAAGTTAAGTGACTTGCCCAAAGTCACACAGCTGGCAATTGGCGGAGCCGGGATTTGAACCCATGACCTCTGACTCCAATGCCCGTGCTCTTTTCCGTTGAGCCACGCTGCTTCTCCCAAGTCCAAGTGGCCTTAGGCAAGTCACTTCACTTCTCTGGGCCTCAATTCCCTCAACTGTAAAATGGAGATTGACTGTGAGCCCCACGTGGGACAGGGACTGTGTCCAACTTGAATTGCTTGTGTCCACCCCGGTGCTTGGTACAGTGCCTGACAGCATAGGAAGTGCTTAACAAATATCATCATTATTATTATTATTATTAGCAGACCTGGATGTGACCAGTCTCTACGTGTGGTTCCGTCCCTTTGCCAGGTGACCAGCTGAACGAGAGGGTGGCCTATCACAGACTGGCAGCTGCCAACCGCCGCCTGGGTCACAGCGAGCTGGCCGAGCACTTCTACCTCAAGGCGCTCTCTCTCTGCTCCTCCCCGCTGCAGTTCGACGAGGAAACCCTCTATTATGTCAGGGTCTACCTCATCCTGGGAGACATCATATTCTACGACCTGAAGGTCAGGACATCTCTCCCCCCGGCCGACCCCAGGGCCCTCCTCTTCCGAGCCATCTGCTTCCCACAACGGGAATGCCGGAGCAGTCCATCCATAGGACTATTTCTGGGGCACTCACTGCTTACAGAACACTGTAAAAAAAAAAATTGATAGCATTTATTAAGCGCTTACTATGTGCAAAGCACTGTTCTAAGCACCCGGGAGGTTACGAGGTGATCAGGTTGTCCCACTGGGGTCTCACAGTCTTCATCCCCATTTTACAGAGGAGGTAACTGAGGCGCAGAGAAGTTAAGTGACTTGCCCAAAGTCACACAGCTGACAAGTGGCGGAGCTGGGATATACTGTACTGAGCGCTTGGGAGAGGACAACAGGACAGAGTGGGTAGGATGCCATCCCTGCCCGCAAGGAGTTTGCAGTCTACGGGAGAGGACAACAGGACAGAGTGGGTAGGATGCCATCCCTGCCCGCAAGGAGTTTGCAGTCTACAGGGGGAGGCTATAGTCATCTTTTAGACTGTGAGCCCACTGTTGGGTAGGGACTGTCTCTATATGTTGCCAACTTGTACTTCCCAAGCGCTTAGTACAGTGCTCTGCACACAGTAAGCGCTCAATAAATACGATTGATGATGATGATCAAAGTAGATTAGGGGGAGGGAGGGAATGTCTTGAGCTGCAAAACTTTCTCCTCCTCACCCTCCTCAGTCAGACGGTCATTTTATTTATTGAGCGCTGACTGTGTGCAGAGAACTGTACTAAGCGCTTGGGACAGTCTGTTCTAACAATATAACAGAAATATAGACTGTGAGCCCATTGTTGAGTAGGGGCCATCTCTACATGTTGCCGACTTGTACTTTCCAAGTGCTTAGTACAGTACTCGGCACACAGTAAGCACTCAATATGATTGAATGAATGTATTCCCTACCGACAGTGAGCTTACAGTCTAGACGAGGGTCCCTTTCCTCTTCCTTCTCCCCCTCTTCTCCTCCTCCTCCTTTCCTCTCCTTCTTCTCTTTTTCTCCTCCTCCTCCTTCCTCCTCCTTCCTCCCTCCTCTTCCCCCTGCTTCTTCCCTTTTCTCCTCCTTCTGTCCTCCATTCTTCTCTTCCTCCTCCTCCTCCTCCTTCCCCTTCCTCCCCTTCCTCCTTTCTCCTCCTCCTCCTTCTTCCCCTCTCCTCCTCCTCCTTCCCCCTCCTTCTCCTCCTCCTCCTTTCTCACTCCTCTTCTACCTCCTTGCCCTCCTCCGCCTCCTTCTTTTCTCCCCCTCCTCCCCCGCCTTCTTTCCTCCTCTTCCACCTCTTTCATCCTCCTCCTCCTTCTCTTTTCCCCCCCTTCCTCCTCCTCCTTCCCCCTCCTTCTCCTCTTTTCCTCCTCCTCCTTTCTCACTCCTCTTCTACCTCCTTGCCCTCCTCCACCTCCTTCTTTCCTCCTCCTCCTCCTTCTTTCCTCCTCTTCCACCTCTTTCATCCTCCTCCTCCTTCTCTTTTCCCCCTCTTCCTCCTCCTCCTTCCCCCTCCTTCTTCTTTTCCTCCTCCTCCTTTCTTCCTCCTCTTCTACCTCCTTCCCCTCCTCCCCCTCCCCCTTCTCCCCCTCCTCCTCTCCCTCCTCCTCCTCCTCCCCTCCTCCTCCTTTTTCTCCTTTCCTCCTCCTCCCCCTCTTTCTTCCTTTTTCCTCCTCCTTTCCCTTCTCCCCTCCTTCTCCTCCCTTCCTCTCCCCCTCCCCCTCCTTCTATTTTCCTCCTCCTCCTTTCCCTCCTCCCCCCTTATCCCCCTCCTCCTCTCCTCCTCCTCCTCCTCCTCCTTTTTCTCCTTTCCCCTTCCTCCCCCTCCCCCTTCCCTTTTCTTCCTCCTCCTCCTTTTTCTCCTTTCCTCCTCCTCCCCCTCCTTCCCTTTTCTTCCTCCTCCTCCTTTTTCTCCTTTCCTCCTCCTTCTCCCCATCCTCCTCCTCCCCCTCCTTCTTCCCCCTCCTCCTCCTCCCCTCCTTCTCCTCCCTTCCTCCTCCCCCTCCTTCTTCCCTTTTCCTCCTCCTCCTCCCCCTCCTCCCCTCCTTCTCCTCCCTTCCTCCTCCCCCTCCTCCTTCTCCCCCTCCTCCCCTTCTCTCCCTCCTCCTCCTTCTCTCCCTCTTCTCTCCCTCCTCCTCCCCCTCCTTGTTCCCCCTTTCTCCTCCTTCTCCCCCTCATCGTCGTCCTCCTCCCCCTGCTCTCCTTCCCTTTTCCCTTTTCCTCCTCCCCCTCCTTCCTCCCCTTTCCTCCCCCTCCCTCCCCCTCCTCCTCTCTTTTTCTCCTTTTTCTCCTTTCCTCCTCCCCCCTTTCCTCCCCTTTCCTCCCGTGGGCAGGAGGAGCCCGTTGGGGCCGGGAGCGCAGCGCCCCCTGGCGGCCGAAGCCTTACAGCGCCAAGCCCCGGTTGGTGTTCAGGGTGTGCCGAGTGAGCGCTCACTGGGTGCGCAGCACTGGGCTAAGCGTCGACAGGAGCGCACACTAGGACGGAATGGTGGACCCCGTCTCTGCCCTCGAGCAGTTGACAGCCTCTGCTGAAAAAGCAGAGATCAATCTGCTGCGTGGCCTTGGGCAAGCCATTTGACTTCTCTAGGCCTCAGTTCCCTCATCTGGAAAATGGGGATGGAGACTGGGAGCCCCACGGGGGACAGGGACTGGGTCCAACCCTATTGGCTCGTATCCACCCCAGCGCTTTGTACAGTGCCTGGCACATAGTAAGCGCTTAACAAGTACCTTGTATCTCCTGCAGCGCTCAGAACAGTGCTTGGCACATAGTAAGCGCTTAACAACTATCATCATCATCAAGTACCACAACTATTATCATTATTATTATTAGATCAGGGTTCAGCCTGAGAAGCAGCGTGGCTCAGTGGAAAGGGCCCGGGCTTGGGAGTCAGAGGTCACGGGTTCTAATCCTGGCTCCGCCATTTGTCAGCTGTGAGACTTAGGGCAAGTCACTTCTTCTCTGGGCCTCAGTTCCCTCATCTGGAAAATGGGGAATAGGACTGTGAGCCCCACGTGGGACAACCTGATCACCTTGTATCTACCCCAGCGCTTAGAACAGTGCTTGGCACATAGTAAACACTTAGCAAATGCCATCATTATTACTATTATTCAGCTGAGTCGGACCAAGGAATTGCGGGATGGGGGTGGGAGGTGAGGTTGGAAGTCTAGCGGGAGTCTCCAGAGACCAGCCCTGGTCAAGGGAAATTATAATAATAATAATGTTGGTATTTGTTAAGCGCTTACTATGTGCCAAGAACTGTTCTAAGCACTGGAGGGGGGTACAAGGTAATCAAGGTTGCCCCACGTGGGCCTCACAGTCTTAATCCCCATTTTCCAGATGAGGTCACTGAGGCACAGAGAAGTTAAATGACTTGTCCAAGGTCACACAGCTGACAAGTGGCAGAGCCTGGATTAGAACCCATGACCTCTGGCTCCCAAGACCGGGCTCTTTCCACTGAGCCATGCTGCTTCTCTAATAGAGCAGCCTGGGAGTCAGAAGGTTATGCCACATGGGGCTCGCAATCTGAGGGAGAACTGGTATTGAATCCCCATTTTGCAGATGAGGGAACTGAGGCACAGACAAGTGAAGTGACTTGCCCACAGTCACACTTCAGGTACATGGTAGAGCCGGAATTAGAACCCAGGTCCTCTGACTCCCAGGCGTGGGAATTTCTGGCTACTTATTCCAGAGACAAGCATTGCGGCCTAGTGGAAAGAGTCCAGGACTGGCAGTCAGAGGACCTGGGTTCTAATCCCAGCTCCACTACATCTCTACTGAGTGACCTTGGGCAAGCCACTTCACTTTTTTACACCTCAGTTCCCTCATCTGTAAAATGGGGATTAGGACTGTGAGCCCCATGTGGGACAGGGACTGTTTTCAACCTGATTATCTGATTATTTTATATCTACCCCACCATTTAGTACAATGCTTGGCACGTAGTAAGTGCTTAACAAATACCACAATCATCATTATTATCATTATTATTTCCCTTAGACTGTGAGCCCCATGCGGGACAGGAAAGGTATCCAAATGATCAACTTCATTCATTCAATCGTATTTATTGAGCGCTTACTGTGTGCAGAGCACTGTACTAAGCGCTTGGGAAGTACAAGTTGGCAACATGTAGAGACGGTCCCTACCCAACAACGGGTTCACAGTCTAGAAGGGGGAGACAGACAACAAAACAAAATATATTAACAAAATAAAATAAATAGAATAGTAAATATGTACAAGGTCAACTTGTATCTACCCCAGTGCTTAGAACAGTGCTTGACACATAGTAAGCGTTTAACAAATACTAATTCTCCCATTACTGGGCCAACTTCATTTCACTTTAGCTGTAAGCCTTAGGTGGGTCAGTGACTATGTCCAACCTGATCATCTTTTATCTACCCCAGCGCTTAGGACAGTGTTTGACATACAGTAAGTGCTTAATAATAATAACCACTGTAATAATAATAATAATGTTGGTATTTGTTAAGCGCTTACTATGTGCAAAGCACTGTTCTAAGCGCTGGGGTAGATACAAGGTAATCAGGTTGTCCCACGTGGGGCTCACAGTCTTCATCCCCATTTTACAGATGAGGTAACTGAGGCCCAGAGAAGTCAAGTGACTTGCCCAAAGTCACAGAGCTGGCAAGTGGCGGAGCCGGGATTTGAACCCGTGACCTCTGACTCCCATGCCCAGGCTCTTTCCACGGAGCCACGCTGCTTCTCTGTAGTATTTGTTAAGTGCATACTATGTGCCAGGCACTGAAATAAGCACTGGGGTAGATTCAAGATCGTCAGGTTGGACAGAGTCCCTGTCCTGCCTGGGGCTCACAGTCTTCAACCCCATTTTACAGATGAGGGAACTGAGGCCCAGAGAAGTGACTTGCCCCCAGCAGAAAAGTGGCAGCGTTGGGATTAGAACCCAGGTCCGTCTAACTCCCAGTTCCAGGAGCTTGCCACTAGGACATGCTGCTCACTTAGACTGGGAGCCCCAGGTAGAATAATAATAATAGTAATAATAATAATAATGATAATAATAATAGCATTTATTAAGTGCTTACTATGCACAAAGCACTGTTAAAAGTGCTGGGGATGTTACAAGGTGATCAGGCTGTCCCATGTGGGGCTCACAGTCTTCATCCCCATTTTGCAGATGAGATAACTGAGACACAGAGAAGTGAAATGACTTCCCCAAAGTCACACAGCTGACAGTTGGCGGAGCCAGGATTTGAACCCATAATAATAATGATAATCATAATGATGGCATTTATTAAGCACTTACTATGTGCAAAGCACTGTTCTAAGCACTGGGGAGGTTACAAGGTGATCAGGTTGTCCCACGGGGGGGGGCTCGCAGTCTTCATCCCCATTTTGCAGATGAGATAACTGAAGCCCAAAGAAGTGAAGTGACTTGCCCAAAGTCACACAGCTGACTATTGGCAGAGCTGGGATTTGAACCCATAATAATAATAATAATAATAATAATAATAATAATAATGGCATTTATTAAGCACTTACTATGTGCAAAGCACTGTTCCAAGCGCTGGGGAGGTTACAAGGTGATCAGGTTGTCCCACGGGGGGCTCACAGTCTTCATCCCCATTTTGCAGATGAGATGACTGAGGCCCAGAGAAGTGAAGTGACTTGCCCAAAGTCACACAGTTGACAATTGGTGGAGCTGGGATTTGACCCCATGACCTCTGACTCCAAAGCCTGGGCTCTTTCCACTGAGCCACACTGCTCCTCTAATCTTTGGCTTCTCTAGTCTTCATCCCCATTTTACAGATGAGGGAACTGAGGCCCAGAGAAGTGACTTGACCCCAGCAGAAAAGTGGCGGTGTTGGGATTAGAACCCAGGTCCGTCTCACTCCCAGTCCCGAGCGCTTGCCACTAGGCCATGCTGCTCACTTAGACTGGGAGCCCAAGTAGGATAGGGACTGTGTCCCACCTTATCAACTGGTATTCATTCTTTCATTCAATCGTATTTGTTGAGCGCTTACTGTGTGCAGAGCACTGTACTAAACGCTTCGGAAGTACAAGTTGGCAATCAATCAATCAATCGTATTTATTGAGTGCTTACTGTGTGCAGAGCACTGTACTAAGCGCTTGGGAAGTACAAGATGGCAACATATAGAGACAGTCCCTACCCAACAGTGGGCTCACAGTCGAAAAGGGGGAGACAGAGAACAAAACCAAACATACTAACAAAATAAAATAAATAGAATAGATATGTACAAGTAAAATAAATAAATAGAGTAATATGTACAGGCATATATACATATATACAGGTGCTGTGGGGAAGGGAAGGAGGTAAGATGGGGGGATGGAGAGGGGGGCGAGGGGGAGAGGAAGGAAGGGGCTCAGTCTGGGAAGGCATCCTGGAGGAGGTGAGCTCTCAGTAGGGCCTTGAAGCTCTCAGTAAAGCCTTGAGCTCTCAGTAGGGCCTTGAGAACAGCATATAGATGGTCCCTACCCGACAAGGGGCTCACAGTATCTACCCCAGTGCTTCACACTTAGTAAGCGCTTCTCCCCCCTTTAGACTGTGAGCCCACTGTTGGGTAGGGACTGTCTCTATGTGATGCCAATTTGTACTTCCCAAGCGCTTAGTACAGTGCTCTGCACATAGTAAGCGCTCAATAAATACGATTGATTGATTGATTGATTAACAAATGCCATTTAAAAAAATAAAAAACACCAAGAGAAATGAGCTGTATTTCCTGTTTCAGGACCCTTTCGACGCGGCTGGATATTACCACTTGGCCCTGGCCGCTGCCATGGACTTGGGCGACAAGAAGGCCCAGCTGAAGCTGTACACCCGCCTGGCGATCATCTACCACAACTTCCTCGTCGATCGGGAAATGTCCCTCTTCTTCTATCAGAAAGCCAGGGCCTTCGCCACCGAGCTGAACGTCAAACGCATCAACCTGGCCCCGGATGGGGGCCAGCGGGGTTCGGCCAGGACCACTTCCAAATCCCCCCGGTGAAACGCTGGCCCGTCGCCTCTTCTCCCCCCCAACATCCCCCCGACAAAAACTCCCCAGGATATTTTTGTGTTTCACACCAGGAAGGCTGTGGAGGCAGATCCATTCGGATCCCCCGCTGACGACGTTCACTCGAAAGACGGTTTTGCTTTGGGATTGGGCATCTGGGCCTTAACCGGCCATCTCTTGGACGGGGACGGGAAGGTCACAGCAGTGTTGTGGGTCATTAAAATCTTTTCAAGTTCACGCTTCGACATGCTGAAGAGGAATCGGATTCTTCACGCGCCGACAGGGTGGTTTTTGCGGAATGGTAAAGCTTGGTGAAATCACCCTCTCTGTTGCACAAAACTCTGACTTTCTGTCATCACTGGGATGGAATTGGCTTTGTTTCCACTCTTTGTATCGTGGTTTGTTGGGCGGTATTTTGGACGGGGAGGGGGAATAAACGAGCAATGTCGTAGCCAGGCTATTGTAGATCAATCAATCAATCAAAGGTATTTACTAAACGTTTACATTGGACTGAGCACTGTACTAAGCACTTGGGAGTGAACAGTACAACAGAGTTGATAAACACATTCCCTGCCCAAAAGGAGCTTCCTGTCTACAATTTATAAATCGGTCAGTCGATCGTATTTATTGAGTGCTTATTGATGATGGTATTTGTTAAGCGCTTACTATGTGCAAAGCACTGTTCTAAGCGCTGGGGAGGTTACAAGGTGATCAGGTTGTCCCATGGAGGGCTCACAGTTTTAATCCTCATTTTACAGATGAGGTAACTGAGGCACAGAGAAGTTAGGTGACTTGCCCAAAGTCACCCAGCTGACAGTTGGCGGAGTCGGGATTTGAACCCATGACCTCTGACTCCAAAGCCCGGGCCACGCTGCTTATTGTGTGCAGAGCACTATACTAAGCACTTGGGAGAGGACAGTACAATAATAATAATAATGATGGTATTTGTTAAGCGCTTACTATGTGCGAAGCACTGTTCTAAGTGCTGGGGAGGTTAAAGGTGATCAGGTTGTCCCATGGGGGGCTCACAGTTTTAATCCCCATTTTACAGATGAGGTAACTAAGGCACAGAGAAGTGAAGTGACTTGCCCAAAGTCACACAGCTGATAGTTGGCGGATCCGGGATATGAACCCATGACCTCTGACTCCAAAGCCCGGGCTCTTTCCACTGAGCCACGCTACAACAGTTGATAAACACATTCCCTGCCCAAAAGGAGCTTCCAGTCCACAATTCACAAATCAGAGAGTCGATCGTATTTATTGAGTGTTTCTTGTGTGCAGAGCACTGTACTAAGCACTTGGAAGAGAACAGTACAACAGAGTTGATAAATACATTCCCTGCCCAAAACGAGCTTCCATTCTACAATTCATAAATCAGTCAGTCGATCATATTTATTGAGTGTTTATTGTGTGCAGAGCACTGTACTAAACACTTGGGAGAGAACAGTACAACAGAGTTGATAAACACATTCCCTGCCCAAAACGAGCTTCCAGTCTACAATTCATAAATCAGTCAGTCGATCGTATTTATTGAGTGTTTCTTGTGTGCAGAGCACTGTACTAAGCACTTGGGAGAGAACAGTACAACAGAGTAAACACATTCCCTTCCCAAAACGAGCTTCCAGTCTACAATTCATAAATCAGTCAGTCGATCATATTTATTGAGTATTTATTGTGTGCAGAGCACTGTACTAAGCACTTGGGAGAGAACAGTACAACAGAGTTGATAAACACATTCCCTGCCCAAAACGAGCTTCCAGTCTACAATTTATAAATCAGTCTGTATGTCGTATTTATTGAGTGTTTATTGTGTGCAGAGCACTGTACTAAGCACTTGGGAGAGAACAGTACAATAGAGTTGATAAACACATTCCCTGCCCGAAAGGAGCTTCCAGTCTACAATTTACAAATCAGTCAGTCGATTGTATTTATTGAGTGTTTCTTGTGTGCAGAGCACTGTACTAAGCACTTGGAAGAGAACAGTACAACAGAGTTGATAAATATATTCCCTGCCCAAAACGAGCTTCCAGTCTACAATTCATAAATCAGTCAGTCGATTGTATTTATTGAGTGTTTCTTGTGTGCAGAGCACTGTACTAAGCACTTGGGAGAGAACAGTACAACAGAGCTGATAAACACATTCCCTGCCCAAAACGAGCTTCCAGTCTACATATAAATCAATCAGTCGATTGTATTTATTGTGTTCATTGTGTGCAGAGCACTGTCCTAAGCACTTGGGAGAGGACAATATAAATATAAACAGACACATTCCCTGCCCACAGTGAATCTAGAGGGGGAGAGAGACATGAATAGAAATAAATATTAAATTTGAAAAGGCGTTAATGTCCCAAGGATGTCATGGTGACATTGATGAGACAATGACCTAGGCCAGATAATGTTCTTAAATAATAATAATTGTGGTACTTGCTAAGGGCTTACTATGTGCCAGGCACTGAACAGTACTTCAGCGCTTAGAATAGTGCTTGGCACATAGTAAGCGCTTAACAAATACCATCCTTATTACTAAGCGCTGGGGGGAATACAAGGAAATCGGGTTGGACACAGTCCCCGTCCCACGTGGGGCTCGCAGTCTCAATCCCCATTTTTACAGATGAAGGAACTGAGGTACAGAGAAGTAGTGACTTGCCCAAAGTCACACAGCAGACAAGTGGCAGAGCGGGAATTAGAACCCATGACCTTCTGACTCCCGAGTGAGATTTCCCAGGGCAAGGGGAAGTTAGGAGTTTTTTTAGCGTGGCTCAGTGGAAAAAGCGCGGGCTTGGGAGTCAGAGATGTGGGTTCGAATCCCACTTGTCAGCTGTGTGACCTTGGGCAAGGCACTTAACTTCTCTATGCCTCAGTTACCTCATCTGTAAAATGGGGATTAAGACTGTGAGCCCCAAATGGGACAACCTGATCACCTTTACTCCCCCCCAGCGCTTAGAACAGTGCTTTGCACATAGTTAAGTGCTTAACAAATACCAGCATTATTATTATTATTTCTTTAAAGGTTTTTGTTAACTGTTTACTATGTGCCAGGTACTGTGCTAGATTCTGTATTAGTTACAACCTAATTAGGATAAAACCAGTCCATGTCTCACATGAGTCAGTCAATTGTATGTGCTGAGTGCCTACTGTGTTAAGAACACCACCGTACTAAGCAGTTGGGAGAGTATACTATAACAGACACATTCCCTGACCACTTTATTCATTCATTCATTCATTCAATTGTATTTATTGAGCACTTACTGTGTGCAGAGCACTGTACTAAGCGCTTGGGAAGTACAAGTTGGCAACGTATAGAACTCAGATCCTTCTGCTCCCAGGCCTGGGCTCTATCCACTAATAATAATAATAATGATGGCATTTGTTAAGTGCTTACTATGTGCTAAGCACTGTTCTAAGCGCTGGGGGGGGTTACAAAGTGATCAAGCTGTCCCACGTGGGGCCTCTGGGGTAGATACAAGGTCATCCGGTTGTCATTCATTAATTCAATCGTATTTATTGAGCGCTTACTGTGTGCAGAGCACTGTACTAAGCGCTTGGGAAGTACAAGTTGGCAACATCTAGAGACGGTCCCTACCCAACAGTGGGCTCACAGTCTAGAGCGGGGAGACAGACAACAAAACAAAACATATTAACAAAATAAACTGAATAGAATAGCAAATATGTACAAGTAAAATAAATAGAATAATAAATATGTACAAACATCTATACAGGTGCTGTGGGGAGGGGAAGGATGTAGGGTGGGGGGAGGGAGAGGGGGAGAGGAAGGAAGGGGCTCAGGGTGGGAAGGCATCCTGGAGGAGGTGAACTTTCAGTAGGGCCTTGAAGGGAGGAAGAGAGCGAGCTTGGTGGATGTGCGGAGAGAGGGCATTCCAGGCCAGGAGGAGGACGGGGGCCGGGGGTTGATGGCGGGACAGGCGAGAAGGAGGCCCAGTGAGGAGGTTAGTGGCGGCAGAGGAACGGAGGGTGCAGGCTGGGCTGGAGAAGGAAAGAAGGGACTCTGCGCGGGGCTCACAGTCTCCATCCCCATTTGACAGTTGAGGTCACTGAGGCACAGTGAAGTGGCTTGCCCAAAGTCACCCAGCTGACAAGTGGCGAAGGCGGAATTAGAACCCACGACCTCTGACTCCCAGAGGTCAGAGTGTGAGTGTGTTTGTGTGGGTGTGAGAGTGGAGGGGCGAGGGGATGATGGGGGTGTCATTTCATAGAGTCAGAAAATGGGAATCTTCTGGGAGGCAATCTTCAGGCCCAGCCTTCGTTGCTTCCATCTAGCAGGTGGCTTCCCACCCCTACCCCTTTTGGAGGCTGAAACCTCCCTGCTCTGATTTCCTCCCCTGGGGGATGGCA
Organism: Tachyglossus aculeatus; assembly: GCF_015852505.1. Taxonomy (NCBI): domain Eukaryota; kingdom Metazoa; phylum Chordata; class Mammalia; order Monotremata; family Tachyglossidae; genus Tachyglossus; species Tachyglossus aculeatus. The sequence goes on along the minus strand of NC_052069.1, from coordinate 5,556,351 downwards.
AGTTCATTCACTCATTCATTCAATCGTATTTATTGAGCGCTTACTGTGTGCAGAGCACTGTACTAAGCACTTGGGAAGTACAAGTTGGCAACTTATAGAGACGGTCCCTACCCAACAGCGGGCTCACAGTCTAGAAGGGGGAGACAGACAACAAAACAAAACATATTAACAAAATAAAACAAATAGAATAGTAAATATATACAAGTAAAATAGAGCAATAAATCTGTACAAACATATATACAGGTGCTGTGGGGAGGGGAAGGAGGTAAGGGGGGGGGAATGGGGAGAGGGGAGAGGGGGAGAGGAAGGAGGGGGTTCAGTCTGGTGAAAATTGAAAAATTTCTGCCCAAATTACCAGCCCCTGTGGAAGAAATCAAATTTTGCAGGTTCTTAAGCAGCATGAAAGCAGCATGGCCTAGTGGCTGGAGCCCGGGCCTGGGAATCAGAAGGACCTGGGTTCTAATTCCAGCTCTGCCGCTTGTCTGCTGGGTGGCCTCGGGGCAAGTCACTTCTCTGAGCCTCAGTTCCCCCATCTGTAAAACAGGGATTAAGAATTTGAGTCCCATGTGGGACAGGGACTGTGCCCAACCCAGTTTACCTTGTATCTACCCCAGAGCTTAGTACAGTGCTTGGCACATAATAATAATAGTATTTGTTAAGCACTTATGTGCAAAACACTGTTCTAAGTGCTGGGGGGATACAGGGTGATCAGGTTGTCCCACGTGGGCTTACTGTCTTAATCTCCATTTTACAGATGAGGGAACTGAGGCTCAGAGAAGTTAAGTGACTTGCCCAAAGTCACACGGCTGACAATTGGCAGAGCCGGGATTTGAACCCGTGACCCCTGACTCCAAAGCGTGGGCTCTTTCCACTGAGCCATGCTGCTTCTCACAAATACCACAATTCTTAAGGTCACGGGTTCTAATCCTGCCTAAACCACTTGTGTGCTGTTCGACCTTGAGCAAATCACTTCACTTCTCTGGGTTTCATTTACCTCATAAATGGGGATTAAGACTCTGAGTACCATGTGGAACAGGGACAGTGTTTGACCTGATTATTTTGTATCTCCCCCAGTACTGAGAACAGTGCTTAGCACATAATTACAGCTTAACAAATGCTTAGTACAGTGCTTTGCATGCAATAAGCACTCGATAAATATGATTTAAAACATGACTGAACTACCAAATACCACAAGTATTAAAACAGTTCTTTGCACATAGGAAGCGCTTAACAAATACCATTAAAAAAAGTATTATATTATTCATTCATTCATTCAATTGTATTTACTGAGCATTTACTGTGTGCAAAGCACTGTACTAAGCACTTGGGAGAGTACACTGTAATAATCGACACATTCCTGCCCACAACAAGGTCACAGTCTGGAGGGGGAGACAGATATTTATATAAATAAATAAATAGATAAATAAATTATCATTAAGGGATAGATTCTGAAGGATTTGTGTAACAGACACATGAAGAATTGTGAATGCCTTTTTAAAGAATGACCAGAGAAGACCTAAAGACGATGATGACGATGACGATAAAAATTGTGGTATTTGTTAAGCACTTACTTTGTGCCAGGCCCTGCACTAAGATCTTGGGTGGATACAGACAGATCAGGTTGGACACAGTTCCTGTCCCCCATGGGGCTCCCAGTCTCCATCGCCGTTTTACAGATGAGGAAACTGAGGACTAGAGAAGTCAAGTGACTTACCCAAAGTCACACGGCAAAGTAGCAGAGCCTTATCCGTCAAATGAGGATTAAGACTGTGAGCCCCATGTGGGACAATCTGATTACCCTATATCTACCCCAGCACTTAGAACAGTGCTTGGCACATAGTAAGTGCTTAACAAATACGAATAAAAAAAAAAAAAAAAGCCTGGACCAGTCATAGAGACTCAATACGGAGTGTAGTACGATAACATTGAAGGGATGGGGAGTGAGTGAGCTGAGTTCAGTAGAGAGGGTGGCATGAAGAGCATCTATTTAGACAACAAGGGAAGGCATTTGGGGGATGGAGGCTAAATGGGGCATGATGAGTTGAGAAAATCGGACGGGGTCAAAAAGATGGATGTCCCTGTGAGGGAAAAGTACAGATAGAGAAGCAGTGTGGCTCAGTGTAAAGAGCCTGGGCTTTTGAGTCAGAGGTTATGGGTTCACATTCATTCATTCATTCATTCAATCGTATTTATTGAGCGCTTACTGTGTGCAGAGCCCTGTACTAAGCGCTTGGGAAGTATAAGTTGGCAACATATAGAGACGGTCCCTACCCAACAGTGGGCTCACAGTCTAGAAGGGGGAGACAGACAACAAAACAAAACATATTAACAAAATAAAACAGAATATGTACAAGTAAAATAAATAAATAAATTGAGTAATAAATACATACAAACATATATACATATATACAGGTGCTGTAGGGAAGGAGGTAAGGCTGGTGGGATGGAGCGGGGAGGAGGGGGAGAGGAAGGAGGGGGCTCAGTGTGGGAAGGCCTCCTGGAGGAGGGGAGCTCTCAGTAGGGCCTTGAAGGGAGGAAGAGAGCTAGCTTGGTGGATTGGGCAGAGGGAGGCCATTCCGGGCCGGGGGAGGATGTGGGCCGGGGGTCGACCGGGGGTCGACAGCGGGACAGGCGAGAATGAGGCCCAGTGAGGAGGTTAGTGGTGGCAGAGGAACGGAGGGTGCAGGCTGGGCTGGAGAAGGAGAGAAGGGAGGGGAGGGAGGAGGGGGCGAGGGGATGGATGGACAGCCTTGAAGCTCAGGGTGAGGAGTTTCTGCCTGATGCGTAGGTTGATTGGTAGCCACTGGAGATTTTTGAGGATCATCCCTCTCCCCATCTTCAAAGCCTAACTGAAGGCCCATCTCCTAGCAGCGTGGCTCAGTGGAAAGGGCCCGGACTTTGCAGTCAGAGGTCATGGGTTCAAATCCCAGCTCTGCCAATTGTCAGCTGTGTGACTTTGGGCAAGTCACTTTACTTCTCTGGGCCTCAGTTACCTCATCTGTAAAATGGGGATGAAGACTGCGGGCCTCCCATGGGACAGCCGGATCACCCTGTAACCTCCCCAGTGCTTAGAACAGTGCTTTGCACATAGTAGAAGCATGGAGAAGCAGCGTGGCTTAGTGGAAAGAGCACGGCCTTTGGAGTCAGAGTTCATGGGTTCAAATACCGGGTCTGCCACTTGTCAGCTGTGTGACTTTGGGCAAATCACTTAACTTCTCTGTGCCCCAGTTACCTCATCTGTAAAATGGGGATGAAAACTGGAAGCCGGGATTAGAGCCCATGACCTCTGACTCCCAAGCCCAGGCTCTTTCCACTAAGCCATGCTACTTCTCTATTGAGCACTTACCATGTGCAGAGCACTGTACTAAGCACATATGACTGACTGCCAGACTCTTAGCTCAAACGCTCCAGCAGGTCTGCCTGGGTTAGTTAAGATTTTCTTTTTTATGGCATTTATTAAGCACTTACTATGTGCAAAGCACTGTTCTAAGTGCTGGGGAGGTTACGAAGTGATCAGGTTGTGCCACGGGGGGCTCACAGTCTTCATCCCCATTTTACATATGAGGTCACTGAGGCACAGAGAAGTGAAGTGACTTGCCCAAAGTCACACAGCTGACAATTGGCAGAGCCGGGATTTGAACCCATGACCTCTGACTCCAAAACCCGTGATTTTTCCACTGAGCCATGTTGTTTTCATTGCTTAGGTGTGGTCCAGATAAGCAGCCTCTTCAGGGATGCCTTACTCATGGCAGGGACAGAGGATTCTCACACCGCACCCATCTCAGAACACCCTCCCTTTTCATAATAATAATGATAGTAATGATGGCATTTATTAAGCACTTACTATGTGCAAAGCACTGTTCTAAGCACTGGGGAGATTACAAGGTGATCAGGTTGTCCCTCGGGGGGCTCACAGTCTTAATCCCCACTTTACAGATGAGGGAACTGAGGCACAGAGAAGTGAAGTGACTTGCCCAAAGTCACACAGCTGACAATTGGCGAAGCAGGGATTTGAACCCACGACCTCTGACTCCCAAGCCTGTGCTCTTTTCCACTGAGCCATGCTGCTTCGCTGACAGACCTTCTTCGCGTCTGACAGACCATGGTTCTCCCCCCTTTCAAAGCCTTATTACAAATTCCAGCCCCTCCAAGAGGAGTACCTCCAGGTGAAGTAACTGAGGCACAGAAAAGTGAAGTGATTTGCCCGAGGTCACACAGCAGACAAGTGGCGGAGGCAGGATTAGAACTCATGTCCTCTGACTCTCAAACCTGGGCTCTTTCCATTAAACCAGTCTACTGTACTTTCCCAAGCGCTTAGGACAGCGCTCTGTACACAGAAACTCTGTGCCTCAGTGACCTCATCTGGAAAATGGGGATTGTGACTGTGAGCCCCATGTGGGACAGGGACTGTGTCCAACTCGATTTGTATATATGTTTGCATGTATTTATTACTCTATTTATTCATTTATTTTACTTGTACATATCTATTCTATTTATTTTATTTTGTTAATATGCTTTGTTTTGTTCTCTGTCTCCCCCTTCTAGACTGTGAGCCCACTGTTGGGTAGGGACCGTCTCTATATGTTGACAACTTGTACTTCCCAAGCGCTTTGTACAGTGCTCTGCACACAGTAAGCACTCAATAAATACGATTGATTGATTGATTGTATCCACCACAGCATTTAGTACAGTGTCTGGCCTATAGTAAGCGCTTAGCACATACCATCGTTATTATTATTATTATTATTATTCATTATTGAGCCCTCATTTCCTCTTCTCCCACCCCCATCTCCGTCACCCTCGCACTTGGATTTGCTCCCTTTATTCTCCCGTCCCTCAGCCCCACAGCACTTACGTCCGTATCCGTAATTCATTTATTTGTATTCTCGTCTGTCTCCCCCTCTAGACTGCAAGCTCTTTGTGGCCACGGAGGATGCCTACCAGCACAGTTATACTGTACTCTCATTCATTCAGTCGTATTTATTGAGCGCTTACTGTGTGCAGAGCACTGGACTAAGTGCTTGGAAAGTACAATTCGGCAATTCGACAACGGTCCCGCCGTCGAACCCCGGCCCCCGTCCTCCCCCTGGCCTGGAATGTCCTCCCTCTACACGTCCGCCAAGCTAGCTCTCTTCCTCCCTTCAATCGTATTTATTGAGCGCCTACTGTGTGCAGAGCACTGTACTAAGCACTGTACTCCCTTCAAAGCCCTACTGAGAGCTCACCTCCTCCAGGAGGCCTTCCCAGACTGAGCCCTCTTTGTCCTCTCCTCCTCCCCATACCCTAAGCCCTACCTCCTTCCCCTCCCCACAGCACCTGTATATACATTTGTACAGATTTATTGCTCTATTTATTTCACTTTTCTATTTATTTTATTAATGATGTGTATATAGCTGTAATTCTATTTATTCTGATGGTATTGACACCAGTCTACTTGCTTTGTTTTGTTGTCTGTCTCCCCCTTCTAGACTGTGAGCCCGTTGTTGGGTAGGGACCATCTCTATATGTTGCCAACTTGTACTTCCCAAGCACTTAGTCCAGTGCTCTGCACACAGTAAGCGCTCAATAAATACGATTGAATGAACTGAATGAATAAACTCTCATTGACTCTCTTCACAGTGCTGCCAATTACAGGCCTGATGTATCCTCATCAACCAGTGGTATTTACCGAGTACCTGACGTGACCCCAGAGAAGCAGCGTGGCTCAGTGGAAAGAGCCCGGGCTTGGGAGCCAGAGGTCATGGGTTCAAATCCCAGCTCTGCCAATTGTCAGCTGTGTGACTTTGGGCAAATCACTTCATTTCTCTGTGCCTCAGTTACCTCATCTGTAAAATGGGGATTAATACTGTGAGCCCCTGTGGGACAACCTGATCACCTTGTAACCTCCCCAGCGCTTAGAACACTGCTTTGCATATAGTAAGCACTTAATAAATGCCATTATTATTATTATTACTCAGCATTTGGGAGCGTACAAGACACAGTGGCTGCCCTCAAGGAGCTTGCAAACAGGGGACAAACAGGAAACTATTTTCAATTCAGAAGATAAAGGGAGTGGAGATATGGACCGGTGAAAGAAGAAGTACTTTAACAGGAGAATAAGAAAAGCAGTGTAGCCTAGGGGATAGAGCCTGGACCTGGGGGTCATGTGGACCTGGGTTCTAATCTTGCCTCTGCCACATGTCTGCTGTGTGACCTTAGGTAAGTCACTTCACTTCTCTCTTCCTCAGTTCCCTCATCTGTAAAATGGGGATTCAGAGTGTGAGCCCCATAGGGGACAGGGACTGCGTCTATCCTGATTAACTTGTATCTACCCCATGCTTAGAACAGTGCTTAGCACATAGTAGCCGCTTAACTAGTGCCATAAATATTATTATTATTATTATTATTGTTGTTAATAATAGAGAAGCAGCATGGCTTAGTGGAAAGAGTGCAGGCTTGGTAATCAGAGGTCGTGAGTTCTAATCCTGACTCTGCCACTTGTCAGCTAGGTGACTTTGGGCAACTCACTTCACTTTTCTGTGCCTCAGTTACCTCATCTGGAAAAGGGGGATGAAGACTTGAGAGCCCCACGTGGGACAATCTGATTACTTTGCATCTATTCCAGTGCTTAGAACAGTGCTTGGCACATAGTAGGTGCTTAACAAATACCCTCGTTATTATTATTATTATTGTTCCAGCTCCACCACCTGTCTGCTGTGTGACCTTGATCAAGTCACTTCACCTTTCTGGGCCTCAGTGCCCCCTCATTTGGAAAATGGAGATTAAGACTGTGAATACTTGACAACCTTGTATTTAACCTAGAGCTTAGTACAGTGCCTGGCACAGAGTAGGCATTTAACACTTAGGCATTTAGAGAAGCAGCATGGCTTAGTGGAAAGAGCCCGGGCTTTGGAGTCAGAGGTCATGGGTTCAAATCCCGGCTCCGCCACTTGTGAGCTGTGTGACTTTGGGCAAGTCACTCAACTTCTCTGTGCCTCAGTTCGCTCATCTGTAAAATGGGGATTAAGACTGTGAGCCCCCCGTGGGACAACCTGATCACCTTGTAACCTCCCCAGTGCTTAGAACAGTGCTTTGCACATAGTAAGTGTTTAATAAGTGGTATTATTATTTTTAACACAGACCATTTAAAATCAAGAAAATGTAAATTGGAATGTAGTTATGAGCCACGGGAACCCATGAGTAGGTATGTGCAGAGGCCGTGATGGAGAGCATGTCATCTGAGGAGAAGACAATCAGGGAAGGCAACCCGAGGGAGGTGAGCTTTCAGGAGCACTTTGAAGAGGAGAGCCGTGCCTCGGCAAACTATAAGGGGGTGTGAGGCACCATGTCTGAGCTGATATTTGGCAAATATCACCATTATTACTGACCCAGATCGTGGTGTTGACTAAGTGCTTCTCAGGCATCAAACACTGTACTGAGCGTCAGAGTAATAATAATAATAATAATAATGACAGTATTTGCTTAAGTGCTTACCATATGCAAAGTACTGTTCTAAGTGGTGGGGAGGTTACAAGGTGATCAGGTTGTCCCACCTGGGGCTCACAGTCTTAATCCCCATTTTACAGATGAGGTAACTGAGGCTCAGAGAAGTGAAGTGACTTGCCCAAGGTTACACAGCTGACGAGTGGCGGAGCTGGGATGTGAATCCATGAGCTCTGACTCCAAAGCCCGGGCTCTTTCCATTGAGCCATGCTGCTTCTCAGAGTAGGTAGAAGATAACCAGGCCGGACATGGCGTGGCTTAGTGGATAAAGCCGGGTCTGAGAACCAGATGATTTGAGTTCTGATCCTGGCTCTACCCCTCGTCCGCTGTGTGAACTTGGGCAAATCACTTCACTTTTCTGTGCCTCAGTTCCCTCATCTGTTCAGTGGGGATTAAGACTATGAACCCCATGTGGGACATGGACTGTGTCTAACCTGACTAGCTTGTATCTACCCCAGCACTTAGTAGAGTGCCTGGCACATAGTATGAACCAGTATGAGAAGCAGCGTGGCTCAGTAGAAAGAGCATGGGCTTTGGAGTCAGAGGTCCTAGGTTCAAATCCCAGCTCCGCCAGTTGCCAGCTGTGTGACTTTGGGCAAGTCACTTAACCTCTCTGTGTCTCAGTTCCTCATCTGTAAAAAGGGGATGAAGACTGTGAGCCCCGTGGGACAACCTGATCACCTTGTATCCTCCCCAGTGCTTAGAACAGTGCTTTGCACACAGTAAGTGCTTAATAAATGCCACCATTATTATTATTATTACTTAGCAATTAGCATAAAAACAAAGAGAAGATTTACAGTCTAAATTCCCCACCCTTTTCCTCTTATTGCTACTGCAGCATTTCTATACAACCCAACAACTGTTGTTCTTACTTACATACTTACTTATGCCAATTCCACAACTTATCTAAACACAAACTATGTATAATAGAACAATATAATAAATAATACTAAATAAAATAACAATTGGCATAAATAATATATGGATAAATATAATAAATAATATAATTAAAAATATATGCCCCTTTCTCTTTTCCTCCTCATAAACTGTTTTAATTCATTCAGTCAGTCAGTCGTTTTTATTCATTCATTCATTCATTCAATCGTATTTATTGAGTACTTACTGTGTGCAGAGCACTGTACTAAGCGCTTGGGAAGTACAAGTTGCTTTAATGTCTACATTGTAAGCTTCTTGAGGGCAAGGATCATGTCGACTTATTCTAGGATACTCTCCCATGTGCTAACAAGAGTACTCTGCACACAACAGTTGCTCAATCAATTCTATTCTCTTGGTTAAGTGTTTAGTACAGTGTCCTGTCCACAGTAAGTGCTCAGTAAATCCCACTGATGGATGGATTGGTGGAATTTAAGCCGCAGGATTTGGAACGGCTAAATCCATTTAAGAAAAAGGAGATGAGAGATTTGTGAAAGGAAACAGCAATTGTGACTTTGAAAACAGATTTATAGCTAATGGTAGTGGGAAGGAGAACAAGGAAAAAACAGGAAGCAATCCTGATGCACGACGACAAAGCACTGTGCATTGTCAAAACTCCATAAAATCCATCATTATGTTCTGAGCATTACTCTAGCAGTCAATAATAATAATAATAACAATGGCATTTGTTAAGCGCTTACTGTGTGCGAAGCACTGTTCTAAACTCTGGGGAGGATACAAGGTTATCAGGTTTTCCCACGTGGGGCTCACAGTCTTAATCCCCATTTTCCAGATGAGGTCACTGAGACACAGAGAAGAGAAGTGACTTGCCCAAAGTCACACAGCTGACAAGTGATGGAGCCAGGATTAGAACCCACGACCTCTGGCTTCCAAGCCCGTGCTCTTTCCACTGAGCCACGCTGCTTACTGGGGAAGCAGTGTGGCCGAGTGGAAAGGGCACACATCTGGAAGTCAGCGGACCTGGGTTCTAATCCCTGCTCTGTCACTAGTCTGCTGGGTGACCTTGGGTGAGCCACTTTGTTTCTCTGGGCCTCAGCTCCCTCACCTGCAAAACGGGGATTTAATACCCGTCCCCCTTCCTACTTAAGCTGTGAACCACGGGCCTGGTTGTCAGAAGGTTATGATTTCTAATCCCAGCTCTGCCACTTGTCTGCTGTGTGACCTTGGACAAGTCACTTCACTTCTCTGGGCCTCAGTCACCTCACCTGTAAAATGGGGATAGAGACTTTGAGCCCCTTGTCAAGGACTTGGTCCGACCTAATTTGCTTATATCCGCCCAATGCTTAGACAGTGCCTGGCACACAATAAATGCTTAACAAATGCTAAAATTATTATTATTATTACAGTTCCTGGCACATAGTAAGCACTAAAGAAACACCGTTATTATTATTATACTGTAACTACTCCAGCACTTAGGACAGTGCTCGGCACATAGTAAACGTTTAACAAATACCACAGTTATTATTAAAGTCTTTTGCCAGAGTGTCATAAATTCCCCCAGCCCCCTCGGGGTATTGTCTAGGCACTGAATGATCTCTTCAGGGTCTCAGATTTCCCCGGAAAGGTTGAGTCTCTAGAAAATGCTTTGGATTTAACAATGTGACTGGACCTCCAAGTGGAGAACAATCTATTCTCTCGTGGGTCTGGTACCTTTCCCTCCCAGACCCCAGACGGTGAACTAAACGTCTTTAATTATGTCTCCCGCCCATCCGATGTCCAGGGTCCTTCTGGATGCGCGAGTGCGATGTAGTGACAGGCGTTTCCTGTGGCCATTAGCCCTGACAGGAAAAAAAGATTCCCCTCTGGGAAGACCGAAGGGACGGACGCTCTTCCCTCCATTTAGGATGGGGAGGGGGTGGAGAAGGACCCGAACTGCTCCAGATGTTCTCTCCGGCTTCAAGGGAAGGGTCCCATCCCACCAAACCAACTGAGTCAGGTCGGGCGGTATTCCCCCTCCCTGCAGGGATCGTATTCCATCATTTCCCAGAAATGTCTGATCTGAACAGATTGGGCCTCGGGATGCCGATAAGTAGATTCTTCCTTCGGGGCTTAGGAGAGAAGGATAAATTGGGTCTCCGTGACTCTGTGAGGGGCCACGTTGGGGTAATCATCATCATCATCATCATCAATTGTATTTATTGAGCGCTTACTGTGTGCAGAGCACTGTACTAAGCGCTTGGGAAGTACAAGTTGGCAACATATAGAGACAGTCCCTACCCAACAGTGAGACTGCGAAGGAACGTAGCATAGTGGATAGAGCCCAGGCCCGGGAATCAGAAGGTCATGGGTTCTAATCCTGACTCTGCCACTTGCCTGCTGTGTGACGTTGGGTGAGTCACTTCACTTCTCTTGATCTCAGTTACCTCATCTGCACAGTGGGAATTGAAACTGTGAGCCCCACGTGGGACAGGGACTGTATCCAACCCGATTTGCTTGCTTCCACCCAAGTAATGCAGTGCCTAGCACATAGTAAGCGCTTAATAAATGCCACAGTTATCAGCGTCCATCAGATGACGGGTGGAGAGCCTGGGGCTTCTGGAATCGGGGGCAAGAGGTTGGCAAGAGTCCTCCAGTCAATCACATTTACTAAGCACTTACTCTGTGCAGAGCACTTTAATAAGCACTTGGGAAAGTACGGTAGGATGATAAACAGACACATTCCCTGCCTGTAACAAACTTACAGTTTAGAGGGGGAGACATTAATGTAAATAAATACTCTATGGATATGCACGTAAGTGCTGCGGGGCTGAATGAAGGGAGCAAATCAGGGCAACCCAGAAGGGAGTGAGAGAAGGGGAAAGGAGGGCTTAGTCAGGGAAGGCCTCGTGGAGGAGGTGTGTCTTCAATAAGGCTTTGAAGGAGGGGAGAGTCATTGTCTGTTGGATCTGAGGAGCCCCAAAAGGAGGTTGGTCTGGCACTGTTTCGACTCAGATAAGTGAGGAGGAGCCACATTTGGAAAGCGACTCATAAATTAATCAAACGATAGTATTTATTGAGCACTTACTGTGTGTTGAGCACTGGGGCAGGGAATGTGTCTGTTTATTGTTGTATTGTCCTCTTCCAGGTGCTTAGTACAGTGTTCTTCCACACACAGTAAGCACTCCATTCATTCATTCAATCGTATTTATTGAGCGCTTACTGTGTGCAGAGCACGGTACTAAGCACTTGGGAAGTACAAGTACAAATTGGCAACATAATCAATCAATCAATAAATAAATGAATCAATAAATCATAATCCATAAATACGATTGAAAGAATGAATACATTAACAACCACCCAAGTCCTCTGCACTGAACAGAGACTCCTCACTGTTAGCTTTAAAGCAGTCACCCACCTTGTCCCTTCCTCCCTCCCCTCCCTTCTCTCCTTCTCCATCCCAGCCCACACCCTCCGCTCCTCTGCTACCTCTAACCTTCTCACTAGGCCTGCATGGCTTAGTGGAAAAAGCCCGGGCTTGGGAGTCAAGGGTCACGGGTTTGAATCCCGGCTCTGCCAATTGTCAGCTGTGTGACTTTGGGCAAGTCACTTCTCTGTGCCTCAGTGACCTCATCTGTAAAATGGAGATTAAGACTGTGAGCCCCACGTGGGACAACCTGATGACCTTGTATCTACCCCAACGCTTAGAACAGTGCTTGGCACATAGTCAGCGCTTAACAAATACCATCATTATTACCTCACCGCCAACCTCTCGCCCACATCCTGTCTCTGGCCTGGAATGACCTCCCTCCTCAAAGCCCATATCAGATATATCTCATATTATAACTCTTGCCCCTTCCCTCCTCCCCTTCTTAACTACCATCTGCAATGGCTCACTCTCCAATGGCTTCTTCCCCTCTGCTTTCAAACCTGCCCACGTCTCCCCCATCCTAAAAAACCCTCCCTTGACCCCCACAGCCCCCTCCAGTTATCGCCCCATCTCCCTCGTACCCTTCCTTTCCAAACTCCTGGAGTGAGTCGTCTACACTAGCTGCCTCGAATTCCTCTCCTCCAACTTTCTCCAGGACGCCCTCTAATCTGGCTTCTGCCCCCTCTGCTCCACTGAAACCGACCTCTCAAAGGTCACCAATGACCTCCTTGCCAAATCCAACGACTCCTATTCCATCCTAATTCTCCTTGCCTTCTCATCTGCCTCTGACACTGTGGACCATCCCCTTCTCCTCGGCACATTATCCAACCTTGGCTTCATGGTCTCTGTCCTCTCCTGGTTCTCCTCATCTCTCTGGCCCTTTATTCTCAGTCTCCTTCATTGGCTCCTCCTCCGCCTCCCATCCCCCTACTTCCTCAAGGGTGATTCATTCATTTCATTCAATCGCATTTATTGAGCGCTTAGTGTGTGCAGAGCACTGTACTAAGTGCTTTGGAAGTACAAGTTGGCAACATATAGTAGATGGTCCCTACTCGACAGCGGGCTTACAGTTCTTGGTCCCCTTCTAGTCTCCATCTTCACTCACTCCCTTGGTGAACTCATTCACTCCCATGGCTTCAACTAGAGAAGCAGTGTGGCTCAGTGGAAAGAGTGGGGGCTTGGGAGTCAGAGGTCATGGGTTCGAATCCTGCCTCCCCCACATGTCTGCTGTGTGACCTTGGGCAAGTAACTTCACTTCTCTGTGCCTCAGTTCCCTCATCTGTAAAATGGGGATTAAGACTGTGAGCCCCACATGGGACAACCTCATCTCCTTGTGTTCCCCCCAGTGCTTAGAACAGTGCTTTGCACATAGTAAGCACTTAACAAATACCAACATCATCATTATTATTATTATTATTATTATTACCACCTCTATTTGGATGACACCCAAATCTCTGTCTCCTCCCCTGTTCTCTCTCCCTCTTCCCAAGCTCACATAATAACAATAATAACATTTGTTAAGCACTTACTATGTGTGAAGCACTGTTCTAAGCACTGGTTGTGGGGGGAGACAAGGTGATCAGGTTGTCCCACCTGGGGCCCACAGTCTTAATCCCCATTTTACAGATGAGGGAGATGAGGCCCAGAGAAGTTAAGTGACTTACCCAAAGTCACATAGCTGACAAGTGGCAGAGCTTGGATTAGAACTCATGACCTCTGGCTCCCAAGTCCAGGCTCTTTCCACTGAGCCAGGCTGCTTCTCTGCATCTCCTCCTGCTTTCAGGACATCTCTACTTGGATATAGACCCGCCACCTCAACGTGTCCAAGACTGTGCTCCTTATCTTCCTTCCCAACCCCTGTCCTCTCCGTGACTTTCCCATCACTGTAAATGGCACTACCATCCTTCCCGTCTCACAAGCCTGCAACCTTGACATCATCCTTGACTCTGCTCTCTCATTTACCCCCATATCCAATCCGTCACCAAAGCCTGCCATTCTCACCTACACAACATCGCCAAGATCCGCCTTTTCCTCTCCATCCAAACTGCTACCACGTTAGTACAATTTCTCATCCTAACCCTACTGGATCACTGCATCAGCCTCCTTTCTGATCTCCCAACCTCCTGCCTCTCCCCACTTCAGTCCATACTTCATTCCACTGCCTGGATTATCTTTCTATAGATATGTTCTGGGCATATGACCCCCTCTTCAAAAGTCTCCGGTGGTTGCCTATCAACCTCTGTATCAAGCAAAAACTCCTCACTATTGGCTTCATGGCTGTCCATCCCCTCGCCCCCTCCTCCCTCACCTCCCTTCTCTCCTTCTCCAGCCCAGCCCACACCCTCCGCTCCTCTGCCCCCACTAACCTCCTCAATGGGCCTCGGTCTCCCCATCCAGCTTTCGACCCCCGGCCCCCGTCCTCCCCCTGGCCCGGAATGCCCTCCCTCCTCACATCCGCCAAACTAGCTCACTTCCTCCCTTCAAAAGCCCTACTGAAGGCTCACCTCCTCCAAGAGGCCTTCCCAGACTGAGCCCCCCTTTTCCTCTGCTCCCCCTCCCATTCACGTCATGTCTCGCTCCCTGTGTTCAAATCCCCCCTCCCTGCCCCACAGCACTTATGTATATATGTATATTCTTTCAATCATATTTATTGAGCGCTTACTGTGTGCAGAGCACTGTACTAAGCACTTGGGAAGTACAAGTCGGCAACATATAGAGACGGTCCCTACCCAACAATGGGCTCACAGTATATATCTATAATGCTATTTATTTATATTGATGCCTGTTTACTTGTTTTTATGTGTATATATCTATAATTCTATTCGTTTATATTGATACCAGTTTTCTTGTTTTGATATCTGTCTCCCCCCTTCTAAACTATAAACCCGGTGTGGGCAGGGATTATCTCTATTGTTGAATTGTACTTTCCAAGCTCTTAGTACAGTGCTCTGCACACAGTAAGCACTCAATAAATACTGTTGGGTAGGGACTGTCTCTATATGTTGCCAATTTGTACTTCCCAAGCGCTTAGTACAGTGCTCTGCACATAGTAAGCGCTCAATAAATACGATTGATGATGATGATGATGACAATTGAATTAATGAATGAATATCCAAAAGACAATCACTCTCCCCACCTTCAAAGTCTTACTGAAGGCTTTTAGACTGTGAGCCCACTGTTGGGCAGGGACTGTCTCTATATGTTGCCAACTTGTACTTCCCAAGCGCTTAGTACAGTGCTCTGCACACAGTAAGCGCTCAATAAATACAATTGATTGATTGATTGATTGACTGAAGGCACATAATAATATAATAATAATGATGGTATTTGTTAAGTGCTTACTATGTGCCACGCACTTGTTCTAAGCGCTGGGGGAGATACAAGATAATCAGGTTGTCCCCCGTGGGGCTCACAGTCTTCATCCCCATTTTACAGATGAGGTAACCGAGGCACAGAGAAGTTAAGTGACTTGCCCAAAGTCAAACAGCTAAGTGGAAGATCCTGGATTAGAACCCATGCCTCTGACTCCCAAGTCCGGGCTCTTTCCACTAAGCCAAGCCACATCTCCTCCAAGAGGCCTTCCCTGATTTCCTTTACTCCCACTTCCTTCTGGGTCGCCCTAACTTGCTCCCTTCATTCATCCCCTTCCCGGCCCCACAGTACTTATGTCCATATAATAATAATAATGATGATGACATTTATTAAGTGCTTACTATGTGCAAAGCACTGTTCTAAGTGCTGGGGTACATTCAAGGTAATCAAGTTGTCCCACGTGGGGCTCACAGACTCAATCCCCATTTTCCAGATGAGGTAACTGAGGCACAGAGAAGTTAAGTGACTTGCCCAAAGTCACACAGCTGACAAGCGGCGGAGCCGGCATTTGAACCCATGACCTCTGACTCCAAACCCTGGGCTCTTTCCACTGAGCCACGCATCTTCACTCTCATCTTATTTATTTGTATTTATCTATCTCCCCTCTATAATGTCAGCTCACTGTTAATGTGGTCACTGCTCATGACATCCTGGATGCGGGTTGCAAAAGCCTGTGACACTATGTCCTTTACGCAGGAGACGCAAAGAAAGATGTTTAATACACTGCCATGCACACAGTAAGCGCTCAATAAATCCAATTGCTTGATCGATTGATTGATTGATCACATGGAAACTTTAAGGGTGTGATTCCTGGATTGGGGAGGACCAGAGGAGCCCCTGACTCCCACTCCCACCTGACCCTGAGCACTCTACATTCCCCCCTCCCCTGATATTCCACCCCTCAGGTCTCTGGAGACTTGGACACTGCTCCTAAGGGAGGCTGGATGATGCGAATAATAACAATGAGAAGAACTGTAGTATCCGTTAACTCATGCTATGTGCCAGACACACCTCTCAGGGTCACACCGGGAGAAGCCCTCTACCAGTCTCGGCTATGGGAGGGAGAGTGAAGCAGAGGCCTGCCCATGCCATTCCTAGCTTGGGTAGTGGCTAGCGAGTGGCAGGCCATCGGCTCCAAGTCAAAACTCCCCCAAGCTGGGCAGCAGCGGCTCGGGAGAGAGTCGAGGGCGGAGACTCAGGTTTACTGTATGGAAGAAGGAAATGGTCAAGCACTTCCAGATTTTTACCAAGAAAACTCCATGGATTCACTCCCAGAACAATTGCAGATGGAGGTGGAGCGTTTCTGGGAGGGATGTAGCCATGGCAGCATCACTATGGGTGAGACATGACTCGACAGTATCAAACAACAATGTGCCAGACATTCTATGAAGCACTGGGATGGAGACAAAATAATGATGTCAAGGCCCTGCTGAGAGCTCACCTCCTCCAAGAGGCCTTCCCAGACTGAGCCCTTTCCTTCCTCTCCCCCTCGTTCCCCTCTCCATCCCCCCCATCTTACCTCCTTCCCTTCCCCACAGCACCTGTATATATGTATATATGTTTGTACATATTTATTACTCTATTTATTTATTTTACTTGTACATATCTATTCTATTTATTTTATTTTGTTAGTATGTTTGGTTTTGTTCTCTATCTCCCCCTTTTAGACTGTGAGCCCACTGTTGGGTAGGGACTGTCTCTATATGTTGCCAATTTGTACTTCCCAAGCGCTTAGTACAGTGCTCTGCACATAGTAAGCGCTCAATAAATGCGATTGATTGATTGATTGATTGATGTCGACACAGTCCCTGCCCCACATTGATAATAATAATGGTACTTGTGAAGAGCTTACTCTGTGCCAGGCACTGTACTAAGCACTGGGGTGGATCCAAACAAGTCAGGTTGGACACAGTCCCGGTCCCACGTGGGGCTCACACTCTTAATCCATTAGGCCATGATGCTTCTCTAGAGTCAGAATCTTAGTAGGAGGAAGAACTGGTACGTGGCCTAATGGAAAGAGCCCAGGCCTGGGGGTCAAAAGGATCTGGGTTCTCATCCCTGCTCGGCCACTTTGCTGTGTGGCCTTGGGCAAATCATTTCACTTCTCTGGGCCTCAGTGACCTCATAATAATAATAACTAATAATGCTGGCATTTATTAAGGGCTTACTATGTGCAAAGCACTGTTCTAAGTGCTGAGGAGGTTACAAGGTGATCAGATTGTCCCACGGGGGCGTCACAGTCTTCATCCCCATTTTACAGATGAATTAACTGAGACCTAGAGAAGTTAAGTGACTTGCCCAAAGTCACACAGCTGACAAGTGGCGGAGCCGGGATTTGAACCCATGACCTCTGACTCCAAAGCCAGTGCTCTTTCCACTGAGCCATGCTGCTTCTCATCTGTAAAATGGGGATTAAGAGTGTGATCCCCATGTGGGACAGGGACTGTGTCCAACCTGATTTATTTGTATCTACCGCAGAGTGTAGAACAGTGCTTGGCACATACTAAATACTTAACAAGAAACTCTCTTTCTCCAGGTCCACATTGATCCTTGGGGACTTCACTATCCTCATAGATGTTCCTGATGAACCTTCCACCCCCCTCCTTGGATCACGCCTCAACTCTGCCGACCTCCTGTTCCACCCCACCTCACCCACTCACCAACTTGGACACACATTCCATCTCATCATCCCTAACCACTGCATAATCTCTACCCTCACCAACTCTGAAATCCTTCTCTTTGACCACAACCTCCTCACTTACATCCTCTCCCATGCACCTCTTCCCTGCCAATAATAATAATAATAATAATAAAATAATAATAATAGTATTTGTTAAGCGCTTACTATGCACAAAGCACTGTTCTAAGTGCTGGGGAAGTTACATGGTGATCAGGTTGTCCCACGGGGGGCTCAGTTTTCATTCCCATTTTACAGATGAGGCCACTGAGGCACAGAGAAGGTTAAGTGACTTGCCCAAAATCACCCAGCTGACAAGTGGCGGAGACAGGATTTGAACACCAAAGCCCGTGCTCTTTCCACTGAGCCATGCTGCTTCTCTATTTGTATCTAGCCAGTCTGTACTATTCCCCCAAAGAGACTTCAAATCTTTTAACCCCATCCAATTTCCCAACTCATCATGCCCCATTAAGGCTCCATACCCAAACTACCCTTCCCTTGATGACCAAATAGATGCTCTCAACACCACCCTCTCTACTGAACTCAACTAACTCACTCCCATAACCCTTCATCGATCTTGTATCTCTAACCCCCAGCTCTGTATCTGCTCCACAGTCTGCTTCCTTTGCTCCTGTGCTCGAGCCACAGAGTGCTGCTGGCGGAAATTTAAATATCAGGCCAACTTCATCCACCTCAAGTTTATCCTTGCCTGCTTTAACTCTGCCCGACAAAACTATTTCTCCACCCTTATTGACTCCCATGCCCATCGCCCTCGCCAGTTGTTCCAGACATTTAACCCCCTCCTCAGGCTCCCCTGTCCCCCACCCCCCCGCCCATCCCTGACCCCAGTGAGCTGCCCACCTACTCTATTCAGAAAATTGATACCATGAAGCAGCTCCCTAAAATCTCCCTGGCCTTCCTCAGTCCCTCCCCTCTCTGGCCCCCTCTTCGACTCTCCCATCCTTCCCAGCAGTTTTGCTAAAGGAGATCTCCTGCCTCCTCTCAAAAGCCACCCCCTCCACATTATTATTATTATGGTATTTGTTAAGTGCTTACTATGTGCCGAGCCCTGTTCTAAGCGCTTGGGTAGATACAAGGTAATCAGGGTGTCCCATGTGGGGCTCACAGTCTTAATTCCCATTTTACAGATGAGGTAACCTAGGCCCAGAAAAGTGAAGTGACTTAACCAAAGTCCCACAGCTGACAAATGGCAGAGCTGGTATTAGAACCCACAACCTCTGACTCCCAAGCCCTGGCTCTTTCCACTAAGCCATACTGCTTCTCCAATTTGTGACCTTTTATTGACTTTTAGCTTTGGTAATCAATAATGAATGGCTTGAAGCTATGTCTTCAATCAATCATATTTATTGAGCATTCACTATGTGCAGAGCTCTGTACTAAGTGTTTGGTGGAGTACAACAGAATTAACAAACACGTTCCTTGCTCATAATGAGCTTACAGTCTAGACGGAGCTTAAAAGCATTTTTACCTCTGTGAAAATGCTCTTATCTAAGGAATCAGGATGTGCATTAGACCCCATTTCTTTGTACCTTATCAAAACTCTCACCCCCTCCCTTCTTCATTCATTCATTCATTTGTTCAATCATATTTATTGAGCACTTACTGTGTGCAGAGCACTGTAGTAAGCGCTTCCTCCCTAACAGCCATCTCCAATCGTTCACTCTCCAATGGCTTCTTCCCCACATCTTTCAAACATGCCCTTATCTCCCCTTCCCTAAAAAAAACCCTCCCTGGTCCCATGGCTCCCTCCAGTTATCGTCCCATCTCCCTCCTACCATTCCTCTCTAAACTTCTTGAGTGAATAATCTACATCCTCTGTCCCAAATCTCTCTCCTCCAGTTCTCTCCTGGACCCCCTCGAGTCTGGCTTCTGTCCCCATCACTCCACAGAAACTGCCCTCTCAGAAGTCACCAATGACCTCCTTCTTGCCAAATCCAAAGACCTCTACTCCATCCTAATCCTCCTCAACCTCTCAGCTGCCTTTGATGCTGAGAACCACCCCCTGCTTCTGGAAATGTTATCGAACCTTGGCTTCACTGACTCTGTCCTCTCCTGCTTCTCCTCATCTCTCTAGCTGCTCATTTTCAGTCTTCTTCTTGGGTTCCTCCTCTGCCTCCCATTCCCAAACCTGTGGTGGTCCCTCATGGTTCAGTTCTGGGTCCCCTTCTATTCTCCATCTACACTCACTCCCTTGGAGAACTCATTCCCTCCCATGGCTTCAACTACCTCCTCTATGCGGGTGACACCCAAATCTCCATCTCCAGCCCTGATCTCTCTCCCTCTGTCTCTGCAGCCTCACATTTCCTCTTGCCTTCAAGACAGCTCTACTTGGTTGTCCTTCTTTCACAGTTACAAGAACAGTGCTTGGCACATAGTAAGCACTTAACAAATACCATCGTTATTATTGCACCCTAAGCTTAACATGTCCAAAACTGAACTTCGTATCTTCCCACCCAAACCCTGTCCTCCACCTGACTTTGCCATCATGGTTATAATAATAATAACAATAATAATAATAATAATAATAATAATAATAATTGCGTTATTGTTAAGCACATACTATGTGTCTGGCACTATATTAAGCACTGGGGTGGATGCAAGCAAATTAGGAAGGTCCCAGTCTCTGTCCCACATGGGGCTGACAGTCTCAATCCCCAATTTACAGATGAGGTAACTGAGGCCCAGAGAAGTCAGTGACTTGTTCAAGGTCACACAGCATGCAAGTGGCAGAGCCAGAATTAGAAACTATGACCTTCTGACTCCAGGCCCGGACTCTATACAGGACACCCTACTGCTTCCACCATCCTTTCAGTCTCACAAGCCCATAACCTTGGCCTTATCCTTGATTCCTCTCTGTCATTTAACCCACATATTCAATCTGTCACTAAATCCTGTTGGTCCCACCTTCACAACATCACTAAAATCCACGCTTTCCTCTCCATCCAAACCACTACCACATCAATACAATCACTCATCCTCTCCTGCCTGGATGAATGCATCAGCCGCCTTGCTGACCTCCCAGCCTCCTGCCTCTCCCCTCTCCTGTCCCTACTTCACTCCGCTGCCCCGATCATCTTTGTGCAGAAACGCTCCGGGCATGTTACTCCCCTCCTCAAAAATCTCCAGTGGCTGCCTGTCAATCTACGCAACAAGCAAAAACTCCTCACTCTGGGCTTCAAGGCTGTCCATCCCCTCGCCCCTTCCTACCTCACCTCCCTTCTCTCCTTCTCCGGCCCAGGCCACACCCTCCACACCTCTGCCACCGCTAACCTTCTCACTGGGCCTCGTTCTCGCCTGCCCTGCCTTCAACCCCTGGCCCACATCCTGCCTCTGACCCGGAATGCCCTCCCTCCACAAATCCAACAGACAATGACTCTCCCCCACTTCAAAGTCTTACCGAAGTCCCATCTCTTCCAAGAGGCCTTCCCAGACTAAGCTCCTCACTTTCCTCTTCTCCCTCTCCCTTCTACATCACCCTGACTTGCTCCCTTCACTCTTCCCACCTCTCAGCCCCACAGCACTCGTGTACCTATCAGACATTTATTATCATCATCATCAATCGTATTTATTGAGCACTTACTGTGTGCAGAGCACTGTACTAAGCGTTTGGGAAGTACAAATTGGCAACATATAGAGACAGTCCCTACCCAACAGTGGGCTCACAGTCTAAAAGGGGGAAATTTATTGATATCTGTCTCCCCACTCTTGACTATAAGCTCACTGTGGGCAGGGCAGAAGCAGCGTGGCTCAGTGGAAAGAGCATGGGCTGGGGAGCCAGAGGTCATGGATTCTAATCCCGGCTCCACCACTTGTCAGCTGTGCGATCTTGGGCAAGTCACTTCACTCCTCTGGGCCTCAGTTCCCTCATCTGTAAAATGGGAATGAAGACTGTGAGCCCCACGTGGGACAACATAATTACCTTGTATCTACTCCAGCGTTTAGAACAGTGCTTGACACATAGTAAGCGCTTAACAAATACCAACACTATTATTATTAATAATAAATACCACCAAATGAAGTATAATAATAATAATCATTATTGTGAGCAAGAGGTTGAAGGTAAGCGGTTCATGACTGAGGCCCAGGGAGTAGGTTGACATTACAGGAACAGAGTGTGTGGGCTGGGGTGAGTAGAAGAGCAACAAGAAGAAGTGGGAAAGAGTGAGCTTACTGAGCACCACAAAGCCAAGGGTGAGGCATCTAGGTTCGACGCAGAGGTGGATGAGCAACAAGGAGGCTGTTCTGGCAGAACTGAGGGTATTTCCAAGCCTAA
This sequence comes from Tachyglossus aculeatus, assembly GCF_015852505.1. Classification (NCBI taxonomy): domain Eukaryota; kingdom Metazoa; phylum Chordata; class Mammalia; order Monotremata; family Tachyglossidae; genus Tachyglossus; species Tachyglossus aculeatus. The sequence goes on along the minus strand of NC_052069.1, from coordinate 5,534,226 downwards.
AGATCTGATTTTTTATTCTTCCCTCCATTTCAGCTTGTGCAGCCAATGTTTTGATTTGGGGATGTGGTTTACTGTTCAAAGGGTGGAGCCCACATTTCATTTTCCAAGAAAAGCATTTATGACATAAGATAAACATTTATCCTCAGACCCCGGTCTCTGTAAAGTTCAAGAAATCTGTAAAATCCTTTTGTCATAAATTAAATCGGTTTCCCAATCTTGGAGCCTGAGGGTTTTTTAAGCCCTGGAAACTGATTTATGTCCTAAGACATGGTCCTGCAGTCACAGAATGACGTGGGTAGTGAAGCCACCGCCTGGTGAATTTGATCACCGTTACGTGACACCCACCAAAGTCCTCACTGAACGTTTTCCCTGGAATAATTTGGACAGTGCTCACAATTCTCTAGCTCGCTTGACCCAAGTGAGACGGCACTGAGGAAGCAGTGTGGCCTAGTGGAAAGAGCAGGGGCTTGGGAGCCAGAGTCCCAGCACTGCCCAAATGCTTGCTGTGTGACCTTGGGAAAGTCATTTCACTTCTCTGGACCTCAGTTCTCCTGTTCTCCTTCCTGAATTGATTGTGAGCCCCATATGGGAAAGAAACTGTGTCCAAGCTATTTCACTTGTATCTACCCCAGTGCTTAGAAAAGTGTTTGACACATGTTATTATTATTATTATTGTTACTATTATTTTATTATTATTATGTGCCATCCAGTCGTTTCCAATTCATAACGACTCCATGGATATACTTTCTCCAGAATGTCCCGTCCTCTGCCATAATCCGCAATTTTTCTAACGGCTCTTCAGTCATCACTGTTATGGTCTCTATCCAACTAGCTGCCACTCTGACTCTTCCTCATTTTCCCTGGACTTTTCCTAGCATTAGTGACTTCCCCAGAGACTCAGTCCTCCTGATCATGTTTTCAAAATATACTCCTCTAAGTCAAGTCATTTGGCCTTCCGAAGACCATTTTGGCTTAATTTGCTCCAAAATCCCTTTGTTTGTTTTTCGGGCAGTCTGTGGTATTCATAAAAGCCTTCTCCCATATCACATTTCAAAAGAGTTTTGAAGAGGTGGACACATAGTAAAAGCTTAATGAATACCATTAAAAAAAAATGGAGAATCTGGGTCCAATTCTCCCATTGGACATCAATCAATCCATCAATCAATGGCATTTAATGAGTGCGTCATTCAATTGTTCAATCGTATTTATTGATTGCTCAGTAAGTGCAGAGCACTGTACTGTTCGCTTGGGAGAGTACAGCAATAAACAGACCCATTCCCTGCCCAAAGTGAGATTACAATCTAGAGGGGGAGACAGACATTAGTAGAAATAAATAAATGACAGATATGGACAGAGGGTTCAGGGAAGGTCCTTTGGGTGACGGTTGGAAGAAGTGTATGTGAGTCTTAACCCGGGGTTCATCAGGAAGGGTGACCCCATGATAATTATTCAACAGATTCACCCATTCATTCAATCACATTTATTGAGTGCTTACTGTGTGCAAAGCACTGTACTAAGCGCTTGGGAAGTACAAGTTGGCAACATATAGAGATGATCTCTACCCAACAGCGGGCTCACAGTCTAGAAGATGATCCCTTTCCCCCCTTTTAAAGCCTTATTGAAGGCGCATCTCCTCTGAGAGGCCTTCCCTGACTAAACTCTCATTTTCTCTTCTCCCTCTCCTTTCTGTGTCACCCTGACTTGTTCCTTTTATTCATCCCCCCTCCCAGCCCCACACCACTTATGTCCACACCTGTCATTTATTGATTTCTGTTGATGTCTGTCTCCCCCTCTAGACTGTAAGCTCGTTGTGGGCAGAGATTGAGTCGGTTTATTGTTATATTGTCTTCTCCCAAGCACTGAGTACAGTGCTCTACACACAGTAAGCGCTCAGTAAATACCATTGACTGACTGACAAAATCCCGTGGAGACAAGCTCTAGGCGGTCAGATTCGTGTCTCCCCTCACCCTGGCTCTGTACCAGTTGGCTTTATTTTCCAAAAGGAAATTATGCAGTGTTTGCATAGATGGTAGAACCACAAAGGTCTGATTAAAATAATTGTCCCAGCGTCTGGATGTTTATGTAAAACATATGTGAACTTTCTGTGATTCTTCTCATAAGACAGTTCGCTGTGGGCAGGCTGTTATATTGTTCTCTCCCCAGCATTTAACACAGTGCTCTGCATACAGTTAGCGTTTAATAAATACCATTGAATGAATGAATGGCACCCCCATCCTTCCTGTCTCCCAAGCCCATAACCTTGGCAGTATCTTCTCTCTCATGAGAAACATGAGAAGCAGCATGGCTTAGGGAAAAGAGCCTGGGCTTGAGAGTCGGAGGTCATGGGTTCTAATACTGGCTCCACCACTTAGCTGTGTGACTTTGGGCAAGTCACTTGACTTTTCTGTGCCTCAGTTCCCTCATCTGTAAAATGGGGCTGGAGACTGTGAGCCCCACAGGGGACAGGGACTGCATCCGACCTGATTTGCTTGTATCCACTCCAGCCCTTATTACAGTGCCTGCAACAGAGTAAGCACTTAACAAATACCATTATTATTAGTAGTACTTCAACATACATGCTCTCGAATCTCCCTTGTTTAGAGTGCAGCCTCCCCGAGGGTGGGAATTTTGTCGTCTCCAAATTCTGTATGCTCTATCTCCTGAATCTTAAAAACCACTGGAATCTCCAGATCAATAAATAATCCACTTGGGAAGCAACATTGCTTAGTGGATAGAGCACGGGCCTGTTTCTAATTCCATCTCCACCACTTGTCTGCTTTACGACCTTGGACGAGACAGTTAAATTCTCTGGGTTACCTCATCTGGAAGATGGGGATTAATACTTATATCTCTAATTCTATTTATTTATATTGATGCTGCTGATGCCTGTTTACTTGTTTTGATGTCTGTCTCCCCGCTTCTAGACGGTAAGCCTGTTGTTGGGTAGGGATTGTCTTTATTTGTTACTGAACTGTACTTTCCAAGCGCTAATGCGGTGCTTTCATCTGTAAAATGGAAATTAAGATTGTGAGCCCCAAATGGGGCAACCTGATGAGGTTGTACCTATCTCAGTGCTTTGAATAGTGCTTGGCACATAATAAGCGCTTAATAAATACCATTATTGTTATTATTATTATTATTTCATACATATCCGTGTTTATTTACATTAATGTCTGTCTTCACTTTTGGAAGCTCTTGAGGGGCCATGCCTACCCACTCTGTTGTATTGTACTCTCCCAAGTGCTTAGCCCAGAGTTTTTAGTACAGTGCTCTGTACACAGTAAGCGCTCAATGAATACAACTGCAAGTCTGCAGCCAGCCGGGGCTCGATAAATCCGATCGATCGAGCTCTCTCCTGGAGTGGGACCAGGTAAGTAACTGAGTCAAGGGGAAATCAAACTCGGGCATGTCAACCCCCAAAACATTTCCAGAGGTTTCCGGGCCTCTGCTCGTCTCAAGAGGCTGACGCTACAGCATCCAGCGGTAAAGGCTGGAACCGGACAGAGCCCTGTGGGTTTGCTCAGCCCCCAGCTCTGAGACTCCCCCTCTTTCCAACAGCCATTGCGAGATTCCACACATCCCACCCCTGCCTTTGGAAGCTGAACTCAAATCGGAAACCCGAAACTCACCTTGAGAAAAAAGGCCTCTTCACACACTTATCTGAGGCGGTCCAGGCCAAGAGAAATATCGTCAGCCTTCGGAGACGGACGGGGTTTATTTCCAAACGTAAGAGGCTTTTTTCAGTGAGGCAGAAGCGAGTTCTAATTGCTCTGCCGTATGACCCCGGGGAAAGCAGCCACATTATTAGAAAGAGCCCAGGCTTGGGTGTCAGAAGATCGTGGGTTCTAACCCTGGCTCCGCCACTTGTCTGCTGTGTGATTTAGGGCAAGTCATTTCACTTCTCTGGGCCTCAGTTCCCTCATCTGTAAAATGGGGATTAAGACTGTGACAGGGACAGGGACTGTGTCCAACCTGATTACCTTGTTTCTACCTCATTTAGAACAGTGCCTGTTACATAGTAAGCGCTTAACAAATACCATAAAAAAAGAAAGAACAAGGATCAGGAAACTGAGGCTTAGACCTAGTGGTAAGAGTGCTTGGCACACATTCATTCATTCATTCAATCGTATTTATTGAGCGCTCACTGTGTGCAGAGCACTGTATTAAGCGCTTGGGAAGTACAAGTTGGCAACATATAGAGATGGTCCCTACCCAACAGTGGGCTCACAGTCACAGAGTAAGTGCTGAACAAATACCATCATCATCGTTATTGTTATTATACCTGGAAGTCATCCTCTCACAAAAGAAACCCCCAGAGAATCCACACGACAGGCCGACTGCTGGCTTCTGTCAGCTGGCTTGGTGGAAAGAGTATAGTTGTTAATGGCATTTGTTAGTGGCATTTGTTAAGCGCTTACTATGTGCCCAGCACTGTACTATGCACTGGGGTGCATACAAGGGAATAGAGTTGGAAACAGTCTCTGTCCCATGTGGGGCTCACAGTCTTCATCCCTGGGTTCTAACCCCATACCTCCTGTGTGACCTCCACTTCCCTGGGACTCAATCAATCAATCAATCGTATTTATTGAGCACTTACTGTGTGCAGAACACTGTACTAAGCACTTAGCACAGTACTAACTGGGACTCAACTTCCTCATATTCCCCCTTTTAGACTGTGAGCCCACTGTTGGGTAGGGACTGTCTCTATAGGTTACCAATTTGTACTTCCCAAGCGCTTAGTACAGTGCTCTGCACATAGTAAGCGCTCAATAAATATGATTGATGATGATGATGATGATGATATGTAAAATGGGGATGAAATAACCCTTAATAGCAATAAGAATATAGACTGTTGCATCCCCCCTCCTAGACTGTGAGCCCGTTGTTGTGTGGCGATTATCTCTACTTATTGCCACATTGTATTTTCCAAGTGCTTAGTACAGTGCTCTGCACACAGTATGACTGAATGAATGAATAAATTTGGTATTTATGAAGTGCTTATTATGTACCAGGCACTGTACTAAGCACTGGGGTCGGTAGTGGGTGGATAATTGGGTTAGACACAGTCCCCTTCCCACATAGGGCTTGCAGATTTAATCCCCATTTTACAGATGAGGAAACTGAGGCACAGAGAAATTCAGTGACTAGGCCAAGGTCATGCAGCAAATGGGCAGTGGAGCTGGGATCAGAACCCAGTGCCTTTTATGCCCAGGCCCATGGTCTTTCCCCTAGGCCACACTGCTTCTCTTAGACTGTAAATCCTGTGTGGGACCGATATTGGGTCTGATCTGATTGCATCGGATCTACTCAAGTACCTAGCAGCGTGACTCAGTGGAAAGAGCCCGGGCTTTGGAGTCAGAGGTCATGGTTCGAATCCCGGCTCCACCAATTGTTGGCTGTGTGACTTTGGGCAAGTCCCTTAACTTCTCTGGGCCTCAGGTACCTCATCTGTAAAATGGGGATTAAGACTGTGAGCCCCACATGGGACAGCCTGATCACTGTGTAACCTCCCCAGAGCTTAGAACAGTGCTTTGCACATAGTAAGTGCATATTAAATGCCATTATTATTATTTTTCATTATTATAAACACATATCTACTAGCGCTTAGGACAGTGCCTGCTACATATTAAGAGCTTAACAAATACCACCATTATTATTATAATTATTATCATCATATAAACCATTTAATAATAATAATAATAATAATGACATTTATTAAGCGCTTACTATGTGCAAAGCACTGTTCTAAGCGCTGCTTAATAAATACCACCCTTATTATTATTAAGGTGCACTTTTTTGGAAAGCTTTATTCACCCTCTATTCACCCCTTCCTCAGCCCCGAAGCACTTGTGTACATACCTGTAATTTATTTATTCATTTATACTAGCAGCATGGCTTAGTGGATAGAGCCCGGGCCTGGGACCCAGAAGGACCTGAATTCTAATCCTGGCTCTGCCACATGTCTGCTGGGTGACCTTGGGCAAGTCACTTCACTTCTCTGGGCCTCAGTTCCCTCATCTGGAAAATGAGGATTAAGACTGTGAGCCCCATGAGGGACAGGGACTGTGTCCGATATGATTAATTAATTTTGTATATACCCCAGCACTTAGAACAGTGCTTGGCATGTGGTAAGTGCTTAAGTACCATAATTACTATTATTTATAGTAGTAGTAGTAGTAGTAGTATGTTTGTACAGATTTAGTACTCTATTTATTTTACTTGTACATATTTACTATTCTATTTGTTTTGTTAATGATGTGCATTTAGCTTTAATTCGATTTGTTCTGACAACTTGACACCTGTCCACATGTTTTTTTTTTGTTGTCTGTCTCACCCTTCTAGACTGTGAACCCTTTGTTAGGTAGGGACCGTCTTTATATGTTTCCGACTTGTATTTCCCAAGCACTTTAGTTCAGTGTTCTGCACACAGTAAGCGCTCAATAAATACGATTCAATGAATGAATTAATAATCTAACCCTAACTGCGGGTGTCCCTCAGGGAGCAGTTCTGAATCCCTTCTTATTCTCCATCTACACCCACTCCTTGAAGAACTCATTCACTCCCATGGCTTCAATGACCCCCTCTATGCTGGGGATTCCCAAATCTCCATCTCCTAACCCTGATCTCCCTCCCTCTGTGCAGTCTTGCCTTTCCTCTTGCTTTCGAGACATCTCTTCTTGGATGTCCTCCCATCACCTCAAGCTTAACATGTTTAAAACAGAGCTCCTTAGCTTTCCAACCAAATCCTGTCCACCCCCGACTTTCCCATCACTGTAGACAGAACCACCATCCTTGCTGTCTCAGAAGACCGTGACCTTGGTGTTATCCTTGCTTCTTCTCTCTCTATCAACCCACATATTCAATCCATCACTAAATCCTGTCGGTCCCCCTTTCACAACATTGCGAAAATCCTCTCATAATAATAATGATGGCATTTATTCAGCACTTACTATGTGAAAAGCACTGTTCTAAGCGCTGGGGGGTACAAGGTGATCAGGTTGTCCCATGGGGGGCTCACAGTCTTAATCCCCATTTTACAGATGAGGTAACTGAGGCACAGAGAAGTGAAGCGACTTTCCCAAAGTCACCCAGCTGACAATTGGTGGAGCTGGGATTTGAACCCCTGACCTCTGACTCCAAAGCCTGGGCTCTTTCCACTGAGCCACGCATTTATTCTATCCCTCCCGGATTACTGTATCAGCCTCTTTTCTGACCTCCCAGCCTCCTGTCTCTCCCCACTCCAGTCGGTATTTCACTCTGTTACCCGGATCATTTTTCCACAAAAACTTTGCGACCACGTTTCCCCACTCCACAAAAACCTCTAGTGGTTGCCCACCTACTTCCATATCTAACGGAAACTCGACCCCATTGGCTTTATGTTGCCAACTTGTACTTCCCAAGCGCTTAGTACAGTGCTCTGCACACAGTAAGCGCTCAATAAATATGATTGATTGATTGATTTGAAGCCCTCAATCCCCTTGCCCCTTCTACCTCACCTCACTGCTCTCCTACTCCTACTGGAGAAGCAGCATGGCGTACTGGCTAATAATAATAATAATGATAATGATGGCATTTATTAAGCGCTTACCATGTGCAAAGCACTGTTCTAAGCGCTGGGGAGGTTACAAAGTGATGCGGTTGTCCTATGGGGGGCTCACAGTCTTAATCTCCATTTTACAGATGAGGTAACTGAGGCACAGAGAAGTGAAGTGACTTGCCCAAAGTCACACAGCTGACAATTGGTGGAGCCAGGATTTGAACCCATGACCTCTGACTCCAAAGCCCGGGCTCTTTCCACTGAGCCACACCGCTTCCCCAGAGCTGGGCCTGGGAGTAAGAAGGACCTGGGTTCTTATTCCCACTCTGCCACTTGTCTGCTGGGTGACCTTGGGCAAGTCACTTCACTTCTCTGGACCTTAGTTCCCTTATCTGTAAAATGGGGATTGAGACTGTGAGCCCCATGTGGGACAGAGACTGTATCCAACTTGATTACCCTGTGCTTAGAACAGTGCTTGGCACATAGTAAGCACTTAACAAATACCATTATTATTCAGTGGAAAGAGCCCGGGCTTTGGAGTCAGAGGTCATGGGTTCGAATCCCGGCTCCACCAACGTGTCTGCTGTGTGACCTTGGGCAAGTCACTTAACTTCTCGGAGCCTCAGTTCCCTCATCTGTAAAATGGGGATGATGACTGTGAGCCCCACGTGGGACCACCTGATCACCTTGTATCCCCCCAGTGCTTAGAGCAGTGTTTTGCACATAGTAAGCGCTTAACAAATGCTATTATTATTATTATTATTATTATTATTTATTATTATTATTATTATGACTCCAACCCAGCCCACACCCTCCGCTCCTCTGGTGCCACTAACCTTCTCAATGGGCCTCGTTCTTGCCGACCCCCGGCCCACATCCTGCCTCTGGCCTGGAATGCCCTCCCTCCTCACATCCACCAAACAATCACACTTCCCCCCTTCAAAGCCCTACTGAGATCTCACCTCCTCCAAGGGGCCTTCCCTGACTAAGCCCCACTTTTCCTCATCTCCCACTCCCTTCTGCTTCACCCTGACTGACTCCATTTGTTCTCTCCCCCTTCTAGCCCCACAGCCCTTAGTCATTCATTCAATTGTATTCGTTGAGCACTCACTGTGAGCAGAGCACTGTACTAAGCACTTGGAAAGTATGAATGAATTTATTACTCTATTTATTTTATTTGTGCATATTTATTCTATTTATTTTATTTTGTTAATATGCTTTGTTTTGTTCTCTGTCTCCCCCTTCTAGACTGTGAGCCCACTGTTGGGTAGGGACTGTCTCTATATGTTGCCAACTTGTACTTCCCAAGCGCTTAATACAGTGCTCTGCACACAGTAAGCGCTCAATAAATACGATTGAATGAATGAATGAAAGTACAATACGGCAGTAACGAGAGACAATCCCTGCCCGTAACAGATTTACAGTGGCTCAGTGGAAAGAGCCCGGGCTTTGGAGTTAGAGGTCATGGGTTCAAATCCCGTCTCTGCCAATTGTCAGCTGTGTGACTTTGGGCAACTCACTTCACTTCTCTGTGCCTCAGTTCCCTCATCTGTAAAATGGGGATGAAAACTGTGAGCCCCACATGGGACAACCTGATCACCTTATATCCTCCCCAGCACTTAGAACAGCGCTTGGCACATAGTAAGCGCTTATCGAATGCCATCATTTTTTCCAGCGCTTAGAACAGTGCTTTGCACATAGTAAGCACTTAATAAATGCCATTATTATTATTATTATTATTATTATTACAGTCTAGAGGGGGGAAGACAGACATCAAAACACGTAAACAGGCATCAATATAAATAAATAGTCCTGGGGGCCAGGCACTGTACTAAGTGCTGGGGTGGACAAGCTAATCTGGTTGGACGCCATCCCTGTCCCACATAGAGTTCACAGTCTCAATCCTCATTTTACAGAAGAGGTTAGAGGCACAGAGAAGTGAAGTGACTTGCCCGAAGCAGCATGGCGCAGTGGATAGCGCACAGGCCTGGGAGCCAGAAGGTCGTGGGTTCTAATCCCGGCTCTGCAAGCCACTGCACTTCTCTGAGCCTCAGTTACCTCATCTTTAAATTGGGGATTAAGACTGTGAGCCCTATGTGGGACAGGGACTGTGTCCAACTAGATTTACTTGTATCCATCCCAGTGCTTAGTACAGTGCCTGACACATAGTAAGCACTTAACAAATACCACTATTATTATTATTATTATTATTATACAGTAGTCATTCATTCAGTCGTATTTATTGAGTACTTACGGTGTGCAGAGCACTGTACTAAGCATTTGGGAGAGTACAATATAACAATATCCAGCGCTTAGAACAGTACTCCAGTGCTTAGAACAGTGCTTTGCACATAGTAAGCACTTAATAAATGCCATTATTATTATTATTATTATTATTATTATTAATAATAAACAGACGCCCTGTCCCTGTTCTGTCCGTTGTGGCAGGGATTGTCTCTCGTTATTGCTGTATTGTACTTTCCAAGTGCTTAGTACAGTGCTCTGCTCACAGTGAGCACTCAATAAATACAATTGAATGAATGACTAAGGGCTGTGGGGCTAGGAGTGAGGGGAGAACAAATGGAGTCAGTCAGGGTCCTGCCCACGTCAAGCTCACAGTCTAGAGTAGACAGGTGGCAGAGCCAGGATTAGAACCCATGACCTTCTAATCCCAGGTCTGTGCTCTAACCACTCCGTATACATATCTGTAATTTATTTCGATTGATGTCTGTCTCCCCGCATTAGACTCCAAGCTCCTTGTGGGCAGGGAACATGTCTGTTGTTGTATTATACTTTCCCAAGCGCTTAGTTCAGTGCTCTGCACACAGTAAGCGCTCAATAAATATGATTGAATGAATGAATGAATCTCCTCCAAGAGGCCTTCCTTGACTAAACCTCCCCTTTCCCATTTCCCACTCCCTTCTGCGTCCCCCTCACTTGTTCCTTTTATTCATCCCCTCTTGCAGCCCCACACCACTCATGTCCCTAATTGTAAAATTGTAAAATGGGGATTGAGACCATGAGCCCCCGTGGGAGAGGGGCTGTGTCCAAGCTATTACTCTATTTATTTATTTATTTTATTTGTACATATCTATTATATGTTTTTATTTTGTTAATATGTTTGGTTTTGTTCTCTGTCTCCCCCTTCTAGGCTGTGAGCCCACTGTTGGGTCGGGACCGTCTCTATATGTTGCCAACTTGTACTTCCCAAGCGCTTAGTACAGTGCTCTGCACAAAGCAAGCGCTCAATAAATACGATTGATTGATTAATTTATTCATTTATATAAATGTCTAGCTCATTGTGAGCAGGTAATGTGTCATTTATATGGTTGTGTTGTACCTTCCCAAGCGCTTCATAGATTGCTCTGCACATAGTAAGTGCTCAATAAATTCCACCGATGGGTGGATTGATTGATTGATAAATCTCTCCATCTCCCCGCTCTAAACCTTAAGCTCACTGTGGGCAGGGAAGGTGTCTACCGAATCTGTTGTATTGTACTCTCCCAAGCGCTTAGTACAGTCACCTGCACACAGTAAGTGCTCAATGCATCCAATTGATTGATTGATTGATTGGAGAATTGAAATGAAAGTTCCCACCATTCTCTGTCAGACTGAAAACAAGCTCTGCTCCAGACAGGGAGGAGAGCCAGAGGTAGTAATAATAATATGATATTTGTTAAGTGCTTACTATGTGCCAAGCACTGTTGTAAGCGCTGGGGGAGATATACGGTGAAGCAGGTTGTCCCACGTGGGGCTCACAGTCTTTATCCCCATTTTACAGATGAGGGAACTGAGGCACAGAGAAGCTGACTTGCCTAAAGTCACACAGCTGATGTGACAGAGACAGGATTAGAACCCACAACCTCTGACTCCCAAGCCCGAGCTCTTTCCACTAAGCCACGCTGCTCAGACTCTCAAGAAGCAGCATAGCCTAGTGGCTAGAACTCAAGCCTGGAAGTCAGAAGGTTCTGGGTTCTAATCTCGCCTCCACCACTTGTCTCCTGTGGGACCTTGGGCAAGTCACTTCATTTATTAAGCGCTTAATAAATACAGTGCTCTGCACACAGTAAGCGCTCAAAAAATACAATTAAATGAGCAAATACCATCAAGTTTTTATCTGCGCCTCAGTTACCTCATCTGTAAAATGGGCATTAAGACAGTGAGCCCTATGAGAGACATAGACCACATCCAACCTGATTAGCTCTTAGTCATTCATTCAACTGCATTTATTCATTCATTCGTTCATTCAATCGTATTTATTGAGTGCTTCCTGTGTGCAGAGCACTGTACTAAGCGCTTGGGAAGTACAAGTCAGCAACATATAGAGACGGTCCCTACCCAACAACAGGCTCACAGTCTAGAATCTACCCCAGTGCTTAGCACAGCGCTTGGCATATAGTAAGTGTTTAACAAGTACCATAAAAAATTTCAGATTTCTTTCCACAGGGCAAGGCAGCGTCCGCGATTTCCACCCGATAACTCGAGAACATAGGAAGAATTCCCCTGTCCCAGGAAATGATTTGAGGTCACGGCCTGAAAAGATGGTAGGGGGGTGAGATCATACGAGGAAAAAGAAAGCACTAAGTGGCCTGTGGTCATGGGGAGCAGAGGGAGAGAATGACTTAATGATACCGCCCTGAAAAAAGAGCTTGTTCTGCTGAGTTGCATTTTAGGAATTTACGCGGCACGTCCACATCCAAAATATGCAATTTGGAGACAGACTCTCCATTCCAGGCCGGGGCTGGGCTGCAGGCTGACTAGAGGATGATCTGTTCTCTCCATCCTGACTGCCGGAAAAAAATGGAAGGATTCTTACCTTTAGGTCAACTGTCATATTACTCTATTTATTTATTATTACTCTATTTGCACATATTTATTCTATTTATTTTACTTTGTTAATATGTTTTGTTTTGTTCTCTGTCTCCCCCTTCTAGACTGTGAGCCCACTGTTGGGTAGGGACCGTCTCTATATGTTGCCAACTTGGACTTCCCAAGCGCTTAGTACAGTGCTCTGCACATAGTAAGTGTTCAATAAATACGATTGAATAAATGAATGAATTTAAGGAGCACTAATAATAATAATAATAATAATAATAACAATAATAATAAACATGGCAGTGTACATCTTACTCTTACTATAATAATAATAATAATAATGTTGGTAATTGTTAAGTGCTCACTATGTGCCAAGAACTGTTCTAAGTGCTGGAGTAGATACAACGCAATCAGGTTGTCCCACGTGGGTCTCACAGGCTTCATCCCCATGTTACAGATGAGGTAACTGAGGCCCAGAGAAGTGAAGTGACTTGCCCAAGGTCATACAGCTGACAAGCGGCAGAGCCGGGATTAGAACCCAATGCCTCTGACTCCCAAGAGCCTTTCCACGTAGCCATGCTGCTTCTCTGCTTCACGTTACTTACTATGTGCCAAAAACTGGGGTCGTTGCAAGATAATCGGGTCAAACGCAATTCCTGTCCCTCATAGGATTTGAGGTTTAAGAAGGAAGGAAAAAGGGTATCGGATTCCCATTTTACAGACGAGGAAACTGAGGTACAGAGAGGTCACTTACCCAAGGTGACACAGCAGACTCGTGGCAGAGTCAGGATTAGAACCCAGCTCCCCTGACTCCCAGCCCCTTGCTCTTTCCATTAGGCTACGTGACTTCTCCTGTACATTTTCACCATAGTTTGTGGGTATTTTGTGCATTCAATAGAGAAACAGCATGGCATAATGGCTAGAGCTTGGGCCTTGGAGTCAGAAGGTCATGGGTTCTAATTCCGGCTCTGCCACAAGTCTGCTGTGTGACCTTGGGTGAGTCACTTCGCTTCTCTGGGCCTCAGCTATCTCATCTGCAAAAGGAGGATTGAGACTTTGAGCCCTGTGTGGGACAGTACAATGTCTCCAGTACTGTGTGTTAGTACAATATCTCATCCTGTCCCGACTGGATGACTGCATCAGCCTCCTCTCTGATCTCCCATCCTCCTGTCTCTCCCCACTTCACTCTGCTGCCTGGATTATCGTTCTACAGAAACGCTCTGGGCATGTTACTCTCCTCCCCAAAGATCTCCAGTGGTTGCCTGGCAACCTCCATATCAACCAAAAACTCCTCACTCTCGGCTTCAAGGCTGTCCATCACCTCGCCCGCTCCTACCTCACCTCCCTTCTCTACTTCTCCAGCCCAGCCTGCACCCTCCGCTCCTCTGTCACCACTAACCTCCTCACTGGGCTTCCTTCTCACCTGTCCCACCATCAATCAATCAATCAATCGTATTTATTGAGCGCTTACTATGTGCAGAGCACTGTACTAAGTGCTTAGGAAGTACACATTGGCAGCATATAGACACAGTCCCTACCCAACAGTGGGCTCACAGTCTATGTTCTTCCCTGGCCTGGAATTCCCTCCCTCTACACACCCGCTAAACTAGCTCTCTTCCCCCCTTCAAAGCCCTACTGAGAGCTCACCTCCTCCAGGAGGCCTTCCCAGGCTGAGCCCCTTTTTCATCTGCTCCTCCTCTCCTCCATCGCCCTGACTCTCTCCCTCTGCTCTACCCCCCTCCCCGCCCCATAGCACTTGTGTACATATGTACATATTTATTATTTCATTTATTTTATTAATAATGTCTATATATCTACACTTCTATTTATAATATAATATAATATAATATAATATAATGTGATATGATATGATATGATATGATATGATATGATATGATATGATATAATATAATATAATATAATATAAATATAATGTAATATAATATAATATAATGTAATATAATATAATTATATAATACAATATAATATAATGTAATATATTTATATTGATGCTATTGATGCCTGTTTACTTGCTTTGTTTTGTTTTGTTGTCTGTCTCCCCCATTCTAGATTGTGAGCCCATCGTTGGGTACGGATTGTCTCTATCTGTTACCGAATTGTACTTTCCAGATGCTTAGTACAGTGTTCTGCACACAGTAAGCGCTCAATAAATACAATTGAATGAATGAATGACAGGGACTGTTTCCAACCTGAATTGACTGTATCCACCCTAGTGCTTAGTACAGTGCCTGGCACCTAGAAAGTACTTAACCAATACCACAGTTATTTTGATGATTATCTGTGTCTTTATGGGAGCTTCCCTGTGTCCCCATGAGCACTGGGATTCTCTCCCAGGGGCCAGTGCAGTGCTCTCAGTTCCATGATGGATTGGCCCATTTCACACTATAACACATTAATCAGGCCAAATTATCGAAGATGAGCTGATAAGGGAGTGGTTTATTGCAGCCCCGGTCATCCATTGGCATAGTATAAAATATGAGGTCACCCAATCTTGATTCATTCATTCAGTGGTATTTATTGAGTGCTCACTGTGTACAGGCACTTTACTAAGCGCTTGGAAAGTACAATTAGGGCAATAGAGACAATCCCTACCCAATGGGCTCACAGTCTAGAAGGGGGGAAACAAGACATCAAAATGAGTTACCTCATCTGTAAAATGGGGATTAAGATTGTGAGCCCCACATGGGACAACCTGATCACCTTGTATCCTCCCCGGTGCTTAGAACAGTGCTTTGCACATAGTAAGCGCTTAACAAATACCAAAATCATTATTATTATCAATGGCACCAATATAAATAAATAGAATTGTATCTGCCTTTTTTATCAATCTTCTGAGCAAGGTGGTGGCTCCGGGGAAGAGAAGCAGAGGAACCAATGGAGACAGTCCGGGCCCGGGAATCAGAAGGTCCTGGGTTCTAATCCCCGCTTCACCACTTGTCCACTGGGTGATCTTGGGCAAGTCACATCACTTTTCTGAGCCTCGTTTCCCTCATCTGTAAAATGGGGATTAAGACTGTGAGCCCCACATGGGACAAGCTGATCACCTTGTATCTTCCCCGGTGCTTAGAACAGTGCTTTGCACATAGTAAGCACTTAACAGATACCAAAATAATTATTAGTATCAATGGCATCAATATAAATAAATAGAATTGTATCTATCTTTTTTATTAATCTTCTGAGCAAGGGTGTGGCTCCGGGGGAAGAGAAGCATTCATTCATTCAATCGTATTTATTGAGCGCTTACTGTGTGCAGAGCACTGTACTAAGCGCTTGGGAAGTACAAGTTGGCAACATATAGAGACGGTCCCTACCCAACAGCGGGCTCACAGTCTAGAAGCAGCGTAGCTTATGGAGAGTGCTCTGTCCCAGGAATCAGACAGTCCTGGGTTCTAATCCCTGCTTCACCACTTGTCCACTTGGTGACCTTGGGCAAGTCACATCACTTTTCTGAGCCTTGGTTCCCTCATCTGTAAAATGGGGATTAAGACTGTGAGCCCCAAGTGGGACAGGGACTGTGTCCAACCCGATTAAATTGTATCTATCCCAGTGTTTCTCTCCTATGAATCAATGCCTTATCAAAGCAGGAAAGTTTGCGTCTGCTGAGGGGGCTTAGAGCTACACCATGTAGGGCTAACCGGAATGGAAAGATCAAAGCCGAAGAGAAAGATAAAGACAATTTGCCTGTGCTGGGAAGTGGCGACATGGGAAAGGGTCAAAGATGGTTGACCAGAGACAACAGCAGAGACTCACATTTTTACCGCGCAGAAGAAGGCAGAAGAAGCTGGTTGTGGGCAGGGAATGTGTCTATTATTCTATTGTATTCCCCCAAGCGCTTAGTACAGGGTTCTGCACACAGTAAACACTCAATAAATACCACTGATTGATTGATAAATAGTAGGTGATGCAGGAAGGGAGTGGAAATAAAGGTGGGAGAAGGGAGGCTTCCTGGATGTAATGTGATTTTGCATTACGATGAGCAGCAGCGTGGCTCAGTGGAAAGAGCCCGGGCTTGGGAGTCAGAGGTCATGGATTCTAATCCCGGCTCTGCCACTTATCGGCTGTGTGACTTGGGCAAGTCACTTCACTTCTCTGGGCATCAGTGACCTCATATTTAAAATGGGAATTAAGACTGTGAGCCCCACGTGGGACAACTTGATCACCTTGTTTTCCCCCAATGCTTAGAACAGTGTACTAAGTACACTTAGTACAGTGTACTAAGTACAGTGTACTAAGTAAGCGCTTAGTACAGTGCTCTGCACACAGTAAGCGCTCAATAAATACGATTGATGATGATGAACAGTGCTTTGCACATAGTAAGTGCTTAACAAATACCATTATTATTATTATTATTATTATTATTATTATTATTATTATTATTATTCAAGCACTTCTGCATCTTTACCAAGAAAACTCTACAGATATTGTACCCAAAGGACCTTATGACCGAAGATGGGATGTTCTCAGGAAGTTCTGTCCATGGAGTCGTTATGGGTCAGCAATGATTTGATGGCATTTGAAGACCCCAGGGCTTAATAATAATAATAATAATGATATTTGTTAAGCATTTACTGTGTGCCAAGCACTGTCCTAAGCACTGTGGGGGGGATACAAGGTGATCATGTTGTCCCACGTGGGGCTCACAGTCTTAATCCCCATTTTACAGGTGAGGGAATTGAGGCACAGAGAAGTTAAATGACTTGCCCAAAGTCACACAGCTGACAAGTGGCAGAGCTGGGATTAGAACCCATGACCTCTGACTCCCAAGCCTGGGCCCTTTCCACTGAGCCATGCTGCAGGGCCTGGCATGGAGTAAGTGTTTAATAAATGCCCCATTTTAAAAAAAGAGAAAGGTGGGTCTATGGGGTGAGGCTCCAGAGGAGGAGGGGAGCTAGGGTGACTATGGGGGGTTCACAGACTGTACCCCTCTGAGAACACTGGTCAAAACCCAGGAGCAAATGAAGCGGCTCTATCTGTTGTTTTACGGTATTTAATAACTATGTTATTTGTTAAGCACTTACTTTGTGCCAAGCACTGTTCTAAGAGCTGGAGTAGATACAAGGTGATCAGATTGTCCCACATGGGGCTCACAATCTTCATCCCCCTTTTACAGATGAGGTAATTTTGGCCCAGAGAAGTTAAGTGACTTGCCCAAAATCACACGGCAGACAAGTGGAGGAGTCAGGATTAGAACCCACATCCTCTGACTCCCAAGCCCCGGCTCTTTCCGCTAGGCCTTGCTGCCCACTAGGCCATTGTTAAGCACAATGTATCAAGCATTGTTCTAAGCACTGGGGTAGCTTCAGGTTTATCAGATTGGTCACAGTCCCCTGTGGGGCTCACAGTCTAAGAAGGAGGGAGTAGGATTAAATCCCAATTTCACAGTTAAGTAAACCAAGGCCCAGAGAAGTGAAGTCACTTCACCAAGATCACACAGCAGGAAGTCAGCAGAGTTGGAATTAAATATAAAAAATATATATATTATGGCATTTGCTAAGTGCTTACTATGTGCCAGGCACCGTACTAAGCACTGGAGTGGATACAAGCAAATAGGGTTTGACACAGTCCCTGTCCTATGTGGGGCTCCCAGTCTTCATCCCCATTTGACAGATGAGGGAACTGAGGCCCAGAGAGGTGAAGTGACTTGCCCAAGGTCACACACCACACAAGTGGCAGAGCCGGAATTAGAACCCAGGTCCTTGGACTTTCAGGCCCGGACTCTTTCCATGAGGCCACACTGTTTCTCTGTCCCTGCTCCCTACTTTCTGCTCCCAGAACATTAACCTCCAGAGTCCGGAGTGAGTGAGCCGGAAGCCGGAAGACCTTCTTTTCCTTCCCTTCAAAGCAGGAAAGCAGCTGTGTCTCATTCATTCATTCATTCAATCGCACTTATTGAGTGCTTACTGTGTGCAGAGCACTGTACTAAGCACTTGGAAAGTATAAATCGGCAACACTGGCAACAAATCGGTCTCCTCACCAGACCCCAGTCTCTCAGGCCCCAGTAGACAGGGAAGCAGGGGGGCCTATAATAATAATAATAATGACATTTATTAAGCACTTACTATGTACAAAGCACTGTTCTAAGCACTGGGGAGGTTACAAGGTGATCAGGTTGTCCCACGGGGGGCTCACAGTTTTAATCCCCATTTTACAGGTGAGATAACTGAGGCACAGAGAAGTGAAGTGACTTGGCCAATGTCACACAGCTGACTAGTGGATAGAGTTCGGACCTGAGAGTCAGAAGATCTGAGTTCTAATTCATTCATTCATTCATTCATTCAATCGTGTTTATTGAGAGCTTACTGTGTGCAGAGCAGTGTACTAAGCCCTTGGGAAGTTGGCAACATATAGAGACAGTCCCTACCTGACAATGGGCTCACAGTCTAGAAGGGGGAGACAGATAACAAAACAAAACATGTGGACAGGTTTCAAGTCATCAGAAGAAATAGAATAGAATAGTAAATATGGACAAGTAACATAAATCGAGTATTAAATCTGTACAAATATATATACAGGTGCTGTGGGGAGGGGAGGGAGATAGGGCGGAGGGGATGGGAAGGAGGAGAGGAAAAAGGGGGCTCAGCCTGGGAAGGCCTCCTAATCAGGTTCTAATCCTGCCTCTACTACTTCTCTGCCATGTGACCTTGGGCAAAATTCCTAACTTTTATTTTTTAGTGATTTATGTTAAGCACCTATTATGCACCAGGCCCTATGTGACAGGGACTGTGTTTAGCCTGATGAACTTTTATCTACCCCAGTGCTTAGAAAAGTGCTTGACACATAGCAAATGCTTAATAGGTAATGATAATAATTAGGGTATTTGTTAAGTGCTTACTGTGTGCCGGGCACTGTAGTAAGCGCTGGGGTGGATACAAGCAAAGCGGATGGGACACAGTTCATTGTTCCACGAGGGGCTCCCAGTCTCAATCCTCTTTTGACAGATGAGGGAACTGAGGTCCAGAGACGTGAAGCGTCTTGTCCAGGGTCACACGGCAACAAGTGGCGGAGCGGGATTAGAACCCATGACCTTCTGATTCCCAGGCCCAGGCTGTAGCCACTTCACCATGCTGCTTCTATCATTACTAAGTGCTGGGTTAGATACAAGATAATCAGGTTGGACACAGTCCAGGTTTCCCATGGACATATTTTATTTCTATTAATGTCTGTATCCCCCTCTAGACTGTCAGCTCTTTGTGGGCAGGGAATATGTCTGTTATACTGTTACATTGTACTCTCCCAAGCGCTTAGTACGGTGCTCCGTACACAGTAATCACTCAATAAATAAATAAGACCGGCTGACATGAGGCTCACAGCCATAATCTCCAATTTATAGTTGAGGGAACTGAGGCACAGAGAAGTGAAGTGACTTGCCCAAGGTTGAACAGGAGACGAGTTCCTCCCTTCAAGGCCCTGCTGAGAGCTCACCTCCTCCAGGAGGCCTTCCCAGACTGAGCCCCTTCCTTCCTCTCCCCCTCGTCCCCCTCTCCATCCCCCCCATCTTACCTCCTTCCCTTCCCCACAGCACCTGTATATATGTTCGTACATATTTTTTACTCTATTTATTTATTTATTTATTTATTTTACTTGTACATATCTATTCTATTTAGTTTATTTTGTTAGTATGTTTGGTTTTGTTCTCTATCTCCCCCTTTTAGACTGTGAGCCCACTGTTGGGTAGGGACTGTCTCTATATGTTGCCAATTTGTACTTCCCAAGCGCTTAGTACAGTGCTCTGCACATAGTAAGCGCTCAATAAATACGATTGATGATGATGATGATGATGTTATTGTTTTGTTTTGTTGTCTGTCTCCCCCTTCCAGACTGTGAGCCCCTTACTGGGTAGGGACCGTCTCTATACGTTGTCGATTTTGTACTTTCCAAGCACTTAGTACAGTGCTGTGCACACAGTAAGTGCTCAATAAATACGATTGAATGATTGAATGATTGAGCGGCAGAGCCAGGATCAGAACTCAGGTCTTCTGACTCCCAGGCCTGGGCTCTTTCCATTAGGCTGTACTGCTCCTCAAAAACAAAACGAAGTAATTAAAAATTGTGCCATTAAAAATAAAATGAAAAAACTCCTGTGGAGTGTGAGCCAGGACATCTTCTGATTGGGAGGAGCCTTTAAGGGGTATTGCATTGCTTAATCAAAATTTTCTTGCATCTACATAAAAAATTTTGGAACAAATATTTATGAGCAAATCTAGGACAAAATCTCCGTGACAAACAAGACGGTCTTCCACGTGTCCAAGTCCAAATTTTGTCGATTGAGTGATTTATGCATATCACGAGTTTTGAGAAAAAGTGTTCTTGTACCTCCCATACCAGCTCATTCCTTTCCAGAGTCTCCACAGTTGCATCGATAATAATAATAATAATAATGATAATGGCATTATTTATTATGTTGCCTACTTGTACTTCCCAAGCGCTTAGTACAGTGCTCTGCACACAGTAAGCGCTCAATTAATACGATTGATGATGATGATTTATTAAGTGCTTACTATGTGCAAAGCACTGTTCTAAGTGCTGGGAAGGTTACAATGTGATCAGGCTGTCCCACGGAGGGTTCACAGTCTTAATCCCCATTTTACAAATGAGGTAACTGAGGCACAAAGAAGTTAAGTGACTTGACCAAAGTCACACAGCTGACAATTGACGGAGCCAGGATTTGAACCCCTGACCTCTGACTCCAAAGCCTGGGCTTTTTCCACTGAGGCATGCTGATTCTCTAATATATATTAAATCATATTTATTGAGCAATTACGGTGTGCAGAGCACTGTACTAAGCACTTGGGAAGTACAAGTTGGCAACTTATATGGTATAATGTATATGGTATAATATGTGATACAATATATATTATAATATATGGTATTTGCTAAGCACTTACTATGTGCAAGGTACTGTTCTAAGCGCTGGGGTAGATACAAGGTAATCCAGGGCTCACGGTCTTAATCTTCATTTTACAGATAATAATAATATTAATGATGGCATTTATTAAGCACTTTCTACGTGAAAATCACTGTTCTAAGCGCTGGGAAGGTTACAAAGTGATCAGGTTGTCCCATAGGGGGCTCACAGTCTTAATCCCCATTTTACAAATGAGGGAACTGAGGCACAGAGAAGTGAAGTGACTTGCCCAGAGTCACATAACTGACAATTGGTGGAGCTGGGATTTGAACCTATGACCTCTGACTCCAAAGCCCAGGCTCTTTCCACTGAGGCATGCTGCTTCTCTAATATATATATGGTATAATATATAATATAATATATATTATAATATATGGTATTTGCTTAGCACTTTCTATGTGCTAGGTACTGTTCTAAGAGCCAGGGTAGATACAAGGTAATCCAGTTGAGTCTGCACAGGGCTCACAGTCTTAATCTTCATTTTACAGATGAGGTAACTGAGGCACAGAGAAGGGAAGTGACTTGTCCAAGGTCACACAGCAGACAAGTGTCGGAGCCGGGATGAAAACCCGTGACCTACGTACACTCAGGCCTGTGATCTGTCCTCTAGGCCATGCTATGGACAGAAAGCCCCACCGTGGCCATAAGAAATCTACAGCCTTAACAAATCTGGAAATAATCAGCATCCCAAGTGTAATCATTTCTGCTAAAGACGCATTTCTTTGACATGATCTGGGTAGGATCCAGTGGGAGGGTGAAGAAGTGGTCTTCCCATGGTGCCAGTCTGTTTGGGTAGAACACGATCCAATTACTCGCCTGACTCTTCTTACATAATCACTCCGAAGCCTGTATATATGTATATATGTTTGTACATATTTATTACTCTATTTATTTATCTATCTATCTATCTATTTATTTATTTATTTTACTTGTACCTATCTATTCTATTTATTTTATTTTGTTAGTATGTTTGGTTTTGTTCTCTGTCTCCCCCTTTTAGACTGTGAGCCCACTGTTGGGTAGGGACTGTCTCTATATGTTGCCAATTTGTACTTCCCAAGCGCTTAGTACAGTGCTCTGCCCATAGTAAGCGCTCAATAAATACGATTGATGATGATGATGATGATGTGTTGGTGTTGGTTGAAACGGTGGAGGAAGAACCGGGGGTGAGCAGGTGAGGAGCATCATTCAGGCTGTGACACCGCTCTGCTTCCCTTCCCCTCCCCCCACCCCCACCTCCTCACACTGCACGGCAAAGGACTCTGGTATGCTCTATTTATGTGCTTCTTTACGTCATTCGATGTGGTAAAATAACCATAAATGGTCTCATGGAAAGAGGACACACCTGGGTTCTAACCCCTGCTCCACCACTTGTCTGCTGTGTGACCTTGGAGAAGTCAACTGTAAAATGGGGATTCAATACCTGTTCTCCCTTCTAATTAAATCTGTGTGCTCCATGTGGGACAGGGACTGTGCCCAACTGATTACCACCTATCCTCTTGCCCTGTCCTACCTCCCCTGCCTTCTCTTCTTCTCCAGCCCAGCCCGCACCCTGCGCTCCTCTGCCGCCGCTCACCCCATCACTGGGCCTCGTTCTCCCCTGCCCCGCCGTCGACCCTTCAAGGCCCTGCTGAGAGCTCACCTCCTCCAGGAGGCCTTCCCAGACTGAGCCCCTTCCTTCCTCTCCCCCTCGTCCCCCTCTCCATCCCACCCATCTTACCTCCTTCCCTTCCCCACAGCACCTGTATATATGTTTGTACATATTTATTACTCTATTTACTTATTTATTCTACTTGTACATATCTATTCTATTTATTTTATTTTGTTAGTATGTTTGGTTTTGTTCTCTGTCTTCCCCTTTTAGACTGTGAACCCACTGTTGGGTAGGGACTGTCTCTATATGTTGCCAATTAGTACTACCCAAGCGCTTAGTACAGTGCTCTGCACATAGTAAGCGCTTAATAAATACGATTGATGATGATGATGATGATGACCCCTGGCCCACGTCCTGCCTCTGGCTTGGAACTCCCTCCCTCCTCAAATCCCACACACAATCACTCTCCCTCACTTCAAAGCCTTTTTGAAGGTCCACCTCCTCCAGAGGCCTTCCCTGACTCATCCCTCCTTTCCTCTTCTCCCATCCCTGTCTCGCACTTGAACTTGGATTTTTGACCTTAATTCACCCCACCCTCAACCGCATATGACTTAATGTCCAGATGCGTAATTTATTTTCATGTCCGTCTTCCCCTGGAGACTGAAAGCTCCTTGTGGGCAGGGAACATTTTTACCAAATCTGTTGCATTGTAGTCTCCCAAGCACTTAATACAGTGCTGCTCATTGAGAGCATGCCTACCAGCTCTCAGAGAGCTCAGTACAGTGCACCTCACACAATAAGTGCTCAATAAATACTATTGATCTTTACACAGTAAGTGTTCAGTAAATAAGACTGATGGGAAAGCATCAAGGTTTAGTGGAGAGAGAACAGGCCTGGGAATCAGAGGATCTGGGTTCTAATCCCAGAACGGCTTGCTGTGTGACCTTGAGCAAGTCACTTCACTTCTCTGTTCCTCAGCTTCCTCAACTGTAAAATGGGGATACCGGCTCTCCCTCCTATTTAGACAGTGTGACCCTTAAGGAATAATAATAATTATTATTATTATTATGGTATTTGTGAAGCGCTTACGATGTGTGAGACACTGTACTGAGCGCTGGGGTGGATACAAGCCAATTGGGTTGGACACAGTCCCTTTTCCACGTGGGGCTCACGCGCTTAATCCCCATTTTACAGATGAGGTAACTGAGGCCCAAAGAAGTGAAGTGACTTGCCCAAGGTCACACAGCAGACTAGTGGCGGATCGAGGATTAGAACCCATAACTTTCGGACTACGAGGTGCGTGGTCTAGCCGCTCTGGCATGCTGACACCCCGAAGTCACCCCTCCCCCTTCTCCACCCCACCCACTCGCAACCCTCTCTGCTACTCTTCCATCCTTCCCAGCAGTATCCTCAGAGGAGCTCTCTTCCCTCCTCTCAAGTGCCACCCCCTCTACCTGTGCTTCAGACCCCATTCCCTCTCATCTTATGAAATCTCTCGCTCCATCCCTTCTCCCATCCTTAACTTCCATCTTCAACTGCTCACTCTCCACTGGTTCCTTCCCCCTGCCTTCAAGCATGCCCATGTCTCCCCCATCCTAAAAAAACCCTCTCTTGACCCCACTGCCCCTTTCAGTTATTGCCCTATCTCCCTCCTACCATTCCTTTCCAAACTCCTAGAACAAGCTGTCTACACCCGCTGTCTCAAATTCCTCAACACCAACTCCCTCCTTGACCCCCTCCAATCTGGCTTCTGTCCCCTACACTCCACCGAAACTGCCCTCTCAAAGGTTGGGTAGGGACCGTCTCTATATGTTGCCAACTTGTACTTCCCAAGCACTTAGTACAGTGCTCTGCACACAGTAAGCGCTCAATAAATACGATTGAATGAATGAATGAATGAACGAAAGGTCACCAATGACCTCCTTCTTGCCAAATCCAATGGCTAAATACGGTTGAATGAATGGACTAGAAGCCATTGGATTTGGCAAGAAGGAGGTCATTGGTGACCTTTCGTTCATTCATTAATTCATTCATTCAATCGTATTTATTGAGCGCTTACTGTGTGCAGAGCACTGTACTAAGCACTCTATCCTAATCCTCCTCAACCTCTCAGCTGCCTTTGACACTGTGGACCACCCCCTTCTCCTCAACACGTTATCCAACCTTGGCTTCACAGACTCCATCCTCCCCTGGTTCTCCACTCATTTCTCCAGCCGTTCATTCGCAGGCTCTTTTGTGGGCTCCTCCTCCCTCTCCCATCCCCTTACTGTAGGGGTTCCTCAAGGCGGAGAGGAAAGGGCAGATCTTGGTTCAGTTCTTGGTCCACTTCTGTTCTTTATCTACACTCACTCCCTTGGTGACCTCATTCACTCCCACGGCTTCAACTATCATCTCTATGCTGATGACACCCAGATCTCCATCTCTGCCCCTGTTCTCTCTCCCTCCCTCCAGGCTCGCATTTCCTCCTGCCTTCAGGACATCTCTACTTGGATGTCCTCCCATCACCTCAAACTCAACATGATCAAGACCGAGCTCCTTATCTTCCTTCCCAAATCCTGTCCTCTCCCTGACCATCCCATCACTGTGGATGCCACTACCAACCTTCCTCTCTCACAAGCCCGCAAATTTGGTGTCATCCTTGATTCCGCTCTTTCATTCAACCCACACATCCAATCTGTCACCAAAACCTGCCGGTCTCACCTTCACAACATTGCCAAGATCCGCCCTTTCCTCTCCATCCAAACCGCTACCTTGCTGGTTCAATCTCTCATCCTATCCCGACTGGATGACCGCATCAGCCTCCTTTCTGACCTTCCATCTTCCTGTCTCTCCTCCCCTTCAGTCTACTCTTCACTCCGCTGCCTGGATCATCTTTGTACAGAAATGCACTGGGCATGTCACTCCCCTCCTCAAAAATCTCCAGTGGCTGCCTGTCACCCTACGAATCAAGCAAAAACTCCTCACTCTCAGCTTCAAAGCTCTCCATCCGTTGCCCCCTCTTACCTCCTCTCCCTTCACTCCTTCTTCCTCCCAGCCCGCACCCTCCGCGCCTCTGCCATCGCTAACCTCCTCACTGGGCCTCGTTTTCACCCGTCCAGCTGTCGACCCCCGGCCCACATCCATCCCCTGGCCCAGAATGCCCTCCCTCCACACATCCACCAAGCTAGCTCTCTTCCTCCCTTCAAAGCCCTACTGAGAGCTCACCTCCTCCAGGAGGCCTTCCAAGACTGAGCTCTCATTTTTTCCTCTGCTCCTCTTCCCCTCCTCCCCTCCCAACTGCCCCCTCTGCCCTTCCCCTCCTCACAGCATGTGTGTATATTTGTACATATTTATTACTCCATTCATTAATGATGTGTATAGATCCATAATTCTATTTGTGTATTTTGATGGTATTGACACCTGTCTACTTGTTTTGTTGTCTATCTCCCCCTTCTAGACTGTAAGCCCATTGTTGGGTAGGGACCGTCTCTATATGTCGCAAACTTGTACTTCCCAAACGCTTAGTACAGTGCTTTGCACACAGTAAGTGCTCAGTAATTACGATTGAATGAATGAATTCATTAATGATGTGTATATATATCCATAATTCTATTTATCTATTTTGATGGTATTGACACCTGTCTACTTGTTTTGTTGTCTATCTCCCCCTTCTAGACTGTGAGCCCATTGTTGGGTAGGGACCGTCTCTATATGTTGCCAACTTGTACTTCCCAAGCGCTTAGTACAGTGCTCTGCACACAGTAAGCTCTCAATAAATAGGATTGAATGAATGAATGCTTCTAGGAACAGGGACTGTGTCTGGCCTTGGAGTAATGTTTGATACACAGTAAGGCACTTAATAAATATCATAAAGAAGCAGCGTGGCAGCAGTGTGGCTTAGTAGAAAGAGCCTGGTTACTGCTCTGGGCCTCAGTGACCTCATCTGGAAAATGAGGATTGAGACTGTGAGCCCCTTTCATTCATTCATTCATTCATTCAATCGTATTTATTGAGCACTTACTGTGTGCAGAGCACTGTACTAAGCACTTGGGAAGTACAAGTCGGCAACATATAGAGACAGTCCCTACCCAACAGTGGGCTCACAGTCTAGAAGGGGGAGACAGAGAACAAAACCAAACATATTAGCAAAATAAAATAAGTAGAATAAATATGTACAAGTAAAATAAATACATAAATAGAGTAATAAATACGTACAGACATATATACATATATACAGGTGCTGTGGGGAAGGGAAGGAGGTAAGGTGGGGGGGATGAAAAGGGGGAGGAGGGGGAGAGGAAGGAGGGGGCTCAGTGTGGGAAGGTCTCCTGGAGGAGGTGAGCTCTCAGTAGGGCCTTGAAGGGAGGAAGAGAGCTAGCTTGGCGGATGTGGGGAGGGAGGGAGGGCATTCCAGGCCAGGGGGAGGATGGGGGTCGGGGGTCGACGGTGGGACAGGAGAGAGTGAGGCCCAATGAGGAGGTTAGCAGCGGCCGAGGAGCGGAGGGTGCGGGCTGGGCTGGAGAAGGAGAGTAGGGAGGTGAGGTAGGAGGGGGCGAGGGGATGGACAGCCTGAAGCCGAGGGTGAGGAGCCCCATGTGAGACAACCCAATTTTCTCGTATACACCCCAGCGTTTAGTACAATGCCTGGCACATAAGTGCTTAAAAAAATACCATTATTATTATTACCCAAGTAAGTAAGCAGCAGAGCCGGCATTTGAACCCAGATCCTCTAACTCCCAGGCCCGTGCTCTTTCCATTAGGCCACGCTGCTTCTCCACCCTACCAACTGGTTCTCTAAGAGAAGCAGCATGGCTCAGTGGAAAGAGCCCTGGCTTGGGAGTCAGAGGTCATGGGTTCTAATCCCGGCTCTGCCACTTGTCAGCTGTGTGACCTTGGGCAAGTCACTTCGTTTCTCTGAGCCTCAGTTCCCTCACCCGGAAAATGGGGATGAAGACTGTGAGCCCCAAGAGGGACAACCTGATTACCTTGTATCTACCCCAGCACTTAGAACAGTTCTTGGCACATATTAAGCACTTAACAAATACCATACTTATTATTATTATAAAAGAAGTGTATAGGTGATCCAGAAAGGAGGGTGACCGCTTCAGTGTCCCTAACCCACAAATCCGAGTCAATCCATGGATTTGATTGAGAGCTCACTGTATGTAGAGCACTATACTAAGCAGTTGGGAGGGTACAACAGAGTTGGTAGACACCTTCCCTGCCCACAGCGAGCTTACAGCCTAGAAGAACTGTTCTTCTATCATTCATTCAACTGTATTTATTAATAATTGATTTATCATTGATTGATTGATTTTCCTGCTGTGTTGCTTTGGGCAAGTCACTTAATCTCTCCCTGCCTCATTTTCCCCATCTGTAAAATGGGAAAAAGACCTGTTTTCAGGCAGTGAGCTCCACGTCATAGAGGGATTACACAGGCCTGGGGGTCAGAAGAAACTGGGTTCTAATCCCTGCTCGCCACTTATCTGCTGTGTGATTTGGGGCAAGTCACTTCACTTCTCCGGGCCTCACTTACCTTATCTGTACAATGGGGACTGGGACTTTGAGTCCCACGTGGGACAGGGACTGTGTCCAACCTTCTAGACTGTGAGCCGGTATTTGGATAGGGATTGTCTCTATCTGTTGCCGATTTGTACTTTCCAAGCACTTAGTACAGAGTTCTGCATACAGTAAGTACTCAATAAATATGATTGAATGAATGAACCTGATTTGCTTGACTTCACCCCAGCTCTTAGTACGGTGCTTGGCACATAGTAAGCACTTAACAAACACCATCGTTATTATTATTTGTTCAGCTTATCACTCACTCGTATTTTTGAGCTCTTACTGCGTGCAGAGCACATCATCATCAATCGTATTTATTGAGCGCTTACTGTGTGCAGAGCACTGTACTAAGCGCTTGGGAAGTACAAGTTGGCAACATATAGAGACAGTCCCTACCCAATAGTGGGCTCACAGTCTAAAGCACATGCTAAGCTCTTGAGAGAGCACACTATCACCGAGCTGGTAGAAACGTTCCCTGCCCACGAGGAGCCGATAGTCTCCTATCCAACACATAACACAGGGCTCGGCATGTAATCAATGCTTAATAATCGTCCTCATTATTAAATCATCGGGCTATTAGCTCAGCCCCAGGCAGCTGGAGGAAACCTATTTTTAGAAGCGATTTCTCTCTCCCAAAGCTCAAATGCTTCACTGGAGAGCCGATGTGTCTGATTTCCTCTGAGCTTTGTGTCTCATTTGGCCCTTTCTCCTTTTTTTCTTCCCCAAAGCTCCACCCTCCACCCCCACCCCAATCCCAGGCTTGTTTTCCAGTAACCAGTTATACGCTGTTTCAGTGATATGTCCTGCAAGTTGAGCATTCACTGCCCTTTATTTTATTTATTATTTTTATTTTTTTTGCTAGGAACTGATACTTTCAGAGATTCTGAGCAGGGATATCTGTTTCCTGACCTCCCGGCCTCCGGCCTCTCATCATTCATTAAATCGTATGTATGGGAATCATATGATTGAATTAATGAAGGAATATTTCTGAAGGGTCACCGTGGCAGGTAAGAGCGGGGAATGCCTCAGGAAGTAAGGAGACCAGTGAGGTAAAGAGTCTCTCTCTCAGGGCCTTCAAACAAAGGTTGGGTCACTACCTTCGGCTTAGTGGATAGAGCACAGGCCTGGGAATCAGAAGGTCATTCATTCATTCAATCATATTTATTGAGTGCTTACTGTATGCAGAGCACTGTACTAACAGCTTGGGAAGTACAAGTTGGCAACATATAGAGATGGTCCCTACCCAACAGTGGACTCACAGTCCAGAGGTCATGGGGTCTAATCTCGCCTCTGCTACCTGTCTGCTTTGTGAATTCGGGCAAGTCACTTCACTTCTCAGGGCCTCAGTTCTCTCATCTGGAAAATAGGGATCGAGACTGTGAGCCCCACCTGGGCCAGGGACTGGGTCCAATCCGATTTGTTCGTATCCACCCTAGTGCTTAGTACAGTGTCTGGCACGACGTAAGCGCTTAACAAATACCATAATTGTTATTAATTATCATTACCATGGGCGGGATGGCTAGGGACACCCACAGTGAATCACACATTGGCATGAAAGATGAATAATCTGCTCCTCACCGATGACTGAAAAGACTGTAAAACAGTCTTCCCAGGGAAAAGACTGTAAAACAGTCTTCCCAGGGAAAAGTGCTGGATTCACGTTAAAGGGCAGACTTTTTTTAGTGGTATTCATTGAACGTATTATTATTATGCATTCATTCAATGATATTTATTGAGCGCTTTCTGTATGCAGAGCACTGTACTAAGCACTTGGAAGAGTACAATATAACAATAAACAGGACACATTGCCTGTCCGCAATGAGCTCATATCTAGAGTGGGGAAGATAGATATTAATAGAAATGAATAAATGACAGATCTGGACATAAGTGCTGTGGGGCTGAGAGGGGACGATGAATAAAGGGAACAAGTCAGGTCGACGCAGAAGGGAGTGGGGGAAGAGGAAAGGGGGGCAATTTCAGGGAAGGCATCTTGGAGGAGATATAATTATCATCATGGTACTTGTGGCCTAGTGGATAGAGCATGGGCTTGGTTGTCAGAAGGACCTAGGTTCATAATAATCATAATAATTATCATCATCATCATCATCAATCATATTTATTGAGCGCTTACTGTGTGCAGAGCACTGTACTAAGCGCTTGGGAAGTACAAATTGGCAACATATAGAGACAGTCCCTACCCAACAGTGGGCTCACAGTCTAAAAGTCTAAAAGACAAAACCAAACATACTAACAAAATAAAATAAATAGAATAGATATGTACAAGTAAAATAAATAAATAAATAAATAAATAGAGTAATAAATATGTACAAACATATATACATATATACAGGTGCTGTGGGGAAGGGAAGGAGGTAAGATAAGGAGGTATAATATAACAATTATAGTATCTGTTAAGTGCATACTATATACTAGGAACTGTTCTAAGCGCTAGGGTAGGTACAAGATAGTCGGGATGGACACAGTCCCTGTCCCACATGGGGCTCACAGTCTTAATCCTCATTTTACAGATAAGGTACCCAAGGCACAGCAAAGTGAAGTGCCTTGCCCGAGGTCACACAGCAGACAAGTGGCAAAGCTGGGATTAGAATAATAATAATGATGATGGCATTTATTAACAACTTACTATGTGCAAAGCACTGTTCTAAGCACTGGGGAGGTTACAAGGTGATCAGGTTGTCCCACGGGGGACTCACAGTCTTCATCCCCAGTTTACAGATGAGGTAACTGAGGCACAGAGAAGTTGAGTGTCTTGCCCAAAGTCACACAGCTGGCAAGCGGCAGAGCCGGGATTTGAACCCATGACTCTGACTCCCCGGGCTCTTTCCACCGAGCAATGCTGCTTCTCTGCCCAAGGTCACACACTCCAAGGCCCAGGCTGTATCCATTGGCCATGATAAACCCGGCTCCGCCACTTATCAGCTGTGTGACCTTGGGGAAGTCACTTCACTTTTCTGGGCTTCAGTTCCCTCACCTGGAAAATGGGGATTAAGGCTGTGAGCCCCACGTGGGACAGGGGCCGCATCCAACCTGATTATCTCCTATCTACCCCAGCCCTTAGAACAGTGCCTGGCACATATTAAGCACTCAACAAATACCACAATTATTATTATTATTATTGTTAAGCAGAGAAGCAGCGTGGCTCAGTGGAAAGAGCATGGGCTTTGGAGGCAGGGGTCATGGGTTCGAATCCCGGCTCTACCAATTGTCAGCTGTGTGACTTTGGGAAAGTCACTTAACTTCTCTGGGCCTCAGTTCCCTCATCTGTAAAATGGGGATTAAGACTGTGAGCACCCTGTGGGACAACATGATCTACCTGTAACCTCCCCAGCACTTAGAACAGTGCTTTGCGCATAGTAAGCGCTTAATAAATGCCATCATCATTATTATTATTAAGCATTTCCTTTGAGCTAAGCACTATACTAAGCGCTGAGGTAGTTACAAGATAATTCATTCAATCGCATTGATTGAGCACTTACTGTGTGCAGAGCGTTTGGAAAGTACAAAACAGCAATAGAGACAATCCCTGCCCGCAAGGAGCTCACTGTGTAGAGATAATCAGATTGGGCACAATCCTTGTCCCACAAAGAGCTCAGAGCCTAAGTAGGATGGGGCAGAATTTAATCCCCATTTTATGGAGGAGGGAAAGGAGAAGGAGGAGGAGGGGGAGAAGGCGATAAGGACTTGGATAGTTTACTTTGTGAATCTGGGGTTTGGATCAAATCCAGCCTCAAACAATCCCTGGCCTGCCTCACTCCAGTAATTATCGTGATAACAATAAATGTGGTATTCATTAAGTGCTTATTATGTGCCAAGCACTGTACTAAACCCTAAGTTAGATCCAAAAGGATCACGTCAAACACAGTCTCGCAGTCTTGAGTGAGGTTTAGAAGCAGCACGGCCTAGTGGATAGAGCAAGAGCTTTTGTACTCCCCAAGCGCTTAGTACAGTGCTCTGCACACAGTAAGCGCTCAATAAATACGATTGAATGAATGAATGGGAGTCAGAAGGTCATGGGTTCTAATCCTGGTTCTGCCACGTGTCTGTGTGACCTTGGGCAAGCCATTTCACTTCTCTGGTCGTCAGTTCCCTCATCTGTAAAATGGGGATTGAGACTGTGAGCCCCATGGGGGACAGGGACTGTATTCACCCCAGTGCTTAGTACAGTGCCTAGCACATAGTCAAGCGCTTAACAAATACCATAATTATGAAGAGATCGGACCCAGGCTCTGGGCTGGGGGCCGAGAAAAAGGTTGTTAAGTCCGACTCCCCGGCCGACCGAGGATCACAATGTGGTGTTTGCTTCGTTCCTCCCTCTCCCTCCCAACTCTGTGAACTTCCAGGCTGAGAAAACAGGCCATGGAAACCGCTCGGGAAATCTGGCCCGTCAGAAACGCCAGCGGACTGAAGTCCTTCCATCCAGGAAATGAAACGCAGACCATCTGATAAATAGAAGGGAGTTTGTGACTCCGTTTTTGAGGTCTCTTTGAATTTCAATTCAAAGGATGCCTCAGTCCCTTGTCGGCCTAACGATAAACATGCCTTTCGTAGAAGCATCCAGAAATCCTTGACTTAGACACGTGAAAATGCAACGCTTCCTTGGCGTGTTTGCTAGTAATAATAATAATAATGGCTTGCTATGTGCAAACATTGTTCTAAGCACTGGGGAGGTTACAAGGTGATGAGGTTGTCCCACGGGGGGCTCACAGTCTTAATCCCCATTTTCCAGATGAGGTAACTGAGGCTCAGAGAAGTTAAGTGACACAAAGTCACAAAGCTGACAATTGGTGGAGGTGGGATTTGAACCCATGACCTCTGACTCCACAGCCTGTGCTCTTTCCATTGAGCCACGCTGCCTCTCTAGGGGGGGAGAGAGAGAACAGTTCCCCTTTCATCGTCTGCTCTGGATCCGGCCCTGGGAGGTGGGAATGCTGGGTTCCAATACCGGCTCCACAGGGAAGGGGCATTCTCCGGGGCCCGTCTCATCGGGAGACGGAAGCAGAGTGGTCTAGTGGCTGGAGAACGGACCTGGAATTCAGGAGGACCCGGGTGCTAATCCTGGCTCCACCACTCGTCGGTTGTGTGACCTTGGTCAAGTCACCTCTCTGGACCTCAGTTCCCTCATCTGTCAAATGGGGATTAAATCTGTGAGCCCCATGGGGAGACAGGGACTGTAGCCATCCTGATTAACTTGTATCTATCCCAGCGCTTAACACCGAAGGCTGTAGACTGCAGACTCTAGACTAAACTCCAGACTGTAAGCTCGTTGTGTCTGTTTATTGTATTGTACTCTCCCAAGTGCTTCGCACTGTGCTCTGCACACAGTAAGTGCTCAATAAATACGACTGAATGAATGAATGAAGTGGGCAAGGGATGTATATGTTTACTGTTGTATTGTATAGTTGGATGCACTCTCCCAAGTGCATAGAGAAGCAGTGTGGCTCAGTGGAAAGAGCCCGGGCTTTGGATTCAGAGGTCATGGGTTCAAATCCCAGCTCCGCCACTTGTCAGCTGTGTGACTTTGGGCAGGTCACTTCACTTCTCTGGGCCTCAGTTACCTCATCTGTAAAATGGGGATGAAGACTGTGAGCCCCTCGTGGGACAACCTGATCACCTTGCAACCTTCCCAGCGCTTAGAACGGTGCTCTGCACATAGTAAGTGCTTAATAAATGCCATCATCATCATCATCATCATAGAAGCAGCGTGGCTCAGTGGAAAAGAGCCTGGGCTTTGGAGTCAGAGGTCATGGGTTCAAATCCAGGCTCCACCAATTGTCAACTGCGTGACTTTGGGCAAGTCACTTAAATTCTCTGGGCCTCAGTTACCTCAGCTGCAAAATGGAGATTAAGCCTGTGGAGATTAACCTGATCACCTTCATTTATTCGTTCAATTGTATTTATTGAGCGCTTACTGTGTGCAGAGCACTGTACTAAGCACTTGGGAAGTACAAGTTGGCAACATATAGGCAGTCCCTACCCAACAATGGGCTCACAGTCTAGAAGGGGGAGACAGGCAACAAAACAAAATATATTAACAGAATAAAATAAATAGAATAGTAAATATGTACAAGTAAAATAAATAGAGTAATAAATATGTACAAACATATATACAGGTGCTGTGGGGAGGGGAAGGAGGTAGGGTTGGGGGGATGGGGAGGGGGAGAGGAAGGACGGGGCTCAGTCTGAGAATAATAATGATGGTATTTGTTAAGTGCTTACTATGTGTAAAGCACCATTCTAAGCGCTGGGGAGGTTACAAGGTGATCAGGTTGTCCCGTGGGGGGCTCACAGTTTTAATCCCCATTTTACAGATGAGGTAACTGAGGCACAGAGAAGTTCTGTGACTTGCCCAAAGTCACACAGCTGACAGTTGGCAGAATCGGGATTTGAACCCACAATGTCTGACTCCAAAGCCCGGGCTTTTTCCACTGAGCCACGCTGCTTCTGTAACCTCCCCCAGCACTTAGAGCAGTGTTTTGCACATAGTAAGTGCTTAACAAATACCATCATTATCATTATTAGCAGTAGTACAGTGCTCTGTATGCAGTAAGAGCTCAATATTCATTTATTCAATCGTATTTATCGGGAGCTTACTGTGTGCAGAGCACTCTACTAAGCGCTTGGAAAGTACAATACAATAAATACAGTTGACTGAATGACTTAGTAAACGCTTAAGAAATCCCATAGAAGATTTTTAAAAAGGGGTCAAGTCCTGCAGACCAGAGAAACAACTCCCTTATGTTTTCCAAGGGGTGGACAGGCCCAGGACGAATCTATTTACTTATTTATTTTACTTGTACATATCTATTCTATTTATTTTATTTTGTTAGCATGTTTGGTTTTGTTCTCTGTCTCCCCCTTTTAGACTGTGAGCCCACTGTTGGGTAGGGACTGTCTCTTTATGTTGCCAACTTGTACTTCCCAAGCGCTTAGTACAGTGCTCTGCACACAGTAAACGCTCAATAAATATGATTGATGATGATGATTGATGAATCCTGAAAAGCAGCCGGCTGACATGGCTGATGAAGACAACACTTCTCCAGCAGGAAGCCACTCCCTCTTCATCTCTCATCTCCCTTCTCCCATTTCCCCTGCAACTGCCTCTTCAGCACTTCCATGCGGTGCGGTGTGGCTAGATCCCGGTCCTGGGAGCCGGAAGATCACGGGTTCTGATCCCGACCCCACCCTTTGTCTGCTGTGTGACCTCGAGTGAGTCACTTCACTTCTCTGGGCCTCGGTTCCCTCATCTGGAAAAAGGGGATTTTTTTTTTTAATGGCATTTATTAAGCACTTACTATGTGCAAAGCACTGTTCTAAGCGCTGGGGAGGTTACAAGGTGATCAGGTTGTCCCTGGTGGGGCTCACAGTCTTAATCTCCATTTTACAGATGAGGTAACTGAGGCACAGAGAAGTGAAGTGACTTGCCCAAAGTCACACAGCTGACAATTGGCAGAGCGGGGATTTGAACCCATGACCTCTGACTCCAAAGCCCGGGCTCTTTCCTACTGAGCCACACTGCTTCACTGCTATTGAGACGGTGAGCCCCATGTGGGACGGGGACTGTGTCCAACCCGATTTGCTTGTATCCACCCCAGTGCTTAGTTCAGCGCCTGGCATATAGTAAATGCTTAACAGATACCACAATCATTATTACTATTATTATTTGGGACAGGGGACAGACCGGCTCGAAGCTAGACTGTTGTACGTTTGTGGTAAGGTGAACAGATGTTCTGATAATTATGGAATTTATCGAGTGCTCAACAACATTCATTCATTCAATCGTATTTATTGAGCGCTTCCTGTGTGCAGAGCACTGGACTAAGCGCTTGGGAAGTACAAGTTGGCAACATATAGAGACAGTCCCTACCCAACAGAGGGCTCACAGTCTAGAAACAGTCTTTAGCAGCAGGCCCAGCCTTGTGCTAAATCCTGGAGTGCCAACTTGTACTTCCCAAGCGCTTAGTACAGTGCTCTGCACACAGTAAGCGCTTAATAAATACGATTGAATGAATGAATGAATGAGTAGATAGGTGTAAGACAACAGGATCAGATGCAGCCTCTGCCCCAGACAGGACTCACAGTCTAAAAAGGAAACCCGAGGGCTTAGCACAGTGCTCTGCACACGTGGGAGCAGCATGGATTAGTGGAAAGAACAGGGGTTTGGGTGTCACAGGTCATCGGTTCTAATCCCTGCTCTGCCATTTATCAGTTGTTTAACTTTGGGCAAGTCATTTCATTTCCCTGCGCCTCAGTGACCTCATCTGTAAAATGGGGATCAGGACTGTGAGCCCCACGTGGGTCAACCTACTTACCTTGTATCTACCCCAGCTCTTAGAACAGTGCTTGGCACATCATAAGTGCTTAACAAATAGGATTATTATAGAGAAGCAGCGTGGCTTAGTGGAAAGAGCATGGGCTTGGGAGTTTAAGGTCTTGGATTTGAATCCCGGCTCCACCACTTGCCAGCTATGTGACCTTGGGAAGTCACTTCACTTCTCTGTGCCTCAGTTACCTCATCTGTAAAATGGAGATGAAGACTGTGAGCCCCACATGGGACAACCTGATTACCTTGTATCTCCCCTAGCACTTAGAACAGTGCTTGGCACATAGTAAGTGCTTAACAAATACCAACGTTATGATTTTTATTATAAATGCGATTGAATGAATGAATGAAAGGAAAGAGGGTGTAGGGATCATTCCCATTTTACAGATGAGAATGCTGAGGTCGAGAGAGGTCCTGTAGACACAAAAATCACTTACTTAACACAAAAACTAGCCCTGGGGCCCAGTTTCCTCCAAAACCCCAGAGCCCCATTAATTAATTAATTAACTATGGTACTTGCTAAGCGCATACTATGTGTTTGTACAGATTTATTACTCTATTTATTTTACTTGTACATATTTACATATTCTATTTATTTTATTATGTTAATATGTTTTGTTTTGTTGTCTGTCTCCCCCTTCTAGACTGTGAGTTCACTGTGGGTAGGGACCGTCTCTATATGTTGTCAACTTGGACTTCCCAAGTGCTTAGTACAGTGCTCTGCACACAGTAGGTGCTCAATAAGTACGATTGAATGAATGAATGAATGAATGAATGAATGAATGAATGAATACTATGTACCAAGCCCTTTTCCAAGCGCTGGGATAGGTAAAAGTTAATCAGATTGGACACAGTCCCCATCCCACGCGGGGCTCATACTCTCATCCCCATTTTCCAGATGAGGGAACTGAGGTCTAGAGAAGCCAAGTGACTCACTCAAGGTCACAAAGCAGACACGTGGCGGAGCCAGGACTAGAACTCAGGTCCTAATGACTCCCAGGCCTGTGCTCTAGCCACTAGGCCATGGTGCTTCTCCCACCCTCATGAGAGCGGGACTTCCTTGAGCCCTTTCTCCAGCCCGGCGAGGAATCGTCCACTAACTGAGTCCCGCCGCTCCACGAGGGGAGGGTGGAGAAGAAAGACGGTGGCCATGGCCTCCGGGCCATGAGGAGCCTCTAACCCTGCCGATCCTTTCGGGTTGAACATCTCCATCCTTGTCTTTGTCTTTGAGGGGAGGGCCCTTGAGGATCAGGGGGCCTTGGGGGTCAGGGTCCTCTCTCCGTCTCACCTCACTCATCTTCTCTTACATCCTGGCCCACACACTCCAGTGCGCTCACGCCAACCTACTCTCCAGATCTTCATCTTGTCTACCTCACCACCAACCCCTCGCCCACACCCTCCCTCTGGCCTGGAACATCCTCTGTCTTCATCTCTGACAGGCCAGCACTCTCTCCATCTTAAAAATCCTCCAAAAATCACACCTCCTCCAAGAGGCCTTCGCTGACTAAGCCCTCCTTCCCCCCCTCCACCCCCAGCCTTCCCTTCTGGTTTGGCCTGTGGACCCCTTAAGCATTTTAATACTCAATCCTCCATGTGAAGCCCATTATTGGGTAGGGATCGTCTCTATATGTTGCTGACTTGTATTTCCCAAGCGCTTAGTACAGTGCTCTGCACACAGTAAGCACTCAATACATTTGAATGAATGAATGTGAAGGAGTATGGCCTAGTGAATAGAGCACAGGCCTGGGCTTCTGAAGGACTAGGGTTTTAATCCTGCCTGCTGTGTGACCTTGGGCAAGTCACTTCACTTCTCTGAGCCTCAGTTACCTCACCTGTAAGCCTCACGTGGGACAACCTGATTAACTGTTTCTATTCATTCATTCATTCATTCATTCATTTATTTGTATTTATTGAGCACTTACTGGGAGCAGAGCACTGTCCTAAGCGCCTGGGAAAGTAAAATACAGCAAGAAAGCGTGACAGTCCCTGCCCACAATGATCAGCGCTTAGTACAGTGCTTGGCATATTATAAGCACTTAGCCAATACCATTAAAAAGTCATTCCCACAACACTTAGGTCAATAAATGCGATTGATGATGATATCCTTATGTTCTACTATTTCCCCTGTTGGTAATCTATTTTAATGTCACCTCTTTTACAGGGATTGCATCTACCACGTCTATCACATTAATACTTTCCCAGCCGCTTAGTACAGTGCTCTGCAAACAGGAAATGTCCAATCAATACCACTGATTGATTAATAATAATAATAACAATAATAACTGTGGTATCTGTGGCTTAGTGGAAAGAGCCCCGGTTTGGGAGTCAGAGGTCATGGGTCGAATCCCAGCTCTGCCACTTGTCTGCTGGGTGACCTTGGGCAAGTCACTTAACTTCTCGGCACCTCAGTTCCCTCATCTGTAAAATGGGCATTCAGACTATGAGCCCCACGTGGGACAACCTGATTATCTTGCATCTACCCCAGTGCTTAGAACAGTGCTTGGCACATAGTAAGCGCTTATCAAATGCCATCATTATCATTACTATGTGCTAAGCTCTAGGATGAATACAGTACCATCCGATCAAAGAAAAGCAGTGTGGCTCAGTGGAAAGAGCCCAGGATTTGGAGTTAGAGGTCACGGGTTCAAATCCCAACTCCACCAATTGTCAGCTGTGTGACTTTGGGCAAGTCACTTCACTTCTCTGTGCTTCAGTGACCTCATCTGTAAAATGGGGATGAAGACTGTGAGGCCCCCGTGGGACAACCTGATCACCTTGTAACCTCCCCAGTGCTTAGAACAATGCTTTGCACATAGTAAGTGCTTAATAAATGCCATCATCATTATTATTATTATTATTAAATAACTGGTAGTGGTATGGTTATGACAGGAGGCAAGCTGAATAAATCATTCATTCAATCATATTTATTGAGCGCTTACTGTGTGCAGAGCACTGTACTAAGCACTTGGAAAGTACAATTCAGCAACAAATAGAGGCAATCCCTATCTAACAATGGGCTCAAATAATGAAATATACAAGGGAATATTTATATGAAACAAGAAGCAGTGGAAAACGTATTTCCTGTTCACCGACAATTGGTGGAGGATCAGTTGATTAGTCTAGCATATTTACTGAGCTCTTACTTTGTGCAGAACACTGCACTAAGCCCTTGGTAATAGTACATTTGAGTTGGTGGACACCTTCCCTGGCTCCAAGGAGCTTACAGTCCACTGGAGAGCTTTTAGGATCATGGAGGTCTGATGATGATGATGATGATGGTATTTATTAAGCGCTTACTATATGCCAAGCACTGTTCTATTCAGTGAGAAAGATACAAGGTAATCAGATTGTCCCACATGGGGCTTATAGTCTTAATCCTCATTTTCCAGATGAGGGAACTGAGCACAGAGAAGTTAAGTGACTTGCCCAAAGTCACACAGTTGATAAGTGACGGAGCTGGGATTAGAACCCACAACCTCTGACTCCCAAGCCTGGGCTCCTAAATAATAATAATAATAATAATAATAATAATAATAATAATGACATTTATTAAGCACATACTACGTGCAAAGCATTGTTCTAAGCACTGGGGAGGTTACAAGGTGATCAGGTTGTCCCACGGGGGGCTCACAGTCTTCATCCCCATTTTACAGATGAGGTAACTGAGGCCCAAAGAAATTAAGTGACTTGCCCAAAGTCATCCAGACAATCTTCTGCCATGCAGCGCTTGCGGCAAGATTTGAACTAGAGAATTTGTGGAATTTACTGCTCTGCTGAGAGGAGTGACATCTGCAATAGTTGAACCAAAGTATACTGCGCCTGGTCTTATTAGCGTAGGAAACTTTTCATTCTGTTTTTCCTCTCATTAAAACCCCCACGATATTTCCCATCTTGCTATGACTATTCTCGTCCGTCACTGCTCTATTACCTTTCCTGGCAGTTATCTTCCCCTCTAGACCTTTTCTTGAGAAGAAGAGTGGCCAAGTGGATTGAACACTGGCCTGAGAGTCAGAAGAACCTGGGTTCTAATCCCAGCCCTGCCGTTCATCCGCTGTGTGATTTTGGGCAAGCCATTTCACTTCTCTGGGCCTCAGTTTCCTCATCTGTAAAGTGGGATTGAGACCTTGAGCCCCACGATGGACAGGGACTGTGTCCAACCCCATTTGCTTGTACCCACCCAAGAGCTTAGTACAGTGCCTGGCACACAGTAAGTGCTTAACAAATACCAAAATATTATTATTATTATTATTATTGTTCTGAGTCACTTATAGACTTGTATCTGTACCCTTTAAGCAGCTGAAATTCTCCCCAGGCTCAGTCACACAGTCATTATGTCCATATGTGTAGTTTATTTTAATTAATTAATCAGTCATATTTATTCTGGGCTTACTGAGTGCAGAGCACTGTACTAAACGCTGGAGAGAGTACGATACAATAATAGAACAGAGTTGAGAGACAAATGTCTTGCCCACAGTGAGTTTACAGTCTAAAGGACTTTTAGTGTCTGTCTTCCCCCTCTAGACTGTAAACTCCTTAACGGCAGAGAATGTCTCTACCAACTCTGCTTTACCCTACTCTCCCAACCACTTAATACAGTGCTCTCCACTCAGTAAGCACTCAATAAATACTGCAGATTGATCAACTGATTGCCATGACAGGAAGGAGCAATGCCTACTTAGTAAGTCAGTCAATCACATTTATTGAGCGCTTACTGTGTACAGAGCACTGTACTAAGCACGGGGGAGAGTACAATACAACCCATTTTTGGGTAGGGACCGTCTATACGTTGCCGACTTGTACTTCCTGAGCGTTTAATACAGTGCTCTGCACACAGTAAATGCTCAATAAATACGATTGAATGAATGAATGAATGAATGAGTGAATGAATGAATGAATGAATGAATGAACAATATAACAGACATTTTCCCTGCCCACAACAAGCTTACAGTTTATAAGGGGAGACAGACATTAATATAAATCAGTGAAATTACAGATATGTACGTAAATGCTGTGGGGCTGGGAGGGGAAGGTGAATAAAGGGAGCAAGTCAGGGTGACGCAGAAGGGAGTGGGAGAAGAGGAAAGGAGGGCACAGTCAGGGAAGGCCTCGGTGAGGAGATGGGCTTTCAATAAGGCTTTGAATGATGATGATGATAATAATGATGATGGCATTTGTTAAGCGCTTACTATGTTACGAAGCACTGTTTTAAGTGCTGGGGGGGATACAAGGTGATCAGGTTGTCTCACCTGGCGCTCACAGTCTTAATCCCCATTTAACAGATGAGGTAACTGTGGCACAGAGAAGTGAAGTGGCTTGCCCAAAGTCACACAGCTGACAAGTGGCAGAGTCGGGATTAGAACCCATGAACTCTGGCTCCCAAGCCCGGGCTCTTTCCACTGAGCTACACGGGTGAGGGATAGTCTATCGGATAAAAAGGGGGAGGCAGTTCCAGGCCAGGGGCAGGACGTGGGCAAGAGATTGGCAACAAGGTAGATGTTGAGCCCACTGTTGGGTAGGGACTGTCTCTATATGTTGCCAATTTGTACTTCCCAAGCGCTTAGTACAGTGCTCTGCACATAGTAAGCGCTCAATAAATACGACTGATGATGATGATGATGATGAGATAGAAGTACGGTGAGAAGGCTGACATTAGAAGAGCAGAGTGTGAGGCCTGGGTTGGAGTAGGAGAGCAGCGAGGTGTTTCCTATAAATATGAGGTTTAAGGTTTCCGAAAATGGAATAATTTGAGGCAAGAGAGGATGGCTTTTAACTAGCAGCGTGGCTCAGTGGAAAGAGCCCGGGCTTGGGAGTCAGAGGTCATGGATTCTAATCCCAGCTCCGCCACTTGTCGGCTGTGTGACTTTGGGCAAGTCACTTCACTTCTCTGTGCCTCAGTTACCTGATCTGGAAAATGGGGATTAAGATTGTGAGCCTCACGTGGAACGACCTGATCATCTTGTATCCCCCCAGCGGTTAGAACAGTGCTTGGCACATAGTAAGGGCTTAAGAAATACCAAAAAAAAACAAACTTAGCTGAAAGAGGAAAATTTGAGAAAGGATCACTTTAATAAGATAAAAAGCATGACTTTTTTGTTCTAACAATATTTGCCAAGCTCTCCCTACGTACCAGGCATGGTACTAAGCACTGGGGTAGATTCAAACCGATCTGGTTGGCCACAGTCCACGTTTCACATGGGGCCCGTAGCCCATGTCCCCATTTTATGGACAAGGCAACTGAAGCACAGAAAAGTGAAATGACTCACCCAAGGTCACACATGCAGCAGAGCCAAGTTTAGAATCCTGGTCTTAATAATAATAATAATAATAATAATAATAATAATAATAGCATTTACTAAGAGC
Organism: Tachyglossus aculeatus; assembly: GCF_015852505.1. NCBI lineage: Eukaryota > Metazoa > Chordata > Mammalia > Monotremata > Tachyglossidae > Tachyglossus > Tachyglossus aculeatus. The sequence goes on along the minus strand of NC_052069.1, from coordinate 5,491,109 downwards.
TTACTACATTCAAAGCACTGTCCTAAGCGCTGGGGAGGTTACAAGATGATCAGGTTGTCCCACGGTGGGTTCACAGTCTTAATCCTCATTTTACAGATGAGGTAACTGAGGCCCAGAGAAGTTAAGTGACTTTCCCAAAGTCACACAGCTGACAATTGTCAGAGCGGGGATTTGAACCCATGATCTCTGACTCCAAATCCTGGCCTCTTTCCACTGAGCATGCTGCTTCTGATTCCCAGGCCTGTGTCCTTTCCAGAAAGCCTTGCTGCTTCTCTAGTGGAAAGAACTTAGTGGAAAGGAACACGGCCCTGGGACCTGGGTTCTAATTCCAGCTCTAATTCCACTTGCCTGCTGTATGACTTTGGGTGAGTCACTTAACCGTTCTGTTCCTCCATTTCCCCAACTCCCAAATCAGGATTCAACACCAAATTTGAAAGACAATGACACTCTCCCCCACTTCAAAGCTTCATCGAAGGCACATCTCCTCCAAGAGGCTTTCCCTGATTAAGTCCCCCCTTCCTCTTCTCCTTCTCCATTCTGCATCAACTTTTTTTCCCTTCATTCATGCCCTTCCCCAGTCCCATGGCATTTATGTCCATATCTATCATTCCTTATATGTATGAATTCCTTATATGAATGTTATATGAATGTCTACCTCCTCCTCTAAACTGTTAGCCTGCTGTGGGCAGGGAATGTGTCTATTTATTGTTATATTTTACTCTCCCAAGTGCTTGGTAGAGTGCTCTGCATACAGTAAATGCTTGATAAATATGATTGAATGAATGAACACCTGTTCTCCCTCCTATTTAGACTCTGAAACCCTTTAAGGGACAGGGACTGTGTCTGACCTAATGAAATTGTGCTTAGAACACTGCTTGGCCAAAACCGATCTCCTCATCTCCCTACCCAATCCGTGTCCTCCCTGTGACTTTCCCATCACTGTAGACAACACCACTATTCTCCCTGTCTCACAAACCCATACCCCTGGTATTATCCTCAACTCATCCCTCTCATTCAACCCACATAGAGAAGCAGCGTGGCTTAGTAGCAAGAGCCCGGGCTTGGGAATCAGAAGACGTGGGTTCTGATCCCAGCTCCACCACTTGTCTGCTGCGTGACCTTGGACAAACCATTTGGTATCATCTACTCTCACATTCACCCCTCACATCCAATCCGTCACCAAAACCTGCCGGTCTCACCTCCACAACATCGCCAAGATCCGCCTTTTCCTCTCCATCCAAACCGCTACCCTGCTGGTTCAATCTCTCATTCTATCCCGACTGGATTACTGCATCAGCCTCCTCTCTGATCTCCCATCCTCCTGTCTCTCCCCACTTCAATCTATACTTCACGCCACTGCCCAGATCGTCTTTGTGCAGAAACGCTCTGGGCATGTTACTCCCCTCCTCAAAAATCTCCAGTGGCCACCAATCAACCTACGCATCAGGCAGAAACTCCTCACCCTGGGCTTCAAGGCTGTCCATCCCCTCGCCCCCTCCTACCTCACCTCCCTTCTCTCCTTCATCCCAGCCTGCACCCTCTGCTCCTCTGCCTCCACTCACCTCCTCACTGTGCCTCGTTCTCCCCTGTCCCGCCGTCGACCCCCGGCCCACATCCTCCCCCTGGCCTTGAATGCCTTCCCTCCACACATCTGCCAAGCTAGCTCTCTTCCTCCCTTCAAAGCCTTACTGAGAGCTCACCTCCTCCAGGAGGCCTTCACAGACTGAGCCCTCTCCTTCCTCTCCCCCTCCTTCCCATCCCCATCCCCCCTGCCTTACCTCCTTCCCCTCCCCCCAGCACCTGTATATAGGTATATATGTATATATGTTTGTACATATTTATTACTCTATTTATTTATTTTACTTGTACATATTTATTCTATTTATTTTATCTTGTTAATATGTTTTGTTTTGTTGTCTGTCTCCCCTTCTAGACTGTGAGCCCACAGTTGGGTAGGGACCGTCTCTATATGTTGCCAACTTGTACTTCCCAAGCGCTTAGTGCAGTGCTCTGCACACAGTAAGCGCTCAAGAAATATGATTGAATGAATGAATGAACTTAACTTCTCTGTACCTCAATTATCTCAACTGTAAAATGTCTCCCCCTCTAGACTGTGAAGTTGTCCAGTGCTTAGAAAAGTGCTTTGCACATAGTAAGTGCTTAATAAATGCCATCATTATTATTATTATTATTATTATTATTATTATTGTAGGCAGGAAAATGTTATATATCTGTTTGTTATATCGCTCTCTCCCAAGCACTTAGTACAGTGCTCTGCACATAGTAAGCGCTCAATAAATACAATCGAATGAATGAATGAATACAAAAAGGGGAATCAATCCCTATTCTCCCTCCTTCTTAGATTGTGAGCCAACATGTGGGACCTGATTATCTTGCATCTACCACAGTGCTTAATATAGTGCTTAGTACAGTGCTTGGCATATAATAAGATCTTAACAAATACTATTATTATTATTATTATTATTATTATTAATAATAACAAATAACATTGTTCAGCTCCTTGTGGGCAGGGAATGTGTCTACCAGCTCTGTTTTCTTGTGTTCCCTCATTTGCTTAATACAATGCTCTGCCCACAGTAACCACTCAATAAATGAGAGAAGCAGCGTGATTTAGTGGAAAGAGCATCGGCCCAGGAGTCTGAGTTCTAATGGGGTTCTAATCTGCGGATTCTAATCCTGGCTCTGCCACTTATCAGCTGTGTGACTTTGTGCAATTCACTTAACGTCTCTGTGCCTCAGTTACCTCATCTGTAAAATGGGGATTAAGACTCTGAGCCCCACTTGAATCTACCTTGAATCTACCCCAGCGCTTAGAACAGTGTTTGGCACATAGTAAGTTCTTAACAAGTATCATTATTATTATTATTATTCAATCATCCAGTCACATTTACTGAGCGCTTACTGTGTGCAAAACACTGTACTTAGTGCTTGGGAGAGTACAATATAACAGTAAATGGACACGTTCCTTGCCTACAATGAGCTGACAGTCTACAGGGGGAGACAGACATTAATATAAATAAATGAGAGATATAGACATAATAATTATAATGATGACATTTTTTAAGTGCTTACTATGTGCAAAGCACTGTTCTAAGCACTGGGGAGGTGACAAGGTGATCAGGTTGTCCCATGGGGGGCTCACAGCCTTCATCCCCATTTTACAGATGAGGGAACCGAGGCCCAGAGAAGTTAATCAATCAATCAATCGTATTTATTGAGCGCTTACTGTGTACAGAGCACTGTACTAAGCGCTTGGGAAGTACAAGTCGGCAACACATAGAGACAGTCCCTACCCAACAGCGGGCTCACAGTCTAGAAAGGGGAGACAGAGAACAAAACCAAACATATTAACAAAATAAAATAAATGGAATAGATATGTACAAGTAAGATAAATAAATAAATAAATAAATAAATAAATAAATAAATAAATAGAATAATAAATATGTACAAACATATATACAGGTGCTGTGGGGAAGGGAAGGAGGTAAAATGGGGGGATGGAGAAGGGGACGACGGGGAGAGGAAGGAAGGGGCTCAGTCTGGGCAAGTTAAGCGACTTGCCCAAAGTCACATGGCTGACAAGTGGTGGAGCGGGATTTGAACCCATGATCTCTGACTCCAAAGCCCGGGCTCTTTCCACTGAGCCATGCTGCTTCTCAGTAAGTGCTGAGGGGCTGGGAAGGGGGACAAATAAAGGGAGCAAGTCAAGGTGATGCAATAGGGAGAGGGAGAAGAGGAAAGGAGGCTTAGTCAGGGAAGGCCACTTGGAGGAGGAGATGGGCCTTCAGTAAGGCTTTGAAGCAGTGGGAGGGGAGGGAGAGTCATTGTGAGTCAAAGACTTTTGATGGATTGAAATCCAGGCTGATCATTGTGCTGAAAGACTAGACAAGATCTCACTTAATGTCAGAACTGTGACTAAGTGTTCTTGGCTACTGTTGTCCCTCCCAAGGCCGCCTGTCCTCCATCACAACACTCTTGAGGGCAGAGATGGTGAATGCACTGTGCTTTTGCACAATTCCTAGCCGAGAATCATCTGCGTGATGTCAGCAGGGTTGCTTAGTGGAAAGAGCCCGGGCTTGGGAGTCCGAGGTCATGGGTTCTAATCCCGGCTCTGCCACTTGTCCCTTGGGTGACTTTGGGCAAGTCACTTTACTTCTCTCAGCCTCAGTTACTTCGTCTGTAAAATGGGGATGAAGAATGTGAGCCCCACGTGGGACAACCTGATTACCTTGTATCCCCCCAGTGCTTAGAACAGTGCTTCGCACATAGTAAACACTTAATTAATTAATTAATTAATGATGGCATTTGTTAAGTGCTTACTATGTGCAAAGCACTGTTCTGAGCACTGGGGAGGTTACAAGGTGATCAGGTTGTCCCACGGGGAGCTCACAGTCTTCATCCCCATTTTACAGATGAGGTAACTGAGGCACAGAGAAGTGAAGTGACTTGCCCAAAGTCACCCAGGGGACAAGTGGCAGAGCCGGAATTAGAACCCATGACCTCTAACTCCCAAGCCCGTGTTCTTTCCACTGAGCAACCCTGCTGACATCACGCAGATGATTCAAGGCCCTACTGAGAGCTCACCTCCTCCAGGAGGCCTTCACAGATTGAGTCCCCTCCTTCCTCTCCCCCTCCTCCCCCCTCCATCCTCCCCGCCTTACCTCCTTCCCTTCCCCACAGCACCTGTATATATGTATATATGTTTGTACATATTTATTACTCTATTTATTTTACTTGTAAATATCTATTCTATTTATTTTATTTTGTTAATATGTTTTGTTTCGTTGTCTGTCTCCCCACTCTAGACTGTGAGCCTGCTGTTGGGTAGGGACCGTCTCTCTATGTTACCAACTTGTACTTCCCAAGCGCTTAGTACAGTACTCTTCACACAGTAAGCGCTCAATAAATACGATTGATTGATTGATTGAAATACAACTTAACAAACAACAACTTAACGAACACCTTCATCATTATTATTATTATTTTGTGAGGGCTATAACAATTGAGATGCTGAAGGTCCACAGGTCCTGATCTCTTCAGCCATCCCTCCCTCCTCTGGCTGAGCACCTTGGCAATCAATCAACAAGTAGCATGGCCTAGTGGAAAGGGCCCGGGTCTGGGACTCTGGAGGACCTGGGTTCTAATCCTGACTCTGCCGCTTTTCTGCTGCGTGACTTGGGGCAAGTCACTTCACTGGGCCTCAGCTTCCTCATCTGTAAAGTGGGGGTTGAGACGGTGAGAAGCAGCGTGGCTCAGAGGAAAGAGCCCGGGCTTTGGAGTCAGAGGTCAGGGGTTCAAATCCCGGCTCCACTAATTGTCAGCTGTGTGACTTTGGGCAAGACACTTAATGATGATGATGATGATGATGATGATGATGGCATTTATTAAGCGCTTACTATGTGCAAAGCACTGTTCTATTCGCTGGGGGGATATAAGGTGATCAGGTTGCCCCACGTGGGGCTCACAGTCTTAAACTTAAACTTCTCTGTGCCTCAGTTACCTCATCTGTAAAACGGGGATTAAGACTGTGAGCCCCTCATGGGACAACCTGATCACCTTGTAACCACCCTAGTGCTTAGAACAGTGCTTTGTACATAGTAAACACTTAATAAATGCCATTATTATTATTATTATTATGTAGACATGGACTGTGTCCAACGTGATTAGACTGTGAGCCCCACGTGGGACAACCTGATTATCTTGTATCTACCCCAGTGCTCAGAACAGTGCTTGAAACATCGTAAGCACTTCACAAATACTATCATCATCATCATCGACCCCAGCGGTTAGTACAGAGCCTGGCGCATAGTAAACACTACTGCTAAAAAAATCAATAGCTCTGATTGAGTGCTTATTGTATATAGAAAATACTCCAATAACAATAATTTTCATATTACCTGTTCTCTCTCATGCTTAGTCTGTGAGCACCACGTGGGACAGGAACTGTGTTTGACCTGATTGTATTGTATCTATCCCAGCGTTTAGAACAGTGCTTGATACATAGTATTATCACCAAAGGTATTTATTGAGTGCTCACTGTGTGCTCAGCACTGTACTCTGAGCATTATGATAGAGAGACGGTAGACATGTTTCCTGTCCACGGGGACTTTACAGCCTATAGGGGAAGATGGACATTAATATTAATAAATCATTTATAATGTGTAATTTATAGACATGTGCGTAAGTGCTGTGGGACTGAGAGCGGGTTGAATATCAAATGCCCAAAGGTCACAGATCCAAGTTTATAGACGATGCAGAAGCAGAGAAGCAGTATGGCCCTGTGGATAGAGCCCAGGCCTGGGAGTCCGAAGGACCTGGGTTCTAATCCTGGCTCCGCAATGTGTGTCCTGCGGGACCTTGGGCAAGTCATTTGATTTCTCCGGGCCTCAGTTACCTCCTTTGCAACGTGGAGATTAAGACTGTGAGCCCATTGTGGGACAGGAATTGTGGTGTCCCAGACTGAGCCCCCACCAGCATTTTTCGAATTGTGGTGTCCCAGACTGAGCCCCCCACCAGCGTTTTCCTTTTCTCCTCCTCCTCCCCTCTCCATCGCCCTTACTCCCTCCCTCTGCCCTACCCCCTTTCCCTGCCCACAGCACTTGTGTATATTTGTACATATGAATGATGTGTAAATAGCTATAATTCATTCAGTCGTATTTACTGAGGGTTTACTGTGTGCAAAGCACTGTACTAAGCGCTTGATTCTATTTATTCTGATGGTAATGACCCCTGTCTACTTGTATTGTTTTGTTGTCTGTCTCCCCCTTCTAGACTGTGAGCCCCTTGTTGGGTAGGGACCGTCTGTATATGTTTCCAATTTGTACTTCCCAAGCTCTTAGTACAGTTCTCTGCACACAGTAAGAGCTCAATAAGTACGATTGAGTGAATGCATGAATGATTAGCTTATATAATAATGATGGCATTTATTAAGTGCTTACTATGTTCAAAGCACTGTTCTAAGTGCTTATATCTACCAGAGCGCTTAGAACAGTGCCTGGGACACAGCAAGTGCCATCCAGCGCTTAGAACAGCACCCAGCGCTTAGAACAGTGCTCTGCACATAGTAAGCGCTTAACAAATGCCATTATTATTATTTTATACCATAAATAAAAATGAAAAAATCAATAGAAGGGAGGGAGAGCTGGGGAAAAGAGGGCTTAGGCCTTAGTAGGACTATTAGTATCCCTAGGGGAGAGGGAAGAGGAGTGGAGGGCAGTGGGGAGGGAGGAGATAGGGAAGAGGGGTACAGGAAGGAGGGGAGAGGGGGGCAAGAGGGAGGAAGAGGAAAGGAAAGGGAGGAAAACACGGGGAAGGAAGAGGGGAGGAATGGGAGGAGAAGATGAGGAGGGAAGGAGGGAGGGAGGAGGCAAGGAAAGGGAGGAGAAGATAAAGACAGAGAGAGGGAGGAGGGGAGGAAAGGGAGGAGAAGATGAGGAGGGAAGGAGGGAGGGAGAAGGGGAAAGGAAAGAGAAGATGAAGAGGGAGAGGAGAGAGGGAGGAGGGAGAGAGGGAGAGAGGCAGGAGGAGAAAGGGAGGAAAGGGAGGAAAGTGAGGAGAAGATGAGGAGGGAAGGAGGGAGGGAGGCGGTGAGGAAAGGGAGGAGAAGATGAGGAGAGAGAGGGGGAGGAGGGGAGGCAAGAGAAGAGAAGATGAGGAGGGAGAGAAAGAGAGAGGGAGGAGGGAGAGAGAGGTAGGTGGAGCAAGGGAGGAAAAGGAGGAGATGAGGAGGGAAGGAGGAGGGGAGGAAACGGAGGAGAAGATGAGGAGGGAGGGAGGAGAGGAGGAAAGGGAGGAGAAGATGAAGAGGGAGAGACGGAGGAGAAAATGAAGAGTGAGAGAGGGAGGAGGGAGGGCGGAGGGCGGAGGCGAGGAAAGGGAGGAGAAGATGAGGGAAGGAGGGAAGGAGGGAGGGAGGAGGGGAGGAAAGGAGGGAGAAAATGAGGGAGGAAGGAGAGGAAGAAAGGGAGGAGAAGATGAAGAGGGAGAGAGGGAAGGAAGGAGAGAGAGAGGGAGGAGGGGAGGAAGGAGAGAGAGAGGGAGGAGGGGAGGAAAGAGAGGAGAAGATGAGGGAGAGAGGGAGAAAGGGAGGGAGGAGGGAGGGGAGGAAAGGAAGGAGAAGATGAGGAGGGAAGGAGGGAGAAGGAGGGGAGGGAAGGGAGGAGAAGATGAGGAGGGAAGGAGGGAGAAGGAGGGGAGGGAAGGGAGGAGAAGAGGAAGAGGGAGAGAGAGAGGGAAGAGGGGAGGAAAGGGAGGAGAAGAGGAGGGGAGGGGAGGGAGTCGGGTTGTGGGCGGGGTCTGGGTTCGGGGAACCCCGGGAAGCCCCCTCCGTCCCTCCCCCGGCCCCGGGCCCCGGCCCCAGCTGTGCCCCCCTCAGCGGAGCCGGGCAGGTTGGCAAAGATTTGCAGTTGGCTTTTTTCTTCTCCTCGGAGGGAGGAGACTGAGGGGCCTCACCAGGCTTAAAACCCCCGGCCCGCAGGCCCCGGGGCCACAGCCGCAGAGCCCGGGCGGCCCAGGAGCCCTCCGGACCCCCGACCCCCAACCCAGGACCCCCGGGACCCCCCCCAGAACCGCCCCCGGACCCCCGGGAGCCCCCGGGCTCCCCATCCAGCGCAGATTGATTTCACGCCGCCACTGCCCGCTGCCCCCTGACTTTTCTTTTCCCCTGGACACTGAGCTGCTGCAGCGCGCTCCGAACCTGCGCGCCTTTGCCTTGGGCACGACTCCTCGGGCCCCTCTTTTTGGACACCTCTCCTCGGGTACCTCTCCTTGGGCACCTCTTTTTACGCCCCTCTCTCTGGGCACCTCTCGGTGGGCACCTCTCTTTGTGCCCCGTCTCTTTGGGCACCTCTCTTTTCGCCTCTCTCTCTGGGCCCCTCTCCTTGGGCATCTCTCTCTGGGCTCCTCTCCCTGGGCACCTGTCCTTGCGCACCTCTCTTTACGCCCCTCTCCTTGGGCTCCTCTCCTCGGGTCCCTCTCTTTGGGCACCTCTTTTTACGCTCCTTTCCTTGGGCACGACTCCTTGGGCACCTCTCCTCGGACACCTCTGTTAGAACACCTCTCCTCGGACACCTCTCCTTGGGCTCCTCTCTTTGGGCACCTCCATTTAAGCCCCTCTCCTTGGGCACGACTCCTTGGGCTCCTCTCCTCCGGCCCCTCTCTTTACGCCCCCCTCTCTGGGCCCCTCTCTCCGGGCTCCTCTCTTTGGACCCCTCTCTTTACGCCCCTCTCCTTGGGCTCCTCTCCTCGGGCCCCTCTCTTTGGACCCCTCTCTTTACGCCCCTCTCCTTGGGCTCCTCTCCTCGGGCCCCTCTCTTTGGGCCCCTCTCTCTGAGCCCCTCTCCTTGCGGCCCTCTCTCCGGGCACCTCTCCTTGGGCACCTCTCCTTGGGCTCCTCTCCTTGGGCACCTCTCCTTAGGCACCTCTCTTTGCTCACCTCTTTTTACGCCCCTCTCCTTGGGCACCGCTTCTTGGACTCCTCTCCTTGGGTCCCTCTCTCGGGACACCTCTCTTTGGACACTTCTTCTTGGACACCTCTCCTCGGGCACCTCTCTTTGCCTACCTCTCTTTGCGCACCTCTTACACCCCTCTCCTTGGGCTCCTCTCCTCGGGCCCCTCTCCTCGGGCCCCTCTCCTTGGGCCCCTCTCTTTGGACCCCTCTCTTTGGACACTTCTTCTTGGACACCTCTCCTCGGGCACCTCTCTTTGCGCACCTCTCTACACCCCTCTCCTTGGGCACCGCTCCTCGGGCACCTCTCTTTGGACACTTCTTCTTGGACACCTCTCCTCGGGCACCTCTCTTTGCTCACCTCTCTAACCCCTCTCCTTGGACCCCTCTCTTTGGACACTTCCTCTCCTTGGACCCCTCTCCTCGGGCACCTCTCTTTGAACACCTCTCTCTGGACACCCCTTCTTGGACCCGTCTCCTCGGGCACCTCTCTCCACCCCTCTCCCTGGGCACCGCGCTCCCCGGGGCGCCTCCGCCTGGACCCCCCTTCTCCTTGGAGCCCTGCCCTGGGGCCCCTCCGCCCCCGGGCCCCTCTCCCGGGTCCCCCGCGGCCGGGCAGTGCCCAGCGGCGCCCGATGCGTCCGAGCGGGCTGCTGCTGAGCGCCCTGGGGCTGCTGGCCCTCAGCGGGCGGGCCGGGGCGGCGGAGCCCCCGGGGGGGGCGGAGGCGGCCGGCCGCTGCCCGCCCCGCTGCGACCCGTCGCAGTGCCCGAGCCGCCGGTGCCCCGGCGGCTACGTGCTGGACGGCTGCGGCTGCTGCCTGGTGTGCTGGGGGGGCGAAGGGCAGGCCTGCGGGCGGGCGGCCGACCCGCCGTGCCCCGAGGGCCTGCAGTGCGGGCCCGCCCCCGGGCCTGGCCAGGGCTGGCCCCCGGTGGGCCGCTGCCACTGCCCGCGGGCCCGGCCCGTCTGTGCCACCGACGGCCGCACCTATGCCAACGCCTGCCAGCTCAAGGCGCTCAGCCGCCAGGCCCTGCGCCTCGGCCACGCGGCCCTCCGCCAGCTGCACGACGGCCCGTGCCAACCGGGTAAGGCCCGCCCCTGCCCGCCGCCCGGCCTCTCCTTGCCCCCCGGTGCCCCGGTGCCCGCCCTTTCAGCTTCAGCAATCAATCAATCAATCGTATTTATTGAGCGCTTACCGTGTGCAGAGCACTGTACCGAGCGCTTGGGAAGTACAAATCGGCAACGTATACAGACAGTCCCGACCCAACATCATCAATCGTATTTATTGAGCGCTTACCGTGTGCAGAGCACTGTACCGAGCGCTTGGGAAGTACAAATCGGCAACGTATACAGACAGTCCCGACCCAACATCATCAATCGTATTTATTGAGCGCTTACTGTGTGCGGAGCACTGCACTGAGCGCTTGGGAAGCACAAGTCGGCAACATATAGAGGAGGCCTTCCCAGACTGAGCCCCTTTTTTCCTCTCCCCCTCGTCTCCCTCTCCATCCCCCCATCTTACCTCCTTCCCTTCCCCACAGCACCTGTATATATGGATATATGGTTGTACATATTTATTACTCTATTTATTTACTTATTTTACTTGTACATTTCTATCCTATTTATTTTATTTTGTTGGTATGTTTGGTTCTGTTCTCTGTCTCCCCCTTTTAGACTGTGAGCCCACTGTTGGGTAGGGACTGCCTCTATGTGTTGCCAATTTGTACTTCCCAAGAGCTTAGTACAGTGCTCTGCACATAGTAAGCGCTCAATAAATACGATTGATTGATTGATTGATATAGAGACAGTCCCGACCCAACATCATCAATCGTATTTATTGAGCGCTTACTGTGTGCGGAGCACTGTACTGAGCGCTTGGGAAGTACAAGTCGGCAACATATACAGACAGTCCCGACCCAACATCATCAACCGTATTTATTGAGCGCTTACTGTGTGCAGAGCACTGGACTAGGCGCTTGGGAAGTACAAGTAGGCAACATATAGAGACAGTCCCCACCCAAAATCATCAATCGTATTTATTGAGCGCTTACTGTGTGCGGAGCACTGTACTGAGCGCTTGGGAAGTACAAGTCGGCAACATATACAGACAGTCCCGACCCAACATCATCAACCGTATTTATTGAGCGCTTACTGTGTGCAGAGCACTGTACTAGGCGCTTGGGAAGTACAAGTAGGCAACATATAGAGACAGTCCCCACCCAAAATCATCAATCGTATTTATTGAGCGCTTAATGTGTGCAGAGCACTGTACTGGGCGCTTGGGAAGTACAAGTAGGCAACATATAGAGACAGTCCCCACCCAAAATCATCAATCGTATTTATTGAGCGCTTACTGTGTGCAGAGCACTGTACTAGGCGCTTGGGAAGTACAAGTAGGCAACATATAGAGACAGTCCCCACCCAACATCATCAATCGTATTTATTGAGCGCTTACTGTGTGCAGAGCACTGGACTAGGCGCTTGGGAAGTACAAGTAGGCAACATATAGAGACAGTCCCGACCCAACATCATCAATCGTATTTATTGAGCGCTTACTGTGTGCGGAGCACTGTACTGAGCGCTTGGGAAGTACAAGTTGGCAACATATAGAGGCAGTCCCCACCCAAAATCATCAATCGTATTTATTGAACGCTTAATGTGTGCAGAGCACTGCACTGAGCGCTTGGGAAGTACAAGTCGGCAACGTATAGAGACAGTCCCGACAGTCAGCTGTGTGACTTTGGGCAAGTCACTTCACTTCTCTGGGCCTCAGTTACCTCATCTGTAAAATGGGGATGAAGCCTGTAAGCCCCCCGCGGTGGGACAACCTGATCACCTTGGAACCTCCCCAGCGCTTAGAACAGTGCTTTGCACCATAGTGAGCGCTTAATAAATGCCAAAAAAATCAATCGCGTTTACTGAGCGCTTACTGTGTGCAGAGCACTGTACTAAGCGCTTGGGAAGTCCAAGTTGGCAACATATAAAGACAGTCCCTACCCAACAGTGGGCTCACAGTCTAAAAGGGGGAGACAGGGAACACAACCAAACACACCAACAAAATAAAATAAATGGAATAGATAGGTACGAGTAAAATAAATAAATAGAGTAATAAATATGTACAAACATATATACAGGTGCTGTGGGGAAAGGAAGGAGGTAAGATGGGGGGGGATGGAGAGGGGGACGAGGGGGAGAGGAAGGAAGGGGCTCAGCCTGGGAAGGCCTCCTGGAAATCACTTCTGTCCACTACTCTTCAATCAATCAATCAATCGTATTTATTGAGCGCCCACTGTGTGCAGAGCACTGTACCAAGCGCTTGGGAAGCACATGTTGGCAAAATATAGAGACGGTCCCGACCCAACAGTGCTTCAAACCATGAGGGGGCGGGGGGTCCCGCCCCAGACCCGAGTGTCGGGACAATATGGGTTCCCCGTCCCGCCACCCCCCACCTCCCCCGTCCCCGAGCTCGCTCGGTATCATCATCATCATCATCATCATCATCATATCATCATCATCATCATCATTATTATGATCATGGGGGGCGTTAAGCGCTCACTATGTGCCACGCTCTCTTCTAAGCGCCAGCTGCGGGCGGAGCATATTATTCCTCCTTCCTTCCTCTCCCCCTCGTCCCCCTCTCCATCCCCCCCCATCTTACCTCCTTCCCTTCCCCGCAGCACCGGTATATATGTATAAATGTTTGTACAGATTTATTACTCTATTTATTTACATGTACATATCTATTCTATTTATTTTATTTTGTTAGTATGTTTGGTTTTCTTCTCTGTCTCCCCCTTTTAGACTGTGAGCCCACTGTTGGGTAGGGACCGTCTCTATATGTTGCCAACTTGTACTTCCCAAGCGCTTAGTACAGTGCTCTGCAACACAGTAAGCGCTCAATAAATACGACTGATTGATTGATTGATTGATTGATTGATTTCAGCTTCAGCATCATCATCATTATTATGATCATGGGGGGCGTTAAGCGCTCACTATGTGCCACGCTCGCTTCTAAGCGCCAGCTGCGGGCGGAGCATATTATTCCTCCTTCCTTCCTCTCCCCCCTCATCCCCCTCTCCATCCCCCCCATCTTACCTCCTTCCCTTCCCCGCAGCACCTGTATATATGTATAAATGTTTGTACAGATTTATTACTCTATTTATTTACATGTACATATCTATTCTATTTATTTTATTTTGTTAGTATGTTTGGTTTTCTTCTCTGTCTCCCCCTTTTAGACTGTGAGCCCACTGCTGGGTAGGGACCGTCTCTATATGTTGCCAACTTGTACTTCCCAAGCGCTTAGTACAGTGCTCTGCACACAGTAAGCGCTCAATAAATACGATTGATTGATTGATTATTATTATGGTACAATAATAATAATAATGATGATGGCATTTATTAAGCGCTTACTATGTGCCAAGCTCTCTTCTAAGCGCCAACTGCGGGCGGAGCATATTATTCCTCCTATTATTATGGTACAATGATAATAATAATAATGATGGCATTTATATGTATATATGTTTCTACATATTTATTACTCTATTATTTATTTATTTATTTATCTTACTTGTCCATATCTATTCTATTTATTTTATTTTGTTAGTATGTTTGGTTTTGTTCTCTGTCTCCCCCTTCTAGACTGTGAGCCCGCTGTTGGGTAGGGACCGTCTCTATGTGTTGCCAACTTGTACTTCCCGAGCGCTTAGTACAGTGCTCTGCACACAGTAAGCGCTCAATAAATACGATTGATTGATTGATTGATTGTACTTCCCAAGCGCTTAATACAGTGCTCTGCACACAGTTAGCACTCAATAAATACGATTGATTGATTGATTGACTGATTTATTAAGCTCTTACTATGTACCAAGCTCTCTTCTAAGCACCAGCTGCGGGCGGAGCATATTATGATGGTATAATAATGATAATAATGATGGCATTTTTGTTGGGTAGGGACTGTCTCTATATGTTGCCAGCTTGTACTTCCCAAGCGCTTAGTACAGTGCTCTGCACACAGTAAGCGCTCCATAAATACGATTGATTGATTGATTGATTGATTGATTAACACTTACTATGTGCCAAGCTCTCTTCTAAGTACCAGCTGCAGGCGGAGCATACTATTCCTCCTACTATGATGGTATAATAATAATAATAATGGCATTTATTAAGCACTTACTATGTGCCAAGCTCTCTTCTAATCTCCAAGTATGGGTGGAGCATATTATTCCTCCTACTATTATCGAATAATAATAATAATAATAATAATAATAATAATAATGGCATTTATTAAGCACTTACTATGTTCCAAGCTCTCTTCTAAGCGCCAGCTGTGGGCGGAGCATATTATGATGGTATAATAATAATAATAATAATGATGGCATTTATTAAGCGCTTACTATGTGCCAAGCTCTCTTCTAAGCACCAGCCGTGGGCAGAGCAAATTATTCCTCCTATTATGATAGTATAATAATAATGGCATTTATTAAGCATTTACTATGTGCCAAGCTCTCTTCTAAGCACCAACTGTGGACGGAGCATATTATTCCTCCGACTATTATCATATAATCATAATAATAGCATTTATTAAGCGCTTACTATGTGCCAAGCTCTCTTCTAAGTGCCAACTGTGGGCGGAGCATATTATTCCTCCTATTATTATGGTGTAATAATAATAATAATGATGACATTTATTAAGCGTTTACTACGTGCCAAGCACCGTTCTAAGTGCCGGGGAGGTTACAAAGTGGTCAGGTTGTCCCACGGTGGGCTTGCCGTTTTAATCCCCATTTTACAGATGAGGGAACAGAGGCCCAGAGAAGTTGTGAATTGCCCAAAGTCACACAGCTGATAGTTTTCGGAGGCGGGATTTGAACCCACGACCTCTGACTTCAAAGTCTGTACTCCTTCCACTGAGCCACGCTGCTTCTAAGTGTCTCTTCGCTAAGCGCTCACTACGTGCCACGCTCTCTTCTAAGCACCAACTGCGGGCGGAGCATATTATTATGGTATAATAATAATAATAATGATGGCATTTATTAAGCGCTCACTATGTGCCAAGCTCTCTTCTAAGTGCCAACTGCAGGCGGAGCATATTATTCCTCCTATTATTATGGTGTAATAATAATAATAATAATAATAATAATAATAATAATAATGGCATTTATTAAAAGCTTACAATGTGCCAAGCTCTCTTCTAAGCACCAACTGCGGGCAGAGCATATTATTCCTCCTATTATGATGGCATAATAATGATAATAATAATAATGATGGCATTCATTCATTCATTCATTCATTCATTCAATCGTATTTATTGAGCGCTTACTGTGTGCAGAGCACTGTACTAAGCACTTGGGAAGTACAAGTTGGCAACATATAGGACGGTCCCTACCCAACAGTGGGCTCACAGTCTAGAAGCGCTTACTTTGTACAAAGCACTGTTCTAAGAGCTGGGAAGGTTACAAGGTGATCAGGTTGTCCCACGGGGGGCTCACAATCCTCATCCCCATTTTACAGATGAGGTAACTGAGGCACAGAGAAGTTAAGTGATTTGCCCAAAGTCACACAGCTGACACTTGGCGGAGCAGGGATTTGAACCCATGACCTCTGACTCCAAAGCCCGGGCTCCTTCCACTGAGCCACGCCGCTTCGCTTACTGTGTGCCAACCTCTCTTCTATGTGCCAACTGCATGCAGAGCACAGGACTAAGCATTTCATTGTGGCATTTGCCAAGCGCTTACTATGTGCCAAGCGCTGTTCTAAACACCTACTGTGTGCAGAGCACTGGACTAAGCATGTCATTGTGACATTTGCTAAGCTCTTACTATGTGTCAAGCACTGTTCAAAGTGCCTCTTGCATGCAGAGCATTTTATTCTTCCTATTATTAGGGTGTTAAGCGCTTACCGTGTGCCAAGCTCTCTTCTAAGCATGTACTGCGTGCACAGCATATTATTCTCACTATTATTAGGGGGTTTGTTAAGCGCTTACTATGTGCCAAGCTCTCTTCTAAGCATGTACTGCGTGCACAGCATATTATTCTCACTATTAGTAGGGTGTTTTTTAAGCGCTTACTGTGTGCCAAGCTCTGTTCTAAGCACTTACTGCGTGCAGAGCACTGAACTAAGCATTTTATTGCAGCATTTGCTAAGCGCTTACTATGTGTCAATCTTAAGTGCCTACTGCATGCAGAGCATATTATTCTTCCTATTATCGTGGTATTTGTTAAGCACTTAGTATGTGCCAGGCTCTCTTCTAAGCACCTACTGCGCGCAGAGCATATTATTCTTCCTATTATCCTGGTATTTGTTAAGCGCTTACTGTGTGCCAAGCTCTCTTCTAAGCGCCTGATGCAGGCAGAGCATATTATTCTTCCTATTATAATGGTATTTGTTAAGCGCTTACTGTGTGCCAAGCTCTCTTTTAAGCGCCTGCTGCGTGCAGAGCATATTATTCTTCCTATTATCATGGTATTTGTTAAGCGCTTACTATGTGCCAAGCTCTCTTCTAAGCGCCTGCTGTGGGCAGAGTATATTATTCTTCCTATTATCATGGTATTTGTTAAGCGCTTACTATGTGCCAAGCTCTCTTCTAAGCGCCTGCTGCGGGCAGAGTATATTATTCTTCCTATTATCATGGTATTTGTTAAGTGCTTACTATGTGCCAAGCTCTCTTCTAAGCGCTTACTGCATGCAGAGCACTGGACTAAGCATTTTATTGTGGCATTTGCTAAGTGCTTACTATGTGCCAAGCTCTGTTCTAAGTGCCTACTGCATGCAGAGCATATTATTCTTTCTATTATCATAGTATTAAATGCTTACTATGTGCCAAGCTCTGTACAAAGCGCCTACTGCGGGCAGAGTATATTAGTCTTCCTATTATCATGGTATTTGTTAAGCACTTACTATGTGCCAAGCTCTTTTCTAAGCACCTACTGTGGGCACAGCATATTATTCCTCTTATTATCGTGGTATTTGTTAAGCACTTACTATGTGCCAAGCTCTCTTCTAAGTGCCTACTGCGGGCAGAGCATATTATTCTTACTATTATTCTTTTAGACTGTGAGCCCACTGTTGGGTAGGGACTGTCTCTATATGTTGCCAACATGTACTTCCCAAGCGCTTAGTACAGTGCTCTGCACACAGTAAGCGCTCAATAAATACGATTGATGATGATATTATTAGGGTGTTTGTTAAGCACTTACTGTGTGCCAAGCTCACTTCTAAGCGCCTATTGTGTGTGAAGCATATTATTCTTCTTATTATTATGGTATTCGTGCCAAACTCTGTTCTAAGCTCTTACTGCGTGCAGAGTACTGGACTAAGCATTTTATTGTGCTGTTTGCTAATCATTTATTATGTGCCAAGCTCTGTTCTAAGTGCCTATTGCATGCAGAGCATATTATTCTTCCTATTATTATGTATGATAAGTGCTTACTGCGTGCAAAGCAGTGGATTAAGCATTTCCTTCTGGTGTTTCTTAAGCACTTACTGTGTGCCAAGCTCTGTTCTAAACACCTACTGCATGCAGAGCATATTATTCTTACTATTATTATGGCATTTGTTAAGTGCTTACTATGTGCCAAGCTCTGTTCTAAATGCTTACTGCATGCAGAGCACTGGACTAAGCACCTGGGAAAGGGCAATACAGTATCATTCATTCAATTCATTCAATCGTATTTATTGAGCGCTTATTGTGTGCAGAACACTGTACTAAGCGCTTGGGCAGTACAAGTTGGCAACATATAGAGACGGTCCCTACCCAACAGCGGGCTCACAGTCTAGAAGTGAGCCCACTGTTGGGTAGGGACTGCACGGCCTAGGGGATTGAGTAATAACAATAATGATGGCATTTATTAAACGCTTACTATGTGTAAAGCACTGTTCTAAGCGCTGGGGAGGTTACAAGGTGATCAGGTTGTCCCACGTGGGGCTTACAGTCTTAATCCCCATTTTACAGATGAGGTAACTGAGGCCCAGAGAAGTGAAGTGACTTGCCCAAAGTCACACAGCTGACAATTGGTGGAGCCAGGATTTGAACCCATGACCACTGACTCCAAAGCCTGTGCTCTTTCCACTGAGCCATGCTGCTTCTCTACAGGCCTGGGAGGCAGAAGGTCATGGGTTCTAATCCTGACTCCAACACCTGCTGGGCAGGGGCGTGGTCCTGTAGTAACTCATTCAATCTGCATTTTGCAAATTTCATTTCTCTCATTTTCCTCCATTCATTCATTCCATCGTATCATCATCATCATTATCATTATTATAGTATTTGTTAAGTGCTTACTATGTGCCAAGCTCTGTTTTAAGTGCTGGCTTTGTCCAGAGCACTGTACAAAGCTCATTGATGGCAGGGAACGTGTCAATTGGACTCTTCAAGTGCTTACTAGAGTGCTCTGCATACAGTAAGTGCTCAATAAATGCGATGGATTGATTCATTCATCCTGTGTGCAGAGCACTGTACTAAGTGCTTGGGAAAGTACAGTACAGCAATAAAGGGAGACGATCCCTGCCCACCACAAACTTCCAGTCTAGAGGCTGATTGCTGACTATATCCCAACTTGTACTTCCCAAGCACTTAGTACAGTGCTCTGCACACAGTAAGAGCTCAATAAATATGATTGAATGAATGAATGAATGAATATGCCAAGCACTGGGCTAAAAGTTGGGGTGGATTTGCGTTAATTAGCAAGGACACCATCCTTATCCAACAGACAGCTCTCGATCTGGGGATTTCAAGTCCATTTTGTGTTTTGACCGTTTCATCCTTTCCTCTACCTCTCCTCCCCTGAGTTTTCACATTTGCTTGTAATAACACTAAAAATAATAATTATTATTATTATTATAGTCTTGGTTAAGTCCAATGGTCTAAGCGCTGGGGTAATAATAATAATAATAATGTTGGTATTTGTTAAGTGCTTCTATGTGCCAAGCACTGTTCTAAGCTCTGGGGGGTTATAAGGTAATCAAGGCTGTCCCACGTGGGGCTCACAGTCTTAATCCCCATTTTACAGATGAGGGAACTGAAACACAGAGAAGTTAAGTGACTTGCCCAAAGTCACACAGCTGACAATTGGCAGAGTTGGGATTTGAACTCGTGACCTCTGATTCCCAAGCCCAGACTCTTGCCACTGAGCCATGCTGCTTCCCAAGGCATTTGTTAAACGCTTACTATGTGCCAGGCACTGTTCTAAGCGCTGGGGGAGACACAAGGTGATCAGGTTGTCCCACGTGGGGCTCACCATCTTCATCCCCATTGTACAGATGAGGTCACTGAGGCACAGAGAAGTGAAGCGGCTTTCCCAAGGTCACACAGCAGACTAGTGGCGGAGCAATGTGGCTCAGTGGAAAGAGCACAGGCTCTGGAGTCAGAGGTCATGGGTTCTAATCCCCACTCCGCCACTTGTCAGCTGTGTGACTTTGGGCCAGTCACTTCACTTCTCTGGGCCTCAGTTCCTTCATCTGTAAAATGGGGATGAAGACTGTGAGCCCCACGTGGGACAACCTGATCACCCAACAACGGGCTCACAGTCTAGAAGCAGTGAAGCAGTGTGGCAGAGTGGAAAGAATAAGGGCTTGGGAGTCAGAGGTCATGGGTTCAAATCCTGGCTCCACCAATTGTCAGCTGTGTGAGTTTGAGCAAGTCATTTAACTTCTCTGTGCCTCAGTTACCTCATCTGTAAAATGGAGATTAAGACTGTGAGCCCCACGTGGGAAAACCTGATCACCTTGTATCCTCCCCAGAGCTTAGAACAGTGTTTTGCACATAGTAAGCACTTAACAAATGCCATCATCATTATTATGATGATTAGAAGGGGGAGACAGAAAACAAAACAAAACATGTAAGCCCTTACTATGTGCCAGGCACCGTACTAAGCACTGGGGTGGATACAAGCAAATCTAGTGGGACACAGCCCCTGTCCCATGTGGGGCTCACAGTCTCAATCCCATTTTACAGATGAGGGATCTGAGGCCCAGAGACACAAAGCGACTTAACCAAGGTGGAAACAAGTGGTGGAGGCTCTGTCCATTACGTCAGGCTGAGTAGATCTAAGATCATTAGGTAGAGATAAGATCATCAGTGAAGCGGCATTCATTCATTCATTCAATCCTATTTATTGAGCGCTTACTGTGTGCAGAGCACTGGACTAAGCACCTGGGAAGTACAAGTTGGCAACATCTAGAGGCGGTCCCTACCCAACAGCGGGCTCAGAGTCTAGAAGGGGGAGACAGACAACAAAACAAAACATATTAACAACATAAAATAAATAGAATCAATATGTACAAGTAAAATAAATTAATAAATAGAGTAATAAATACATACAAACATATATACATATATACAGATAAGCGGCATGGCTTAGTGGGTACGGCACAGTCCTGAGAGTCAGAAGGTCATAATAATAATAATAATAATGGCATTTATTAAGTGCTTACTATGTGCAAAGCACTGTTCTAAGTGCTGGGGAGGTTACAAGGTGATCAGGTTGTCCCACGTGGGGCTCACAGTCTTCATCCCCATTTTACAGATGAGGGAACTGAGGCACAGAGAAGTGAAGTGACTTGCCCAAAGTCACACAGCTGACAAGTGGCGGAGTGGGGATTAGAACCCATGACCTCTGACTCCAGAGCCTGTGCTCTTTCCACTGAGCCACACTGCTTCTCTAGGTCATGGGTTCTAATCCCGGCTCCGCCACTTATCTGCTGTATGACCTTGGGCAGACCTCCAGGAGGCCTTCCCAGACTGAACCCTCCTTTTCCTCTGCTCCTCCTCCCCTCCCCATCACCCCCACTCCCTCCCTCTGCTCTACCCCCTCCCTAGCCCACAGCACTTGCGTATATATGTACATATTTATTCTTCTATTTAGTTTATTAATGATGTGTATATATTTATAATTCTATTTATTTCTTTTGATGCTATTTATGCCTGCCTACTTGTTTTGTTTTGTTGTCTGTCTCCCCCCTTCTAGACTGTGAGCCCATTGTTGGGTAGGGATTGTCTCTATCTGTTGCCAAATTGTACTTTCCAAGCGCTTAGTACATTGCTCTGCATACAGTAAGCGCTCAATAAATATGATTGACTGAATGAATGAACTTCTCTGGGCTTCAGTTCCCTCATCTGTAAAATGGGAATTCAGACTGTGAGCCTTATGTAGGACAGAGACTGTGTCCAACCCAGATAACAGAAGCAGCATGGCTCAGTGGAAAGATCCCGGGCTTTGGAGTCAGAGGTCATGGGTTCGAAACCTGGCTCCGCCACATGTCTGCTGTGTGACCTTGGGCAAGTCACCTAACTTCTCTGCGCCTCAGTTACCTCGTCTGTAAAACGGGGATGAAGACTGTGAGCCCCACGTGGGACAACCTGATCACCTTGTATCCCCCCCAGTGCTTAGAACAGTGCTTTGCACATAGTAAGCGCTTAACAAATGCCATCATCATCATTATTATTATTATTATTATCCTGGATCTACTCCAGCGATTAGAACAGCACCTGACACATAGCAGGTGCTTAACAAACACCAAAATAATAATTATTATTATAATTGAGTCCTCTGCACTTAATAGACCTCAAATCATAGCATTGATCGAAAGATGGATTCGTTTCCTGGACAAAGGTGTTATTCACTAAGCTTAGTGGGTAGAGTACATTCATTCATTCACTGAGCCTTCTAAGACCCAAAGATAAACTTTGGACTTTCAGTATTGTGAAACAGGATTGCGTTTTCTGTTGTCTTACACAAGGGTTTTCACAGAGGAGAAATTGGGGAAGGGAATTTCAGACCACCAAAAGATCGTACGCAAGGACAGACTCAAGAGCGGGGTGTTGTTAGTAAGATGGGAGCTTGGGAGACACAAAGCGTGTGAGGCGGGGTGTACTGGGGAAAATAAAAAACATCCGATGAGCAGCTGGGAATGCCTTGAAGTCAGAGGAAAGGAGTTTCTGCTTAGATTCCAACTTGTACTTCCCAAGCGCTTACTACAGTGCTCTGCACACAGTAAGCGCTCAATAAATACGATTGAATGAATGAATGAATAAGGGAAACAGCAGCAGCCCATCACGATGATGGGTTGTCATTCGTTCATTCAATAGTATTTATTGAGCGCTTACTGTGTGCAGAGCACTGTACTAAGCGCTTGGGAAGTACAAGTTGGCAACATATAGAGACAGTCCCTACCCAACAGTGGGCTCACAGTCTAGAAGAGCAGGGGCTTGGGGGCCGGGCACGCCTGGGCCCGGGGCTCGGGGCGAGCGCTGCACGCCTCCGCCAACCACGGCGGCTCCAACAACTTGCGCAAGCAGTTCGCCTCTTTGAGAAGCAGCATGGCCTAGTGGACAGAGCATGGGCCTGGGCGTCAGTAGGACCTGAGTTCCAAGCCGGCTCCACCATGTATGAGCTGTTTGACCTTGGGCTTCTCGGCCCTCTCGCGGGGTTCCTTTCAACTGTCATCTGTTCACCACGGCAACTAAATCGGCCAACTTTCCGTTAACGTCTACGCCTCCTTAGAGAAACATCTTGGCCTTGTGGAAAGAACACCGGCCTGGGAGTCCGAGGATTTTGGGTCCTAATCCCAGCTCCGCAACTTGTCTACTGTGGGACCTTGGGCTTGAATCTCCTCCTGCCTTCAGGACATCTCCATCTGGATGTCTGCCCGCCGCCTAAAGCTCAACATGTCGAAGACTGAACTCCTTGTCTTCCCTCCCAAACCTTGTCCTCTCCCTGACTTTCCCATCTCTGTTGACGGCACTACCATCCTTCCCGTCTCACAAGCCCGCAACCTTGGTGTCATCCTCGACTCCGCTGTCTCGTTCACCCCTCACATCCAAGCCGTCACCAAAACCTGCCGGTCTCAGCTCCGCAACATTGCCAAGATCCGCCCTTTCCTCTCCATCCAAACTGCTACCCTGCTCATTCAAGCTCTCATCCTATCCCGTCTGGACTACTGCACCAGCCTTCTCTCTGATCTCCCATCCTCGTGTCTCTCTCCACTTCAATCCATACTTCATGCTGCTGCCCAGATTATCTTTGTCCAGAAACGCTTTGGGCATATTACTCCCCTCCTCAAAAACCTCCAATGGCTACCCATCAATCTGCTCATCAGGCAGAAACTCCTCACCCTGGGCTTCAAGGCTGTCCATCACCTCGCCCCCTCCTACCTCACCTCCTTTCTCCCCATCTACAGCCCAGCCCGCACCCTCTGCTCCTCCGCCGCTAATCTCCTCACCGTACCTCGTTCTCGCCTGTCCCGTCATCGACCCCCGGCCCACGTCATCCCCCGGGCCTGGAATGCCCTCCCTCTGCCCATCCGCCGCGCTAGCTCTCTTCCTCCCTTCAAGGCCCTGCTGAGAGCTCACCTCCTCCAGGAGGCCTTCCCAGACTGAGCCCCTTCCTTCCTCTCCCCCTCGTCCCCCTCTCCATCCCCCCATCTTACCTCCTTCCCTTCCCCACAGCACCTGTATATATGTATATATGGTTGTACATAGTTATTACTCTGTTTATTTATTTATTTTACTTGTACATATCTATCCTATTTATTTTATTTTGTTGGTATGTTTGGTTTTGTTCTCTGTCTCCCCCTTTTAGACTGTGAGCCCACTGTTGGGTAGGAACTGTATCTATGTGTTGCCAATTTGTACTTCCCAAGCGCTTAGTACAGTGCTCTGCACATAGTAAGCGCTCAATAAATACGATTGATGATGATGATGATATAGAGACGGTCCCTACCTGACAACAGGCGCACAGTCTAGAAGGAGGAGACAGACCACAAAATAAAACATGTAGACAGGTGTCAAAACCATCAGTACAAGTAGAATTAAAGCTGTATGCACATCATTAACAAAATAAATAGAATAGTAAATATGTACAAATAAAATGGAGTAATAAATCTGTACAAATATATATATACAGGTGCTGTGGGGAGGGGAAGGAGGTAGGGCGGGGGGGGTGGGGAAGAGGAGAGGAAAAAGGGGGCTCGGTGTGGGAAGGCCTCCTGGAGGAGGTGAGCTCTCAGTAGGGCTTTGAAGGGAGGAAGAGAGCTAGCTTGGCAGATGGGCAGAGGGAGGGCATTCCAGGCCTTTGGAAGGACGTGGGCTGGGGGTCGATGGCGGGACTGGCGAGAACTAGGCCCAGTGAAGAAGTTAGTGGCGGCAGAGGAGCGGAGGGTGCGGGCTGGGCTGGAGAAGGGGAGAAGGGAGGTGAGGGAGGAGGGGGCGAGGGGATGGATGGACAGCCTTGAAGCTGAGAGTGAGGAGTTTTTGCTTGATTTGTAGGTTGACTGGCAGCCACTGTCATGGTGTTGAGTCAACGTGGTAATGGGTCACCCTGGTGATGGGCAGCCTTGGGGATGGGTAGTCATGGTGATTGGCAGGTATGGTGATGGGTAGTCATGGTGATGGACAGCTATAGAGAAGGACAGCCGTGGTGATGGCAGCCATGGTGAGAAATAGTCATGGCTATGGGCAATCATGGCAGTAAGGAATCATGGTGATAGGTTGTGGAGCATTTGGTCTGTCCTTTCTGCACCTATTGACTGATTAAATAATAACACTGGAATTTATTAAGTGTTTACTATGTGCAAAGCACTGTTCTAAGTGCTGGGGAAGTTACAGGGTGATCAGGTTGTCCCATGTGGGCCTCAAAGTCTTAATCCCCTTTATACAGATGAGGTAACTGAGGCCCAGAGAAGTTAAGTGACTTGCCCAAAGTCACACAGCTGACAATTTGTGGAGCTGGGATTTGAACCCATGACCTCTGACTCCAAAGCCGGGGGTCTTTCCACTGAGCTACTCTGCTTACCTAGGTCGTGGAGCATTTGGTCCGTCCTTACTGAACCTATTAACTGATTAAATAATAATAAT
Source organism: Tachyglossus aculeatus (assembly GCF_015852505.1). NCBI lineage: Eukaryota > Metazoa > Chordata > Mammalia > Monotremata > Tachyglossidae > Tachyglossus > Tachyglossus aculeatus. The sequence continues at coordinate 5,465,795 of NC_052069.1, read as the reverse complement.
AATAATAATAATAATAATAATAATAATAGTAATGGCATTTATTAAGCTCTTACTCTGTGCCAAGCACTGTTCTAAGCACTGGGGAAGTTACAAGGTGATCAGGTTGTCCCATCGGGGGCTCACAGTCTTCATCCCCATTTTACAGATGAGGTAACTGAGGCACAGAGAAGTTAAGTGACTTGCCTAAAGTCACACAGCTGACAATTGGTGGAGCTGGGATTTGAACCCATGACCTCTGACTCCAAAGCCCGGGCTCTTTCCACTGAGCCACACCGCTTCTCTATGGGAAAAGCAGCATTGTGTGATGGATAGAGCCCGGGCCTGGGAGACAGAAGGTCATTAGTTCTAATCCCGGCTCCGCCACTTGTCTGCTTTGTGACCTTAATTGTAATAATAGCAATAATGGTATTTGTTAAGCACGTACTATGTCCCAGGCACTGTACTAAGCACAGGAGTAGATACAGGTTTATCAAGTGTGAGAGAGCCCCTGTCCCCCGTGGGGCTCCCGATCTCAATCCCCATTTAACAGATGAGGGAACTGAGGCCCAGAGAAGTGAAGTGACTTGCTCATGGTCACACAGCAGACAAGTGGCAGGGCCAGGATTAGAAACCATGACCTTCTGACACCCAAGCCCGTATTCTGTCCACTACACCACGCTGCTTCTCATAACACTTCACTTATCTGGGACTCACTTACCTCATCTGTCAAATGGGGATTGAGACCCTGAGCCCCACGGGGGGCAGGGACTGTGTCCAACCCAATTTGCTGTATCTCCCCCAGCTCTTAGTACAGTGCCTGGTACATTGTAAGCGCTTAATAAATGCCCTCATTGTTATTATTATCATTATTAAAGGGGAGAACTTTGGTTTCTTCCACGCTGGCACCATCAACCAGGACTCAGTTTAGAGTGTACGCTCATTGTGGGCAGGGAATGTGTCTGTTCACTGTTGTATTGTCCCCTCCCAAGTGCTCCCGTGTTCTATCCATTGGGCCATCCTACCTCCCCATTCAGTTCTGCTTTCCCGTTGGTTTACTTAGCCCACTGTTGGGTCGGGACTGTCTCTATATGTTGCCAACTTGTATTTCCCAAGCGCTTAGTACAGTGCTCTGCACACAGTAAGCGCTCAATAAATACGATTGATTGATTGACTATTTGAGGGGCTCCAGAATTCAGCAGTTCCCAAAGCAATCTTTTCCCTTCCCCCCCGATTACAGAGGTCTTTGGTCACATCTGGTTTGCAACTAAAGATGTGCTCTGCAGCTGGGATGAGATAGACGACCCAGAAGTCAAATCCCCTGCCCTGGGTCAGGGAAGGATCATGCCAGTCAGAGGGGAAATCTGTTTTTAAAAGCTCCAGCTTCCAAAATATCGCCGTTTAGCTAGAAAATCACCTTCTCTCGTTTCCCTCGGGTTTCTCCTGCGCCTGGCGATGGCCTGTTCCGAAACCGTACTGCTTCTTCACGGCTCTACTCCATCAACTCCAACAAAAAAGTGTCAGGCTTTTTGAAAAAAGAAATGGGCAGCCTCTCCTAGAAGGAGATCAGCTGTTGCGGAAAGTAAAGGACACAGCTGGTTGTCTCTCTGCCAGAGACGCGTTGTTTATAAAAGTTCGGGCCTCATGAAAATGAGCGTCACAAAGACGGGGGAAAAAACAAAAAGATTGGCCTGAGTCCAGGATTGTAAAATCCTCAGTCTCATGTTTTTTGTTTTTTTTTTAATTGGATTTCTCAAGTGCTTACTGTGTGCCAGGCACTGTACTGAGCTCTGGAGTAGATAAGAGCTAATCGGGTTGGACACAGTCTCTTTTCCACGTGGGGCTCACAGTCTTAATCCCAATTTTACAGATGAGGGAACTGAAGCCCAGAGAAGTGACTTGCCCAAGGTCACACAGCGGGCAAGTGGCGGAGCCAGGATTAGAACCCGTATCCTCTGACTCCCAGGCTTATCCTCTACTAGGCCATGCAGATTCTCTTGTGGGCAGGGAATGAACCTGTCATACTGTACACTCCCAAGAGCTTAGTATCAGTGCTCTGCACACAGTGATGCCTGTCTACTTGTTTTGTTTTGTTGTCTGTCTCCCCTTTCTAGACTGTGAGTCCGTTGTTGGGTAGGGATTATCTCTATCTGTTACCGAATTGTACTTTCTAAGTGCTTAGTCCAGTGCTCTGCACACAGTAACTGCTCAATAAATACGATTGAATAGATAATAAGTACCACTGATTAATTCACTGAGTCTCTAATGATGGTTTTTCTGCCTTCCTACCTACTGCAGAGATTAAAGGCTTCATGAGGTCATCTTTGTTTACATCGATCATTTCCAACATCAGTCAATAATAATAAAATAATGATGGCATTAGTTAAGGGCTTACTATGTGCAAAGCACGGTTCTAAGCGCTGGGTTAGATACAAGGTAATCAGGGCATCCCACGTAGGGCTCACAGGCTTCATCCTTCATCTTCTAGACTGTGAGCCCACTGTTGGGTAGGGACCGTCTCTATATGTTGCCAACTTGTACTTCCCAAGCGCTTAGTACAGTGCTCTGCGCACAGTAAGTGCTCAATAAATATGATTGATTGATTCATCCTCATTTTACAGATGAGGGAACTAAGGCCCAGAGAAGTGAAGTAACTTGCCCAAAGTCACACAGCTGACAGGTGGCAGAAGTGGGATTAGAGTCCCCAACCTCTGACTCCCAAGTCCGGGCTCTTTCCGTTAAGCCGTGCTGCTTCTCTGATGAAAGCTCCCCCTCTAGGATGTAAGCTTGCTGTGGGCAGGGAATGTGTCTGTTTACTGTTGAATTAAACTCTCCAAGTGCTTAGTATAGCACTCTGCACACAGTAAGCGCTCAATAAATCAGGATGACTGAATGAATGAATGATTGGAAGGTTAGTTCCCCTCAACTGCTCTTCTCTACTGTGGGAATGATATTTTTTGAGTGCCCATGGAGAGCAATATAATATATATGTAATAGTGTAGTATTGGTTAAGCGCTTACTGTGTGTCAAGTTCTGTGCTAAATGATGATGGTATTTGTTAAGCACTTACTATGTGCAAAGCACTGTTCTAAGCACTGGGGAGGAAACAAGGTGATCAGGTTGTCCCATGGGGGACTCTCAGTCTTAATCCCCATTTTACAGATGAGGGAACTGAGGCCCAGAGAAGTGACTTGGGCAAGTCACTTAACTTCTCTGAGCCTAAGTTACCTCATCTGTAAAATGGGGATTAAGACTGTGAGCCTCACGTGGGACAACTTGATCACCTTGTAACCTCCCCAGTGCTTAGAACAGTGCTTTGCACATAGTAAGCGCTTAATAAATGCCATTATTATTATTATTATTATTAAGTGACTTGCCCAAAGTCACACAGCTGACAAGTGGCGGAGCCAGAATTTGAACCCATGACCTCTGACTCCAAAGTCTGTGCTTTTTCCACTGAGCCATGCTGCTTCACTGGGGAAGATACAAGGTAATCAGGTTGGACTCCGTCTCTGCCTCACATGGGGCTCATTTAACAGTTGAGGAAACTGAGACACAGAGGCGTGAAACGCCTTGCCCAAAGTCACACAGCAGACAAATGTTCAGGCCATATTTCCCCTTTCCTCAAGAACCTCTCGTGGTAATCTCTACACTCCCATATCAAACAGAAACTACACATGATTGGCTTGAAAGCTGTCCATCCCCTCGCCCTGTCCTTCCTAACCTTGCTGCTCTCCCACTCCAGCCCAGCCCGCACATTTTGTTCCTCTAATGCCTGTGCCTCCATCCCAACTATCTTGCCATTGATCCCTGGCCCATGTTCTGTCTCTAGCCTGGAATGTCCTCCCTCCACCGGACAATGACTCACCCCCACCTTCAGAGCCTTTTTGAAGGCCCACCTCCTCCAAGAGGCCTTCCCTGACTAAGCCATCCTTTCCTCCTCTCCCACTCCCTTTTGCATCATCCTGACTTGCTCCCTTTATTCATTCCCCCTCCCAGCCCAGAGGCAGCGTAGCTCAGTGGAACGAGCCCAGGTTTGGGAGTCAGAGGTCATGGGTTCTAATCCCCACTCCGCCACTTGTCAGCTGTGTGACTTTGGGCAAGTCACTTTACTTCTCTGTGCCTCAGTTCCCTCATATGTAAAATGGGGACTAAGACTGTGAGCCCCACGTGGGACAACCTGATCACCTTGTATCCCCGCACAGCGCTTAGAACGGTACTTGGCACATTGTAAGCACTTAACAAATACCAACAGTATTATTTGTAAATATAAATATAATATACAATAAATATATATTTATTAACCACTTACTAGGTGCCAGGTACTATGCTAAGCACTAGGATATATAATCCCGGCTCTGCCACATGTCAGCTGTGTGACTTTGGGCAAGTCACTTTACTTCTCTGTGCCTCAGTTCCCTCATCTGTAAAATGGGGACTAAGACTGTGAGCCCCACGTGGGACAACCTCATCACCTTGTAACCCCCCTAGCACTTAGAACAGTGCTTTGCACATAGTAAGCGCTTAACAAATGCCACCATTATTATTATTATTATTAATATCTCCATAATTTACTGATTCATATGAATGTCTATCTCCCCCTATAGACTGTAAGCTCATTGTGGGCAGGGAATGGGTCTATTTATTTTTCTCCCAAGTGCTTAGTATAGTGCTGTGCATACAGTAAGCACTCAATATATACTGATTGATTGACTGGCTGGTGGAGCTGGAATTCATTCATTCATTTATTCAACTGTATTTATTGAGGACTTACTGTGTGCAGAGCACTGTACTAAGCTCTTGGAAAGTGCAACTCAGCAATAAAGAGAGACAATTCCTGCCTACACCGGGCTTACAGTCTAGAAGGGGGAAGACAGACATCAAAACAAGTAAACAGGCATAAGTATCAATGGATAGAATTATAGACATGTACATAAGTGCTGTGGGTGGAAGGGTGGGTAGAGAATAGGGAGGGAGTCGGGGCAATGCAGAGGGGAGGGGAAGCAGAGGAAAAGGGGGGCTTAGTCTGGGAAGGCCTCCTGGAGGAGGTGTGCTTTCAGTAGGGCTTTGAAGGGTGGAATTGTGCTCGTTTGGCGGGTGTGAGGAGGGAGGGGGTTCCAGGCCAGAGGTAGGACGTGGGCCAGGGGACGACGGCGGGACAGGTGAGAACGAGGTCCAGTGAGGAGGTGAGTGGCTGCAGAGGAGTGGAGGGTGTGTGGGCTGGGATGGAGAAGGAGAGACGGGAGGAGAGGTAGGAGGGGGCGAGGGGATGGACAGCCTTGAAGCCGAGAGTGAGGAGTTTTTGCTTGATGCATAGGTTGACTGGCAGCCGCCACTGGAGATTTTTGAGAAGGGGAGTAACATGCCCAGAGCGTTTCTGCACAAAGATGATCCGGGCAGCAGAATGAAGTATGGACTGAAGTGGGAAGAGACAGGAGGTTGGGAGGTCAGCAAGGAGGCTGACACAGTCATCCAGTGGGGACAGGAGGAGTGATTGTACTGACATGGTAGCGGTTTGGATGGAGAGGAGAGGGTGGATCTCGGCGATGTTGTGAAGGTGAGACCGGCAGGGTTTGGTGATGGATTGGATGTGTGGAACGAATGAGAGAGCAGAGTCAAGGATGACACCGAGGTTGCGGGCTCGTGAGGTGGGAAGGATGGCAGTGCCATCTACAGGGACGGGAAAGTCAGGGAGAGGACAGGGTTTGGGAGAGAAGATAAGGAGCTCGGTCTTGGACATATTGAGTTTTAAGGTGGTAGGGCTGCCAAGTAGAGATGTCCTGAAGGCAGGAGGAGATGCGAGGCTGGAGGGAGGGAGAGAGAACAGGGGAGGAGATAGAGATTTGGGTGCCATCTGCTTAGAGTTGATAGATGAAGCCGTGGGAGCGAATGAGTTCTCCAAGGTAGTGAGTATAGCTGGAGAACAGAAGGGGACTGAGAACTGACCCTTGAGGAACCCCTACAGTTAGGGGATGGGAGCAGAGGAGGAGCTTGTGAAGGAGACTGGGAATGAATGGCCAGAGAGATAGAGGAGAACCAGGAGAGGACAGAGTCTGTGAAGCCAAGGTTGGATAACATGTTGAGGAGATGGGGATAATCCACAGTGTCAGAGGCAGCTGAGAGTTTGATGAGGATTAGGATGGAGTAGGAGCCTTTGGATTTGTCAAGATAGAGGTCACTGGTGACCTTTGAGAGGGCGGATTCAGAGGAGTGGAGGAGGCAGAAGCCAGATTGGAGGGGCTCCAGGAGAGAGTTGGAGTTGAGGAATTCGAGGCAGCGAGTGTAGAATATTCATTCTAGGAGTTTGGAAAAGATGGGTAGGAGGGAGATGGGGGTGATAATTGGAAGGGGCTGTGGGGTCAAGAGAGGGTTTTTTTAGGATGGGGGAGACGTGGGCATGTTTGAAGGCAGAGGGGAAGAAGTCGTTGGAGAGTGGAGAGTTAAAGATGGAAGTTAAGGAGGGATTAGAACCCAGGCTCTCTATCTCCCAGGCCTGTTCCCACTTCCATTAAATCACCCAGCTTTTCAAAGCTGTCAGTGCTTCCAAAAGACTTATAGTACTCTACCAGGATAAGATGGGCAGAGTAAAGTGATAAACATCAGTGTTCACAAACTTCTTGTCTAGGACATTTTGCCAGGAGTCAAACAGAAAAGAATTAGAATGTGATTCCAACTGTCCCAGCTTCCGTAATCCATTAATAAATCTGTACTATTTATTGACCCCTTGTCATAAAGGTCAGGCACTGACTTATCTAGAACTTTAGGGGAATACTGGCCTAGTGAGAAGGCCTGTAGCCTAGTGGATACAGCATAGACCTGGAAGTTAGAAGGACCTGGGTTCTAACCCCGACTCCACCATTTATCTGCTATGTGACCTTGGCCAAGTCATTTCAGTTCTCTGGGCCTCAAGTCCCTTATCGGTAAAATGGGGATCGAGACTGTGAGCCCCATGTGGGACAGGGACTGTGTCCACCCTGATTAGCTTATATTCATTCATCCAGTCATCCAGGAGAAGCAGCATGGCACAGAGGATAGAGCATGGGCCTGGGAATCAGAAGGTCATGGGTTCTAATCCTGCCTCCTCCACTCGTCCACTGCTGTGTGGCCTTGGACAAGTCACTTCACTTCTCTGCACCTCAGTGACCTCATTTGTACAATGGGGATGAAGACTGTGAGCCCTATGTGGGACAACCTCATTACCTTGTATCTACCCCAGCGCTTAGAACAGTGCATGGCACATAGTAAGCACTTAATAAATACCAAAATTATTATTATTATTATTTATTGAGTGCTTACTGTGTGCAAAGCACTAAGCGCTTTTGCTCCCTCAGTTAGTACGACGCTTGTACTAAGAGGGAGGGTGTTTCAGGCCAAGGGTGGGTGTGATGTCAAGATAGATGAGATCGAAGTACAGTGGGAAGGTTGGCATTAAGCGCTTAGTACAGTGCTCTGCACACAGTAAGCGCTCAATAAATACGATTGAATGAATTAGAGGAATGTACTGTGTGGGCTGGGTTGTAGTTGGAGAGTAGCGAGGTGAGGTAGGAGGGGGCGAGGGGATTGACTGCTTTAAAGCTGATGGTGAGGAGTTTCTGTTTGATGCGGAGTTGGATGGGCAACCACGGGAGTTCTTGAAGAGTGGGGAGACATGGTTTCTTTTTAGACAGGAGGCAGGGAGGTCAGCAAGGAGGCTGGCGCAGTAATCTAGGCAGGACAGGATAAGTGTGTGGATGTAACATGGTAGAATGTACATATCTATTCTACTTATTTTATTTTGTTAATATATTTTGTTTTGTTCTCTGTCTCCCCCTTCTAGACTGTGAGCCCACTGTTGGGTAGGAACCGTCTCTATATGTTGCCAACTTGTACTTCCCAAGTGCTTAGTACAGTGCTCTGCACACAGTAAGCGCTCAATAAATACAATTGATTGATTGATTGATTGAGATGTTGTGAAGATCAAACTGACAAAATTTGGTGACAGGTTGAATGAGTGGGTTGATTGAGGGAGATGAATCAAGGATAATGCCAAGGTTACGGGTTTGTGAGACAGGAAGGATGGTGGTGCCTTCTAAAGTGATGGGAAATAATAATAATAAAAATGATGGTATTTGTTAAGTGCTTACTATGTGCAAAGGACTGTTCTAAGCACTGGGGGGATACAAGGTGATCAGATTGTCCCACGTAGGGCTCACAGTCTTAATCCCCATTTTACAGATAAGGGAACTGAGGCCCAGAGAAGTGAAGTGACTTGCCCAAAGTCACACAGCTGACAATTGGCAGAGCCGGGATTCGAACCCATGACCTCTGACTCCAAAGCCTGTGCTCTTTCCACTGAGCCACGCTGCTTCTGTAATAATAATGACATATATTAAGTGCTTACTATGTGCAAAGCACTGTTCTAAGCGCTGGGGAGGTTACAAGGTGATCAGGTTGTCCCATGGGGGGCTCACAGTCTTAGTCCCCATTTTCCAGATGAGGTAACTGAGGCATAGAGAAGTGAAGTGACTTGCCCAAAGTCACACAGCTGACAAGTGATGGAGTCGGGATTCGAACCCATGGCCTCTGACTCCAAAGCCCCTGCTCTTTCCACTGAGCCATGCTGCTTCTCTAAAGTCAGTGGGGAGGACTGGGTTAGGGTGGGAGGATGAGGAGCTCTGTTTTGGATATGTTAAGCTTGAGGTGATGGAGGGACATCCAAGTAGAGATGTCTTGAAGGCGAGAGGAAATGAGAGAAAGCAGGGAGGGAGAGAGGTCAGGGCTGGAGTTGGAGATTTGGGAATCATCCACATAGAGGTGCTCGTTGAAGCTGTGGGAGAGAATGAGTTCTCCGAAGGAATGGGTGCAGATGGAGAAGAGAAGGGGACCCAGAACTGAACCTTGAGGGACCCCCACAGTTAGGGGTGGGAGGCGGAGGAGGAGCCATGAAAAAGACTGAGAATGAACATCCAGAGAGCTCGGAGGAGAACCGGGAGAGGACAGTGTCAGTGAAGCCGAGGTTGGATAATGTTTCTAGGAGCAGGGGATGGTACCCAGCATCAAAGACAGATCAATCAATCAATCGTATTTATTGAGCGCTTACTGTGTGCAGAGTACTGTACTAAGCACTTGGGAAGTCCAAGTTGGCAACACATAGAGACGGTCCCTACCCAACAGTGGGCTCACAGTCTAGAAGGGGGAGACAGAGAACAAAACAAAACATATTAACAAAATAAATAGAATAGATATGTACAAGTAAAATAAATAGAGTAATAAATCCGTACAAACATATTTACATATATACAGGTGCTGTGGGGAAGGGAAGGAGGTAAGATGGGGGGATAGAGAGGGGGAGGAGGGGGAGAGGAAGGAGGGGGCTCAGTCTGGGAAGGCCTCCTGGAGGAGGTGAGCTCTCAGTAGGGCCTTGAATCTATCAGTAGTCAAGCTTCCAGATGATATCTAGATGAGAGGACAGATGAGAGGTCACGGAGGACTAGGATGGAGTAGAGGCCGTTGGATTTGGCAAGAAGAAGACTGAGCCCCCTCCTTCCTCTCCTCCTCCTCCCCCTTCCCATCCCCCCACCTCACCTCCTTCCCCTCCCCACAGCACCTGTATATACGTATATATGTTTGTAGGGATTTATTACTCTATTTTATTTGTACATATTTATTCGATTTATTTTATTTTGTTAATATGTTCTGTTTTGTTCTCTGTCTCCCCCTTCTAGACTGTGAGCCCACTGTTGGATAGGGACCGTCTCTATATATTGCCGACTTGTACTTCCCAAACACTTAGTACAGAGCTCTGCACACAGTAAGCGCTCAATAAATATGAATGAATGAATGAAAGAAGGTCATCGATGACCTTTGAGAGGGCCGTTTCTGTGGCGTGAAGGGGACGGAAGCCAGATCGGAAGGGGTCAAGGAGAGAATTGAAGAAGAGGAATTGGGGTCAGCAAGTGGAGAGGAATGGTAGGAGGGAGATGGGCTGATGGACCAACTGCTTGACATATAAATAAATGCTTCAGTGCTTCATAAATGCCCTAAACGGTTTACATTTTCTCCTGTCGGTAACAGCTCATTCTTGTCCTCAGCATATGAAAATATGGGAAAGAGCACAGGACAAGGAGTCAAAGGACCTGAGTTCTAATCCTGCCTCTACCAATTGCTTGCTGTGTGTCACTTAACTCCTTTGTGCTTCAGTTTCCTCCACTGTAAACTGGGGATTCAACACCTATTCTTCTTCCTATTTATCCATTCATTCATTCAATCGTATGTATTGAGCACTTACTGTGTGCAGAGCACTGTACTAAGCGCTTGGGAAGTACAAGTCAGCAACATATAGAGATGGTTCCTACCCAACAACGGGCTCACAGTCTAGAAGGGGGAGACAGACAACAAAACAAAACATGGAGACAGGTGTCAAAATCGTCGGGGACTGTGTCCAACCTAATTAACTGGTATCTACCCCAGTGCTTAGAATGATACATGACACATAGTAAGCGCTTTACAAAGAGAGAAGCAGCGTGGCCTAGTGGCTAGAGCCTGGGCCTCGGAGTCAGAAGGACCTGGGTTCTAATTCTGACTCCGCCCCATGTCTGCTGTGTGACCTTAGGCAAGTGACCTCACTTCTCTGGGCCTCCGTTACCTCACCTGTAAAATGGGGATAAGAGTGTGAGCCCCTTGTGGGACAGGGACTGTGTCCGACCTGATGAAATTGCACCTCAGTGCTTAGAATAGTGCTTGGCACACAGTAAGCCCTTAACAAGGTGGAAAATCATTATCATTATTATTAAATTTAATAATAATACTAACAATAAAATAGTGGTATTTGTTTAAAGATTTCCTTTGTATCCAGCTCAGTGCTAAGAAATGGGGCAGATTGAACACAGTTCCTGTTCTTAGGTACATGGAGGCCGTCACCATAGGACAGACTCCATTTGATTGATTGATTCATTCAGTCGTATTCATTGTGCACTTACTGTGTGCAGAACACTATACTAAGAGCTCGGGAGAGTACAATATTACAATAAACAGACATAGTCCCTGCCCACAGCGAGTTTACAGTCTAGTGACGAGTTTACAGTCTGGATGAAATAATAAATGAGCCCCATGTGATACAGGGATTGTGTCCGACCTGCTTAGCTTGTACCTACCCCAGCGCTTAGTACAGTGCCTGGCTCATAGCAAGTGCTTAACAAATACCATTCATTCATTCAGTTTGCATTTATTGAGCGTTTATTGGGTGCAGGAAACTGCACTAAGCACTTGGGAGAGTACAGTACAGTAATAAAGACACATTCCCTGCCCACAACGGGCTTACAGTCTAGAGGCTGCCATAATTATTATTATTATTATTATTATTATTATTATTATTATTACTATTATCATCACACAAATGACTCCATTTGGCATCCAGAGCAAAAGACAGAGTCTGTTTTCCCTGCTGATATCAGCTGACCCACACGATTCCCATCTCTATCAAAATTTCCCAAGCCCGGGTGACCCTTCCCGCTTTGAGAAGCAGCACGGCCTAGAAGACAGCGCTCGAGCCTGGAAGTCAGAAGGTTGTGAGTTCTAATCCCTGCTTGCCACTTTTCTGCTGTGTGGCCTCAGGGAAGTCACTTCACTTCTCTTGGCCTCAGTTCCTCCATCTGTCAAATGGGGATTGAGACTGAGAGCCCCACGAGGGACAGGGACCGTGTCCCACCCAATATGCTTGTAACCATCCCAGTGCTTAGTAAAGTGCCTGGCCCACAGTAAGCGCCTAACAAATGCCAGAATAATTATTGTCATTATTGGAAACAAGAAACGTAGAGCCGGTGGGAGCAAAGGATAGATGGATTCGTCTACGTTCCCCTGCGTGTTTATGCTGCATTAATTCATCCTTAAGATTTCTTCCTGTTGGCTGGGAAAGCAGTCATGTTGTTTAGTCTGACAAATGTGTTGAAGTGAAGTTTCAAGTCCACACCATAGCGTACTACGCGACAACCCATTAATCCAGCAGACGTCAAACAGCTCAAGCGCTGACTCAGTGGTTAAAGGCTTTGAACTTGGCACCCATCAGACTCCGGTGCGGAGAACAACGAACGGTTGTCCAGAAGAACAGAAACTTTCTATCGATCTCAGGGCCAAAACCCATCTAATCGCTGGCAGGGTCGTCTCTGAACCGATCTACGGTATTTAATAATAACAGTATTTGTTAAGCGCTATGTGCCAAGCACTGTTGTCAGCACTGGGGTAGATACCAGTTACACAGGTTGGATACAGTCCCTGTCCCATGTGGGGCTCACATTCTTCATTCCCATTTTACGGATGAGGGAACTGAAGCACAGAGAAGTGAAGTGACTTGCCCAAGGGCACCCACCTAGCAATCAGCAGAGCAGGGATTAGTGTGTATATCTATAATTCTATTTATTTATATTGATGCCTGTTTACTTGTTTTGATGTCTGTCTCCCCCTGTCTAGACTGTGAGCCTGGTGTGGGCAGGGATTGTCTCTATTGTTGAATTGTACTTTCCAAGCGCTTAGTACAGTGCTCCGCACACAGTAAGCGCTCAATAAATATGATTGAATGAATGATTGAATGAATGAACTCGGGTCCTTCTGACACCCAGATCTGGGCTCTATCCACGAAGCCAAGCATTTCCCGTGTGTGAAGCGTGAATTAAGTACCTCATCTCTGACCAGGGGGTAACAAGCTGCCTGGGACAAGGCTAAGCTCTGGGTTTTCTTTATTTATTTTTATGGTGTTTGTTATTAATAATAATAATGATAATAATGACATTTGTTAAGTGCTTACTATGTGCTGGGCACTGTACTAAGCACTGGGTTAGATGAGAAGCAGCGTGGCTCAGTGGCTAGAGCCCAGGCTTGGGAGTCGGAGGACATGGGTTCTAATCCCGGCTCCAACACTTGTCTACTGTGTGATCTTGGGCACACCTCTTAACTTCTCTGTGCCTCAATTACCCCTTCTGTAAAATGGGGATTAAGACCGTGAGCCCCACGTGGGACAACCTGATGAGCTTGTATCTACCCCAGCACTCAGATCAGTGCTTGACACATAGTAAGCGCTTAATACCATCATTATTATCATTATTACAAGCAAATTGGGTTGGACAGAGTCCCTATCCTATGTGGGGCTCAAAGTCTCAATCCCCATTTTACAGATGAGGTAATGAGGCTCAGAAAAGTAAAGTGACTTGTCCCAAGTCACACAGCAGACCAGTGACATAGCTGGGATTAGAACCCATGACCTTCTAATTCCCAGACCCGAGCTCTATCACTCACTCATTCATTCATCATTCAATCGTATTTATTGAGCTCTTACTGTATGCAGAGCACTGTACTAAGTGCTTGGGAAGGACAAGTCGGCAACATATAGAGACGGTCCCTACCCAACAATGGGCTCACAGTCTAGAAGGGGGAGACAGACAACAAAACAAAACATGTGGACAGATGTCAAGTCGTCAGAACAAATAGAATTAAAGCTATATGCACACAATTAACAAAATAAATAGTAAATATGTACAAGTAAAATAAATAGAGTATGCATCAAACACTGTCCTAAGCACTGTGGTAGATACAAGCGAATCAAGTTGGACACAGCCCCTGTCCCACATAGGGCTCACAGTCCTAATCCCCAATTTAATAATAATAATAACAACAATACTAGTAAGAATAATGGTATTTGTGAAGAGCTTACTATGCACCAGGCACCATACTGAGCGCTGGGGTGGATACAAGCAAGTCAAGTTGGACACAGCTGGGGCTCACAACCTTCCCGATTTGCTTCTATCCAAGTTTGATAGACACATTCCCCTGCTGCCCACAAGGAGCTTACAGTCTAGAGAGGGAGATGGACATTATTAGAAATAATTTATAATATTTAATTGAATGATATGTACATAAATGATGTGGGGCTGAGAGTGGGGGTGAATATCAAATGCCCAGAGGTCACAGGTCAAATGCGTAGATGACGCAGAAGCGAAAGGGAGCCGAGGAAAAGAGGGTTCAATCAGGGAAGTCACTTGTCCGAGGTCACACAGAAGTCATGTGGCCGAGCCAGGATTAGAATCCAGACCCTTCTGACTCCCCATTATCCCCATTTTTACAGATAGGGAAACTGAGGCCTGGGGAGGTTAAATGACTTGCCCGAGGCCACCTAATAGACAGGAGGCAGAGCAGGGACTAGAACCCAGGACCTCTAACTCCCGGGATTGCCGCTCTCCCAAGATGCCACACGCCCTTCCCCAGGGCTTAGTACAGTGCTTTGCACACAATAGGTGCTCAGGACCTGGGTTCTAATCCTGGCCCTGCCACTTGTCTGCTATGTGACCTTAATAAATTCCATCATTATTATTATCATTATTATTATCATCCGGCTCCACATGGTGCCTTTTCATAACTACCAGGGTTAATATGTGAGCCCACTGTTGGGTAAGGACTGTCTCTATATGTTGCCAATTTGTACTTCCCAAGCGCTTAGTACAGTGCACTGCACACAGTAAGCGCTCAATAAATGCGATTGATGATGATGATGATGAGCAACCTCTGCTTTCGTGGGTGGACATAAGACTGGTGCGCGGAGCAGCCCTCATGTCTCACAGAATCAATCAAGGGTATTTATTGAGCGCTTATCAGGTGCAGAGCACTGAACTAAGCACTTGCAAGAGTACAATATTACAAAGTCAGTAGACATGTTCCACTAGGATGGTAAGTTCTTAGAGATCTTGGGCTGAGGAAGGGGAGGAGGAGGGTGGAGAAGGGAGGAAGAGAAGGAAGAGGAAGAGGAGGAGGAGGGAGAGGAGGAAGAGGAGGAGGAGGAGCCTGTGGAATCCGTCACAGGCTGTTAGACTGGAAACTTCCAGTTGCTGTGACAAATAAACCATTCAGATTTCCTGACTGAATCAATTCCCCAAAAGCATTTTTTCTTCTCCCATGTTTGTATGTTTGTTTGTTTGTTCTGAGGGGGGAAGGAAGTTTGGTTTTTGATGGCACCTGTGAAGCTCTTACTATGTGCCAAGTACTGTTCAATCAGTCAGGTTCATTCATTCATTCAATTGTATTTATTGAGCACTTACTGTGTGCAGAGCACTATACTAAGCATTTGGGAAGTACAAATTGGCATCATCTAGAGACGGTCCCTACCCAACAGCAGGCTCACAGTCTAGAAGGGGGAGACAGACAACAAAACAAAACATATTAACAAAACAAAATAAATAGAATAGTAAATTTGTACGAGTAAACTAGAGTAATAAATCTGTACAAACATATTGGGGAAGCAGCATGGCTCAGTGGAAAGAGCCTGGGATTGGGAGTCAGAGGTCATGGGTTCTAATCTCAGCTCCCCCACATGTCTGCTGTGTGACCTTGGGCAAGTCACTTAACTTCCTGGACCTCAGTTCCCTCATCTGTCAAATGGGGATGAAGATTATGAGCCCCACATAGGACAACCTTGATTACCTTGTATCCCCACAGCGCTTAGAACAGTGCTTGGCACACGGTAAGTGCTTAACAAATGCCAACATTATTATTATTATTATTATTATTATTATTATTATTATTATTATTATTCAATGCAGGTGCTATGGGAAGGGAAAGGAGGTAGGGTGGGGGGATGGGGAGGGGGAGAGGATTGGGGGGGCTCAGTGTGGAAAGACCTCCTGGAGGAGGTGAGCTCTCAGTAGGGCTTTGAAGGGAGGAAGAGAGCGAGCTTGGCAGATGTGCGGAGGGAGGCAGGGAGGCCATTCCAGGCCCGGGGGATGATGTGGGCCGGGGGTCAATGGCGGGACAGGCGAGAGCGAGGCCTGGTGAGGAGATTAGCAGCGGAGGAGCGGAGGGTGCGGGCTGGGCTGGAGAAGGAGAGAAGGGAGGTGAGGAACGAGGGGGCGAGGTGATGGACAGCCTTGAAGCCGAGAGTGAAGAGTTTGGATGCCATATCCCTATTTCACATGGGAATCACAGACTTAAGTGGGATGGTGAGCCCACTGTTGGATAGGGACCATCTCTATATGTTGCCAACTTGTACTTCCCAAGCGCTTAGTACAGTGCTCTGCACACAGTAAGTGCTCAATAAATACGATTGAATGAGTGAAATGGAGGACGGGTATTGAATCCTCATTCTACTACAGAGGAAACTGAAGCCCAGAGAAGTGAAGTGATTTACCACCGATCTCATGGCAGCATAAGGAGCAGCAATGCCTAGTGGCAAGATCCCAGGTTTGGGAGTCAGAGGTTGTGGGTTCCAATCCCGGTTTCGCCACTTGTCTGATGTGTGACCTTGGGCAAGTCATCTCACTTCTCTGTGCCTCAGTTCCCTCATCTGTAAAAGGGGGATTAAGACTTTGAGACCCACGTGGGACAACCTGCTTACCTTGTATTTACCCTAGCGCTTAGAACAGTGCTTGGCACATAGTAAGTACTTAACAAATACTGTAATTATTATTACTATCATTATTGTTATTATTCTGATTATTATGGCAGACCAGGGGCAGAGCCGGGATTGCAACCCAGGTCCTCTGTCTCCCAGGACTGCACTCTTTTCATTAGAATCAATCAATCAGTCATATTTATTGAGCGCTTACTGTGTGCAGAGCACTGTACTCAGTGCTTGGGAAGTACAAGTTGGCAACACATAGAGACAGTCCCTACCCAACAGTGGGCTCACAGTCTAGAAGGGGGAGACAGGGAACAAAACCAAACATACTAACAAAATAAAATAAATAGAATAGATATGTACAAGACAAATAAATAAATAGAGTAATATGTACAAACATATATATACAGGTGCTGTGTGGAAGGGAAGAAGGTAAGATGGGGGGGATGGAGAGGGGGACGAGGGGGAGAGGAAGGAAGGGGCTCAGTTTGGAAAGGCCTCCTGGAGGAGGTGAGCTCTCAGTAGGGCCTTGAAGGGAGAAAGAGAGCTAGCTTGGCGGATGGGCAGAGGGAGGACATTCCAGGCCCGGGGGAGGACATGGGCCGGGGGTCGATGGCGGGACAGGCGAGAGCGAGGTATGGTGAGGAGATTAGCAGCGGAGGAGCGGAGGGTGCGGGCTGGACTGGAGAAGGAGAGAAGGGAGGTGAGGGAGGAGGGGGCGAGGGGATGGATGGACAGCCTGGAAGCCCAGGGTGAGGAATTTCTGCCTGATGCGCAGATTGATTGGTAGCCACTGGAGATTTTTGAGGAAGCAGCGTGGCTCAATGGTAAGAGCCTGGCCTTGGGAGTCAGAGGTCATGGGTTCAAATCCCTGCTCCACCAATTGTCAGCTGTGTGACCTTGGGCAAGTCACTTAACTTCTCTGCGCCTCAGTTACCTCATCTGTAAAATGGGGATGAAGACTGTGAGCCCCACATGGGGCAACCTGATCACTTTGTATCCCCCTCCAGCGCTTAGAAGAGTGCTTTACACATAGTAAGTGCTTAACAAATGCCATTATTCTTCTTCTAGACTGTGAGCCCACTGTTGGGTAGGGACCGTCTCTATATGTTGCCAACTTGTACTTCCCAAGCGCTTAGTACAGTGCTCTGCACACAGTAAGCACTCAATAAATACGATTGATTGATTGATTCATTCATTCATTCATTCAATGAATGCGCTAGGGAAGTACAAGTCGGCAACATATAGAGGTGGTCCCTACTCAACAATGGGCTCATGGTCTAGAAGGGGGAGATCGACAACAAAACAAAAAATGCTCTTGTGGCCTTGGAGGAGTGGTGTGGCCTAGTGGAAAGAGCCCAGGCCTGGGATAGGGACCGTTTCTATATGTTGCTGACTTGCACTTCACAAGCGCTTAGTACAGTGCTCTGCATACAGTAAGCACTCAATGAATACAATTGAATAAATGAATGCATGGGAGTCAGAGGATGTGGGTTCAAATTCCCACTCTGCCACGTGTCTGCTGTGTGGCAAGTCACTTCACTTCTCTCAGCCTCAGTTCCCTTGTCTGTAAAATGGGGATGAAGACTGTGAGACCCACGTGAGACGGGGCTATGTCCAACATGATTAGCTGGTATTTACCCCAACAGTTAGAGCAATGCCTAGCACCTAGCAAGCGCTTAACAAATCCCACAATTATTATTATCATCACTAGGCCGCACCGCTTCTTATTAACACACCCAATTCTTTGTGCCAGTACAGGTGAGCAGCAGCTGAGCAGTCCGAGATTCAAGTTCAACTTCATCGCCGACGTAGTGGAGAAGATCGCCCCGGCCGTGGCTCATATAGAGCTCTTCTTGAGGTGGGGCCCGGAGCTTTCCCTCTTATTCCCTAAGTCTCTTGATTTGTTGTTTTAAATTTAATAATATATTTTTAAGCACCTACTATGTGCCAGGCACTGTACTAAACACTGGAGTAGAGACAAACGAATGAGTTTGGACCCAGTCCCTGTCCCACGTGGGGCTCACGGTCATCCCCCTCTTCATCCCCCCATCTTACCTCCTTCCCTTCCCCACAGCACCTGTATATATGTATATATGTTTGTACATACTTATTACTCTATTTATTTATTTATCTTACTTGTACATATCTATTCTATTTATTTTATTTTGTTAGCGTGTTTGGTTTTGTTCTCTGTCTCCCCCTTCTAGACTGTGAGCCCGCTGTTGGGTAGGGACTGTCTCTATGTGTTGCCGACTTGTACTTCCCAAGTGCTTAGTACAGTGCTCTGCACACAGTAAGCGCTCAATAAATATGATTGATTGATTAATCCCCATTTTACAGAGGAGGCAAGAAGTGAAAGGACTTGTCCAAGATTGTACGACAGACAAGTGGTAGAGCCGGGATTCAAACCCAGGTCCTCAGCCTCCCGTACTCGCCTCGATCCGCTAGGCCATGCTGCTTCTCATTTCAGACTTTCAGCCACCCCTTCTGAACCACGAGCTGCCTCCCTCATGGATCATAATGATAATAATAATGATGGCACTTATTAAGTGCTTACTATGTGCAAAGCGCTGCTCTAGTACTGGGGAGGTTACAAGGTGATCAGGTTGTCCCGCGGGGGGCTCACAGTCTTAATCTCAATTTTACAGATGAGGAAACTGAGGCACAGAGAAGTGAAGTGACTTACCCAAAGTCACACAGCTGACAATTGGCAGAGCCGGGATTTGAACCCATGACTTCTGACTCCAAAGCCCAGGCTCTTTCCACTGAGCCATGCTGCTTCTCTGCCCACCCAATCAACTTCCATCCACCCCACCACTTAATAATCAACCATATTCATTGAATACTTAATAATAATAAATAATAATAATAATGGCATTTATTAAGCATTTACTGTGTGTCAAGCACTGTTCTAAGCGCTGGGAGAGATACAAGACTATCAGGTTATCCCATGTGGGGCTCACAGACTTAATCCAACTTTTACAAATGAGAGAACTGAGGCACAGAGAAGTGAAGTAACTTGCCCAGAGTCACACAGCAGACAAGTGGCGGAGCTGGGATTAGAACCCATACCTCTGACTCCTAAGCCTGGGCTCCTTCCACTGAGCCATGCTGCAGAGCACTGTACTAAACACTTGGGAGAGAACAGTAAAACTGAGTTGGTGGACATATTTCCTGCCCACAAGGAGCTTCCAGCCTAACTAATAATAATAATAATGGCATTTATTAAGCGCTTACTATGTGCAAAGCACTGCTGTAAGCGCTGGGGAAGTTACAAGGTGATCAGGTTGTCCCACGGGGGGCTCACAGTCTTCATCCCCATTTTCCAGATGAGGTAACTGAGGCCCAAAGAAGTTCAGTGACTTGCCCAAAGTCACACAGCTGACAGTTGGCAGAGCCGGGATTTGAACCCGTGACCTATGACTTCAAAGCCCGGGCTCTTTCCACTGAACCAAGATGCTTCTCTAAAGAGGAAAGTGCTTCCTCTAGGCTGTAAACTTGTTGTGGATAGAGAATGTGTCTGTTCTATTGTCCTCTCCCAAGTGCTTAGTTCAGTGCTCTGCACGCAGTAAGCGCTCAATAAATGTGACTGACTGACTGACACCTAGCACCAAATACTAATAATAATTCTTCACCTCCTCTTCTTCCTCCTCCTGGCTTACTGTGTGCCGAACACTATACTAAGCACTCGGGAGCATTCAATACAATGCAGTTAAGCAGTTAGGCAGAAATGTTCCCTGCCCACAAGGATAATAATAATAATAATAATAATAATAGCATTTATTAAGGGCTTACTACGTGCAAAGCAGTGTTCTAAGTGCTGGGGAGGTTACAAGGTGTTAAGGTTGTCCCACAGAGGGCTCACAATCTTAATCCCCATTTTGCAAATGAGGTAACTGAGGCACAGAGAAGTGAAATGACTTGCCCAAACTCACACAGCTGACAATTGGCGGAGCCAGGATTTGAACCCATGACCTCTGACTCCAAAACCTGTGTTCTTTCCACTGAGCCACGCTGCTTCTCTATAATAGGATACTTAAGTATTATTAATAGGATCTTACCCACTGTTGGGTAGGGACCGTCTCTATATGTTGCCAACTTGTACTTCCCAAGTGCTTAGTACAGTGTTCTGCACACAGTAAGCGCTCAATAAATACGATTGATTGATTGATTGATCTTAGAGTCTAATAATTATTATCATTTGTATGATTCAGCCATGGGGGAATAAGATGTAGAAACTTTGGTTCGGAACTCTCCGACAGTCTTCGTGTGGCCTCCTATCCAATCACTTATCCTCTCAATCAATCAATCAATCAATCGTATTTATTGAGCGCTTACTGTGTGCAGAGCACTGTACTAAGCGCTTGGGAAGTACAAGTTGGCAACCTATAGAGACAGTCCCTACCCAACAGTGGGCTCACAGTCTCTCCTTCCATTATTGCTGTATCAGCCTCCTCGCTGACCTCCCTGCCTCCTGTCTCTCACTCATTCAATCGTATTTATTGAGTGCTTACTGTGTGCAGAGCACTGGACTAAGCGCTCCCCAGCCCAGTCCAAACTTCACTCTGCTGCCCGGATCATTCTTCTGCAATAACCTTCAGAATGTGTTTCCCCCCCCTCAAGATCCTCCAGGGATTGCTCATCCACCTCAGCATCAAACAAAAACTTGTCACCATCGGCTCTAAACCAGTCAGTCCCCTCGCCCCCTCCTACCTCATCTTGCCACTCTCCTACTCCAACTCAGCCAACAGACTCCGCTCCTCTGGTGCCGCTAATCAATCAATCAATCAATCGATTGTATTTATTGAGCGCTTACTGTGTGCAGAGCACTGTACTAAGCGCTTGGGAAGTACAAGTTGGCAACATATAGAGACAGTCCCTACCCAACAGTGGGCTCTTAGTCTATCCCACCTGTCACACCACCGACCTCTCGCCCACATCCTGCCTCTGGCCTGGAACTCCCTCCCTCCTCAAATCCCCCAGTCAATAACTTTCCCCCCACTTCAAAGCCTTATTGAAGGCCCACCTCCTCCCAGAGGCCTTCCCAGACTAAGACCTCCTTTCCTCTTCTCCCACTCCCTTCTACGTTGTCCCGATTGCTCCCTTTTTTCATCCCCCATCCCAGCCCCACACCACTTATCTCCACAAGCATAATTTATTTCTATTAGTGTCTGCCTCTGCGCCTCTAGTCTATAAACTTTTTCATTCAATCGTATTTATTGAGCGCTTACTGTGTGCAGAGCACCGTACTAAGCGCTTGAGATGTACAAGTTGGCAACATATAGAGACGGTCCCTACCCAACAGTGGGCTCACAGTCTAGAAGGGGTAGACAGAGAACAAAACAAAACATACTAACAGAATAAAATAAATAGAATAAATATGTACAAGTAAAATAAATAGGTACAAACATATATACATATATACAGGTCACATCAGCAACAAGTGGCGGTGCCGGGATTAGAACCCAGGTCCTTCTGATCCCCAGGCCTGAGCTCAACCCATTAGGCTATGCTGCTTCAAGCGGAGGACCGCTCCCAAATTATGATTTTAACCAGTTCTGCTTTTAACTTTGTTCTTTCCTATATTATTCCTTTCCCTGAAGGTCTTGAGGATTGTAGTAAATGACGTTGTTCGATCGGACTTATTGAGCGCTTACTGTGTGCAAAGAACAGTAATAAGCGCTAACATTACTAACATAACTACAACTAACGTACAACGTACAACTACAACGTACAACTGACATAAACTTGTTGTGGGCAGGGAATGTGTCTGTTTTTATTATTGTACGGTACTCTCCCAAGTGCTGAGTGCAGTGTTCTGCACACAGCAGTATGCGCTCAATAAATAAGTTTGACTATTGAGTGCTTACTGAGTGCACAGCACTGTACTAAGCACTTGGGAGCAAAATGTGAAGTTAAATCTGGGGTTCTTAAAGCTGGCTCAAGTACAAGTTTCTGCTATTCATTCATTCAATCGTATTTATTGAGCGTTTACAGTGTGCAGAGCACTGTACTAAGCGCTTGGGAAGTACAAGGGGAAGCAGCATGGCTCAGTGGAAAGAGCCTGGGCTTTGGAGTCAGAGGTCATCGGTTCAAATCCCGGCTCCGCCACTTGTCAGCTGTGTGACTCTGGGCAAGTCACTTCACTTCTCTGGGCCTCAGTTCCCTCATCTGTAAAATGGGGATTAAGACTGTGAGCCCCCCATGGGACAACCTGATCACCTTGTAAACTCCCCAGCACTTAGAACAGTGATTTGCACATAGTAAGTGCTTAATAAATGCCATCATTATTATTATTATTATTACAAGTCGGCAGCATATAGAGACGGTCCCTACCCAACAATGGGCTCACAGTCTAGAAATCTTATATAGTATCTAGATTAGACTGGCAGCTTGTTGTGGCCAGGGTATGTGACTCTTGACCTATAGTATCCTCTCCCCATCCTCCCCCCTCCATCCCCCCCGCCTTACCTCCTTCCCCTCCCCACAACACCTGTATATATGTATATATGTTTGTACATATTTATTACTCTATTTTATTTGTACATATTTATTCTATTTATTTTATTTTGTTAATATGTTTTGTTTTGTTCTCTGTCTCCCCCTTCGAGACTGTGAGCACACTGTTGGGTAGGGACCGTCTCTATATGTTGCAAACTTGTACTTCCCAAGCTCTTAGTACAGTGCTCTGCACACAGTAAGCGCTCAATAAATACGAATGAATGAATGAATGAATGAATAAGTAGTAATTATTATTTTTATTATTACCTGTGCTTGACCCATAGTAAGTGTGTAATAATAATAATAATGTTGGCATTTGTTAAGCGCTTTCCATGTGCCAAGCACTATGCTGGGGTAGATACAAGGTCATCAGGTTGTCCCCCGTGGGGCTCACAGTCTTAATCTCCCTTTTACAGATGAGGTAATTGAGGCACAGAGAAGCGAAGTGACTTTCCCAAAGTCACACAGCTGACAAGTGGTGGTGTTGGGATTAGAACCCATGACCTCTGACTCCCAAGCCTGGGTTCTTTCCACTAAGCCACTCTGCCATCATATTATTCTTGTTATTATTATTTCCAGTACTTGACCCATAGTAAGCACTTAACAATAATAATAATAGTAATAATGATGGCATTTGTTAAGCACTTACTATGTGCAAAGCACTGTTCTAAGTGCTGGGGGGATACAAGGTGATCAGGTTGTCCCACATGGG
The DNA here is from genome assembly GCF_015852505.1 of Tachyglossus aculeatus. Classification (NCBI taxonomy): domain Eukaryota; kingdom Metazoa; phylum Chordata; class Mammalia; order Monotremata; family Tachyglossidae; genus Tachyglossus; species Tachyglossus aculeatus. Next base: position 5,442,249 of record NC_052069.1, on the reverse strand, counting down.
GCTCACAGTCTTAATCCCCATTTTACAGATGAGGTAACTGAGGCTCAGAGAAGGTAAGTGACTTGCCCAAGGTCACACAGCAGACATGTGGAGGAGCTGGGATTAGAACCCATGACCTCTGGCTCCCAAGCCCGAGTTCTTTCCACTGAGCCACACTGGTTCTCAATAATTATTGTTATGTCAGGTGAATGACCCCATAGTAAGCGCTTAACAAATACTATTATTATCATTTCCAGGGCTTGAAACACAGTAGGCGCTTAACCCATACTATCATTATTATTATCATATATGTATTATTAATAATATTATTATATTATATTATATGTATATTCTAGGTTACCATTTCATTATTACTCTTCTTCTCCACGCATGGGTCAGGCATCCGCTGTTTGGGCGGAACGTCCCCCTGTCGAGCGGGTCGGGGTTCATCGTGTCGGAGTCGGGGCTGATCGTGACCAACGCCCACGTGGTGACCAGCTCCAACGCCGCCTCGGGCCGGCAGCAGCTGAAGGTCCAGCTGCAGGACGGACACACCTACGAGGCGGCCATCCAGCACATCGACAAGAAGTCCGACATCGCCACCCTCAAGATCAACCCCAAGGTCGGTCATCCCGAGGCCGGGTGGGGCGGAGGCCGTCCTTCTCTCTCTTCGGAGTCAATCCGTCACCAGATCCTGTCGGTCTCACCTTCCTAGCCTGGCTAAAATCCACCCTTTCCCCTCCCTCCAAACTGCTACCACGTTCATCCTCTCCCACCTAGATGACTGCATCAGCCTCCTGGCTGACCTCCCAGCCTCCTCCTGCCTCTCCCTGGTTCAGTCCAAACTTCACCCTGCTGCCCGGATTATCTTTCTACAAAAACATTCAGGACGTGTCACCCTGCTCCTCAAAAATCGCCAGTGGTTGCCCATCCACCTCCTTATCGAACAAAAACTCCTCACCACTGTCTTCATTCATTCATTCATTCATTCAATCGTATTTATTGAGCGTTCACTGTGTGCAGAGCACTGTACTAAGCGCTTGGGAAGTACAAGTTGGCAACATATACATATATAGCTTCAAAGCTGTCCATCTCCTTGCTACCTCACCTCCCTTCTGTCCTTCTCCCTCCCAGCCCGCACCCTCCACTCCTCTGCTCCCGCTAATTTTCTCCCTGGGCCTCCATCTCACCTGTCTTGCCAGTGAACCCTGTCCCACAACCTGCCTTTGTCTGGGAACACCCTCCTTCCTCAAATTCCACAGACAATCACTCTTCCCCCCTTCACAGCCCTACTGAAGCCTTTCTGAGAGGCCCATCTCCTCCAAGAAGCCTTCCCAGACTAAGCCCCGCTTTTCCTCATCTCCCACGTGCGTCGCCTTGACTTGCTTCTTTTGTTCTTCCCCGCTCCCAGCCCCACACCGCTTATGCCCATCTCTTTCATTTTATTCATTTGTATTGATGACTGTCTGCACCCCTCTAGACTCTAAGCTCATTGTGGGCAGGGAATGTCGCCATTTATTATTGTAGTGTACTTTCCCAAGCACTTCGGACAGTGCTCTGCACATAGTATGTGCTTAAAAAATGAGATTGAATGAATCAGTGAATCAATCAATCAATCTGGCTGTCAGGTGGTGTGGTCTAGGGAAAAGAACCCCTGCCTGGAAGGCATTCAATTGTTCAATTGTATTCATGGAGCACTTACTGTGTTCCAAACACTGTACTAAGCGCTTGGGGGAGGGCAGTACAATGACAGAGAGACACGTTCCCTGCTCACAAGGACACAGTCCCTGTCCCACATGGGGCTCACAGTCTTAATCCTCACTTTCCGGATGCGGGAACTGAGTCCCAGAGAGGTGAAGTGACTTGCCCAAGATCCCGCAGCAGATAAATGGCAGAGTCGGGATTAGAACCCAGGTCCTTCTGCCTCCCAAGCCCAGACTCTATCCATTAGGCGACGCTGCTTCTCCTCTTTAACAAGCATGCAACAGTTAGCAAACATTCGCGTGATTGGAAACCACGTGGCCACCTCAGTGGTGATTTCCTCTAGACCGGAAGCTTGTTGTGGGCAAGGAATGTGTCTGTTTATTGTTCTCTTGTCCCCTTCCACTCAGGGGTGATTTCCTCTCATAATAATAATAATGGTGGTATTTGTTAAGCGCTTACTATGTGCAAAGCACTGTTCTAAGCACTGGGGGGATACAAGGTGATCAGGTTGTTCCACTTGGGGCTCCCAGTCTTAATCCCCATTTTACAGATGAGGTAACTGAGGCACAGAGAAGTGAAGTCGCTTGACCAAGGTCACACAGCTGACAAATGGCAGAGCCGGGATTCGAACCCATGACCTCTGACTCCCAAGCCCGGGCTCTTTCCACTGATCCACGCTGCTTCCCCTGCTGTAGACAGGAAGCTTGTTGTGGGCAAGGAATGTGTCTGTTTATTGTTCTCTTGTACCCTTCCAAATGCTTAGTACAGCGCTCTGAGCCCAATAAGTGCTAAATAAAGAAGAAGCGTGGCTCAGTGGAAAGAGCCCGGGCTTTGGAGTCAGAGGCAATGGGTTCGAATCCCGGCTCCACCACGTGTCTGCTGTGTGACCTTGGGCAAGTCGCTTAACTTCTCTGAGCCTCAGTTACCTCATCTGTAAAATGGGGATGAAGACTGTGAGCCCCACACGGGACAACTTGATCACCTTGTATCCCCCCAGTGCTTAGAACAGTGCTCTGCACATAGTAAGCGCTTAACAAATGCCATTATTATTATGATTATCTAATTATCTGACGTCCACACCAGATGGCGATCCCCCTTGTGAGTTTTCTCTCTTTTTGGCTCTCCCTTCCTCCCCTAGAAAAAGCTTCCGGTGTTGTTTCTGGGTCATTCGTCTGACCTGCGGCCTGGAGAGTTTGTGGTGGCCATCGGAAGCCCCTTTGCCTTACAGAACACGGTGACCACGGGAATCGTCAGCACGGCCCAGAGAGACGGGAAGGAGCTCGGCCTGAAGGACTCGGATATGGACTACATTCAGACGGACGCCATCATCAACGTGAGTCGGGGGCGCCCGGCCAGGCGAAAGCCACCAGGACTCATGTTCAGGACCTTTAAAATAATTATTGGGTTTTTTTTTTAATGGCATTTATTAAGCGCTCACTATGTGCAAAGCACTGTTCTAAGCGCTGAGCACTGCTTTTGTTAATTGCTTATTATGTGCCAGGAGCTGAAATAGCAACAATAATAGTAATAATAGTAATAATGGCATTGGTTAAGTGCTGACTATGTGCAAAGCACTGTTCTAAGCGCTGGGGGGATACAAGGTGATCACGTTGTCCCCTGTGGGGCTCATAGTCTAAATCCCCATTTTACAGATGAGGTAACTGAGGCTCAGAGAAGTTAATAATAATGATGGCATTTATAAAGCACTTACTACATTTAAAGCACTGTTCTAAGCACTGGGGAGGTTACAAGGTGATCAGGTTGTCCCACAGGGGGCTCACAGACTTAACCCCCATTTTACAGATGAGGGAACTGAGGTTCAGAGAAGTTAAGTTCATTCATTCATTCAATCGTATTTATTTGAGTGCTTACTGTGTGCAGAGCACTGTACTAAGCGCTTGGGAAGTACAAGTTGGCAACAAAAGTGACTTGCCCAAGGTCACACAGTGGATCGCTGGGGTGGATGCAAGCAAAGCGGGGTGGACACAGTCCCTGTTTCATGGGGGGGCTCATGGGGTCCATCCCCATTTTACAGATGAATTGAAGTGACTTGCCCTAGGTCACACAGTAGAGACGTGGAATGGAGATTTGTAGGGGGAAGCAGTGTGGCCCAGTGGACCTGGGTTCTCAACCCGGCTCTGCCACTTCTCTTGGGCCTTGGGCAAATGGGACCTTGGGCAAGTCCCTAAGCTTCTCTGAGCCTCATTTCCCTCATCTATAACAAAAATAATAATAATAAAATAATAATAATAATAATAATATTTGTGGTATTTATTATGCACTTATGTGCCAGGCACTGTACTAACTGGTGGGGTCAATACAGATTTATCAGGTTGGACAAAGTCGTGTCCCATATTGGGCTCGCAGTCTCAATCCCCATTTTCCAGATGAGGGAACCGAGGCCCAGAGAAGTGAAGTGACTTGCCCCAGGTCACACAGCTGACAAGTGGTGGAGCCGGGATTTGAACCCATGACCTTCTGACCCCCAGGCCCGGACTGTACCCACTAACCATGGGGATGGAGACTGAGAGCCCAATATGCAACATGGACTACGTCCAACCTTTCATTCATTCATTCATTCATTCATTCATTCAATCATAACTATTAAGCACTTATTGTGTGCTGACCACTGCACTAAGCACTTGGGAGAGGACAATCCTCCTCCCCATCCCCCAAGCCCTACCTCCTTCCCCTCCCCGCAGCACTTGTATATATATATTTGTACAGATTTATTACTCTATTTTACTTGTACGTATTTACTATTCTATTTATTTTTTTAATGATGTGCATAGAGCTTTAATTCTATTTGTTCTGATGATTTTGACACCTGTCTACGTGTTTTGTTTTGTTGTCAGTCTCCCCCTTATAGACTGACAGACTCCCCCTTAAGCACTAGGGTAGGTAGAAACTAATCAGGTTGGACACAGTCGGTGTCCCAAATGGGGCTTATCAATCAATATCAATCGTATTTATTGAGTGCTTATAGACTGTGAACCCGTTGTTGGGTAGGGACTGCCTCTATATGTTGCCGACTTGTACTTCCCAAGCGCTTAGTACAGTGCTCTGCACACACCAAGCGCTCAATAAATATGATTGAATAAATAAATGACAACAGAACAGTAAACAGACACATCCCCTGCCCACAATGAGCTCACTACCAGTCTCTACCCCAGGGTCTAGAACAGTGCCTGGAACATAATAAGTGCTTAATAAATACCATTTTTTTAAAAAAAGAAGCGTCTACATTTGGGGTCAGAGGTCATGAGTTCAAACCCTGGCTCTGTCAGTTGTCAGCTGTGTGACTTTGGGCAAGTCACTTAACTTGTCTGTTCCTCAGTTGCCTCATCTGTAAAATGGAGATTAAGACTCTGAGCTCCCCGTGGGACAATCTGATCACTTTGTAACCTCCCTAGCGCAGAACAGCGCTTTGCACATAGTAAGCACTTAATAAATGCCATCATTATTATTATTATTATTATTATTCTGAGAAGGAAGGGATGTTACAGTGGCATTTATTGAGTGTGGTGTGCTGTACTGAGCACTTCAGAAAATGCCAGCAGAAGCCCAACGACACGTACGCTCGTTGTAAGCAGGGAACGTGCCTACCAACTCTGCTATATTTTGCTCTCCCAATCTAGTTACGTCAGATGAGGATTATTAATGTGGGACCGTCTCTATATGTTGCCAACTTGTACTTCCCAAGCGCTTAGTACAGTGCTCTGCACACAGTAAGCGCTCAATAAATACGATTGATATTGATTGATAAGCCCTATTTGGGACACCGACTGTGTCCAACCTGATTAGTTTCTACCTACCCTTAGTGCTTAATATAGTACCTGGCAAATAGTAAGCGCTTAACAAACACCATTAAAAAAAGAAAACTCCAAAGAGCTTAGTATAGTGCTCTGCACACAGAAGGCGCTCAGTAAATACAATCGATTGACAGACCAGACCTTGGAAGTCCAGTTCTCAGAAAAGCTTTTCCCAACATGTAAAGGAATACCGGCTCATTGGCAGAGGGAATTTTAGCTTATCGGATATCCTGGATTGCTCCCTGTTGGTCTCAGCCCTTGGAAATTTGTATTCATAAAATGAGCATTAGATGAAACCAACTGGATTATCTTATTAATAATAATAATAATAATAATAATGGCATTTATTAAGCACTTACTATGTGCAAAGCACTGTTCTAAGCCCTGGGAAGATTACAAGGTGATCAGGTTGTCCCACGGGGGGCTCACAGTCTTCATCCCCATTTTACAGATGAGGTAACTGAGGCTCAGAGAAGTGAAGTGACTTGCCCAAAGTCACACAGCTGACAATTGGCAGAGCCAGGATTTGAACCCATGACCTCTGACTCCAAAGCCCGGGCTCTTTCCATCGAGCCATGCTGCTTCTCCGGATATTGTTATTGCATGATAACAATAATAATAATAATAATAATAATAATAATAATAATAATAATAATGATAATATGGTAGTTGTTAAGTTCTTACTATGTGCCGAGCACTTTTCTAAGCGCTGGGGTAGTTACAAGGTAATTAGGTTGTCCCACGTGGGGCTGACAGTTTTAATCCCATTTTACAGATGAGGTAACTGAGGCACAGAGAAGTTAAGCGACTTGCCTAAGGCCACACAGCAGACAAGTGGCGGAGCCGGGATTAGAACCCATGTCCTCTGACAATCAAGCCTGTGCTCTTTCCACTAAGCCACTCTGCATCCCCAAGAAACCCCAGCACTTAGGTCAGTGCTTGACGCATAGTAAATGCTTCTAGACTGTGAGCCCACTGTTGGGTAGGGACCATCTCTATATGTTGCCAACTTGTACTTCCCAAGTGCTTATTACAGAGCTCTGCACACAGTAAGCGCTCAATAAATACGACTGAATCAATGAATGTACTTCCCAATCACTTAGTACAGTGCTCTGCACACAGTAAGTGCTCAATAAATACGATTGAATGAATGAATGAACAAATGCCATCATTATTACTATTACTTGAGCCTTTTCCAAACCAGTAAAGTGAGATGACGCCTTGTTTCCCTCAGGTTTCGTATTTTATTAGAGTTGGAAATTTTCTCACAGGAAGGAAAACATAAATTGGTTTGGGAAGTGGCTTAGCACTTAGTACAGTGCTCAAGCGCTCAGTACAGTGCTCTGCACACAGTAAGCGCTCAATAAATACGATTGATGATGATGATGCTTAAATGCTGTACCTTTCTCCCCACTGACTCGTTGGAATCTTGAGATTCTCGCTAGAAATGCTAAACAAAGAAGCCTTTGGGGAAAAAAGCAAGAACAGCATAACGCCCACGGGACAGGAAGTTGCTATAAAGGAACTCTCTCGTTTTTGACTTTTTTGCCTCCTGCAAAACTAAAATAATCAATGGAATCACTTGGAATCTTCTCCAGGGCTTAGAACAGTGCTCAGCGTAGTAAGTACTTAACAGATCCCGTTCGTGGCCTAGTTTTATTGTCTGTCTCCCCCTTCTAGACTGTGAGACCGCTGTTGGGTAGGGATCGTCTCTATATGTTGCCGACTTGGACTTCCCAAGCGCTTAGTACAGTGCTCTGCACACAGTAAGCGCTCGATAAATACGACTGAATGAATGAATAAATGAATGACTAGTGGAAAGAGACCGGACCCAGGAATCAGAGGATGTGGGTCCTAATCCTGGCTCTGCCACGTGTCTGCCATGTGACCTTGGGCAAGTCACTTCACTTCTCTGTGCCTCAGTTGCATCATCTGTAAAATGGGGGTTAAGACTGTGAGCCCCACGTGGGACAACCTAATTACCGCGTATCTCCCCCAGCACACAGAACAGTGCTCATCACATAATAAGCGCTTAACAAATACCGTCATTATTATTATTATTGTGTGGGACAGGGACTGTGTACAACTTGATTAGTAGCTTGTAGTTATCCCAGCACTTAAAACAGTGTTTGGCACATAGCACTCACAAATGCCGTATTTATTATTATTATTAAAATTAATTGATAATAATATTTATAATGATGATGATGGGATTTGTTAAGCGCTTACTATGTGCAAAGCACTGTTCTACGCGTTGGAGCACTGTTCTAAGCGCTGGTTAGCAACGAACTTCTAAGCAGAGACAAGGTCAAAAGGTTTTGTCCAATGCACTTTGATCCAAATTTTATAGGTGAAGAGTCTACAAATATGGGAAAAGAGGGCCAAGGCACAGTGGGTTGGAAAATTGTCTCTCCGACATGATGCTTTTCCCCGAGAATCTGCAGTTTCCGAATGAATTTCCCTGCTCAGAGAAACTCAGGCCGACATATCCTAAGGCTCAGTATTTTATTGAGCACCAGTATTTTATTTGTTAAGCACTTACTATGTGCCAAGCACTGTTCTAAGTGCTAGATAACAATAATAATAATGATGGCATTTATTAAGCGCTTACTGTGCCAAGCACTGTTCTAAGTGCTAGATAATAATAATAATGGCATTTATTAAGCGCTTACTATATGCAAAGCACTGTTCAAAGCACTGGGGAGGTTACAAGGTGATCGGGTTGTCCCATGGGGGGGATCACAGTCTTCATCCCCATTTAACAGATGAGGTAACTGAGACCCAGAGAAGTGATTTCCCCAAAGTCACACAACTGATAATTGGCAAAGCCAGGATTTGAACCCATGACCTCTGACTCCAAAGCCCGTGCTCTTTCCACTGAGCCACGCTGCTTCTCTAAGCTTGTTGTGGGCAGTGAACATGTCTACCAACTATATTATATTGCACAATATTGTATATTGTATGGGAGAAGCAGTATGGCGTAGTGAATAGCTCACCAGCCTGGGAATCAGAAGGTCATGGGTTCTAATCCCGGCTCCGCCACTTGTCTGCTGTGTGACCTTGGGCAAGTCACTTCACTTCTCTGAGCCTCAATTCTCTCATCTGTCAAATGGGGATTGAGACGGTGAGCCCCACGAGGGACAGGGATTGTGTCCAATCTGATTCAGTGCTTAGTACAGTGCCTGGCACAAAGTAAGCGCTTAAACATCACATAAATAAATGCCACAATAATACTCTCCCAAGTGCTTAGTACATTGCCTGCACACAATAAGAGCTCTCTATATACAATTGATTCATATTTATTGATTACTTATTCTGTGTACTAAGCTCTTGGGAGAGTACAATTCAGCAAAGTTGACTGACATGTTCCCTGCCCCCAAAGAGCTTACCGTCTAGAGGAATCATGAACCCTGGAGACATTTCTATCCTAAAGGGGTTATTGTAATTCAATTTTAATCTCTCTGAGGGCAAGAATTGCCCTTTCTGTCGTATGTACTCTCCGGAGCACTTAATAATACTAATTATAACACTAATAATTGCGGTATTTGTTGAGTGCTTACTATGTGCCAAGCACTGTACTAAACAGCGGGATAGATCGAACATAATCAGGTCCCACATGGGGTTTACAAAGTAGGAAGAACAGATACCACAGCCCCATTTTGCAGAGGAGGGAAGTGAGGCACAGAGAAGTGAAGTGACTCACCCAAAGTCACACAGCAGACAAGGGGCAGAGCCGGGATTAGAACCCAGGGCCTCTGATTCCTGGGCTCGTGCTCTTTCCACTAGGCTGTGTTGCTTTCCTACCGGGCGCTGCACACAATAAGCACTCAGTAAATACCACTGATAGATTTTATGCGTAGTGAATTCTCCCAAGGGATTAGTACAGCGTTCTACACCCTGTGAGAATGTGAGCTTCTCAAGGGATGAGGTCTGGGTGAAATTCCCACCTGCGTACTTTTTCCCAGCGCTTAGTACAGTGCTCTGTGCTCAGTAAGCACTTAATAAACACTGTTACTAGCAGATCATCATCATCAATCGTATTTACTGAGCGCTTACTGTGTGCAGAGCACTGTACTAAGCGCTTGGGAAGTACAAGTTGGCAACATATAGAGACAGTCCCTACCCAACAGTGGGCTCACAGTCTAAAAGACTGTTCAATAAATGCCATGAATTAAATGATATGAATATTTAAGTTATCTTTGGTAGCAAGGACCATTGAGTGGAAGCTTTATTATCCATTATTACAATTGGAATTGGAATCAGTAAGCACTGTGGCCTACTGGAAAGGTCTGGCATTCAGAAGATCTGGGTTCCAATCCCAGCCCTGTTAAGTGTCTGTTGGGTGTCTTTGGTTAACTCACTTCACTTTCCTGGGCCTCAGTTACCTCATCTGTAAAATGGCGATTAAGACCGTGAGTCCCATGTGGGACAGAGACTGTGTCCAATTATTAGCTGTGTGACTTTGGGCAAGTCACTTAGCTTCTCTGTGCTTCAGTTCCCTCATCTGTAAAATGAGGATTAAGACTGTGAGCCCCCCGTTGGACAACCTGATCACCTTGTAACCACCGCAGCGCTTAGAACAGTGCTTTGCACATAGTAAGCGCTTAATAAATGCCATCATTATTATTATTATTATTAACTTGTATCTACCCCAGCACTTAGTACAGTACCTAGCACATAATAGTGAATGAATGAAAGAATAGTAAGAGCTTAAAAATACCATTAAAAATGTAATTATATTTTTTTTCTTGAAATGGAATAGAACGAGGAAAGTTTAAATCTTTGCCTTGTTTTCACAGTATGGAAATTCCGGAGGACCGCTGGTTAATTTGGTAAGTGTACCTTCACAGGTTGGTTCGTAATTTACTTTTCATTTGGGGAGGACCTGGGGGGCTGTGAGGTGATAAATTTAATTCCCTATTTCCCAAGAGGCCTTAATCCTGTGGCACATGCTCAGGGCTTTGTTTTCCTGCACGGGAAAGGAAATGGAAAGGTCATTCCCAGAATCACAGCTTTCCCTCATCTGCAGAATTTTAGTTTGTTTTTGCAGGGAGACGTTTCTACAGTCAATTGCTCCTCCCCGTGACATGATAGTATTCACCGGGGACAGAAAAAAAAGGGGAAATTCTGCAGGTTGGGGTGGGGGGGAGTCTCAAACAACCAGGAAACTCTCAAACAACCAGGAAACCGACTGTGCAAAATGTCCCATGGAAAGATATTAGGAGTTGAGGAAAGAAATCCAGTCAGTCAGTCAGTCACTCGTATTTACTGAGCGCTTGCTGTGTGCAGAGCACTGTACTAAGCCCTTGGGAGAGTTTGATAGAACAACATAAAAGATACATCCCCTGCCCACAACCAACTATGCTGTGGGAGAGTACAATAGCACAATAGAGCAGACACATTCTCTGTCCATAATGAACTTACAGTCCAGAGGGGAAGACAGACAACATAAATAATTAAAATTGCAGACATTTAAGTGCTGTGGGGCTGGGAGAGGGGATAATAATAATATTATTATCATTAAATTATTATTATGGTACTTACTAAGCATTTTTTCAGTGCCAAGCACCATTCTCAGCACTGGAGTAGATACAAGTTAATCAGGTTGGACACAGTCTTTATCCCACATGGGGCTCACAGTAGTCTCAATCCCCATTTTCAGATGGGGTCACTGAGGCCCAGAGAAGTAAAGCGACTTGCCCAAGGTCACACGTCAGCCAAGTGGCAGAGGCGGAATTAGAACCCAGGACCTCCTGACTCCCAAGCATGGGATCTATCCTCTATGCCAAATGGAGAGGGTCAGGGTGACATCGAAGGGAGTTGGAGAAAAAGGATAGCGGGCTTAGTCAGGGAAGGGATTAGGTCTTCTAAGTCTATTCTCTTCCAAGCGTTTAGTACAGTCCTCTGCACACAGCAGATGCTCAATAACAGCTATTGAGTAATGAAATCTCTATGTATCTTAGCATTATTTATGGTATGTAATGTATATATACATTATTGTATGTATGTAATATATATCAGAGTGAATAATAAAAATCTGCATCATAATAGAGCGCTGTTTTTGAGCCGACAATTTCACCTTCCTTAACCTTTAAAAACAGCACATCTGAGTGAATTTCTTGGGAAGTCGAGCAGCCTACCTTAGAAAGCAGGTCACATGGTATATCCCATGTTTATAACTAGATTAACGCAGATGAGAGAATAAAATTGGAAATTGGTAAAGAACCTTGCCTCAAGACCATTTTTAGAAAATACCAACGGCATATCTTACTGGAAAAGCGGTTCTTTCTTGATAGGTGGTTTTTAATTTTTTGAATTGTTGAATTTTAATTGTTAATTGTTAAAATTGTTAATTTTTTGAATTGAATTTTTGAATTTTTTGAAAGGCAGTACGGTTTACTTTCCAATCCTCGGATAACCCCTCACACAGTTCTCTTTCCACAGGATGGAGAAGTAATTGGGATAAACACTCTGAAAGTGACGGCTGGGATTTCCTTTGCGATTCCCTCAGACCGTATTAGCCAGTTCCTCACGGAATCGCACGACCAGCCAAATAAAGGTAAAAGCCACCGAGGGAGCGGGATTCAAGGCTCTGAGGTCACCGTCCACGGCCTCTGAGCCGTGACTTTGGGCTAGTCACTTCACTTCTCTGTTCCTTTCCAGTTCACTCTTCTGCAGAATGAGGATTCAAAACCTGTTCTCCCTCCTACTTAGATGGTGAGCCCCATGTGGGACCTGATTTATTTTGTACCTACCTCAATGCTTAGTACGGGGCTTGGAACATAAATAATAAGAACAATTATGATATTTGTTAAGCACTTATTTCATTCATTCATTGATTCAATCGTACTTATTGAGCGATTACTGGGTGCAGAGCACTGTACTAAGCGCTTGGAAAGTACAATTCAGCAACAAATAGAGACAATCCCTACCCAACAATGGGCTCACAGTCTAGAAGGGGAACAAGTAAACAGTCTTACTATGTTCCAGGCACTGTACTAAGCGTTGGGGTAGATACAAGCAAATCAGGTTGGACACAGTCCCTGTCCCAGGTGGGGTTCACAGTCTCAATCCCCATTTTACAGATGAGGTAACTGAGGCCCAAAGAACTTAAACGACTTGCCCTAGGTCAAAGAGCAAACAAGTGATGGAGCCGGGATTAGAACCCATGATCTTCTGGTTCCCAGGCCCGGGCTCTAGTGAGTAATTAACGGATACCACTATTATTATTATTCTACTGATGTCACCTTCTTAGGCCTGAGAGTCGAGGCCAATACACTAAAGCCCAGAAACGGAACCTGTAGCTTCCGTGAGTACACAGACAATCGGATGTTTGGAGAAGAGCATTTTGAACTGCAACGTTTTGATCACAGTGGATGAAAACAGCCGCCCGGTGTCTGTTGGGCTTGGCTAAAAGAAGGTCTCATTGTGAAGATGGAGTTTTCCTCATCTTTCTACTCCATCCTCGCCCTCAGGGACCAGCTGGGTTTTCTTCTGAAGTGTCCGGGGGCGTTTTGAACACTGGAGCGAGTCTTCGCCCCTCCCTCTCCTGCCGCCCACTGTCCCCCGTTCCCCCGTATCCCGAGCGTGGCCGAGTTTAGCAGCTGCTTCTTTGAGTCATCTCCATTTCCTGTTGTCAAGCTTTGATCTCAGCCCACTCCTTCGCCTCATCCCAGATTCCCGTGATCCGTTTGTGGCAGCTTCTCCCCACCTCCTTCCTGCCTCCTCTCCTTTCAGACGGATGTTTGGCCTTCCGTCTTTCTGGCTCCCTTTTACCGGGTCACTCGGTCTTAAAAATCCCCTGATTTCCCCCCTCAGCTGACTTTCAATCCTAAAACTTCCCCACTCTGTTCATTCATTCATTCATTCATTCAATCGTATTTACTGAGCGCTTACTGTGTGCAGAGCACTGTACTAAGTGCTTGGGAAGTACAAGTTGGCAACATATAGAGACGGTCCCTACCCAACAGTGGGCTCACAGTCTAGAAGACTCAGGCCGCACTGATGTCTACTATTCTGTAGACTTTGCTGTTCTTAGGTCTCACTGCCAATCCTCCGAAGGCATCCATCTGCCAGGATGGAGGATGGATGAAAATAATAATAATAATAATGGTAGCGATAATAATTGTGGTTTTTGTTAAGTGCTTATGGTGTGCCAAGCATCACACTGAGCTCTGAGGTAGAAGCAAGATAATCAGGTTGGACACAGTCCCTTTCATTCATTCAGTCAATTCATTCAATTGTATTTATTGATCGCTTGCGGTGTGCAGAGCACTGTATTAAGAACTTGGGAAAGCACTATATATATAACAATAAACAGACACATTTCCTGCCCATAATGAGCTTACAGTCCCTGTCCTACATGAGGCTTCCAGTCTAAATAGGTGTGAGAATAGGCCTCGAATCTCTAAATCAGTCAGTCAAATGTACTTTTTTAACGCTTACTGTGTGAAGAGCACTGTACTAAGCACTTGGGAGAGAGTACAATATAACAATAAAGAGATACATTTGCTGCCCATAATGAACTCACAGTCTAGAGGGGCAGACAGACACGTGCTGCCTAGAATTCCTCAACAACAACTCTCTCCTTGACCCCCTCCAGTCTGGCTTCCGTCCCCTTCATTCCACGGAAACTGCGCTCTCAAAGGTCACCAATGACCTCCTGCTTGCCAAATCCAACGGCTCCTACTCTGTCCTAATCCTCCTCGACCTCTCAGCTGCCTTTGACACTGTGGACCACCCCCTTCTCCTCAACACGTTATCTGACCTTGGCTTCACAGACTCCGTCCTCTCCTGGTTCTCCTCTTACCTCTCCGGTCGTTCTTTCTCAGTCTCTTTTGCAGGCTCCTCCTCCCCCTCCCATCCTCTTACTGTGGGAGTTCCCCAAGGTTCAGTGCTTGGTCCCCTTCTGTTCTCAATCTACACTCACTCCCTTGGTGACCTCATTCGCTCCCACGGCTTCAACTATCACCTCTACGCTGATGACACCCAGATCTACATCTCTGCCCCTGCTCTCTCCCCCTCCCTCCAGGCTCGCATCTCCTCCTGCCTTCAGGACATCTCCATCTGGATGTCCGCCCCACCACCTAAAGCTCAACATGTCGAAGACTGAGCTCCTTGTCTTCCCTCCCAAACCTTGTCCTCTCCCTGACTTTCCCATCTCTGTTGACGGCACTACCATCCTTCCCGTCTCACAAGCCCGCAACCTTGGTGTCATCCTCGACTCCGCTCTCTCATTCACCCCTCACATCCAAGCCGTCACCAAAACCTGCCGGTCTCAGCTCCGCAACATTGCCAAGATCCGCCCTTTCCTCTCCATCCAAACCGCTATCCCTGCTAATTCAAGCTCTCATCCTATCCCGTCTGGACTACTGCACTAGCCTTCTCTCTGATCTCCCATCCTCGTGTCTCTCTCCACTTCAATCCATACTTCATGCTGCTGCCCGGATTATCTTTGTCCAGAAACGCTCTGGACATATCACTCCCCTCCTCAAAAACCTCCAATGGCTACCGATCAATCTGCGCATCAGGCAGAAACTCCTCACCCTGGGCTTCAAGGCTGTCCATCACCTCGCCCCCTCCTACCTCACCTCCCTTCTCTCCTTCTACTGCCCAGCCCGCACCCTCCGCTCCTCCACCACTAATCTCCTCACTGTATCTCGCTCTCGCCTGTCCCGCCATCGACCCCCGGCCCACGTCATCCCCCGGGCCTGGAATGCCCTCCCTCTGCCCATCCGCCAAGCTAGCTCTCTTCCTCCCTTCAAGGCCCTGCTGAGAGCTCACCTCCTCCAGGAGGCCTTCCCAGACTGAGCCCCTTCTTTCCTCTCCCCCTCGTCCCCCTCTCCATCCCCGTCTTACCTCCTTCCCTTCCCCACAGCACCTGTATATATGTATATATGGTTGTACATATTTATTACTCTGTTTATTTATTTATTTATTTTACTTGTACATTTCTATCCTACTTATTTTATTTTGTTGGTATGTTTGGTTCTGTTCTCTGTCTCCCCCTTTTAGACTGTGAGCCCACTATCGGGTAGGGACTGTCTCTATGTGATGCCAATTTGTACTTCCCAAGCGCTTAGTACAGTGCTCTGCACATAGTAAGCGCTCAATAAATACGATTGATTGATTGATTGATTAATATAAATAAATGACATAAGCTATGGACATAAGTGGTGTGGGGCTGGGGGCGGGGATGAATAAAGGGAGCAAGTCAGGGCAATACAGAAGAGAGTGCCAAGTGCTTAGTACAGTGCTATGCACACAGTAAGCGCTCAATAAATATGATTGAATGAATGAGTGGAAGAAGAGAAAAGGAGGGCTTAGTCAGGGAAGGCTTCTTGGAGGAGATGGGACTCCAGTAAGGCTTTGAAGGTGGGGGAGAATCATTGTCTGGTGGATTTGAGGTGGGAGGGCATTCCAGGCCAGAGGAAGGACGTGGGCCAGGGGTCGGCAGCGGGATGGGAGAGAATTAGGCCCAGTGAGAAGGTTAGCGGTGGCAGAGGAGAGGAGGGTGTGGGCTGGGATGGAGAAGGAGAAAAAGGAGGTGAGGTAGGAGGGGGCAAGGGGATGGACAGCTTTAAAGCCGATGGTAAGGAGTTTCTGTTTGATGTGGAGGTGGATGGGAGTACTACTAATAATGATATTGATGGTGATGATGATAATAATAATAACTGCAGCATCTGTTAATCAATCAATCAATCAATCAATCGTATTTATTGAGCGCTTACTATGTGCAGAGCACTGTACTAAGCGCTTGGGAAGTACAAATTGGCAACACATAGAGACAGTCCCTACCCAACAGTGGGCTCACAGTCTAAAAGGGGGAGACAGAGAACAGAACCAAACATACCAACAGAATAAAATAAATAGGATAGAAATGTACAAGTAAAATAAATAAATAAATAAATAAATAAATAGAGTAATAAATATGTACAACCATATATACATATATACAGGTGCTGTGGGGAAGGGAAGGAGGTAAGATGGGGGGATGGAGAGGGGGACGAGGGGGAGAGGAAGGAAGGGGCTCAGTCTGGGAAGGCCTCCTGGAGGAGGTGAGCTCTCAGCAGGGCCTTGAAGGGAGGAAGAGAGCTAGCTTGGCGGAGGGGCAGAGGGAGGGCATTCCAGGCCCGGGGGAGGACGTGGGCCGGGGGTCGACGGCGGGACAGGCGAGAACGACGTACAGTGTTAAGTGCTTAAGATGTGCCAACCAGCGAACTAAGCATTTGAGGTAGAGACAAGATCATCAGGTTGGACACAGTCCCTGTCCCGCAAGGGCTCACAGTCTAAATCGGTGGGAGAACGGGTCACAAATCCCTATTTTAACAGATGAGGCAACTGAGGCACAGAAAGGTGAAGGGACTTGCTCAAGGTCACCCAGCAGACAAGTGGAGGAACTGGGATTAGAACCCAGATCCTCTGGCTCCCAGGCCTGGGTTCTTTCCACTGAGCCACATGGCTTCTCACTTAAATTTGAAGGCTCCTGTTTAATCCCCTCACCATCCCTTCTAGACTGTGAGCCCGCTGTTGGGTAGGGACCGTCTCTAGATGTTGCCAACTTGGACTTCCCAAGCACTTATTACAGTGCTCTGCACACAGTAAGTGCTCAATAATTATGATTGAATGAATGAATGAATCCCTTACTTGTCTGTCCCTGGGCCCACATCCCTTACACTATGGAAGACGGAAAACAAATAGGCTGGAACCCCAGTTCCAGTGCCCATTCTCACTATCGGCACAGAATAATAATGATGGTATTTGTTAAGTGCTTACTATGTGCCAAGTACTATTCTAAGCGCTGGGGTAGATACAAGGTCATCAGGTGGTCCCACGTCTTAATCCCCATTTTACGGATGAAGTAACCAAGGCACAGAGAAAATAAGTGACTTGACCAAAGTCACACAGCTGATAAGTGGCAGAGCCGGGATTAGAACCCATAACCTTTGACTCTCAAGCCCAGGCTCTTTCCACTGTGCCATGCTGCTTCTCTATGAAAACTAGCAATGTGGCCTAGTGGAAAGAATATGGGGCTGGGAGTCAGAGGGCCTGGGTTCTAATCCCAGGTCTGCCACTTGTCTGCTGTGTGATCACAATCAAATCACTTCATTCACTCCTTCAATCATATTTATTGAGTGCTTACTGAGTGCAGAACACTGTACCAAGTGCTTGGGAGAGTACAATACAGCAATAAATATCACATTCCCTCCCCACAATAAGCTTGCAGTCTAGAGTTGGGGAGACAGACTCACATTCTCAATCCCCATTTTCCAGGTGAGGTAACTGAGGCCCAGAGAAGTGAAGTGACTTGCCCAAGGTCACACAGCAGACAATAGATAGAGTCGGGATTCAATCCCACAACCTTCTGACTCCCAAGCCATGCTACTTCCCTGTAATAACAATAATGGTATTTATTGAGCACTTACTATGTTCTAAGCACTGTTCTAAGCACTGGGATAGATACAGGGTTATCAGGTTGGATGCAGTCCCTGTCCCACGAAGGGCTCACATCCTTAGTTCCCATTATTACAGATGAGGTAACTGAGGCCCAGAGGAGTGAAGTAACTGCCCAAGGGCACACAGCAGACAAGTGGCAGAGGCAAGATTAGAACTCAGGTCCTATCTGTCTCCAGGGTCTAAGCTCTATCCTAGGACACGCTGCTTCACTTCTCTGTGCCTCAGTTCCCTCATCTGTAAAATAGGGATTAATAATAATAATAATAATAATAATAATAATAATAATAATTGGCATTTATTAAGTGCTTACTGCATGCCAAGCACTGTTCTAAGTGCTGGGGAGGTTACAAGGTGATCAGGTTGTCCCACGTGGGACTCACAGTCTTAATCCCCATTTTACAGATGAGGTAACTGAGGCCCAGAGAAGTGACGTGACTTACCCAAAGTCACACAGCTGACAATTGGCAGAACCAGGATTCGAACCCATGACCTCCAACTCTAAAGCCCAGGCTCTTTCCACTGAGCCCTGCTGCTTCTCTGATTAAGACTGTGAGCCCCATGTGGGACAGGGCCTGGATCCAATCTGATTATTTGGTGTCTACCCCAGCACTTAGAACACTACCTGGCACATAGTAAGGGCTTAATAGCATGGCATAGTGGATAGAGCCTGGGCTAGAGGGTCAGAAGGTCCTGGGTTCTAATCCCTGCTCCATTATTCGCCTGCTGTGTGACCTTGGGCAAGTCACTTCACTTCTCTGGGCTTCAGTTCCCTCATCTGGAAAACGGGGATTGAGACTGTGAGCCCCACGTGGGGCAGAGTCCAGGTCTAACTCAATTGGCTCGTATCCCACCCAAGCATTTAACACAATGCCTGGCACATAGTAAGAATTTAATAAATTCCATCATTATTAAATACCATTAAAACACTAAACTAGCACAATGGCTGGCACATAGTAAGAATTTAACAAATTCCATCAATATTAAATACCATTAAAACACGAAACAAAACAGGAACTCACATTGCCAGGAGTGTCAGCTGAGCTGAGAGGCCATCAGGCCTTCACAAATGTTGGCTTATAAATCCAGGTATCCTACGGCACAGGAGTTCTTCGTGCATCCTGCATGAAGAAAAACTTACATTTTAGTTCACGTGTCTCAGCTGACACCCTGCCAAAATCACTATCACTCTAGACTGTGAGCCCGTTATTGGGAGGGACTGTCTCTATATGTTGCCGACTTGTACTTCCCAAGCGCTTAGTACAGTGCTCTGCACACAGTAAGTGCTCAGTAAATACGATTGAATGAATTCATGCCTTATCAGGTATGTCAAAGTAGCATATCTAGAGGTATTTGGTAACTCGTAAAATACAGTTTCTTGTTTGGCTGATACAGTTAATCTGAAACACAGCCACTTCCAAACGGGAAGGAAAAATCAAATTCAAATCAGCCAGAAATTCCAGTTCACAATCTATTAGTGACCCTGATTCCTTCTTAGTAGAAAGGATGGAGGAGATGGAGGATAGAGAAGCAGCGTGGCTCAGTGGAAAGAGCACAGGGTTGGGAGTCAGGGGTCATGGGTTTGAATTCCAGCTCAGCCACATGTCTGCTGTGTGACCTTGGGCAAGTCACTTCACTTCTCTGAGCCTCGGTTCCCTCATCTGTAAAATGGGGATGAAGATTGTGAGCCCCACATGGGACAACCTGATCACCTTGTATCCCCCCCAGCGCTAAGAACAGTGCCTTGCACATAGTAAGCATTTAACAAATGCTATTATTATTATTATTATTATTATTATTATTATAGAGAAGCAGCATGGTTTAGTGGGTAGAGCCTGGGCTTTGGGAGTCAGAGGTCGTGGGTTCTAATCCCAGCTCCGCCACTTATTCTTTCAATCATTCATTCATATTTATTGAGCACTTACTGTGTGCAGAGCACGGTACTAAGTGCTTAGGAGAGTACACTTATCAGCTGTGTGACCTTGGGCAAGTCACTTCAATTCCCTGGGTCTCAGTTAGTCAGTCAATCATATTTATTGAGCACTTACTGTGTGCAGAACACTGCACTAAGTGCTTGGGGAACCTAATCACAGTTACCTCATCTGTAAAATGGGGATTAAGATTGTGAGCCCTACTGGGACAGGGCCTGTGTTCAGTTTGATTATCTTGTATCAACTCCAGTGCTCAGTGCAGTGCCTGGCACATAGTAAGCACTTAGCGAATACCTTCTGAAAAAAATGATTCTTTATAAAGGCACATTTCATTTCAGCTTACCTCTTTTCCTCTGGATAAACCCTCGGGAAGATTTAATAATAATGATAATGATGGCATTTATTAAGCACTTACTATGTGCAAAGCACTGTTCTAAGCGCTGGAAAAATAATAATGATGGCATTTATTAAGTGCTTACTATGTGCCAAGCACTGTTCTAAGCACTGGGGAGGTTACAAGGTGATCAGGGTGTCCCACGGGGGGCTCACATTAATCCTCATTTTACAGATGAGGGAACTGAAGCCAAGGAGAAGTGAAGTGACTTGCCCAAAATCACATAGCTGACAATTGACGGAGCTGGGATTTGAACCCATGACCTCTGACTTCAAAGCCCTGGCTCTTTCCACTAAGCCACGTTCTCTGGTTTACAGAGCAGGCTGTAGAGGTGTTTCTAATCCCGGCTCCACCACTTGTCAGCTGCATGTCCTTGGGCAGGCCACTTAACTTCTCTGGGCCTCAGTTCCCACATCTGTAAAATGGGGATTGAGACTGTGAGCCCCCACATGGGACAGGGACTGCGTCCAACCCAATTTGCTTGTATCCACCCCACCTCTTAGTACAGGGCCATGCACATAGTCAATATGTGAAGCAGCGTGGCTCAGTGGAAAGAGCATGGGCTTTGTTGTCAGGGGTCATGGGTTCAAATCCCAGCTCCACAAATTGTCATCTGTGTGACTTTGGGCAAGTCACTTAACTTCTCTGGGCCTCAGTTCCCTCATCTGTAAAATGGGGATTAAGACTGTGAGCCCCCCATGGGACAACCTGATCACCTTGTAACCTCCCCAGCACTTAGAACAGTGCTTTGCACATAGTAAGCATTTAATAAATGCCATCATTATTATTATTAATACCATATTCTTTTTAAATTCTCTACTGCAAGACAGTTTACACCTGTTAGTTGTTGAGTAGTTTCTTCCTGCTTTCCTGAAATCGCAACCGATGAGCGTCTTACTGTGTTGACACATCAGTGCTTAGTTTAGGTTTAGTTCAGGTTAGCATCATTTGGATGCCATTTGGGAAGAAGCTGGTGTTTCAGGTGTGGAACCTATCAACTCCGTTCTACTGTACTCTCCAAGCACTTAGTAAAGTGCTCTAAACACAGTAAGTGTTCAATAAATACCATTGATTGTTTACAAGGGAAAGCAGCATGGCCTAATGAATAAAGCCTGGACCTGGGATCCTAGAAGACCTGGGTTCTAAATCCCTGCTCTGTCACTTGCCTGTTATGTAATTCATTCAATTGTATTTATTGAGCACTTACTATGTGCAGACCACTGTACTAAGTGCTTGGGAAGTACAAGTTGGCAACATATAGAGATGGTCCCTACCCAACAGTGGGCTCACAGTCTAGAAGGGGGAGACAGAGAACAAAACAAAACATACTAACAAAATAAAATAAGTAGAATAAATATGTACAAGTAAAATAAATAAATAAATAGAGTAATAAATACATACAAACATATATACATATATACAGGTGCTGTGGGGAAGGGAAGGAGGTAAGGTGGGGGATGCAGATGGTGAGGAGGGGGAGAGGAAGGAGTGGGCTCAGTGTGGGAAGGCCTCCTGGAGGAGGTGAGCCCTCAGTAGGACCTTGAAGGGAGGAAGAGAGCTAGCTTGGTGGATGTGGGGAGGGAAGGCATTCCAGGCCCGGGGGATGACGTGGGCCGGGGGTCGACGGCGGGACAGGCGAGAACGAGGCACGGTGAGGAGATTAGCGACAGAGGAGCGGAGGGTGCGGCCTGGGCTGGAGAAGGAGAGAAGGGAGGTGAGGTAGGAGGGGGTGAGGGGATGGACAGTCTTGAAGCCCAGGGTGAGGAGTTTCTGCCTGATGCGTAGGTTGATTGGTAGCCACTGGAGATTTTTGAGGCGGGGAGTAACATGCCCAGAGCGTTTCTGGACAAAGGCAATCCGGGCAGCGGCATGAAGTATGGATTGAAGTGGGGAGAGACACGAGGATGGGAGATCGGAGAGGAGGCTGATACAGTAATCCAGATGGGATAGGATGAGAGCTTGAATGAGCAGGGTAGCGGTTGGGATGGAGAAGAAAGGGCAGATCTTGGCAATGTTGCGGAGCTGAGACCGGCAGGTTTTGGTGATGGCTTGGATGTGAGGGGTGAATTAGAGAGCGGAGTCGAGGATGACACCAAGGTTGCGGGCTTGTGAGACGGGAAGGATGGTAGTGCCGTCAACAGTGATGGGAAAGTCAGGGAGAGGGCAGGGTTTGGGAGGGAAGACAAGGAGTTCAGTCTTGGACATGTTGAGTTTTAGGTGGCGGGCGGACATCCAGATGGAGATATCCTGAAGGCACGAGGAGATGCAAGCCTGGAGGGAGGGAGAGAGAGCAGGGGCAGAGATGTAGATTTGAGACAGTCCCTACCCAACAACGGGCTCACAGTCCAGAATCTTAATCTTAATCAAGTCACTTCACTTCTCTGGGCCTCAGTTTCCTCAGCTGCAGAAAGGGGATTCAGTACCTGCTCACTTCCACATAAGAGCCCAGGCTTGGGAGTCAGAGGTCAGGGGTTCCAATCCCGACCCTGCCACTTGAAAGCTGTGTGATTTTGGGCAAGTCACTTCACTTCTCTGGGCCTCAATAACCTCATCTGTAAAATGGGGTTGAAGACTGTGAGCCCCAAGTGGGACAACCTGATCACCTTATATCTATCCCAGCGCTTAGAACAGTGCTTGGCACATAGTAAGCGCTTAACAAATACCATCATCATTATTATTATTACATAGACTGTGCGCCTCATGTGGGTACAGGGGCTGTGTCCATTCTGATCAACTCATATCTACCCCTGCTCTACCCCTGCTCTTAAAACAGTATTTGACACATAGTAAGCACTTAACAAATAGCCTAAAAAAACCCAAAGCTAATCTACTTTTGAAAAATATCCGGGACAACTCCGTCCCAATCTTCTGCCCTTTTCCTTGATACTATCTAGATGGAATTAACCTGGATGAGAAGCAGAGTGTAAATATGATAAACCCTAAAATTCCTTTAGGGCAGACGAGGAGTGGTTCAAGTGTATGAATAACAGAATGATGGCAAAGGGTAAGAAACTTCATCTTATGACACTTCACAGTGTCCACTGACTGAATTGGAAGTTCAGGAGCATGAGTTGTTTTTTTGTTTTTGATTTTATAAAGAATCCAGGACTGGGAATCGAGATGGGTTCTAGTTCCAGCTCTGTTCATCGGCTGCGTGAATTTAGGCTAAATCGCTTAACTTATCCGTGACTCAATTACCTTTTATTTATTGACTGAGTTCCTTACCTGTAAACTGGGGATGAAACATCAGTTCTCTCTCCCTCTTAGGGTGAGCCCCACGTGGGACAGGAATTATGTCCGATCAGATTACCATATATCTTCTACAGCGCTTCGCCAATAATAAGCGCTTAATAGATATCATTTCACAAGCACAGTGGCCTAGTGGATAGAACTCAGGTCTGGAGGTCAGAAAGACATGGGTTCTAATCCCGCCACTTGTCAGCTGTGGGACTTTGGGCAAGTCACTTCACATCTCTGTGCCTCAATAATCTCATTTGTAAAATCGGGATTAACTGTGAGCCCCATGTGGGGCAGGGACTGTCTCCCTCCTGATTATCTTGTATTTACCCCAGGCCTTAGAACAGTGTTTGGCACATAGTAAGAACTTAACACATATCATTATTATTATTATCATTATTATTATTATCATTGGAGAAAGTACTGTAAAGAGCAATCTTGATTGGCAAAAGCAAACTGAAAGGGCCGAATTGGTTAAAACAACAATAATAAGACCGAAATTTAGTTAAACTTTAATAGTTTGTTTGTGTCCCCCTGTAAGAATCACTAATGCCTTTTTAGGTAAATTTAATATTTTTAACAACAAATTATTTCATTTTTTTTTCTTTTAAAAGAGCAACAAAAAAGGCTTTACATTTTTCATGAGTGTGAAAGATTCTTTCCTGCCTTGAGGTTCTCTCAGACTACTCACTGACAAAGCTTAGGCTGCAAAAAATTCCTGAACTTTTCTTAAAACTTGAATTTCCTAGTCTTTCCTGGGCTTTAGAGTCGGGGGGCCCTAGAAGCCCTGTGAGAAACCTGCCCTAGATTGAACCAACTTTTTCAGATAAGGGCATATCTGTCAGACAATGACTAGAGAAGCGGCGTAGCTCAGTGGAAAGAGCACAGGCTTTGGAGTCAGAGGTCATGGGTTCAAATCCCTGTTCTGCCCCTTGTCAACTATGTAACTTTGGGCAAGTCACTTCACTTCTCTGGGCCTCAGTTCCCTCATCTGTAAAAAGGGGATTAAGACTGTGAGCCCCACGTGGGACAACCTGATCACCTTGTAACTTCCCCAGCGCGTAGAACAGTGCTTTGCACATAGTAAGCGCTAAATAAATGCCATTATTTTTATTATTAATGACTTTCCCCGCCTTCAAAGCCTAATTGAAGGCCCATCTCCTCCAAGAGGCCTTCCCTGACTAAGCCCTCCTTTCTTCCTCTCCCACTCCCTTCTGCATCACCCTGACTTGCTCCCTTTATTCATCCCCTCGCCTCAGTAAATATGATTGACTGACTGACTCAGCGACTCCCTGATTCTTGGCTCCCAGGAACGGCCTGGCTTCGAGCTTGTGGGCCAGTGGCAACTCTAAGAATTCCTTTGGCTTCAGATGCTTATTCCAGTAACTCGGGCCAAGGTGACCTCAGTTTGCCTCCCCAAAGGCTCCACCCTTGCCAACTGGAGTCGAGTCAAGATTCTGGAAGGGAGAGTCAGAAGCCCTGGGTTCTAATTCCTTTTCTGCCAATTGCCTGCTGTGGGATCTTGGGCAAGTCACTTCACTTCTCTGTGCCTCAGTTACCTCATCTGGAAAATGGGGATCCCCCTCCTGTTTAATCTGTGAGCCCTGCCTGGGACCTGATTTTCCGGTGTCTATCCCAGAGCTTAGTACATTGCTTGGCATATAGTAAGAACTTAATAAATATCATTCATTCATTCAATCAATCAATCGTATTTATTGAGTGCTTACTGTGTGCAGAGCACTGTACTAAGCGCTTGGGAAGTACAAGTCGGCAACATACAGAGACGGTCCCTACCCCACAACGGGCTCACAGTCTAGAAGGGGGAGACAGACAGCAAAACAAAACATGTAGACGGGTGTCTTTTAGACTGTGAGCCCACTGTTGGGTAGGGACTGTCTCTATATGTTGCCAGTTTGTACTTCCCAAGCGCTTAGTACAGTGCTCTGCACATAGTAAGCGCTCAATAAATACGATTGATGATGATGATGATGATGATGATGTCAAAACCGTCAGAACAAATAGGATTACAACTATATGCACATCATTAACAAACTAAATAGAGTAGTAAATATGTACAAGTAAAATAAGTAGAGCAATAAATCCATACCAATATATACAAGTGCTGTGAGGAAGGGAAGGGTGTAGGGCAGAATGGGGGATGGGGAGGAGGAGAGGAAAAAGGGGCAGGCCTCCTGGAGGAGGTGAGCTCTCAGTAGAGCATTGAAGGGAAGAAGAAAGCTAGTTTGGCTCTAGACTGTAAGCTCCTTGTGGGCAGGGAACGTATCTACCAACTCTGTTAAATTGTACCCTCCCAAGTGCTTAGTACAGTGCTGTGCATGCAGTAATCACCCATAGATAAGATTGATTGAGGATTTTAAAAGTGAATTTGTCCAGTAAAATAAGCCCTTTATTAATGCTATTTCTTATGCACTTACTATGTGCCAGGAATTGTACTAAGCACTGGGCCAGATTCAATGATAATAATAATAATAATGATGGCATTTATTAAGCACTTACTATGTGCAAAGCACTGTTCTAAGCGCTGGGGAGGTTACAAGGCAATCAGGCTGTCCCACAGGGGGCTCACAGTCTTAAAGCACTTAGTACAGTGCTCTGCACACAGTAAGCGCTCAATAATTACAATTGAATGAATGAAGGAAATTGGGTTGGGCATAGTTCCCCATAGGGCTCACAGCCTTAATCCCCATTTTATAGATGAGATGATTAAGGCACAGAGAAATGAAGTGACTTGCCCAAGGTAACACAGCAGACAAGTGTCAGAGCAGGGATTAGAACCCAGGTCCTCGTTCTTCCCGCTAGGTCAAGCAGCCTCTCATTCCAGGGAATCCCTTAGTTCCTTGAAGTCCTATCTCCCAAAACAAAAATCCCAGAGATATTTCAGGGTCACTCCAACCATCTCTCTCTGAGATCTCCATCTCTCTGAGCCTGGTATTCCTGTATCCTCGAGGTTATCTTTCAATTTTCCCTGCTCAGTCCCACAATCGGTCAGTGGTATATATTGAGCACCTTCTGTAGGCAGAACACTGTACTAAGCGCTAAGGAGAGTCCAACAGAGTCAAGACAGGTCGCTGAGCAAACGGGTCTGGCACCCTAAGGGGAGGGCTGTGGTGTGGTCAAAACTTTTGCATAAAAAAAGGAAATTGGACCACTCACAAACTGTATTTTAGGAAAATGCCGAGCTTGGAAAACTAGGTAAATATTGACCGTCTGAAGGGAGACCTCAGGGGAAAATCAGGTGAGACAGAAACTGGCTGTCTGACCGTGGGCGATGAAACAGCTCTTATTTTTGTGTGCTGAGGGGTACGAGAGGAGATGGCAAACGCAGTTTGAGACATTACCTGTCAAAATTGGCTCGCCATTTTGCCTTCAATTCTAAACCCATTCGAAAGCCCATAGATTTGCAATGTTGTGACACATGAGGTGTGAAAGAAATACAGTGAAAGGAGATGCTTCTGTTTACTCTACAAACTGTACCATGAATGTTGACCGACTGAGAGAGAGAGAGACAGAAAGGGAGAGAAAGGAAAGGAGAAAGAGAGAGGAGAGAGAAAAAAGAGAGATTGAGAAAGAGAGAAAAGAGTGGGTAAGTAGATTTTCTAGTCAAACTTCTGAATTTAGTTCCATATTTATCTGGACATCAATCAATCAATCAATGGTATTTATGGAGTGCTTACTATGTGCAGAGTACTGTACTAAGCGCTTGAGAGAGTCCGTGTCTTTAGATCTTTCTGAGGCTGGTTCCAGATTCTGTCTCCCCCTTTTAGACTGTGAGCCCACTGTTGGGTAGGAACTGTCTCTATATGTTGCCAACTTGTACTTCCCAAGCGTTTAGTACAGTGCTCTGCACACAGTAAGCGCTCAATAAATACAATTGATTGATTGATTGATTCACCTGGAATCTAGGATCTTTCTAAACCCAGTTCCAGATAGATCCAGGCACCTCTCCAGCTCTTTCTGATCCCAACTCCAATCAATTAGAACAGTGCTCTGCACATAGTAAGTGCTTAATAAATGCCATTATTGTTATTGTTATCAGTCCATCAATGGGATTTATTGAGCATTTACTATTTGTAGAGCACTGTACTGAGCACTTGGGAAAGTATAATACAACAGAATGAGCAGACACATTTCCTGCCAGTAATGAGCTTACAGTACAGAGGGGGAGAAAGACATTAATATGAATAAATAATTAAAATAATTCAAAGTTAGGTTCCTTCGTGCTGTGGGGTGAGGGGTGGGGTGAATACCAAATGCCCAGAGGATGCAGAATGGAGAGTGCGCTGGGGAAAAAAGGTTTAATCAGATGCCAGATTTATATGGACATGTCTCCGGATCTTCCTAAACTTGATTCTAGATTGCTGAATTGGAGATTGCTGAATTCTCCAGTAGAGAAGTGGCGTGGCTCAGTGGAGTCAGAGGTCATGGGTTCTAATCCCAGTTCCGCCACTTGTCAGCTGTGTGACCTTGGGCAAGTCACTTCACTTCTCTGTACCTCAGTTGCCTCATCTCTAAAATTTATTTATTGAGCCCCTTCCTTCCTCTCCCCCTCGTCCCCCTCTCCATCCCCCCATCTTACCTCCTTCCCTTCCCCACAGCACCTGTATATATGTATATATGGTTGTACATATTTATTACTCTATTTATTTATTTATTTATTTATTTTACTTGTACATTTCTATCCTATTTATTTTATTTTGTTGGTATGTCTGGTTCTGTTCTCTGTCTCCCCCTTTTAGACTGTGAGCCCACTGTTGGGTAGGGACTGTCTCTATGTGTTGCCAATTTGTACTTCCCAAGCGCTTAGTACAGTGCTCTGCACATAGTAAGTGCTCAATAAATACGATTGATTGATTGATTGATTAAAATGGGGATGAAGACTGTGAGCCCCACGTGGGACAACCTGATCAACTTGTACCTCCCCCAGCGCTTAGAACAGTGCTCGGCACATGGTAAGGGCTTAACAAACCATCATTATTCATTATAATTATTATCCCCCTCTGCCTCAAACAGAAACTCCTTGCTGTTGGCTTTAAGGCACTCAAACAACTCACCCCCTCCTAATTTACCTCACTCATCTGCTACTCCAACCCAGCCTGCACGCTTTGTTCATCACTGTTCTCTAATCTCGTCTAACTCACTGCCAACCCCTCGTCCATGTCTTACATCTGGTCTGGAACTATCTGGAACTCTGGAACGTTCTGGGCTTAATCTCGGCTCTGACATATAATAAAAATAATAATAATGGCATTTATTAGGTGCTTACTATGTGCAAAAGCACTGTTCCAAACGCTGGGGAGGTTACAAGGTGATCAGGTTGTCCCACGGGGGGTTCACAGTCTTCATCCCCATTTTACGGATGAGGTAACTGAGGCCCAGAGAAGTGAAGTGACTTACCCAAAGTCACACAGCTGACAATTGGCGGAGCCAGGATTTGAACCCATGACCTCTGACTCCAAGTCCCGTGCTCCTCTTGTTCATTCACTCACTCATTCAATCGTATTTATTGAGTGCTTACTGTGTGCAGAGCACTGGACTAAGCACTTGGGAAGTACAAGTTGGCAACACATAGAGACGGTCCCTACCCAACAGCAGGTTCACAGTCTAGAAGGGGGAGACAGAGAATAAAACATATTAACACAATAAAATAAATAGAATAAATATGTACAAGTAAAATAATATAGTAATAAATATGTACAAACATATATACATATATACAGGTGCTGTGGGGAGGGGAAGGAGGTAAGACGGGGGGATGGGGAGGGGGAGGAGGGGGAGACGAAGGACAGGGCTCAGTCTGGGAAGGCCTCCTGGAGGAGGTGAGCTCTCAGTATGTCTCTTGTGTGACCCTGGGCAAGTCACTTCACTTCTCTGGGCCTCAGTTACCTCATCCGTAAAATGGGGGTGAAGACTGTGAACCCCATGTGGGACAGGGACTGTGTCTAACCCGGTTAACTCATATCTACCCCAGTGCTTAGAACAGTGCTTGGCACCTAGTAAGTGCTTAACAAGTACCGTCATTATTATTATTATTATATCTGACAGATCTGGACTCGACTCTCCCCATCTTTAAAGCCCTACTGAATCCACGCCTCCTTCAAGAGGCCTTCCCCATATAAGCCCTCATTTCCCCAACCTGCCTTGGAGAAGCAGCATAGCTTAGTGGATAGAGTATGGGCCTAGGGGTCAGAAGGACCTGGGTTCTAATTCTGACTCTACCACTTGTCTGCTGTGTGATCTTGGGCAAATCACTTCACTTATCTGGGCCTCAGTGACCTCATCTGTAAAATGTGGATAAGAGTGGGAGCCCCATGTGGGACAGGGACCATGGTCAACCTGATCACTTGTATAACAATAATAATAATAATAATAATTGTTAAGTGCTTACTATGTGCCAATCACTCTTCTTAGAGCTGGGGTAGCCGTTGTTGGGTAGGGACTGTTTCTATATGTTGCCAACTTGTACTTCCCAAGCGCCTAGTACAGTGCTCTGCACACAGTAAGCGCTCCATAAATATGACTGAATGAATGAATACAAGTTAATCAGACTGGGCACAATCCCTGCCCCACATGAGGCTCACACTCTTAATCCCCATTTCACAGATGAGGTAAATGAGGTCCAGAGAAGTGAAGTGATTTGCCCAAAGTCACACAGTGGACATGTGGCGGGGCAGGGATTAGAACTCAGGTTCATCTGACTCCCAAGTCTGTGCTGTATCCACTAAGTCACAGTATTTGCACACAAGAGAAGCAGCGTGGCTCAGTGGAAAGAGCCTGGGCTTTGGAGTCAGAGCTCATGGGTTCAAATCCCGGCTCCACCAACAGTCAGCTGTGTGACTTTAGGCAAGTCACTTAACTTCTCTGGGCCTGAGTTACCTCGTCTGCAAAATGGGGATAAAGACTGTGAGCCCCCCTTGGGACAACCTTGTAAGCCCCCCAGTGCTTAGAACAGTGCTTTGCACATGGTAAGCACTTAATAAATGCCATCATTATTATTATTGTTATTATTATTATTATTTCCACTCCAGCACTAAGAATAGCACTTGGCACAAAGTAAGCACTTAACAAGTACAATAATTATAATGATAATTCATTCATTCATTCAATCATATTTATTGAGCACTTGCTGTGTGCAGAGCACTAGGCGCTTGGAAAGTACAATACAGCAATAAAAAGAGACAATCCCTGTCCACAACAAGCTCACAGTCTAGAAGAGGGGAGACAGACATCAGTACAACTAAAACAGGCATCAATATAATTAAATAGAATTATAGATATTTAATATATACATACTGAGAGTTCACCTCCTCCAGGAGGCCTTCCCTGGCTGAGCCCCCTATTTCCTCTCCTCCTCCCCATCACCCCCAACCCTACCTCCTTCCCCTCCCCACAGCACCTGTACATATGTTTGTACAGACTTATCACTCTATTTATTTTACTTGTAAACATTTACTATTCTATTTATTTTGTTGATGATGTGCATATAGCTATAATTCATTAATTAATTCATTCAATCATATTTATTGTGTGCAGAGCACTGTACTAAGCACTTGGGAAGTACAAGTCAGCAACATATAGAGACAGTCCCTACCCTACAAAGGGCTCACAATCTAGAAGGGGGAGACAGACAACAAAACAAAACATGTAGACAGGTGTTAAAATCATCAGAACAAATAGAATTAAAGCTATATGTACATCGTTAACAAAATGAATAGAATAGTAAACATGTACAAGTAAAATAAATAGAGTAATAAATCTGTACAAATATACATACAAGTGCTGTGGGCAGGGGAAGGAGGTAGGGTGCAGGGGATGGGGAGGAGTAGAGGGAAAAGGGGGCTCAGTCTGGGAAGGCCTCTTGGAGGAGGGGAGCCCTCAGCAGGGCTTTGAAGGGAGGAAGAGAGCCAGCTTGGCGGATGTGCGGAGGGAGGGCATTCCAGGACAGGGGGAGGATGTGGGCCGGGGGTCGACAGCGGGACAGGCGAGAACGAGGCACCGTGAGGAGGTTACCGGTGGTAGAGGAGTGGAGGGTGTGGGCTTGGCTGGAGAAGGAGAGAAGGGAGGTGAGGGAGGAGGGGGCGAGGGGATGGACAGCCTTGAAGCCAGGAGTGAGGTGTTTTTGCTCGATGTGTAGGTTGAGTGGCAACCACTGGAGATTTTTGAGGAGGGGAGTAACATGCCCAGAGCAGTTCTGCACAAAGGTGATCCGGGCAGAGAGTGAAGTATAGACTGAAGCAGGGAGAGACAGGAGGATGGGAGATCAGAGAGGAGGTTGATGCAGTGATCCAGTTGGGAAAGGATGGGAGATTGAACCAGTAAGGTAGCAGTTTGGATGGAGAGGAAAGGGCGGATCTTGGTGATGTTGTGGAGGTGAGACCGGCAGGTTTTGGTGACAGATTGGATGTGTGGGGTGAATGAGAGAGCAAAGTTGAGGATGACACTAAGGTTGCGGGCTTGTGAGACGGGAAGGATGGTAGTGCCATCCACAGTGATGGAAAAGTAAGGGAGAGGACAGGGTTTGGGAGGGAAGATAAGGAGCTCTGTTTTGGACATGTTGAGTTTTAGATGGCGGGCAGACTTCCAGATGGAGATGTCCTGAAGACAGGAGGAGATGCAAGCCTGGAAGGAGGGAGAGAGAACAGGGGAGGAATTGTAGACTTGGGTGTCATCCACATAGAGTTGATTCATTCAATCGTACTTATTGAGTGCTTACTTGTGCAGAGCACTGTACTAAGCGCTTGAAGCCGTGAGAGTGAATGAGTTCCCCAAGGGAGTGAGTGTAGATGGAGAATAGAAGGGGACCCAGAACTGAACCTTGAGAGACCCCCACAATTAGGGGATGGGGGGAGGAAGAGGAGCCCGTGAAGGAGACTGAGAATGTGCGGCCAGAGAGATGAGGAGAACCAGGAGAGGACGCAGTCCGTGAAGCCAAGGTTGGATAGCGTGTTGAGGAGAAGGGGATAATCCATAGTGTTAAAGACAACTGAGAGGTCTAGGGGGATTAGGAAGGATTAGATGCTTTAGGATTTGGCAAGATCATTAGTGACCTTTGCAAGGGTGGTTTCAGTGGAGTGAAGGGGATGGAAGCCAGTTTGGAGAGGGTCCAGAAGAGAGTTGGAGGAGAGGAATTTGAGGCATTTATTAATAACAATAATAATAATAATAATAATCCTGGCACTCATATCTGAGCTCTTTACGCACTTTATAGTCACCCCACCCTCAGCCTCCCCAGAGCTTATGTCCGTATTCTTATTCCCTGCCATTTCCCCACTCTGTATTTATTTCAATGTCTACCTGCCTCTCTAGACTGTAAGCTCCTTGTGGACAGAGATCAAGCCCACCAGCTCCACTGTCTTGTACTCTCTCAAGTACTCAGTAAAGTGCTCGGCACAGAGGAAGCACCCAATAAAACGCCACCAATTGATTGTCCGAGCACCTCTCCAGATCAGAAATTGGCACTTATTAAAGCTTGATGAACAGAGCGGTTAACCTCACTGAGTTTCACCATGTGAGCAAATGAAACACTTAAAAAAGGATCCCTTTTTAGCACCAGAATAACTCCCCAAAATGGCCAAATCCATAACACTCCCAAGGAAATCGAATCTTAGGGAAGCAGCGTGGCCTAGTGGGAAGAACACAGGCCTGGGATTCAAAGGACCTGGGTTCTAATCCCAGTTCTGCCACTGACAAGATGTGGGGCCTGAGGTATGTCATTTTACTTCCTCTGTGCCTCAGTTCCCTCACCTGGAAAATGAGGATTCCATCCCTGTCCTCCCTCCTAAACTGTGAGCCCCTTGTGGGGCCTGTTGATCTTTTACTTATCCCAGCATTTAGTACAATGCTTGACATATAATACGGGATTAACAAATACCATATTATTAGTAGTAAGATAGTCCCCAAATTATCCACTGTTAAATCTTTGTTGGAAGGCAGATGGCGAATGGTAATAATAATAATAATAATAATAATAATAATGGCATTTATTAAGCACTTACTATGTGCAAAGCACTGTTCTAAGCGCTGGGGAGGTTACAAGGTGATCAGGTTGTCCCACGGGGGGCTCACAGTCTTAACCCCCTCTTTACAGATGAGGTAACTGAGGCACAGAGAAGTTAAGTGATTTGTCCAAGGTCACACAGCTGACAATTGGCGGAGTAGGGATTTGAACCCATGACCTCTGAATCCAAAGCCCATGCTCTTTCCATTGAGCCATGCTGCTTCTCTAATGGTATGGTATGAATGGTAGAGGGAGCTGAGGAGTGATGGTAATAATAATAATAATAATAATAATAGTATTTGTTAAGCACTTCTATGTCAGGCACTGTAATAATAATAATAATAATAATAATAATAATGGTATTTGTTAAGCACTTACTATGTGCCAAGCACTGCTCTAAGTTCTGGGGTACATACAAAGTCATCAGATTGTCCCATGTGGGGCTCACAGTCTTCATCCCCATTTTACAGATGAGGCAACTGAGGTACAGAGAAGTGAAATGACTTGCCCAAAGTCACACAGCTGACAAGT
The DNA here is from genome assembly GCF_015852505.1 of Tachyglossus aculeatus. NCBI lineage: Eukaryota > Metazoa > Chordata > Mammalia > Monotremata > Tachyglossidae > Tachyglossus > Tachyglossus aculeatus. The sequence continues at coordinate 5,408,193 of NC_052069.1, read as the reverse complement.
GGCGGAGCCGGGATTAGAACCCATGACCTCTGACTCCCAAGCCCGGGCTCTTTCCACTGAGCCACGCTGCTTCTTGGGTGGATATGAGCAAATCAGATTGGACAAAGTCCCTGTCCCACATGGGGCTCGCAGTCTCCATCCCCCTTTTGCAAATGAGGGAACTGAGGCCCGGAGAATTGAGGTGACCTGCTTCAGGTTACACAGCAGATGAGTGGTGGAGGTGGGATTAGAACCCATGACCTTCTAACTCCCAGGCTTGGGCTCTCTGTCCACTATGCCAAGCATTTCTGCTGGGCCCATTACTGAACCCGCAATCCTAAGAGTATGTTGTCTTTCTTTTCCAGATGTGAAAAAACGGTTCATTGGCATAAGAATGTGGACGATCACTCCAAGGTAGGTAACTTAAGGATCAGAGATGGAGAGACCTTCTCTCTCTTCTCCGCCCCCCTCTCCTCCCTCTTTTCCAAGAAAAGTCACAGTTATCCTGGCCTTCTGCCTGAAATCTCGATCACGACCAACATTTGAACTTCAAGCGAGTGATTTCATGTCCATTCCACTGTTATACAATCATGCAGAGATTTTTTTTGCAACTTCCAAACTCTAACTTTCTGGAGAAGGTAAATCAGAACTCACCGCCCTTTTCACAGTGAAAACGAAAAAGTTCTGTCAATTTGCCAACAAATTACTTAAGACATTATGCTCACTTCTTATCTTATCCCTGTCTGAATAATGCAGTCTTTGATTACAGTGGGAGTTGAAGACCTACGAGGAAAGAGCAGACGCCCTCAACCATAAGGTTGAAAGCAGCATGGCCTAGTGGATAGAGCACGGACTTTAGCGTCAGAAGGTCATGGGTTCTAATTCCGACTCAGCCACTTATCAGCTGGGTGACTTTGGGCAAGTCACTTCACTTCTCTGTGCCTCAGTTACCTCATCTATAAAATAGGGATTGAGACTGTTAGCCCCCGTTGTTGGGTTGGGTCTATATATTGCCAATTTGTACTTCCCAAGTGCTTAGTAAAGTGGTCTGCACACAGTAAGCGCTCAATAAATACGATTGAATGAATGAATGACAGGCACTGTGTCCAGCCCAATTTGCTTGTGTCCCCCCTCTGCCAGCACTTAGTACAGTGCCTGACAGATGATAAGTGCTTAACAAATACCACAATTCTTATCATTATTGTTATTATTTTTATGGTATTTGTTATAATTTACAATTATGCTACTTGTTAGGCATTACTATGTTCCAAGCACTGTTCTAAGTAATGGGGTAGATACAAGTTAATCAGGTTGGACACAGTCCCTGTCCCACATGGGACTCACAGACTTAATCCCCATTTTACAGATGAGGTAACTGAGGCACGGAGAAGTGAAGTGACTACCCCAGGGGCACACAGCAGACCAAGATTAGAACCCAGATCTTTTTGACTCTCAGGCCTATACTCTATCCACTAAGCCACGTGGTTTCCCTTATTGTTAAGTGCTTACTAAATACCAGGTACATCAGGTAGGATACAGTGCCTGTCCTACATGAGGTTACCAGTCTGGATCTCCATTTTATAGATGAGGTCACCGAGACACAGAGAATAATAATAATTGTGGTATTTGTTAAGCGCTTACTGTGAGCCGAGCACTGTTCTAAGCGCTGGAGTAGGTACAAGGTCATCAGGTTCCCCCAGGAGGGGCTCGCAGTCTTAATCTCCATTTTACATAATGAGGTAACTGAGGCACAAAGAAGTTGAGTGGCTTGCCCAAGGCCGCACAGCAGACAGGTGGCAGAGCCGGGATTAGAACCTATGACCCTCTGACTCCCAAGCCCATGCTCTTTCCACTAAGCTACGTTTATTATTATTATTATTATTATTATTATTATTATTATTAATGTACAGCAAATAAACCTAATGAAAAAATCTTCCACTACTGGTAATATTTACACTTGATCAGAGAAGCATGTATTGTACGTTTTACCACCTTTAAAGAAACTTTTACATCAGCCTGGTCGCCTTTTGGGGGTTTAAATAATAATAGAATTTGTTAAGTGCTTACTATGTGTCAAGCATTGTCCTAAGTGCCGGAGAGAGATAGTAATGCCATTTTCATCATTTCCCATGGGAAAGTGGTCTTTTTTTGATATTTGTTACTATGTGCAAAGCACTGTTCTAAGCTCTGGGGAGATACAAGGTGATCAGGTTGTCCCACGTGGGGCTCACAATCTTAATCCCCACTTTCCAGATGAGGTAATTGAGGCACAGAGAAGTTAAGTGACTAGCCCGAGGTCACACAGCCGACAAGTGGCGGAGGTGGGATTAGAACCCATGACCTCTGAATCCCAAGCCTGAGCTCTTTCCACTGAGCCACTGGTTTGCACACTTTTGCTTAACACTCCCTGGTCCTGGGACAAGTAAAGAGTGGAGCAGAAATTCTTATTTGAGTCCCCCAGAAATCATCTATATGGCAACTCATAAAACCTACCACCTAGTAACTTGTAGGTCACAAAATAAATGTGAGATACAGTCTGAAACCTTCATTAGATACTCTGAGTTCAGAAGCATCATGGGCTAGCGGCTAGAGCCCAGGCCTGGGAATCAGAAGGTCATGGGTTCTAATCCCGGCTCCACCGCTTTGCTGTGTGACCTCGGGGCAAGTCACTTCACTTCTCTGGGCATCGGTTACCTCATCTGGAAAATGGGGATGAAGACTGCGAGCTTCATGTGGGACAGGGACTGTGTCCAACCTGATTGACTTGTAACTACCCCAGCGCTCAGAACAGTGCTTGGCCATAGTAAGCGCTTAACAAGTACTATAATTATTATTATACTTTCCTTCTCCCTTTGCGCGTCTCCCAGTTCTTTATCATCTTTATCAGGTCACACCTCCATGAGATGGGCTGAGTGTGGACTGCTAAATTTCCCCTCTCAAACCCTTCTCCGGCCCACCTCATAAAGAAGGAGGCCCTGACGTTTCCTGATGTGAACCTTAAAGGCACGAAACAAAACAAATTAAGCTTCTCCAGCGAGCTCGAAAAAGTACTGAACGCACACAGGCCCATTTTGGAATACGAAATGACCCGATTCTGACGTTGTCATCCCTTTCCAGTTTGGTGGAAGAACTGAAGCTTAATAATCCTGATTTTCCTGATGTCAGCAGTGGAATTTATGTGCATGAAGTTGTTTCAGACTCACCCTCTGAGAGGTAGGTAGATTCCAAAACAAGCAGCGCTCTGCATTCTGAAGACATTTATTCAAGCAACTTGGCAAGGGTTCCTATTCAAGGCAGACTCACATCTGGGCATGCTAGATTTTTTTTTTCCAGTGGGATTTGAGCTTTCTAGCAGAGTGAGCGAATCATGATCCAAGAGGTTGTTTTTAAGGGTCGCTCTAAGAGTGTAAGAAAAGCCAAAATTGTCAGTCCTAATGGTTATGCAGTATGGTTGTCTATTATCAATGAATGGCCACAAAGAACCTTAGGAAAAATGTATGATGTTCCTGGATTTGCACCCTTTATTCGCTTCTCCCACTTCCCCGCAGTCCTTCTGTTCATAGCCGTAATTTATTTATATTAATATCTGTCTCCCCCCTCGACTGTAAGCTCCCTGTAACCCATGACCTTTTAGACTGTGAGCCCACTGTTGGGTAGGGACTGTCTCTATATGTTGCCAATTTGTGCTTCCCAAGCGCTTAGTACAGTGCTCTGCACATAGTAAGCGCTCAATAAATACGATTGATTGATTGATTGATTGATTGACCTACTGACTCCCAAGCCCGTGCTCTTTCCACTAAGCCACATTGCTTATTATTATTATTATCATCATTATTACTGTTAATGTACACCAAAGAAACCTAATGAAAAAATCTTCCACTATTAGTAATATTTACACTTGATCAAAGAAGCATACATTGTGCATTTTATCACTTTTAAAAAAAGTTAATATCAGTCTGGTCGCCTATTGGGGGTTTTAATAATAATGGTATTTGTTCAGCGCTTACTACGTGCCAAGCATTGTCCTAAGCGCCGGAGGGCGATTGTAATGCCATTTTCATCATTTCCCATGGAAAACTGGTCTTGGTTTGCATGCTTTTGCTTAACCCTGTCTCCCCCCTCGACTGTAAGCTCCCTGTGGGCAGGGAATGCATCTGCTTGTTGTTGTGCTGTAATCTCCCAAGACCCAAGTAGTGTACTGCACCCAGTAAGCGCTTAATAATAATAATAATAATAATAATAATAATAATAATAATAATAATAATAATGGTATTTGTTAAGTGCTTAATTATGTGCCAGACTACTAAGTGCTGGGGTGGATACAAGCAAATCGGGTTGGACAAAGTCCCTGTCCCATGTGGGGCTCACAGTCTCAATCCTCATTTTACAGGCAAGGGAACTGAGGCCCAGAGAAGTGAAGTGTCTTGCCCAAGGTCACACAGTAGACAAGTGGCCAAGCTGGGATTAGAACCCATGACCTCCTGACTCCCAAGCCCTTGCTATTTCCACTATGCCATGCTGCTTCTCCTAAATATGAATGATTGATTAGCAATTGACAGTGTGCTTGTTACCCGCCCCCCCAAATCCATCCTCATAATAATAATAATTATTGTATTTGTTAAGCGTTTACTATGTGCAAAGCACTGTTCTAAGCACTGGGGAACTTACAGGGTAATCAGATTGTCCCACGTGGGGCTCACAGTCTTCATCCCCATTTTACAGTTGAGGTAACTGAGGCACAGAGAAGCTAAGTGACTTGCCCAAGGTCACACAGCTGACAATTGGCAGAGCCAGGATTTGAACTCATGACCTCTTACTCCAAAGCCTGTGCTCTTTCCATTGAGCCACGCTGCTTCTCTATGGCTAAGGGTGAACTTAAATTCTTCCCACACCTCTAATTTTCCCCCCATTTCATTTTAATAACCTCTCCTGATAATTAGAACAATAACTGTAGTACTGTAATACTGGAGTGTTCTACAGTAAGTTTGGCTTACTCTGTGCCAAACGCTGTTCTAAGCTCTGGGGTAGATACAAAACAATCAGGTTGGACACAGTTCCTGTCCCACATGGGGCTCGCAGTCTAAATGGGAAGGAGAACGTGAATTGAATCCCCATTTTACAGATGAGGAAACTGAGGGGCAGAGAAATAAAATGACTTGCCCAAGACAAAGCAGTAAGCAAGTGACGGTGCCAGAATTTGAACCCGGGTCTTACGAATCCCCCTCAAGACCCATTTGGTAACTTTCTTTTTGTCTATTACACTCCCTGTGGTAAAAATAATTCCACGTGCTTCCCACCTGCGACGAGAATACTTAGTACAGTGCTCTGCACATAGTAAGCGCTCAATAAATACGATTGATGATGATGATGAGAATGTTTTTCTTTTAGTTTACGTGGAGGGGAAGAGAGAATTGGAATGCATGGAACACTTAAATTCTTGACCACTCATTTAAGGTTGTTCCCCCTTTGGTTGGCATTTTGAGGGGAATAAGTCTGATGACGGTCATCTACCTTCCTGAGTTACTTCAATCAAAATCCTTTGGGATAGAGCGTAGCCTGTCGTGGCATTCCATCTCCATCTGGAAGCAGAGAGGATGGCTGGAAGGGAGGGATTGATTAATCAAGCAATCAATCATATTTATTGAGTGGTTACTGTGTGCAGAGCACTGTACTAAGCACTTGAGAGAGTATACTACAACAAAATTAACAGACACATTCCCTCTATTCATTTATTTGTTTTACTTGTACATATCTATTCTATTTATTTTATTTTGTTAATACGTTTTGTTTGGTTCTCTGTCTCCCCCTTCTAGACTGTGAGCCCACTGTTGGGTAGGGACCGTCTCTATATGTTGCCAACTTGTACTTCCCAAGCGCTTAGTACAGTGCTCTGCACCCAGTAAGTGCTCAATAAATAGGATTGATTGATTGATTGATTGGTTCCTTGCCCACAATGAGTTTACAGTCTAGACGGGAAAACAGGCACTCAAATCAATAACTTATGCATGTGGACATAAGTGCTGAGGGAGGGATGAATAAAGGGAGCAAATCAGGGCAACCGCAGAAGGTAGTGGGAGAAAAGGAAATGAGGGGTGAGTCAGGGATAATAATAATAATAATAATAATGTTAGTATTTGTTAAGCGCTTACTATGTGCAAAGCACTGTTCTAAGTGCTGGGGAGGATACAAGGTGACCAGGTTGTCCCACATGGGGCTTACAGTCTTAATCCCCATTTTACAGATGAGGTAACTGAGGCACAGAGAAGTCAAGCGACTTGCCCTAAGTCACACAGCTGAGAAGTGGCGGAGCTGGGATCTGAACCCACAACCTCTGACTCCCAAGCCCAGGCTCTTTCCATTGAGCCACGCTGGCCTCTTGGAGGAGATATGATCATCTTCCTGCCCGATGTTGGGTAGGGACCGTCTCTATATGTTGCCAACTTGTACTTCCCAAGCGCTTAGTACAGTGTTCTGCACACAGAAAGCGCTCAATAAGTATAATTGAATGAATGAATGAATGGAAGTTTGATAAATCCTTCCAGCGATCCTCCCTTCCCCTCCCTATCAACCCGGAGTCCAGAAATGGGCTAAACTTTTCTTGAACTCTTGGAAACATCTTGCCTTCAAAATCCTACGTAATTTCGGCAGTCGACAAATGTCTGTAGGTTTTAAACTCACCGGGAGTATGAAACTTATCTGAAATGAGTAACTGAATAATTTGATAACATCACAGCACTCGTTCCAAACCTTCCACTTGAATAACAATCATTTTTCTTTCTGGGAATGGCAGTTAGATTTGCTGATCATTTGAAAGTCAAGTAGCTCCCACTTTGGGAAGCTTGTGTTCATTCAAACTGTTAAGGTTTTTTAGGGCGGGTTTTCACGTGTCCTTTTCACGACATCATATCCCATACCGAAGCTTCGAATTAACGTTTTCTTTTCCTAAAAACTTTTTTGGCAACACTTTCACCCCCTTTGGTAATGGAGAAAATATCTTCAGTGCACTGCACTTGGCTCTAACAGTAACACTAATAATGATTGGTGCGGTGCTCTGAACACAATAAGCGCTCAATAAATACAATTGAAAGAATGAATGATTGGGAAACTCGTTAAGTACTTACTACAGGCCATGCACTGTGCTAAGCTGGGGTAGATATGCTACAGTCAGATGTGGCTCAGTGGAAAGAGCATGGGCTTGGGAGTCAGAGGTCATGGGTTCGAATTCCGGCTCCTCCACATTTATATATTTTTTTATAATGGCATTTATTAAGCACTATGTGCAAAGCACTGTTCTAAGCTCTGGGGATACAAGGTGATCAGGTTGTCCCACGTGGGGCTCACAGTCTTAATCTCCATTTTACAGATGACGTAACTGAGGCATAGAGAAGTGAAGTGACTCGCCCAAAGTCACACAGCTGACAAGTGGTGGAGCCGGGATTTGAACCCATGACCTCTGACTCCAAAGCCCGAGCTCTTTCCACTGAGCCACGCTGCTTCTCCACTTGTCAGCTGTGTGACTTGGGGCAAGTCACTTTACTTCCCTGTGCCTCAGTTACCTCATCTGTAAAATGGGGATGAAGACTGTGAGCCCCACATGGCACAACCTTGATCACCTTGTATCCCCCTCAGCGCTTAGAACAGTGCTTGGCACATAGTAAGCACTTAACAAATGCCACCATTATTATTAGTATCATTAATCCCCGTCCCCACATGAGGCTCATAGTCTAAGGGGGAGAAAGAACAGCTATCGAATCCCCATTCTGCAGATGAAGAAACAGAGGCATAGAGCATGCAAATGACTTGCCCAAGGTCACACGTCAGGCAGGTGGTGGAGCCAGAATTGGTGAGCCCACTGTTGGGTAGGGACTGTCTCTATATGTTGCCAATTTGTACTTCCCAAGCGCTTAGTACAGTGCTCTGCACATAGTAAGCGCTCAATAAATACAATTGATGATGATGATGACTCTCAGGCCCAGGCTTTGCCCATTAGACTGCATCACTTCCCCACCTCTGTAGTTGAAAATCAAACGAGGTTTTCCAAGCAGCCTCACCCACAGGTACCATCTGTCCCAATGTTCAATTTGATCAGAAACTCCCTCCCGTCGGCTTTAAAACCCTCCATCACCTTGCCCCAGCGCTTAGAACAGTGCTTGCCGCGTAGTAGGTGCTTGACAAATACCATAATTATTATTACCTCACCTCCCTGATTTCCTTCTCCATCCCAGCCCGCAGACTTTGCTCTTCTAATGCCAACCTACTCCCTGTACCTCCATCTCGTCTATATAATAATAATAATAATAATAATAATAATAATAATAATAATAATGTTGGTATTTGTTAAGTGCTTACTATGTGCCTAGCACTGTTCTAAGCGCTGGGGGGATGCAAGGTAATCAAGGTTGTCCCACATGGGGCTCACAGTCTTAATCCCCCTTTTACAGATGAGGTAACTGAGGCACAGGGAAGTAAAGTGACTTGCCCCAAGTCACACAGCTGACAAGTGGCGGAGTCAGGATTAGAACCCATGACCTCTGACTCTCAAGCCTGGGCTTTTCTCACTGAGCCACGCTATCTCTCCACTGACCTCTCGCCCATGTCCTGCCTCTGGACTCAAACTCCCTCTCTCTTCGTATTCATTCATTCAATCGTATTTATTGAGCACTAACTGTGTGCAGAGCACTGTACTAAGCGCTTGGAAAGTACAAATCGCCAACATATAGAGACGGTCCCTACCCAACAATGGGCTCACAGTCTAGAAGGGGGAGACAGACAACAAAACAAGTAAACAGGTGTCAATACCATCAAAATAAATAGAGTTATAGCTATATACGCATCATTAATAAAATAGAGTAATAAATACGTACAAATATACACAAGTGCTGTGGGGTGGGGGTAGAGCAGAGGGAGGGAGTGGGGGCGATGGGGAGGGGTGGAGGAGAAGAGGAAAAGGGGGTTAGTCTGGGAAGGCCTCCTGGAGGAGGTGAGCTGTCTTCGTATCTGACAGACCACACCCTCACAACCTTCGAAGTCTTATTCAGCGTGGCTCAGTGGAAAGAGCCCGGGATTTGGAGTCAGAGATCGTGGGTTCAAATCCCAGCCCCGCCAATTGTCAGCTGTGTGACTTTGGGCAAGTCACTTCACTTCTCTGGGCCTCAGTTACCTCACCTGTAAAATGGGTATTAAGACTGTGAACCCCCCGTGGGACAACCTGATCACCTTGTAACCTCCCCAGGGCTTAGAACAGTGCTTTGCACATAGTAAGCGCTTAATAAATGCCATTATTATTATCATTATTATTATTCAGAATCCCATCTCCTTCAAGAGGCCTTCCCCGACTAGTCCTTCATTCATTCATTCATTCATTCATTCAACTATATTTATTGAATGCTTACTGTGTGCAGAGCACTGTACTAAGCGCTTGCTCTTCTCTCACCCTCTTAGGTATCACATCTTTAAGTTGGATTTTCACCCTTTATTCACCCCTCCCTCAGCCCCACAGCACTTCTGCATATGTCCTTAATTCCATTGCTTAGTACAGTACCTGGCGCATAGTATGCCATGTGGCTCAGTGGGAAGAGCCTGGGCTTGGGAGTCTGAGGTCATGGGTTCTAATCCTCCTTCTGCCACTTGTCAGCTGTGTGACTTTGGGCAAGTCACTTAACTTCTCTGGGCCTCAGTTACCTCATGAAGTCTGTGAGCCCTACATGGGACACCCTGATCACCTTGTATCTACCCCAGTGCTTAGAACTTAGTGCTTTGCTCATAGTAAGCGCTTAACAAATGCCATCATTATTATTAGTAGTAGTAATAATAATATTACTCCCCCTAATATCTTCCCCTCGTCCCCCTCTCCATCCCCCCATCTTACCTCCTTCCCTTCCCCACAGCACCTGTATATATGTATATATGTTTGTACATATTTATTACTCTATTTATTTATTTATTTATTTTACTTGTACATATCTATTCTATTTATTTTATTTTGTTAGTATGTTTGATTTTGTTCTCTGTGTCCCCCTTTTAGACAGTGAGCCCACTGTTGGGTAGGGACTGTCTCTATATGTTGCCAATTCGTACTTCCCAAGCGCTTAGTACAGTGCTCTGCACACAGTAAGCGCTCAATAAATACAATTGATATGATGATATAGTAGTAAGCGCTAAACAAATACCATCATTAATATGATTATTCATTTTAATGCCTATCTCCCCAGCTAAGATTGTAAACTTGTTGTGGGCAGGGACCATGTCTACCAACTCCGTTCTATTGTCTTCTCCCAGGCACTCAGTACAGTGCTCTGCACATAGTAAGCGCTCCATGAATATGATTGGTTATTCTTGCAGGGGTGGGATCAAAGCCGGGGACATCGTCGTCAAGGTGAACGGACGTCCTTTGAAGACTCCCAGCGACCTGCAGGAAGCAGTGATGAATGAGTCGCCGCTGTTGCTGGAAGTTCGAAGGGGAAACGACGACCTGCTCTTTAACATTGCCCCCGAAGTGGTCATGTAGTTCGACCGAACGAGGCCTTGCCCCTTCCCTCAACCCTCTGACAACGGGCCCTCAGACACCTCCTTTTTCAGCTAATCCCATCTCCTGTCGACTAACGATACGGTGAACTAGCAAGTGCCTGAGCCATTTCCGCCTGTAGAAGCTAAACGTAAACGCGGTAACGAGATTCAAACGAAGGACCGGATTTTGCCATGGCTGGGACGTCCGAGACTCTCCCCGGAGCTGCTAGGGCAGCGTTCCCAGAAGCAGAATATGACCCGGTGGTTCTGAATGTTTGCATTAGAGTATTTAAAAGTGAGCTATAGCTAAAAAATAGAAACACACAATATTTTTCTTAGAGAGATGTATCGGAGTGGAACTCTGGCCACGTCGTATTCACTCACGTAATTGCCCCACTTTCCCACGCGATTTTGGTTTGATTAAAGATGGGTGGGGTGAGGATGCAGATCCTATCAGACTTAAGTCTGTCCATAAGCGGTGGAGGAAGAAAAAATGCAAAGAAAGATAAGAGGCCATCTGAGAATAGGTCTCTTCTATTTCTCCCTCCCACGTGCTGCCTGCAAGAGGTTCAGTGAATTACAGTAATTTCCCCTCCCCTTTCTCTTCCTTTCCCATTTATATTGTTGTAGGGTTCTGACCCTTCTCCCGCCGGCACACGTCACGGCCTGCGGAATAACGCAGTGCTTAGCAAAGTGCTCCATGCACACTAAGCACTAAATAGATACCCTTGATGATGATGCCATTCCTTTCATACAAAAAATAATCCTTGATTTCCTATTCCCCAAAACGGGATGGGGGTCATTACCTGGCGGGATGCGGGGAAGGCAATTATGCGAGTAAATATGGGTCATAAAAGAAATTCTCCTCAGGGTTTTAACCCTGAGGTAAGTGGGTCCGGTGGGAGGCATATTTAATCTCACAGGTTCCTGGTGTGCCATTTGGGGTTTTGTTGCATGGCACTAACTGGCCGCCTAGAAATCGGGAAAAGCTGACAATTCCCAGAGAATGATCCGGACCCGGAGGGGAACGGAGCTTTTTGGACTATCCCAACATTCCACTGACGAGCCTGAAGAGGCATTCAGGGAGAAATGCCTGCCAATCGGGAGTCATCCATAATGGAATGACGGAATCTGGATGGAAAGCTGGGCTTTCCTGGCCGTTGAGAAGAGGAAATTGGATTTCAAAAGAATTTCTCGCATTGGGTTGTACAGAAGCCTGAAGATGGAGAAGTTGGTGGATGTCAGAAGAACAAAAAGTGGAAAAAGTGAGACAGCTAGGTCATTCAATTCTGGAAGATAGAAAATGATTCTTATAGAATTAATGCCATGTGGACAAAAAAAGTGCCGGGGAAATGGAAACAATGTATGAGAAAATGCAGAATATTTTTTACAGGTTGGGTGCAGATTAATAGGATATAAAGTTTACCAGCTCTGCTGTAAAATTGATACTCTTTTTAACTTGTATGTTTCTATTGTATGAAAATTAAAGTTTACAGGCAAACTGTGCTTACCTTCATGGGTCAGTGATTCATTTCTTGTGACCATTTAACTCATCATAACCAATAATAATGACGGCATTCGTTAAGCACTTACTCTGTGTTAAGCACTCTTCCAAGCGCTGGGGTAGATGCAAACAGTTTTGTTTTGTTGTCTGTCTCCCCCTTCTAGACTGCGAGCCTGTTGTTGGGTAGGGGCCATCTCTATATGTTGCAGACTTCTACTTCCCAAGTGCTTAGTACAGCGCTCTGCACACAGTAAGTGCTCAATAAATACGATTGAATGAATGAATTAGATTGGACACAGTCCCTGTCCCACATTAAGGTCACAGTCATAATCCCCATTTTAAAGATGAGGGAACTGAAGTGGAGAAGTGAAGTGACTTGCCCAGGGTCACACAGCAGACAAGTGGTGGGGTGAGGATTAGAACCCAGGTCCTTTTGACCCCCAGGTTTGTATTAAGCACTTGGATGGGACAGTCACTGGATTAAATGTCGAGGTCAATACAAGCGAATCATCAATCCTCACAGAAAAATGAGGCCTCAAGGTGCCAGTCCCCTCTGACCGTTCGCCCTGAGGCAGCTGCTTCTCTTGTTTTCCATCAGAAGCCGGCTCCAGCCTCACTTCAGAAGTAATGTTTCATAGATTTTCTGGTATTGGGTGAGATGGGTGTAGCCATAGGAGACCATCTAGCACGGCAAACACTTGTAAAGGCAATCAAAAATCATATTTATTGAGTGGTTACAGTGTGCAGAGCACTGTATTACGTGCCTGGGACAGTACAACATAATGTGACAGGCATATTCTCCGCTCACAGTGAGTTTACAGTCTAGAGAGGGAAACATACATTAATATAAACAAATAAATTACAGATCCGCGCATGGGCGCCTGTGGGGCTGGGGGCGGGAGTGAATAAAGGGAGCAAGTCAGGGTGATGCGGAAAAAAGAGGAAGAAAAGGAAATGAAGATTTAATCAAGGAAGGCCTTTTGGAGGAGATGTGCCTTTAAGAACAGTCCTTCTAGACTGTGAGTCCATTGTTGGGTAGGGACAATCTCTATATGTTGCCGACTTGTACTTCCCAAGCACTTACTCCAGTGCTCTGCACACAGTAAGCGCTCAATAAATACAATTGAATGAATGAATCAAGTCAGCACAGTCCCTGTTCCACATAATAATAATTTTTTGTTAAGTGCTTACTATGAGCCAAGCACTGTTCTAAGCACTGGGGTAGATACAAGTTAATAAGGTTGGACACAGTCCCTGACCCACATAGGGCTCACACTATTAATCCCCATTTTACAGATGAGATCACTGAGGCCCAGAGAAGTGAAATAACTTGCCCAAGGTCACACAGCCGACATGTGATGGAGCCAGGATTAGAACCCATGACCTGACTTCTGAGCCTGCGCTCTTCTCACTACACCATGCTACTTCGCTAAGCATGGGGTCACAGTCTATAATAATAATTATAATAATGGTATTTGTTAAGTGCTTGCTACGTTCCAGGCACTGCACTAGGTACTGGGGTGGATACAAAGCAAATTGGGTTGGACACAGTCCCTGTCCCACACAGGGCTCACGGTTTCAATCCCCACTTTACCGATAAGGTAACTGAGGCCCAGAGAAGTGAAGTGACTTGGCCAAGGTCACACAAGCCCAGGTCTCTGGGGAAGGGAGGACAGATGGCAGTCAGGGAGGGAGGAAGGAAGAGGGTAAAAAGTTTAATACAGTGCAGGATGGAGTGGGTGGCACAGGTGAAGTTGGTGAGATTGTATTTTCATTCATTCATTCAATCGCATTTATTGAGCGCTTCCTGTGTGCAGAGCACTGTACTAAGCACTTGGGAAGTACAAGTTGGCAACATATAGAGACGGTCCCTACCCGACAACGGGCTCACAATCTAGAAGGGGGAGGCAGACAACAAAACAAAACATGTGGACAGGTGTCAAGTCATCAGAACAAATAGAATTAAAGCTAAATGCACATCATTAACAAAATTAATAGAATAGTAAATATGTACAAGTAAAATAAATGGAGTAATAAATCTGTCCATGTGTTGTGGGGAGGGAAAGGAGGTAGGGCGGGGGGGATGGGAAGGAGGAGAGGAAAAAGGGGGCTCAGTGTGGGAAGGCCTCTTGGAGGAGGTGAGCTCTCAGTAGGGCTTTGAAGGGAGAAAGAGAGCTAGCTTGGCAGATGTGCGGAGGGAGGGCATTCCAGGCCAGGGGAAGGATGTGGGCCGGGGATCGACGGCAGGACAGGCGAGAATGAGGCCTGGTGAGGAGATTAGTGGCAGAGGAGCGGAGGGTGCGGGCTGGGCTGGAGAAGGAGAGAAGGGAGGTGAGGTAGGAGGAGGCGAGGGGATGGACAGCCTTGAAGCAGAGAGAGAGGCTTCAAGTGAGAGTGAGGTATAGTGATTAGGGGTGATGAGATCGAATATGTGTTTGAGTTGATGAATTGGTGGGTTGGAGGAGGAGGTGGCTGAACTTGAGGAGTGAGAGAAAACAAGCAACGGAAGGGTCTTGGGAACATCTGCGTGGATATTGAAGTCTCTGAAGAAAAGCTTGGAGAAATCAGATAAGCTCATTGTGGGCAGGGAATAATAATAATTGGGGTATTTGTTAAGCATTTAACTATGTGCCAGACACTCTAGTGTCTAGAGCAGGATAGGAAAAAGGTGGCTCAGTCTGGCACATTGTAAGTGCTTAACGAATGTCATTATTATTATTATTGAGGAGCGGAGAGACAGGGACTGAACGTTTTTGTAGAAAAATAATCCAGGCAGCGGAGTGAAGTTTGGACTGGAGTAGGGAAAGACTGGAGGCTGGGACGTCAGCGAGGAGGCTGATACAGTAATCAAGGCAGGATAGGAAAAGTGCCTGGATTACCATGCTAGCCATTTGGACGGAGGGGAGAGGTCATGGGCATCAACACATCCAAGCGCTTAGAACAGTGCTTGGCACATACTAAGCGTTTAACAAATACCAACATTATTATTATTATTATTATTATTATTATTATTATTATTATTATTATTATTGTCATCATCATCATTATAATTATTATTATTATTTCACTTCAAACAGAGTCCAGGTCAGATCATTTATCACAGATCCTCTCTACCTTAGGATGGATACAGTGCTTAGAACAGTGCTTAGAACAGTGCTTTCTTGGCACATAGTAAGTGCTTAACAAATACCCTGATCATCATTACATCACTCATTTATAGGCTGAAGGCACACTTCCAGATTACTTAGGTAAAAACAGGGAGTTCTGTGGACCACCCCCTTCTCCTGAAAACATGATTCCACCTTGGTTTCACTGACACTGTCCTCTCCTGGTCCTCCTCCTCTCTCTCTGGCCACATCTTCTCATTCTCTTTTGCCTCCTCCTCCTCCTTGCCCCCTCCTCCCTTCCCTCCCTTCTCCATCCCAGCCCACACCCTCCGCTCCTCTGCCACCTCTAACCTCCTCACTGGGCCTCGTTCTCTCCCATCCCACCTTCAACCCCCAGCCCACCTCCTACCCCTGGCTTGGAAAGCCCTCCCTCCTCATATCTGAAAAACTAGCCCCTTCAAAGCCCCACGGAAAGCTCACCTCCTCCAGAAAGCCTTCCCAGACTTAAACCCCACATATGTACATATTTACAATTCTATTTATTTTATTAATGATGTGTATATAGCTATAATTCTGTTCATTTATATTGATGCCTGTGTACTTGTTTTGTTTTATTGTCTGTCTCCCCCTTCCTAGACTGTGAGCCCATTGTTGGGTAGGGGTTGTCTCTGTTCCCAAATTGTATTTTCCAAGTGCTTAGTACAGTGCTCTGTACACAGTAAGCGCTCAATAAATACGATTGAATAAATGAATATAAGCCAATCAGGTTGGACACAGTCCCTGTCCCACGTGGGACTCACAGTCTTAATCCCCATTTTACCAATGAGGTAACTATGGCACAGAGAAGTGAAATGACTTGTCCAAGGCCACACAGCAGAAAAGTGACGGAACAGGGATTAGAACCCGTGACCTTTCGACTCCCAGGCCTGGACTCTATCCATAATGATGATAATAATAATGATGGCATTTATTAAGCGCTTACTATGTGCAAAGCACTGTTCTAAACTCTGGGGAGGTTACAAGGTGATCAGGTTGTCCCATGGGGGGCTCACAGTCTTAATCCCCGTTTTACAGATGAGGGAACCGAGGCCCAGAGAAGTGAAGTGACTTGCCCAAAGTCACACAGCTGACAATTGGTGGAGCCGGGATTTGAACCCCTGACCTCTGACTCCAAAGCCCGGGCTCTTTCCACTGAGTCACGCTACATATTTATTGCTCTATTTATTTATTTATTTTACTTGTACATATCTATCCTATTTATTTTATTTTGTTAGTATGTTTGGTTTTGTTCTCTGTCTCCCCCTTTTAGACTGTGAGCCCACTGTTGGGTAGGGACTGTCTCTCTATGTTGCCAATTTGTACTTCCCAAGCGCTTAGTACAGTGCTCTGCACATAGTAAGCGCTCAATAAATACGATTGATGATGACTGATGATATGGAGTTTCTCTTAGCTTCTCTTATCTAAGTGCTTCTCTTATCCATGAGGTAACTAAGGCCCAGAGAAGTGAAGTGACATGCCCCGGGTCAAACAGCAAACATGAGGCAGAGCCGGGATTAGAACCTAGGTCTTCTGACTCCAAGGCCCGGGCTCTAACCACTAGGCCATTTGGACATTGGACATTTGGGGTGTTTTGGCGGGGGTTCTTTTTGTAATTTTTCTTTTTTTTTCTTTTAGACTGTGAGCCCATTCTTTTAGACTGTGAGCCCACTGTTGGGTAGGGACTGTCTCTATATGTTGCCAACTTGTACTTCCCAAGCGCTTAGTACAGTGCTCTGCACACAGTAAGCGCTCAATAAATATGATTGATTGATTAGGCCATTGTGTTTTCTCTTGTGACAAGAAACTCCAGTGACAAGTGGCAGCGTGGGTGGCCCAGACGAAAGAGCTCAGTCCTGGCAGTCAGGTGACCTTGGTTCTAATCCCAGCTCCGCCTCATGTTTGCTGTTTGACCCTGGGTATGTCACTTCACTTCTCAGTGCCTCAGTTTCCCACCTGTAAAAGGAGGATAAAATACCTGTTATCTCTCTTTCTTAGCCACATGTGAGAAGCAGCATGCCTAGCAGACAGAGCATGGGCCTGGGAGTGATTCATTCATTCACTTGTATTTATTGAGCTCTTACTGTGTGCAGACCACTGGACTAAGCACTTGGGAAGTACAAGTCGGCAACACATAGAGACAGTCCCTACCCAACAGCAGGCTCGCAGTCTTGAACGGGGAGACAGACAACAAAACAAAACATATTAACAAAAAATAAGTTGAATAAATATGTTGCCAACTGGTACTATGTTGCCAACTTGTACTTCCCAAGTGCTTAGTACAGTGCTCTGCAGACAGTAAGTGCTCAATAAATACGACTGAATGAATGAATATGTACAAATAAAATAAATAGAGTAGTAAATACGTACAAACATATATACATATATACAGGTGCTGTGGGGAGGGGAAGGAGATAAGGGGGGGAGTAAGACTAGGGGGACCAGAGTCCAAATAATCTGGTTCTCATTCTGGCTGTGTGACCTTGGGCAAGTCACTTCACTTCTCTGGACCTCAGTTCCCTCATCTGTAAAAAGGGGGTGAAGACTGTGAGCCCCTAGGGGGACAGGGACTGTGTCCAACCTGATAAATTTGTATATACTCCAGCTCTTAGTAGCATGTAGAAAGCACTTAAATACCATTTAATAACAGTAATAATAATAATGGTATTTGTTAAGCATTTACTATGTGCGAAGCACTGTTCTAAGCGCTGGGGGGATACAAGGTGATCAGGTTGTCCCACGTGGGGCTCACAGTCTTCATCCCCATTTTACAGATGAGGTAACTGAGGCCCAGAGAAGTGAAGTGACTTGCCCAAAGTCACACAGCTGACAATTGGCAGAGCTGGGATTAGAACCCATGACCTCTGGCTCCCAAGCCTGTGCTCTTTCCACTGAGCCACGCTGCTTCTCTAGATTGTGAAAACGATTGTGCCCAATCAAATATCTAATCCCAGCACTTGGCACAGAGTAAGCACTTAACAAAAGGAAAGATAACAGATACAGTACAGTGTTAGTACACTTACTACACTTAGTGCTCTGCACATAGAAAGTGCTCAATAAATACAATTGAATGAATAACACGTGTGTTCTAATCCTGCCTTCACCACTTGTCTGCTCTGTGACCTTGGGCAAGTCACTTCTCTGTGCCTCAGGTACCTCATCTGTAAAATGGGGATTAAAAGTGTGAGCCCCACGTGGGACAACCTGATTACCCCGTACATACCCCAGCGCTTAGAACGGTGCACATAGTAAGTGCTTAACAAATGCCATCATTATTATTATCATTATTATTATTATTATATCATTGTTACCCACCCTCTTTTCATCAGGTTGACCAAAAGGCCACGAACATGATTCATGAAGGAGCCGGAGATTTCCCTCGAACTGCTCTGGCCGATGACTGTTTCAGCCACAACCCAAGGGCGTGAGCCAATAAACGGGCTGAATCTGCATTACTTACTCTCGATAACAATACTAATTGTGCTATTTGTTAAGCTCTTACTATGTGCCAGGCACTGTACTAAGCGCTGAGGTGGATACAAGAAAATCGGGTTGGACACAGTCCCTTTCCCGCGTGGAGCTCACGGTCTCAATCCTCATTTTCCAGATGAGGGAATTGAGGCACAGAGAAGTAAAGTGGCTTGCCCAAGGTCACACAGCAGACATAATAATAATAATAACAATAATAATAATAATGGCATTTATTAAGCGCTTACTACATGCAGAGCACTGTTCTAAGCACTGGGGGGGGATACAAGGTGATCAAGTTGTACCACGTGGGGCTCACAATCTTAATCCCCATTTTACAGATGAGGGAACTGAGGTTCAGAGAAGTTAAGTGACTTGCCCAAGGTCACACAGCAGATGTCTGGCAGAGTCGGGATTCGAACCCCTGTCCCATGTGGGGCTCACAGTCTCAATCCTCATTTTACAGATGAGGGAACTGAGGCCCAGAGAAGTGAAGTGATTTGCCCAGAGTCACACAGCAGACAAGTGGTGGAGCCGGGATCAGAACTCAGGTCCTTCTGTTTCCCCGGCCTGGGCTCTGTCAGAGAAGAGACGTGGGAGAGTCAAGGCGAACAGGAGACAAGCCAAACTTGGAGCTGGGTACAAAAATAAAGTGAACTAACAGATAACAAACCACTCAGAAATCATCACTCTCTTCCTCTCTTGAATGCAAGCAATCAGTCAATCCATGGTATTTACTGAGCACTTACTATGTGCAAAGAACCAATAATAATAATGATGATTTTGGTATTTATTAAGCCCTTACTATGTGCCAGGCGTTGTACGGAGCACTGGGGTGGATACAAGAAAATCAGGTTGGGCATAGTCCCTGTCCCACATGGGGCTCATTCATTCATTCGATCGTATTTATTGAGCGCTTACTGTGTGCAGAGCACTGTACTAAGCGCTTGGGAAGTACAAGTCGGCAAAGTCTCAATCCCCACTTTCCAGACGAGGCAACTGAGGCCCAAAGAAATGAAGTGAAATTTGAAAAAGCAGCATGGCGTAATCGACAGAGCACGGGCTTGGGATGGACAAGGTCAGAGGTTCAAATCCCGGCTCTGCCACATGGGAAGCAGTGTGGCTCAGTGGAAAGAGCACGGGCTTTGGAGTCAGAGGTCATGGGTTCGAATCCCGACTCTGCCAGACATCTGCTGTGTGACCTTGGGCAAGTCACTTAACTTCTCTGAACCTCAGTTCCCTCATCTGTAAAATGGGGATTAAGACTGTGAGCCCCACGTGGGACAACTTGATCACCTTGTATCCCCCCCAGTGCTTAGAACAGTGCTCTGCACGTAGTAAGCGCTTAATAAATGCCATTATTATTATTATTATTATTATTATTATTATTATTATTATGTCTGCTGTGTGACCTTGGGCAAGCCACTTTACTTCTCTGTGCCTCAGTTCCCTCATCTGGAAAACGGGGATTGAGACTGTGAGCTCCACGCGGGAGAGGGACTGTGTCCAACCCGATTTGCCTGTATCCACCCCAGTGCTTAATACAGTGCTTGGAACAAAGTAAGCGCTTAATTAATACCACAATTATTATTATCATTATTACTTGCCCAAGGCCACACAGCCTTGTCGCAGTCGGGATTAGAACCCATGACCTCTGACTCTCAGGCCCGGGCTTTCTCCACTTTCGCCTTGTTGCTCAGCACTTGGGAGATGTGCCTAGGTGAAACTGGGCATCCGCCATCTCAATGTCGCTCTGGGCATGTTACTCCCCTCCTCAGAAATCTCCAGTGGCTACCAATCAATCTGCGCATCAGGCAGAAACTCCTCACCCCGGGCTTCAAGGCTGTCCATCCATCCCCTCGCCTCCTCCTACCTCCCCTCCCTTCTCTCCTTCTCCAGCCCAGCCCGCACCCTCCGCTCCTCTGCCACTAATCTCCTCACCGGGCCTCATTCTCGCCTGTCCCGCCATCGACCCCCGGCCCCCGTCCTCCCCCTGGCCTGGAATTCCCTCCCTCTGCCCATCCGCCAAGCTAGCTCTCTTCCTCCCTTCAAAGCCCTACTGAGAGCTCACCTCCTCCAAGAGGCCTTCCCAGACTGAGCCCCCTTTTTCATCTCCTCCTCCCCATCTCCCCCAGTCTGCCCTACCTCCTTCCCCTCCTCACAGCACCTGTATATATGTTTATACAAATTTATTACTCTATTTATTTTACTTGTACTATTCTATTTATTTTAATAATAATGGCATTTATTAAGCGCTTACTATGTGCAAAGCACTGTTCTAAGCACTGGGGGGATACAAGGTGATCAGGTTGTCCCACGTGGGGCTCACAGTCTTAATCCCATTTTCCAGATGAGGTAACTGAGGCACAGAGAAGTTAAGTGGATTGCCCAAGGTCCCACAGCTGACAAGTGGCGGAGCGGGATTCGAACCCATGACCTCTGACTCCAAAGCCCGTGCTCTTTCCACTGAGCCACGCTGCTTATTTTGTTAATGATGTGCATTTAGCTTTAATTCTGTTTGTTCTGACGACTTGACACCTGTCCACATGTTCTGTTTTGTTGTCTGTCTCCCCCTTCTAGACTGTGAGCCTGTTGTTGGATAGGGACCGTCTCTACATGTTGCCAACTTGTACTTCCCCAGCGCTTAGTACAGTGATCTGCACACAGGAAGCGCTCAGTGAATACTATTGAATGAATGAATGTCAAAGTGCAATCCGGGACTTCCTGCAGTAGAAAGGCAGAATCTGGAAATGTGGATACAACCAGACGACCAAGGCTGCTTGACATCCCAGGCCAGGAGCGTCCAGGAAGACGACTCTCATCTTCATGCTCTTTTCCTCATTAATTCAATCATATTTCCTCATCTCCCACTCCCTTCTGCATCACCCTGACTTGCTCCCATTTCTCTTTCCCCTTCCCGGCCCCAAAGCCCTTCTGTCCATATCTGTCATTTTATTTATTTGTATCGATGTCTTTCTCTCTGCCAACCCCACTAGACTGTGAGCTCGTTGTGGGTGGGAAATGTCACTGTTTATTATTGTATTGGACTTTCCCAAGTGCTTAGTACAGTGCTCTGTGGTGAGGGAGATTGAGACATGCAGCAGCTGCTCGTGAGTCACCTTGGCCAAAAGCATCAGTGGGAAGCATTGGCAAGCATTCATTCATTCATTCAATGGTATTTATTGAGCGCTTACTGTGTGCAGAGCACTGTACTAAGCGCTTGGGATGTACAAGTCGGCAACATATAGAGACGGTCTCTACCCGACAACAGGCTCACAGTCTAGAAGGGGGAGACAGACAACAAAACAAAACACGTAGACAGGTGTCAAGTCATAAGAACAAAAAGAATTAAAGCTAAATGCACATCCTTAACAAAATAAATAGAATAGTAAATATGTACAAGTAAAATAAATAGAGTGATAAGTCTGTACAAACATATATACGGTGCTGTGGGGAGGGGAAGGAGGTAGGGTGGGAGGGATGGGGAGGAGGAGAGGAAAAAGGGGGCTGAGTGTGGGAAGGCCTCTTGGAGGGGGTGAGCTCTCAGTAGGGCTTTGAAGGGAGGAAGAGAGCTAGCTTGGTGGATGTGGCTGAAGAGAGGGCGAGAGATCGAGGCTGAAGATTTGGGATTCATCCACATAGAGCTGGTAATAATGATAATAATAATAGTAGTGCTGATAATAATGGTATTTGTTAAGGTCTTGCAATGTGCTCGTCACTGTACTAATGCTTGGGCGGATATAAGCAAATCGCCTTGGATATAGCCCCTGTCCCATGTGGGGCTCACAGTCTCAATCCCCATTTTACAGATAAGGGAACTGAGGCCCAGAGACGTAAAGTGACTTGCCCAAGGTCATACTGCAGACAAGCGGCGGAGCCGGGATTAGAACCCATGACCTTCTAACTCCGGGCCCGGGCTCTACCGCGCGGCTTCTCAAGCTCTGGTAGTTGAAGTCATGGGAGCTAATGAGTTCTCCAAGGGAATGGGTGTGGATGGAGAATAGAAGAAGCAGCGTGGTTCAGTGGAAAGAGCCCAGGCTTGTGACTCAGAGGGCATGGGTTCTAATCCCGGTTCCACCACTTGTCAGCTGGGTAACCCAGGGGAAGTCACAACTTCTCTGTGCCTCAGTTACCTCATCTGTAAAATGGGGATTAAGACTGTGAGCCCCACATGTGACAACCTGATCACCCTGTATCTACCCCGGTACTTAGAACAGTGCTTGGCACATAAAAATAATAATAATTTTGGTATTTGTTAAGCACTTACTATGTGCCGAGCACTGTTCTAAGCGCTGGGGGAGATACAAGGTAATCAGATTATCCCACATGGGGCTCACAGTCTTAATCCCCATTTTCCAGGTGAGGGAACTGAGGCACAGAGAAGTTAAGTGTCTTGCCCAAAGTCACACAGCTGATAAGTGGCAGAGCCGGGATTAGAACCCATGACCTCTGACTCCCAAGCCCGCGCTCTTTCCACTGAGTCACACTGCTTCTCATGGTAAGTGCTTAACAATTGCCACCATAATTAAGGGGACCAGAACTGAACCTTGACAGACTTCCACAGCCCCTGCTCATCTTGTATCTACCCCACCACTCAGTATAGTGCCTGGCGCCTAGTAAGTGCTTAACAAACTTGACCTTGAAGCAGCGTGACACAATGGAAAGAGCACGGGCTTTGGAGTTAGAGGTCATGGGTTCAAATCCCAGCTCCACCAACTGTCAGCTGTGTGACTGTTGGCAAGTCACTTAACTTCTCTGTGCCTCAGCTCCCTCATCTGTAAAATGAGGATTAAAACTGTGAGCCCCCCGTGGGACAACCTGATCACCCTGTAACCTCCCCAGCGCTTAGAACAGTGCTTTGCACATAGTAAGCACTTAATAAATGCCATTAAAAAAACCCCACCATAATTATTGTTATTATCCATCACCCTGACTCCCTCCCTTTGCTTTGCCCCCTGTCCCCACCTCACAGCACTCTTGTTTATATGTATGCATTTATAATTATAATTCTATTTCTTTTTATTATGTGAATATATAATTTGAGAAGCAGCGTGGCTCAGTGGAAAGAGCACGGGCTTTGGAATCAGAGGTCATGGTTCAAATCCCGGCTCCACCAACTGTCAGCTGTGTGACTGTGGGCAAGTCACTTCACTTCTCTGGGCCTCAGTTCCCTCATCTGTCAAATGAGGATTAAGACTGTGAGCCCCCCGTGGGACAACCTGATCACCTTGTAACCTCCCCAGCGCTTAGAACAGTGCTTTGCACATAGTAAACGCTTAATAAATGCCATTAAAAATAACACAACACAATTATTGTTATTATTAACATTTCTTCAGGAGAAACCAAGCAAAGTGAGTTTGTGCAACAGTCCCGGCCTGGTGAAGCAACAGGACAGCTGCTGTCTTCAATCAATTCCAAGCGGCGGCAAAGGCATCTGCCGGTAAATCTCAGCCAGCAGACCCAGCCCCAGGAAGAGTAGTCATTCCGAGAAAAAAAGAAATCCTCGCACTTCCTTGGGACCCCTCCCCTCTCCTCTTTTCCCCGGGGAATCGCTAGACGTCAAAGGTTGATTTCTTGGGAACATTTCGATCCCTTGGTTTCCTCCACCCTTCGAGTCTGCCAAACCACAGCATCCCCAAAGCCCTCCACCAAGAGGCTCTCCCTGGTTGATTTCCCTTTTTTATGGTGTCTGGTAAGCCGGGCACTGTACTAAACGCTGGGGTAGGTATGAGCTAATCAGGTTAGACACGGTCCATTTCCCACATGGGGCTCGCAGTCTTAATCCCCACTTTACAGATAGGTAACTGAGGCACAGAGAAGGGAAGCAACTTGCCCACGGTCACATGACAGACAAGTGGCAGTGTCAGGATTAAACCTCAGGTCCTTCTGACTCCTAAGCCAGTTCTATATTCGCTAGGCCACACTGCTTCTCTCCAAGTCACTTCTTTTTCTTCTGTCCAAATCACAGGCCCTCCCAAATAATAATAATAATGACATATTTATTAAGCGCTTACTATGTGCAAAGCACTGTTCTAAGTGTTGGGGAGGTTACAAGTTGATCAGGTTGCCCCACGGGGGGCTCACAGTCTTCATCCCCATTTTACTGATGAGGTAACTGAGGCACAGAGAAGTTAAGTGACTTGCCCAAAGTCACACAGCTGACAATTGGCAAAGCAGGGATTCAAACCCATGACCTTTGACTCCAAAGCCCATGCTCTTTCCACTGAGCCCCGCTGCTTCTCTGGCACTTAGCCACACACTGATTGTTGCATTCTTCTATTTACTCACTTTTTTTTTAATGGTGCCATTTAAGTGCTTACTATGTTCTGAGCACTGTACTGAACTCTGGGGTAACAATAATAATAATAATAGTAATGATGATGGCATTTGTGAAGCTCTTACTATGTGTCAAAGTGATGAGGTTGTCCCACGTGGGGCTCACAATCTTAATGCCCGTTTCACAGATGAGGGAACTGAGGCCCAGAGAAGTTCAGTGACTTGCCCAAAGTCACACAGCTGACAATTGGCAGAACCGGGATATGAACCCATGACCTCCGACTCCCAAGCCCGGGCTCTTTCCACTGAGCCACGCTGCTTCTCTAGATAAAGGTAATTAGATTGGTCACAGTTCCTGTCTCATACAGTGCTCACAATCTATATGGAAGGGAGGGTTTAATCCCCATTTTACACCTGGGGTGACTGAGGCCCAGAGAAGTGGCAGAGCCGGGATTAGAACCCAGGTCCTTCATTCATTCATTCATTCAGTCAGTCATATTTATTGAGCTTTTACTGTGTGCAGAGCACTGTACTAAACGCTTGGGAAGTACAAGTTGACTTCCAGGCCCGAGCTCTATCCATTAGGCCATGCTGCTTCCAACTTTATTCACCGTTTCTTCTCCAGTCCTCCTTTCCATTCTCTTTTTCCTGGAAAACCATCTGGTGTCTGTCTCCATCTCCAAGAGGAGAACGATCCCAACCTCTAGATGTATTCTTCTCTCCCAAGCTGTTAGCCCAGTGCTCTGCGCTAGACAGGTGCTCCATAAATACCACTGCTAGGTGCTCAAGAAATACTATTGCTTGACCGCTATCACTGTAGATGTCAACGTCCTAAAAGGTGGTATTTTAGGTGGTATTTTAGGTGGTATCCTAAAAGAAGGATCTGAGTTCTAATTCCGGCTCCACCACATGTCTACTTTGTGACCTTGGGTAAATCACTTCACTTCTCTGGGCCTCAGTTCCCTCATCTGTAAAATGGGGATGAAGACTGTGAGTCCCATGTGGGACAGGGACTGTGGGGTCCCTGGAAAGAGCATGGGCTTGGGAGTCAGAGGTCATGGGTTCGATTCTCAGCTCCGTCACTTAGCTGTGTGACTTTAGGTAAGTCACTTAACTTTTTTAGACTGTGAGCCCACTGTTGGGTAGGGACTGTCTCTATATGTTGCCAACTTGTACTTCCCAAGCGCTTAGTACAGTGCTCTGCACACAGTAAGCGCTCAATAAATACGATTGATTGATTGATTGATTGATTAACTTCTCTGTGCCTCTTTTACTTCATCTGTAAAGCGGGGATTAAGACTGTGAGCCCCATGTGGGACAACCTGATTATCTTCCCTTACCTGATTACTTAGAACAGTGCTTGGCACATGGTAAGCTCTTAACAAATATTATTATTACCTACCCCATTGATAGAACAGCACAAAACAAATGCCAAAATTATTAGTATTACTTTTGTGTTCCTTAGGCCCTACCCAGAACTCAGAAAAGAAACATTTTCCATTTATGCTCACCTTTTATCCTCATCTCCTTCAACAAGGAATGAGCAGGGTGGCCCTATTCCAAGATATTAAGTACGTACTGTGAGCAAAGCACTGTGCCATGAGCAATTTATTTCACTTCTTTGGGCCTTACTTAAAAATCTAGGACTGTGTCCTAGCTGATTTTATTGGATCTACTTCAGTGCTTTAGCATAGCCCTGGGGAAAGAATAAGTGCTAAAGCACATTAGTCTTATTTCATTCAATCATATTTATTGAAGGCTTACTGGGTGCAGAGCACTGTACTAAGCGCTAGGGAGAGGACAATGCAAGAATAAACAGAAACATGCCCTGCCCACAACGAGCTTCCAGTCTAGAGGGGGTGAGACAGATATTAATAGAAATAAATCTCCATCTTCTCCATTAGAGTGTAAGCTCCTTGTGGGCAGCATACAGAAAGCACAGTTGCTCATTTATTTTCTACTTCCCAAGCTGAACAGAGTCAGTCAGTCCATTCATTCATTCAGTCATATTTATTGAGTGCTTACTGTGTGCAGAGCACTGGACTAAGCGCTTGGCAAGTACAAGTCGGCAACATATAGAGATGGTCCCTACCCAACAACGGGCTCACAGTCTAGAAGGGGGAGATGGACAACAAAACTAAACATGTAGACAGGTGTCAAAATTGTCAGAACAAATAGAATTATAGCTATATGCACCTCATTAACAAAATAAATAGACTAGTAAATATGTACAAGAAAAATAAATAGAGTAATAAATCTGTACAAGTATATAGAAGTGCTGTGGGGAGGGGAGGGAGGTAGGGCGGGGGGGTGCAGAGCATTGAGAATAATAATGATAATAATTATGGTATTTGTTAAGCGCTTGCTATGTGCCAAGTGAAAGAGCCCAGGCTTTGGAGTCAGAGGTCGTGGGTTCAAATCCCGGCTCCACCACTTGTCAGCCTAAGGCAAGTCACTTCTCTGGGCCTCAGTTACCTCATCTGTAAAATGGGGATTAAGACTGTGAGCCCCCTGTGGGACAACCTGATCACCTTGTAACCTTCTCAGCGCTTAGAACAGTGCTTTGCACATAGTTAGCGCTTAATAAATGCCATCATTATCTTTTAGACTGTGAGCCCACTGTTGGGTAGGGACTGTCTCTATATGTTGCCAATTTGTACTTCCCACACGCTTAGTACAGTGCTCTGCACATAGTAAGCGCTCAATAAATACGATTGATTGATTGATTGATTGTACTAAGCTCCGGGGTGGTTACATGCAAATGGGGTTGGGCACAGGCCCTGTCCCACATAGGGGTCGGAGTCTCAATCCCCATTTTACAGATGAGGGAACTGAGGCACAGCGAAGTGGCTTGCCCAAAGTCACACAGCCGACAAGTGGTGGAACTGGAATTAGAACCCGTGACATTCTGATTTCCAGTCCCGTGATCTATCCACTAAACCATGCTACTTCTCCTATTACCTATGTCTATCTGTGCATTACCTATGTACACATACAAACTTAATTATATTAATCAATCAATCATATTTATTGAGCGCTTATTAACGCCTATCTCTCCCTCTAGACTGTAACCTATGGGCAGGGTTGTACCGTACACTGTACTGTACTCTAGAAGCAGCGTCGTTTAGTGGAAAGAGCCTGGGTTGAGGAGTCAAAGGTCATGGGTTCTAATCCCGGCCCTGCCGCTTGTCAGCTGTGTGACTTTGGGCAAGTCACTCAGCTTCTCTGTGCCTCAGTGACCTCATCTGTAAAATGGGGATGAAGACTGTGAGTCCCACGTGGGACAACCTGATGACCTTATATCCACCCCAGCGCTCAGAAGTGCTTGGCACATAGTAAGCGCTTCCAATGCCATCATTATTATTATTATTGTTACTCTCCCAAGCACTTAGTACAGTGCTCTGCACACAGTAAGCACAGAAATACCACCAATTACTTATGTGCATAGCCATATTTAATTTTATCAATGTCTGTGTTCCCTTCTAGTTTACTGTTTCTACCAACTCTTTGGGATAATACGTATAGTCATATTTAATTTTATCAATGTCTGTGTTCCCTTCTAGTTTACTGTTTCTACCAACTCTTTGGGATAATACTCACCCAACCGCTTAATACAGTGCTCTGCACACAGTAAGTGTTCAGGACAAACCACTGATTGATTGTAGGAGTGATGACAGTGGTAGTTATTAAACATTCACTGGATGCAATGCCCTGAGAAGCAGCAGGGCCTAGTGGCTACAGCCCAGGCTTGGGAGTCAGAAGGACCTGGGTTCTAATCCCGGCTCCACCGCTGATCTGCTGGGTGACTTTGGGCAAGTCACTTCACTTCTCTGGGCCTTACTTCCCTCATCTGTAAAATGGGGTTTAGGATTGTGAGCCCCATTTGGGGCAGGGACTGTGTCCAATTCAATTTGCTTCTGTCCATCCCAGCGTTTACTACATTGCCTGTTATTCATTCAATCATGTTTATTGAGCACTTACTGTGTGCAGAGCACTGTACTAAGCACTTGGAAAGTCAAGTTTGCAACATATAGAGACGGTCCCTACCCAACAGTGGGCTCACAGTCTAGAAGGGGGAGACAGACAACAAAACAAAACATATAAACCAAATAAAATAAATAGAATAAATATGTACAAGTAAAATAAATAGCGTAATAAATATGTACAAACATATATACATATATACAGGTGCTGTGGGAGGGGAAGGAGGTAAGGCGGGGGGGTGATGGGGAGGGGGAGTAGCACATAGTAAGTGCTTAAATAGCATAATTATTATTATTCCTAAAATCCCACTTCTAGTTGAATTGACAATTGATGCATTCATTCATTCAATCATATTTATTGAGCGCTTACTGTGTGCAGAGTACTGTACTATGCACTTGGGAAGTACAAGTTGGCAACATATAGAGACGGTCCCTACCCAACAGTGGGCTCACAGTCTAGAATACCCCCAGGGTCAGTGGATTAGTTATGTTCAATCTTTATTTTATTTTTAATGATATTTGTTTAATGCTCTATATGTGCCACACACTGTACTAAGTGCTGGAGTGGGTAATAATAATAATAATAATGGTATTTGTTAATGTTTATTATGTATCAAGCACTGTTCTAAGCACAGGGGTGGATACAAGCTAATCAGGTTGGACACAGTCCCGTCTCTCATAGGGCTCACAGTCTTCATCCCCATTTTCCAGATGAGGTCACTGAAGGCCAGAGAAGTGAATACTAATAACAATAATGATGGCATTTATTAAGCGCTTACTATGTGCAAAGCACTGTTCTATGCGCTGGGGAGGTTACAAGGTGATCAGGTTGTCCCACGGGGTGCTCACAGTCTTAATCCCCATTTTACAGATGAGGGAACTGAGGCCCAGAGAAGTGAAGTGACTTGCCCAAAGTCACACAGCTGGCAGTTGGCGGAGCTGGGATTTGAACCCATGACCTCTGACTCCAAAGCCCGGGCTTTTTCCACTGAGCCACGCTGCTTCTCTAGTGAAGTGACTTGCCCAAGGTCACACAGCAGATAGCAAGAGAAGCAGTGTGGCTCAGTGGAAAGAGATCAGAGATCATGGGTTCAAATCCCGGCTCTGCCACTTGTCAGCTGTGTGACTTTAGGCAAGTCACTTCACTTCTCTGGGCCTCAGTTCCCTCATCTGTAAAATGGAGATTAAGACTGTGAGCCCCCCGTGGGAACAACCTGATCACCTTGTAACCTTCCCAGCGCTTAGAACAGTGCTTTGCACATAGTAAGCGCTTAATAAATGACATTATTATAAAACAGAACCGCCATTAGAACCCAGGTCCTTCTGACTCCCAGGTTCCTGCTCTATCCACTAGTCCGCCCTGCTCCACACTTATTAAGCGCTTACTCTATGCTAAGCACTGTGCTGAGCCCTGGGGCCATTACACGGTGTTGTTTTGCCAGAGTGGTTTAATGCAGTGTAGCAGTGTCAATCCTTAATGGTGTTATTGTGACACAGGAAAAAAAATCCAAAAATGTCCAGAGTTTTTCCCCTGGGGATTGAGTCAACAGCTAGAGCAACAGCTGCGAGGAGGAAAATGAAAAAAAAAAAATCAAAACAGAACACGTGAGCAGACTTTGGTGAACTGAAAAAGCAAATCATCTGAAAACAAGATTTAACTGATTATCTAAATATTCGTGTTTGGGCGAGTGACTAAAGTTTTCCTTAAGAATCTAATTCTTCTCACTAATGGGATTAGGGGAGTTTTTCACATCATGCCCCCAAATGGAAATATTTATGTTCATTTAATGACAAACAGGCATTTAGCAGAGTGGGAATGGAGTGAAGCAGTTTTACTCCAACGGTAAAAAGTGCCCAGCAAAACATCCTAGGCACGAGGAGTTTTGGGTAGTATTTTTCTTTAAACAAATAGCATTTATTTAGCGCTTACTATGTGTCAAACACTGTTCTAAACTGTGGGGTAGGTGTGAGTTCATTAGGTTAGACACTGTCCCTGCTCCATGTGGGGCTCACAGTCTAAGAAGGATGGAGAGTGAGCACTGAATCCCCATTTTAAAAGTTGAGGTAACAAAGGCCCAGAGAAGTGAAGTGACTTGCCCAAGGTCACCTAGCAAGCAAGTAGCAGAGGCGGAATTGGAACCCAGGACCTTCTGACTCCTTTCCACTACGCCATGCTGCCTCTTAATCGATTCTTGATAAAAATCAAGAATCAATCAAATCAAAAATCAATCAAAAATCAAAAAGTACCCAGGTCCTTTTAGACTGTGAGCCCACTGTTGGGTAGGGACTGTCTCTACATGTTGCCAATTTGTACTTCCCAAGCGCTTAGTACAGTGCTCTGCACACAGTAAGCGCTCAATAAATACGATTGATGATGATTGATGAATGACAACCCATTCGATGACTTTAAATTATCTTTCAATCAGTCACTAGTATCTTCTGAGATCTTTTGGGCCAAGCATCAACTATCACTGCGTATCTACTCCGGTGCTTAGAACAGTACTTGTCTCACAGTAAGCACTTAAACACCATTCATTCATTCAATCTTCTAATAGGATATAAAAATAATGGAATATTATATATATATATATATATATATGTTATAGTTATCACCTCTCCACTTATGATTCCCAATTCTACCTTTCCAGCCCTGACCTCTCTCCATCTCTGTAGTCGCATTTTTCTCCCTGCCTTCAGGACCATCTCAACTTGGCTGTTGAGATGCCAAGTGGCTTCTAATCAATCCCTAGAAACAAGGGTTCTAATCCCGGTTCCACCACTTGTCGGCTGTGTGGTCTTAGGCAAGTCACTTCACTTCTCTGGGCCTCAGTTACCTTATCTGTAAAGTGGAGATAAAAAACTGTGAGCCTATGTGCGACAGGAACCGTGTCCAACATGATTTGCTTGTATCTACCTTGGCATTTAGTACAGTGCTTGGAACATAATAAGCACTTAACAAATACCATTATTCTTATTATTATCATTATTAAGTGGCGGGGCTGGGATTAGAACCCAGGTCCTTCTGTCTCCCAGGCCTAGACTCCACTCACTAGGCTATGATGCTTCTTCTAATAGCATATAATAATAATGGAATTTATTAAGCGCTTACTATGTGCAAAGCACTGTTCTAAGCACTGGGGAGGTTACAAGGTGATCAGGTTGTCCCACAGGGGGCTCACAGTCTTTATCCCCATTTTACAGATGAGGTAACTGAGGCCCAGAGAAGTTAAGTGACTTGCCCAAGGTCACACAGCTGGCAGTTGGCGGAGCCGGGATTTGAACCCATGACCTCTGACTCCAAAGCCCGGGCTCTTTCCACCAAGCCATACTGCTTCTCTTAGCCACACTGCTTCTCTTACTCTTAAGCTCTTACTATATGCCAAGCACTCTAAGCACTGGAGTAGATACAAGGTTATCAGATTGGACACAGTCCATATTAATTCTGGTATTTATTAAGTGCTTACTATGTGCCAGGCACTGTACTAAATGTTGGGGTGAATACAAGCAAATCAGACTGGACACAGTGTCTGTCCCACATGGGGCTCACCGTCTCAAACCCCATTTTACAGATGAGGGAACTGAGGCCCAGAGAAGTGAAGTGACTTGCCTAAGATCACACGGCAGATAAGTGGGGGCTCACAGTCTAAGGGGGAGTATAATTTTATCCCCATTTGACAGATATGGAAGTTTACTCCCAGAGAAGTGAAGTGACTTGCACAAGGTCACACAACAGATGTGTTGTGTTATATGTTTGTTTGTATATGTATATGTTTGTACTTATTTATTACTCTATTTTACTTGTACATATTTACTATTCTATTTATTTTATTTTGTTAATATGTTTTGTTTGGTGTCTTTCTCCCTCTTCTAGACTGTGAGCCCACTGTTGGGTAGGGACCTTCTCTGGATGTTGCCAACCTGTACTTCCCAAGCGCTTAGTCCAGTGCTGTGCACACAGTAAGCGCTCAATAAATACGATTGAATGAATGAATGAATGTGTGACCTTCTCCGCTGATGGCCCAGCCTTTGTAAAAACTCCCCCTGCTTCTGGCTGCTGAACCACTGCTAATAATAATAATAAGAATAAGAATAATAATAACGGCATTGATTAAGCGCTTACTATGTGCAAAGCACTGTTCTAAGCACTGGGGAGGTTACAAGGTGATCAGGTTGACCCCCACGGGGCTCACAGTCTTAATTCCCATTTAACAGATGAGGTAACTGAGGCACAGAGAAGTTAAGTGACTTGCCCAAAGTCACACGGCTGACTTTAGTAAGCCATGGCACAGATTTGGGGAAAAGCATCTTGACTAATGAACAAATAATAATAATAATAATGGTATTTGTTAAGCCCTTACTATGCACCAGACATTGGTGGTACAGTGGTTAGCATAGCCGCCTTTCGAGCAGTTGATCTGGGTTTGGTTCCTGACCAACTCGAGACCTTTCCCCCACTTCTAGACTGTGAGCCCACTGTGGGCAGGGATTGTCTCTCTTTGTTGTTGAACTGTACTTCCCAAGCTCTTAGTACAGTGCTCTGCACACAGTGAGTGCTCAAAAAGATTGAATGAAATTAATGAACCAGACACTGTTCTAAGCTCTGGGGTGGATACAACCAAATCGGGTTGGACACAATCCTTATCCCACATGGGGCCCACTGTCTTAAACCCGACTTGACTGATGAGGTAACCGAGGCCCAGAGAAGTGAAGTGATTTGCCCAAAGTCACACAGCTGACAATGGGCAGAGTCAGGATTAGAACCCAGATCCTTCTGATTCCCAGCCTGGGGCTCTAACCATTAGGCCACTTTGCTTTCTGACAAATTCCGGGGCCCAAGGGGCACATAATAATAATGATAGCATTTATTAAGTGCTTATTATGTGCAAAGCACTGTTCTAAGTGCTGGGGATGATACAAGGTGATCAGGTTGTCCCACGGGGGGCTCACAGTCTTCATCCCCATTTTACAGGTGAGGTAACTGAGGCGCAGAGAAGTTAAACGATTTGCCCAAAGTCACACAGCTGACAATTGGCAGAGCTGGGATTTGAACCCATGACCTCTGACTCCAAAGCCCGTGCTCTTTCCACTGAGCCACGCTGCTTCTTTTTTTGTAGGTAGGGAACGCGTCTGTTTATTGTTCTATAGTTCTATAGTACTCTCCCAAGCGCTTAGTACAGTGTTCCGCACACAGTAAGAGCTCAATAAGACTGAATGAATGAATGAGGACTGGAGTCCAGATTTTGGCCTTCGCCGTTCAGAAAGTGCGCCAGTGGTCAAAAGTTCACGTCATCTATATAAAACTGTCTTGCTTGAGTTACTATGCCTTAGAATAGAACTTATTTAAATCCAAGAATTCCAAGTTGGCCAGTACCTTGACAGTGTGTATACTTTAAAAACCTAATAATCTAATCTAAAAATAAGCTCGCGTATTGGTGGTTGATTTTGAAATGGTCTTTTTCCATTGCAAGAGTCAAAAGTCGGTGAATATTAAGCGCAGCCCCAACAGAACACAGGGCCCGTCACCCCAGTACACACACCGTGAAGTTATGGCCACCACTCAAGGGAATTTTTCAAAATGAACACGATCGATAGATAAATTGCTGCTAAGATCGAGGAATTTCCGTCGCACAAGCAACTCTCTGCAGTTCTATAAATCCGCAAAGTCAAATCTCTATTCAATCTTATTTCTAGTTGACTCTGCCCTCCTCTAGATGAAAAGCGGTCTTGTCACTTTATTTATTTAGGAAGGTCGAGGCTATAACATCAGAGGTATAAAGCGCGAGACAGCGTTCCAATCTGTCACAACCACCGTATTTTTCCGAAGTGTTTTCTTTCCCGTTCGCCCCATCACCATTTCTAAAAGCCGAAGCGGAGTGTGTGGGATGTTAAAAAAGGATAAGAATCAAATGCACTCTGTCAATTGTATAAATATGAACCTTCAATGCCTCACTTCGTCTGTGTATAACTTGGAAGCCAGAGAAAACCTGATCGTGCAATAATTTTGCTATGTTGGCAAAAAAAGGCAACAGATTTCTTCTACTGGAATTAATGGCATTCATTAAGCATCTACTGCATGCAAAGGGCTGCATTAAGTGCTTGGGGGAGGTACAATAGAGGGGAAAAAAGCACAAAGTGGCTTACTGGAAAGAGTCAGATGATCTGGGTCCTAAACCCGGCTCTGCCACATGCCTGCTGTGTGACTCTGGGCAAGTCGCTTCTCTTCTCTGTGCCTTGTACCCTCATCTGTAAAATGGGGACTAAGACTGTGAGCCCCATGTGGGACAGGGACTGTGTCCAACCCAATTACCTTGTATCTATAAGCTTTCAACAGTGCTTGGCACATATTAAATGCTTAAATACCACAGGTATTATTATTATGATCCTCATCATCATCATGACCCTCCCTTTCCTCTTCATCCAAACTGCTACTATGCTGAACCAAGGACTTATCCTATCCACCTTGTTTATTAATACTAATAATAATAATAATGCTGGCATTTGTTAAGTGCTTACTGTGTGCCAAGCACTGTTCTAAGCACTGGGTAGATATTAGGTAATTAGGTCATCCCATTATGGGGCTCACAATCTTAATCCCCATTTTACAGTTGAGGTAACTGAGGCAGAGAGAAGTGGAGTGACTTGCCCAAAGTCACATAGCTGACAAGTAGTGGAGCTGGGATTAGACTCTGCTCTCTCGTTCACCCCTCACATCCAATTCGTCACCAAAACCTGCCGGTCTCACCTCCGCAACATCGCCATGATCCGCCCTTTCCTCTCCATCCAAACCGCTACCTTGCTGGTTCAATCTCTCATCCTCTCCCGACTGGATTACTGCATCAGCGTCTTGTCTGATCTCCCATCCTCCTGTCTCTCCCCACTTCAGTCTATAGTTCACGCTGCTGCCCGGATCATCTTTGTGCAGAAACGCTCTGGGCATGTTACTCCCTTCCTCAAAAATTTCCAGTGGCTACCAGTCAACCTACGCATCAGGCAAAAACTCCTCACTCTCAGCTTCAAGGCTGTCCATCCCGTCGCCCCCTCCTACCTCACCTCCCTTCTTTCCTTCTCCAGCCCAGCCCGCACCCTCTGCTCCTCTACCGCGGCTAATCTCCTCACGGGGCCTCGTTCTCGCCCGTCCCGCCGTCGACCCCCGGCCCCCATCCTCCCCCTGGCCTGGAATTCCCTCCCTCCGCACATCCGCCAAGCTAGCTCTCTCCCTCCCTTCAAAGCCCTACTGAGAGCTCACCTCCTCCAGGAGGCCTTCCCACACTCAGCCC
The DNA here is from genome assembly GCF_015852505.1 of Tachyglossus aculeatus. Taxonomy (NCBI): domain Eukaryota; kingdom Metazoa; phylum Chordata; class Mammalia; order Monotremata; family Tachyglossidae; genus Tachyglossus; species Tachyglossus aculeatus. The sequence continues at coordinate 5,372,057 of NC_052069.1, read as the reverse complement.
CCTCCTTCCTCTCCCCCTCCCTACCTCCTTCCCCTCCCCAGAGCACCTGTATATATGTTTGTACAGATTTATTACTCTATTTATTTTACTTGTACATATTTCCTATTCTATTTATTTTGTTAATGATGTGCATCTAGCTTTACTTCCATTTATTCTGAAGACTTCACACCTGCTCACGTTTTGTTTTGTTTTCCGTCTCCCCCTTCTAGACTGTGAGCCCGCTGTTGGGTAGAGACCATCTCTATATGTTACCAACTTGTACTTCCCAAGTGCTTAGTACAGCACTCTGCACACAGTAAGCGTTCAATAAATACAATTGAATGAATGAATGAATTAGAACCCATGAACTCTAACTCCCAAGCCCGGGCTCTTTCAGCTAAGCCATGATGCAGCATTTGCCTCCTCGCTGATTTCCCTGATGAGGACCGTATTTGTTAAGCGCTTACTATCCAGCACCGCTCTAAACTCTGGGTTAGAAACACGGTCATCAGGTTGGACACAGTCCCTGTCCCATGTAAGGCTCACACTCTTACAGTTTTACAGATGAGGTAACTGAGGCCCAGAGAAGTGAAGTGACTTGCCCAAATCACACAGCAGACAGGTGGCGGAGCCAGAATTAGAACCTTGGTCCTTCAGGCTCCCAGGCCTGTGCTCTATCCACTAGGCCATGCTGCTTCTCACCAGCTGCCTCAGAGCCTAGTTGGAAAGCGGCAAGAGGAATTCTTGCTGGCAGTCACCCAGGGCCATAGTGTGACGGAGACTTTTTCTACACACGAGATGCTATTCTGCAGGATCCAAGGAGAGTACTGACTCTCCCCACCCCCGTCCATACTTCTCCCTTTACGTCTCCCTTTATGGCTGAATTGTACTTTACAAGCGCTTAGTACAGTGCTCTGCACACAGTAAGCGCTCAACAAATACGATTGAATAATTTCAGCTGACCAGATGATTTTCTACAAAAATGTTCAGTCCATGTCTTCCCCCCCCTCCTCCAAAAACTCTGGTGATTGCCTATCCACCTCCACATCAAGCACAAACTCCTTACAATTAGCTTTAAAGCCATCCATCTCCTCATTCAGTCATTAATTCAATTGCATTTACTGAGCGCTTACTGTGTGCAGAGCACTGTACTAAGCGCTTGGAAAGTACAATTCAGCAACAGAGACAATCCCTACACAACGGGCTCTCTCCTACAGCCCAGCCCACACATTCAGCTCCTCTAAAGCCAACCTTCTCACTGGGCCTCCATCTCGTCTATCTCGTCATCAATCTCTTGCCCACATCCTGTAGTTTCCCTCCCCCTTCACTTAAGTAATAATAATGACATTTATTAAGTGCTTACTATGTGCAAAGCACTGTTCTAAGCGCTGGGGAGGATGCAAGGTGATCAGGCTGTCCCACGGGGGGCTCACAGTCTTAATCCCCATTTTCCAGATGAGGTAACTGAGGCCCAGAGAATCAATCAATCAATTGTATTTATTGAGCGCTTACTGTGTGCAGAGCACTGCACTAAGTGCTTGGGAAGTACAAGTTGGCAACATATAGAGACAGTCCCTACCCAACAGTGAGCTCACAGTCTAGAAGTGAAGTGACTTGCCCAAAGTCACATGGCAGACAGTTGGCGGAGCCGGGATTTGAACCCATGAATTCTGACTCCAAAGCCCGTGCTCCTTCCCCTGAGCCACAATGCTTCCCAAGTAGTAAGTGCTTACTATGCGCAAAACACTGCTGTAAGCACTAGAGCAGTTAAAAGTAACTAGGTTGGACACAGTCCCTATCCCATATGGGGGATCACAGTTAAGTAGGAGACAGGAACAGGTATTGAATCCCCATTTTACAGTTGAGGAAACCAAGGCCCAGAGAAGTTAAGTGACTTGCCTAAAGCCACACGGCAAACAATTGGCAGGACTGGGATTAGAACTGAGATCCTCTGACTCTCAGTGCAAAATTTAAAGATAAAGCAGCCATACTGATCTATGAGGGTCCAAAAGCACCCTGAGGGCTTCAGTTCCTCAATCATTCCCCCACCACCGCTCTTCCTCCCACCCCTAGCAATCTATAATTGATACTATTGATGCCTGTTTACTTTTTCTGATGCCTGTCTCCCCCTTCTAGACTGTGAGCCCATTGTGGGCAGGGATTGTCTATTGCTGAATTGTATGTTCCAAGCGCTTAGTATGGGCCTCTGCACACAGTAAGTGCTTAATAAATACGATTGAATGAAGCAATAATTGAGAATAATTGGGTGTGGAATTGAGAATAATTGGGTTTTATCCCTTTTTTGGTATTTGTTAAGTCTTACTATGTTCCAGGGCACTGTACTAAGCACTGGGAGAGATACAAGCTAATCGGGTTGGACACAGTCCAAGCCCAACAGGGTGCTCAGTCTTCATCCCCATTTCACAGGCGAGGTCACTGAGGCCCAGAGAAGTGAAGTGACTTGCCCAGGGTCACACAGCAGCAAGCAGCAGAGTAGGGATTAGAACCCAGGTCCTTCTGACTCGCAGGCCTGTGCTCTAGCACCTAGGCCACTCCACTTCTCTCCTTTACAAAGCTCTATCTGTTCTGTGCTTAGAAGCAGCATGGCTTTGTGGAAAAAGCCTGGGCTTGGGAGTCAGAGGTCGTGGGTTCTAATCCCGGCTCCACCACCTGTCAGCTGTGTGACTTTGGGCAAGTCACTTCACTTCTCTGGGCCTCAGTTACCTCACCTGTAAAATGGGGATGAAGACGGTGAGCCCCACGTGGGACAACCTGATTATCTCGTATCTACCTCAGTGCTTAGAACAGTGTTTGGCACATAGTAGACGCTTAACAAATATCATCATTACATTGCCTGGCACATAGTAAGCACTTAAATACCATAATTATTATTATTCTGGCTCATTCATCACCATCCATAAAGCCTTGGGCAAAGAGTGTGCGACTGGGAATTAGGGGACTTAATAATAAAAATTGTGGTATTTGTTAAGCACTTACTGTGTGCCAGACATTGTACTAAGTACTGGGGTGGATACAAGAAAATCGGGTTGGCCATGGTCCCACTTGGGGCTCACAGTCTCACTCTCCATTTGATAAATGAAATCACTGAGGCACAAAGAAGCAAAGCGACTGGCCCAAAGTCACCCAGCAGACAAGTGGCAGAGCCAGAATTAGAACCCATGGCCTTCTGATGCCCAGGCCCTGGATCTACCTACTACGCCAGGCTGCTTCTCTACCTGGGTTCTAAGCCCAGCTCTGCAACCACAAACAATTCAATTCAATGTATATATATATATGTATATATGTTTGTACATATTTATTACTCTATTTATTTTACTTGTACCTATCTATTCTATTTATTTTATTTTGTTAGTATGTTTGCTTTTGTTCTCTGTCTCCCCCTTCTAGACTGTGAGCCCACTGTTGGGTAGGGACTGTCTCTATATGTTGCCAGCTTGTACTTCCCAAGGGCTTAGCACAGTGTTCTGCACACAGTAAGTGCTCAATAAATATGATTGATTGCTTGATTGATTGATTGATTCAGTGTGGCAAATGTATTATCTGCTCAAGAACCCCAAAGTTGGTGAAATTTTCTCCTTAGGAACATCTTTCCCACAAACTGGAAGTTTGGGGCCATTTAATCCAGCCCTGGATCTCTGAGGAACCAAAGAAGCTGAGGAGTAATCTCCCTAGACAGTGATAAATGGCTATATGTTGGGTTTTTTTTTCAGATTATTTTCATAATTTTAAATACCAACTTGATTAAATGTGTACTCTCCCTTTTAGGACAGAGCTCAGCAGTATGTGCTCCAGAAGTACCTCTGCTTGACTATGTCAAGAGAATAAATGACGATATTAGTGTGATTTAAAACTTAAGCCTACTACGGACGTAGATTATGAGTTTAAAACCAGGTTCTTGTATGCAGATAGGGCTCACAATCTATTTTTCCCTATTTTACAGATAAGGAAGCTGTGGCCCAGAGAGGTTAAAGGACTTACCCAAGGTCACAGAGCAAGAGGAGAAAGGGCCAGGATTGGATGATCTGCCCTCCCATTCCTGTGTTCTTTCCACTAGACCATGCTGTTCATGGATAATAATGTTTACAGTATTTTTAAGCGCTATGTGCCAGGTACTGTACTAAGCACTGGGGTGCAAACAAATAAATCAGTCCCTGTCCCACGTGGGGCTCGCAGTCTCAATCCCCATTTTCCAACTGAGGGAACTGAGGCCCAGAGAAGTGAAGTGACATGACCAAGGTCACACAGCAGACAGGTGGAGGAGCTGGGATTAGAACCCATGACCTTCAGACTCCCAAGCCCAGGCTCTAGCCAATTCACCACTCTGCTTCCCTGCTGATTCAATCCATCACAATTATTGAGCACTTACTGTGTGCAGAGCACCATACTAAGCACTCGGGAGAGTCCAATATAACAAAGTTTGTAATAATAATAATAACAATAATATTGGTATTTGTTAAACACTTACTCTGAGCCAAGCACTGTTCTAAGTGCTGGGGCAGATACAAGGTCATCAGGTTGTCCCACGTGGGGCTCACAGACTTCATCCCCATTTTACAGATGAGGGAACTGAGGAACAGAGAAGTTAAGTGACTTGCCCAAGGTTAGACATCTGACAAGTGGCAGAGCTGAGATTAGAACCCATGACCTCTGACTCCCAAGCCCGGGCTCTTTCCACTAAACCACGCTGCTTCTCTAAAACAAGCTCTTATGTAGATGGTCAATCCCTAGCTCACAGTCTGGAGGGGAGAACAGACAATAAATATAAATGTACAGAAAGACAAGTCAATTAAGTTTGTGAGTTGAGAAGAGCTGGTGAACTGCTCAGGTTTGAGTATGGATAAATGATTAAACCAGGTGCAAACCATTTAATTGCTCCTTCATTTGAACCCAAATCCTTTGCATAAAATACCTTCTTAGTATTTGGAGAAGAGAACCCAACCGTAAACTTTGATCCAGATTAGCTGTCTTCCTTTGAAAGCAGAGATCAAGGAGGATTTTGTAAAATGTGTAAATTTCCTCTTTCATTCATTCATTCGTATTTATTCAATCAATCAATCGTATTTATTGAGCACTTACTGTGTGCAGAGCACTGTTCTAAGCGCTTGGGAAGTACAAGTTGGCAACATATAGAGACGGTCCCTACCCAACAGTGGGCTCACAGTCTAGAAGGGGGAGACAGAGAACAAAACAAAACATACTAACAAAATAAAATGAATAGAATAAATATGTACAAATAAAATAGAGTAATAAATACGTACAAACATATATACATATATACAGGTATATCACATATCCAAGTGCTTAGTACAGTGCTCTGCACACAGTAAGCGCTCAATAAATACGATTGATTGATATCAAAATATCACTCTTTTGATGACTTGTTGTTTCTTTTTTTCCCCCACCCCCAGATGTAGCCATTCCCAATTCTTCCTCAACCAACCTTGCAGGAGACATTTTAAAGGCTAATTGGGAAAGGTTTTTTGTCCTTTTTTGACACAGCCGCATTGAGAATAATCCATCCGCTAAATTCATTTTCAGAAAGTCAGACTTTTGTAACAGCTTGCCAAACGCATACGCCAGTGAAAGTTTCCCTAGAAAGGTTCTTTTTAAGAGTGAACTAGCAGGCGGAAGATTGAGGAGATGGCTCTCCACCCAAAATCTGCTCCTCTCATTTCCCATGCCTTCTCTTCCGCAAATCCAGGAGCAGGGAAAAGCCTTGATTTTCCACAGACATTTCCAACTGTTAAACCCCAACAGAAACCACAGAAAACAAAGAACTAAAAGCCAGGTTTGGGTTCGTAGTGGCTAGAGCCCGGGCCCGGCAATCAGAAGGATCTGGGTTCTAATCCCAGCTCCAACATTGTCTGCTGTGTGACCTTGGGCAAGTCGCTTCACTTCTCTGGGCCTCAGTTCCCTCCTCTGTAAAATGGGGATAGAGAATGTGAACCCCATCATCAATCATATTTATTGAGTGCTTACTATGTGCAGAGCACTGTACTGAGCGCTTGGGAAGTACAAATTGGCAACATATAGAGACAACCCCATGTGGGACAGGGACTGTGTCCACCCCTATTCCCTTGTATCCACCCCAGCTCTTAGTACGGTGACTGACCCCATAGTAAGCGCTTAACAAATACCACAATTATTATTACTGAATCTTGGAACTCACCTCTCTGTCTGCAATTCACGTGGTATGGTTGCTTTTGTGAGCCGATTCTTGGAGTCGTGGAGAAGAACCATTTTTGCTGATGCATTCACCTTGGAACTGCAAGAAGTTGGGTTCGGTACTCATCTTCAGGAAACACTCCTTGCCCAGGAGCTTGAAGGAGGAATTTCTGGAAGATTGGGACCTTCTGGAAAGAAGTAGGAACAGTTTATCTGGCAGGTGGATGGTGCTTTTAAAGGGGGTAGGAGGGGATTGACAGGTGCTCGGAGGTCTTCAGTGATGAGCTGTTAGTGGTAGCATTGTTCTACCTTCTAGACTGTGAGCCCACTGTTGGGTAGGGACCGTCTCTATATGTTGCCAACTTGTACTTCCCAAGCGCTTAGTACAGTGCTCTGCATACAGTAAGCGCTCAATAAATACGATTGAATGAATGAATGGTTTAGTGGCTATAGCGCGGGCTTGGGACTCAGAAAGTCATGGGTTCTAATCCCGGTTCTGCCACTTGTCTGCTGTGTAACCTTGGGCGCTTCTCTGGACCTCACTTCACTTCTCATACACTGTTCTAAGCGCTGGGGTGGATAATAATAATAATGATGATGGTATTTGTTAAGCGCTTACTATGTGCAAAGCACTGTTCTAAGCACTGGGGGGATACAAGGTGATCAGGTTGTCCCACGTGGGGCTCACAGTCTTAATCCCCATTTTACAGATGAAGGAACTGAGGCCCAGGGAAGTTTAGTGATTTGCCCAAAGTCACACAGCTGACAATTGGCAGAGCCGGGATTTGAATCCCTGACCTCTGACTCCAAAGCCCATGCTCTTTAATAATAATAATAACAATGATGATGGCATTTATTAAGCACTTATTATATGCAAAGCACTGTTCTAAGCACTGGGGAGGTTACAAGGTGACCAGGTTGTACCACGAGGAGCTCACAGTCTTAATCGCCCCCTCCTTCCTCTCCCCCTCCTTCCCCTCTCCATCCCCGCCCCGCCTTACCTCCTTCCCTTCCCCACAGCACCTGTATATATGTATATATGTTTGTACAGATTTATTACTCTATTTATTTATTTATTTTACTTGTACATATCTCTTCTATTTATTTTATTTTGTTAATATGTTTGGTTTTGTTCTCTGTCTCCCCCTTCTAGACTGTGAGCCCACAGTTGGGTAGGGACCGTCTCTATATGTTGCCAACTTGTACTTCCCAAGCACTTAGTACAGTGCTCTGCACACAGTAAGCCCTCAAACAATCAATCAATCAATCAATCATATTTATTGAGCGCTTACTGTGTGCAGAGCACTGTACTAAGTGCTTGGGAAGTACAAGTTGGCAACATATAGAGACAGTCCCTACCCAACAGTGGGCTCACAGTCTAGAAGATACGATTGATTGATTGATTAATTGATCCCCATACAGATGAGGTAACTGAGGCCCAGAGAAGTTAAGTGACTTGCCCAAAGTCACACAGCTGACAATTGGGGGAGCCAAGGTTTGAACCCCTGACCTCTGGCTCCAAAGCCCGGGCTCTTTCCACTGAGCCACGCTGCTTTTCAATAGAGTTGGACACAGTCCCTGTCCCATGTGGGGAAAAGTAAGGGAGCCGGGAATAGAACCCATGACCTTTTGACTCCCAAGCCCTTGTTCTAGCCACTAGGCCAGGCTGGTTCTCCTAGACACATTCCCTGGCCACAATAAACAGATGTTTTCCTACGTGATGAATTTACCGTCTAGTCGGGGAGACAGATTAAAATGGGGATTGAGACTGTGAGCCCCACGTGGGACAGGGACTGTGTCCAACCCTATTTGCTTGTATAATAATAATGATGGCATTTGTTAAGCGCTTACTATGTGCAAAGCACTGTTCTAAGCGCTGGGGGGATACAAGGTGATCAAGTTGTCCCACGTGGGGCTCAAAGTCTTAATCCCTGTTTTACAGATGAGGGAACTGAGGCTCAGAGAAGTTAAGTGACTTGCCCAAGGTCACACAGCAGACATGTGGTACAGGGGGAATTCGAACCCATGACCTCTGGCTCCAAAGCCCGTGCTCTTTCCACTGAGCCATGCTGCTTCCCGGCGCTTAGTAGAGAAGCAGCAAGGCCTAGTGGATAGAGCCTGGGCCTGGCATTCAGAAAGACCTGGATTCAAATCCCAGCTCTGCCACTTGTCTTCTGTGAGCTTGGGCAAATCACTTTCCTTCTCTGGGCCTCGGTGACCTCCTCTGTAAAATGGGGATGGAGACTATGAGCCCCACGTGGGACAGGCAACGTGTCCAACTTGATGTGCTTGTATCCACCTCAGCGCTTAGTACGGTGACTGGCACAAAGAAAGCGCTTAATGGGAAGAGCATGGGCTTTGGAGTCGGAGGTTGTGGGTTCAAACCCCGGCTCTGCCAATTGTCAGCTGGGTGACTTTGGGCAAGTCACTTAACTTCTCTGTGCCTCAGTTCCCTCATCGGTAAAATGGGGATTAAGACTGTCAGCCCCCCGTGGGATAATCTGATCACTGTGTAACCTCCGCAGCGCTTAGAATAATAATAATAATAATAATAATAATAGCATTTATTAAGTGCTTACTATGTGCAAAGCACTGTTCTAAGCGCTGGGGGGATACAAGGTGATGAGGTTGTCCCACAGCGGGTTCACAGTCTTCATCCCCATTTTACAGATGAGGGAACTGAGGCACAGAGAAGTTAAGTGACTTGCCCAAAGTCACATAGCTGACAAATGGCGGAGCTAGGATTTGAACCCATGACCTCTGACTCCAAAGCCCGTGCTCTTTCCCACTAAGCCACGCTGCTTCTTTGCACATAGTAAGTGCTTAACAAATGCCATCATCATTATTAAATACCATTATTATCGTTATTATTATTATTATTACAGTGACTGGCATATAATAAGTGCTTAACAAATACCACAGTTAGTATTAGATGAAAGAAAACACTAAGAAGGCTGAGAGATGTGGACAACTACCACAGTTAATAGATGAAAGAAAACACAAAGAAAGTAGAAAGACATGGACAAATACATAAAATAGAACCCAACTCAATAGGGGAAGTGTAAGGAGGAGCAGAGTACAGTGCTAAGCGCTCAGTACAGTGCTCTGCACACAGTAAGCACTCAATAAATACGATTGATTGATTGAGGAGCAGAGTTTCGGGCTCCTTGTCCATAGCCACAGTGGTGACCATGGCCACCGCGAATGCCCAGTCTCCAGGGCGGAGGGAGGTGGGTTAGGAGGGGGGCTCCTCAGTGATACAATCAATTAATTAATCAGTTGTATTCACTGAGCACATACTGTGTGCACAGAACTGTACTAAGAACTTGAAAGAGTACAATAGAACAATAAATAATTATATTAAGCGCTTACTATGTGTCAGGCACTGTTCTAAGCGCTGGGGTGGATACAAGCTGATAGGGTTGGACACAGTCCCTTTCCCATGTGGAGACAAGTAACAGAGCTGGAAATAGAACCCATGACCTTTGGACTCCCATGCACTTGTTCTATCTACTAGACTAGGCTGCTTCTCCTAGACACATTCCCTGACCACAGTAAACAGACGCTTTCCTGCATGACGAATTTACTGTCTAGTGGGGGAGACAGACATTAATAGAAATAAACAAAATGAGAGATATGGACATAAGTGCCGTGGGGCTGGGAAGGGGGGGTGAATAAAGGGAGCAAGTCAGGGTGACACGGAAGAGTTTGGAAGAAGAGGAAAGGAGGGCTTAGTCAGAGAAGGCCTCTTGGAGGAGATGGGCTTTCAATTCATCATCATCACCATCAATCGTATTTATTGAGCGCTTACTATGTGCAGAGCACTGTATTAAGCGCTTGGGAAGTACAAATTGGCAACATATAGAGACAGTCCCTACCCAACAGTGGGCTCACAGTCTAAAAGGGGGAGCCAGAGAACAAAACCAAACATACTAACAAAATAAAATAGAATAGATATGTACAAGTAAAATAAATAAATAAATAGAGTAAAAAATATGTACAAACATATATACATATATACAGATGCTGTGGGGAAGGGAAAGAGGTAAGATGGGGGGATGGAGAGGGAGACGAGGGGGAGAGGAAGGAAGGGGCTCAGTCTGGGAAGGCCTCCTGGAGGAGGTGAGCTCTCAGTAGGGCCTTGAAGGGAGGAAGAGAGCTAGCTTGGCGGATGGGCGGAGGGATTGGGGGCATTCCAGGCCCGGGGGAGGACGTGGGCTGGGGGTCGACGGTGGAACAGGCAACAACGAGGCCCGGTGAGGAGATTAGTGGCGGAGGAGCGGAGGGTGCGGGCTGGGCTGGAGAAGGAGAGAAAGGAGGGGAGGTAGGAGGGGGCCAGGGGATGGACAGCCTTGAAGCCCGGGGTGAGGAGTTTCTGCCTGATGCGCAGATTGATTGGTAGCCACTGGAGATTATTGAGGAGGGGAGACCAATTGGGAGCTCAATGAGAAGCTACAGGGTCTCAGGATCCCAGAAGCATCTTTGTTTCTCTCTTTCAATTTCAGGTCAATTCCGGTGTGTAAGACTTCCTCGGCAGTTCAGGATTCATTCATTCATTCATTCATTCAATCGTATTTATTGAGCGCTTACTGTGTGCAGAGCACTGGACTAAGCAGTTGGGAAGTACAAGTCGGCAACATATAGAGACGGTCCCTACCCGACAACGGGCTCACAGTCTAGAAGGGGGAGACAGACAACAAAACAAAACATGTAGACAGGTGTCAATACCATCAGAATAAATAGAATTCTAGATAGAAATAGAATAGTCTTCTAGACTGTGAGCCCACTGTTGGGTAGGGACCGTCTCTATATGTTGCCAACTTGTACTTCCCAAGCGCTTAGTACAGTGCTCTGCACACAGTAAGCGCTCAATAAATGTGATTGAATGAATAAATGAATGAATTCTAGCTATATAAACATCATTAATAAAATAGAGTAGTAAATATGTATAAATAAAATAGAGTAATAAAGATGTACAAATATATACAATTGTTGTGGGGAGGGGAAAGGGGTACGGCAGAGGGAGGGAAGGGGGCAATGGGGAGGGGAGGAGGAGGAGGAAAGGAAAAAAGGGGGCTAAGTCTGGGAAGACCTCCTGGAGGAGGTGAGCTCTCAGTAGGGCTTTGAAGTGGGGAAGAGAGCAGGCTTGGCGGATGTGTGGAAGGAGGGCATTCCAGGCCAGGGGGAGGACATGGGCTGGAGGTCAAAGGCGGGACAGGCGAGAACGAGGCCCAGTGAGGAGGTGAGTGGTGGCAGAGGAGTGGAGGGTGTGGGCTGGGATGGAGAAGGAGAGAAGGGAGGAGAGGGAGGAGGGAGCAAGGGGATGGATAGCCTTGAAGCCGAGAGTGAGGAGTTTTTGCTTGATTCGTAGGTTGACAGGCAGACACTGGAGATTTTTGAGGAGGGGAGTGACGTGCCCAGAGCGTTTCTGTAGAAAGAGAATCCGGGCAGCAGAGTGAAGTGTGGACTGAAGCGAGGAGAGACAGGGGGATGGGAGATCAGAAAGGATGAATTGAGACGTGTCTAAGGTCCACTTCTCTGGTCGTATAATGCACTTTCATTCATTCATTCAGTTCTATTTATTGAGTGGTTACTGTGTGCAGAGCACTGTACTAAGGATTTGGGAGAGGACAGTGGAACGATAGACGGTCACATTCCCAGCCCACAAAGAGCTTACTGTCTGGGGAGGGGTGGGCTTCCTAGCTGCTCTGCCTGGCTTGGTAGAAAGAACTCAGTCCTGGGAGTCAGAGGACCTGGCTCTAATCCCGGCTCCGCCACTTGTCTGCTGGGTGACCTGGGGCAAGTCACTTCACTTCTCTGGGCCTCAGTTCCCTCATCTGCAAAATGGGGATTCAGTACCTGTTCTCCCTCCTATTTGGACTCTGAGCCCCATGTGGGACCTATCTTGTATCTACCCCAGCGCTTAGTCCGGTGTTTGGCACATAGTAAGAACTTCATTCATCCATTCATTCAATTGTATTTATTGATTGCTTACTGTGTGCAGAGCACTGTACTAAGTGCTTGGAAAGTACAGGTTGGCAATCAGTCAGTCATATTTATTGAGCGCTTACACATTCCCTGTCCACAATGAGCTCAGCATTCAGAAGGGAGATGGATATTATAATATAATTATATCAAGTTGTAATAATTAGGGATGAAGAAGACTGTGAGCCCGATGTGGGGCAGGGATTGTCTCCAACCAGAATTGCTTGTATCCACACCAGTGCTTTGTACACCCCTTCCACCTCCACATCAAACAAAAACTCCTTACTATTGGCTTCAAGGCTGTCCATCCTCTTCCCCTCGCCCCCTCCTCCCTCACCTCTCTTCTCTCCTTCTCCATCCCAGCCCGCACCCTCCGCTCCCCTGCCGCCGCTCACCTCCTCACTGTGCCTCGTTCTCGCCTGTCCCGCCGTCGACCCCCAGCCCATGTCCTCCCCCTGGCCTGGAATGCCCTCCCTCCACACATCCGCCAAACTAGCTCTCTTCCTCCCTTCAAAGCCCTACTGAGAGCTCACCTCTTCCAGGAGGCCTTCCCACACTCAGCCCCCTTTTCCCTCTCCTCCTCCCCATCCCCCCCACCCTACCTCCTTCCCCTCCCCACAGCCTCTGTATATATGTTTGTACAGATTTATTACTCTATTTTACTTGTACATATTTATTATTCTATTTATTTTGTTACTGATGTGCATCTAGCTTTATTTCTTTTTATTCTGATGACTTGACACCTGTCTACATGTTTTGTTCTGTTGTCTGTCTCCCCCTTCTAGACTGTGAGCCCATTGTTGGGTAGGGACCGTCTCTATATATTGCCGACTTGTACTTCCCAAGGGCTTAGTACAGTGCTCTGCACAAAGTAAGCGCTCAATAAATACGATTGAATGAATGAATGAATGCTACTAATAATAATGATGGGATTTGCTAAGCACTTACTATGTGCAAAGCACTGTTCTAAGCGCTGGGGTGATACAAGGTATGCAGGTTGTCCCACGTGGGGCTCACAGTCTTAATCCCCATTTTACAGATGAGGTAACTGAGGCCCGGAGAAGTGAAGTGACTTCCCCAAAGTCACACAGCTGACAAGTGGTGGAGCCGCGATTAGAACCCATGACCCCTCACTCCCAAGCCCGGGCTCTTTACACTGAGCCACGCTGCTTCTCTGACTGACTGACTGACTGAATGAATGAATACAGTGTCTGGCACAAAGCACTTAACGAATACAACTATTGTCTTTAAAAGTAATAATTATCATAACTATTATTAGTGTCCTTGTCTGTCCCCTCCCAAATGTGGATTTGCCACCTGACATTCCCCTGTCCAGAGCCTTTATTTAGCCACCCAACGCTCCCTCTCCTTGCTCCAGTTACAGAGCTTTTCAACCCTCCCACTGTTGGGTAAGGACCGTCTCTATATGTTGCCAACTTGTACTTCCCAAGCGCTTAGTACAGTGCTCTGCACACAGTAAACGCTCAATAAATACGATTGAAAGAATGAATGAATGAATGAATGAATGAACCCTGAATAATTATAATAATGATTATGGTATTTGTTAAGTGCTTACTATGGGCCAGACACTGCATTAACCGCCCGGGTGGATACAAGCAGATCAGGTTGGACATCGGGTTAATTCATTCATTCAGTCGTATTTATTAATTCATTCATTCATTCAATCGTATTTATTGAGCGCTTACTGTGTGCAGAGTACTGTACTAAGAGCTTGGGAAGTACAAGTTGGTAACATAGAGAGACGGTCCCTACCCAACAGCAGGCTCACAGTCTAGAAGGGGGAGGCAGACAACAAAACAACACATATTAACAAAATAAAACAAATAGAATAGTAAATATGTACAAGTAAAATAGAGTAATAAATCTGTACAAATTCATTCATTCATTCATTCAATCGTATTTATTGAGTGCTTACTGTGTGCAGAGCACTGTTCTAAGCGCTGGGGAGGATACAAGGTGATCAGATTGTCCCGTGTGGGGCTCACAGTCTTAATCCCCATTTTACAGATGAGGTCACTGAGGCACAGAGAAGCTAAGTGACTTGCCCAAGGTCACACAGCTGACAATTGGCAGATCTGGGATTTGAACCCATGACCTCTGACTCCAAAGCCCGGGCTCTAAATGATGAATGAATTACTGAGTGCAGAGCACTGTACTAAGCGCTTGGGAAGTATAAGTTGGCAACATATAGAGACGGTCCCTACCCAGCAGCGGGCTCACAGTCTAGAAGATAATAATAATAATCGTGGTATTTTTGAGGCGCTTACTCTGTGCCAATCACTGTTCTATGCACAGGGGGAGATTCAAGTTAATCAGGTTGGACACAGTCCCAGTCCCCCATGGGGCTCACACTTTTAAACCCCATTTGAATCCCCTTTCATTCATTCATTCATTCATTCAATCGTATTTATTGAGCGCTTACTGTGTGCAGAGCACTGTCCTAAGCGCTTGGGAAGTACAAGTCGGCAACACATAGAGACAGTCCCTACCCAACAGTGGGCTCACAGTCTAGAAGACCTTTCCTCCTCTCCCCCTGCCTGAACACCGCTCTTCGTTCATTTCGGGATTGAGTCATTTTGTTTAGTCTGGAGGATGTAAACTGGGTGGGATTGGGGTGAGCAGCAGCCCTGACAAACAATGACTCAGGGACGCAGGATTTTTTTCACGCTAATCGTCATATTTGTTAATCGAACAATCCATGGCGCTTTCTGAGTGATCGCCGTGTGAGGAGCATTGAACTGAACACTTGGGAGAGCATAATACAACTGAGTTGGTAGACAAGGTCCCTGCCTGTTGGTAGGGACCGTCTCTATATGTTCATTCATTCATTCAATCATATTTATTGAGCGCTTACTGTGTGCAGAGCACTGTACTAAGCGCTTGGGACATACAAGTCGGCCACATATAGAGACGGTCCCTACCCAACAACAGGCTCGCAGTCTAGAAGGGGGAGAAGGAATATGAAGAGAGACACTAAAATGAAGCAGGGCACTATACAAACAAAACCAACAGTGAAGTACATGATGTGAATCTGAATTTTTGGTCACGCATTAATCATAGTCACAAGCTTATCATTTATGCTTGTTGTTATTATCATCATCATCATCATCATCATCAATCGCATTTATTGAGTGCTTACTATGTGCAGAGCACTGTACTAAGCGCTTGGGAAGTACAAATTGGCAACATATAGAGACAGTCCCTACCCAACAGTGGGCTCACAGTCTAAAAGCGGGAGACGGAGAACAAAACCAAACATACTCACAAAATAAAATAAATAGAATAGATATGTGCAAGTAAAATAAATAAATAAATAAATAGAGTAATAAATATGTACAAACATATATCCATATGTACAGGTGCTGTGGGGAATGGAAGGACGCCTTCCCAGACTGAGCCCCTTCCTTCCTCTCCCCCTCCTCCCCCTCTCCATCCCCGCCCATCTTACCTCCTTCCCTTCCCCACAGCACCTGTATATATGGATATATGTTTGTACATATTTATTACTCTATTTATTTATTTATTTATTTATTTATTTTACTTGTACATATCTTTCCTATTTATTTTATTTTGTTAGTATGTGTGGTTTTGTTCTCTGTCTCCCCCTTTTAGACTGTGAGCCCACTGTTGGGTAGGGACTGTCTCTATATGTTGCCAATTTGTACTTTCCAAGCGCTTAGTACAGTGCTCTGCACATAGTAAGCGCTCAATAAATACGATTGATGATGATGATGATGATGAGGTAGGATGGGGGAGATGGAGAGGGGGACGAGTTAAGCACTTTCAGTGTGTCAAGCACTGTTCTAAGTGTTGGGATAGACACAGTAAACAGACACAGTCCCTGTTCCATAAGGGGCTACATAGTACGCTAGGGAAATAATTCATTTTGTCTCAGAAATGTACGCAATTCCATTTCCATTTAGAATTTCTGGGACTTTAGCTGAACAGAGCAGAATCACGAATGCCATTGCTGCAGATGTAAGCAATGCAGTTGTGGCACTAGGATCTCAATGCACATGTTAATGTGCTAATGTTAATGTATATGTTGCCAACTTGTACTTCCCAAGCGCTTAGTACAGTGCTCTGCACACAGTAAGCACTCAATAAATACGATTGAATGAATGAATGAATGCCTCAGAAGGAGCTTCTGGTCTAGAGGAGACAGACATTAATGTAAATAAATACATTTGTTAAGCATTTACTTTGGGCCAGGCACTGCATGAAGAGCTGGGGCTAGTAGCACTAGAATCAGATTAGAAGCAGCCTAAGGTCTGTCTTCCCATAATAGTAATAATAATAATAATATTGGTATTTGTTAAGCGCTTACTATGTGCCAGGCACTGTACTCAGCGCTGGGGTGGATACAAGCAAATCAGGTTGGACGCAGTCTCTGTCCCACGAGGGGCTCGCAATCTCAATCATCATCATCATCATCATCATCAGTCGTCTTTATTGAGCGCTTACTATGTGCAGAGCACTGTACTAAGCGCTTGGGAAGTACAAATTGGCAACATAAAGAGACAGTCCCTACCCAACAGTGGGCTCACAGTCTAAAAGGGGAGTCTAAAAGGGGAGTCTAAAAGGGGAGTCTAAAAGGGGAGTTTATTAGGTGAGGTCACTGAGGCCCGAAGAAGTGAAGAAGTGAAGTGACTTGCCTAAGGTCACACAGCAGACAAGTGGCAGAGTGGTAAATGGTGTTGTATTACTCTATTTATTTACTATTACCCTATTTATTTATTACTCTATTTATTTACTTATTACTCTATTTATTATTACTCTACTGATTACTCTACTTATTACTCTACTTATTACTCTATTTACTTATTACTCTATTTACTATTACTCGATTTACTTATTACTCTACTATTACTCTATTTATTTACTATTACTTTATTTACTTATTACTCTATTTATTTACTTATTACTCTATTTATGTACTTATTTTACTTGTACATATCTATTCCATTTACTTTATTTTGTTAGTGTGTTTTGTTTTGTTCTCTGTCTCCCCCTTCTAGACTGTGAGCCCACTGTTGGGTAGGGACCATCTCTATATGTTGCCAACTTGGACTTCCCAAGTGCTTAGTACAGTGCTCTGCACACAGTAAGTGCTTAATAAATAGGATTGATTGATTGATTGATTGATTGATTGCATGCTTGGATTAGTGGGGATGAAAAGATGAATCAGTGGTATTTATTGAGCGCTTACTGTGTGCAGAGCACTGTACTAGAGAAGCAGCATGGCTCAGTGGAAAGAGCACTGGAGTCAGAGGTCAGGGGTTCAAATCCTGGCTCTGCCAACTGTCAGCTGGGTGACTTTGGGCAAGTCACTTCACTTCTCTGGGCCTCAGTGACCTCATCTGTAAACTGGGGATTAAGACCATGAGCCCCCCGTGGGACAACCTGATCATCTTGTAACCTCCCCAGGTCTTAGAACAGTGCTTTGCACATAGTAAGTGCTTAATAAATGCCATTATCATTATTATTATTATTATCATTATTACTAAGCACTTGGGAGAGGACAATGCAACAACAACTTAGAGTGACATTCCCTGCCCACAATGAGCTCACAGTCTAGAGGTGGGGAGACAGACATTGATATAAATAAATAAAATGGGAGATATGGACATAAGTTGTGTAGAGCTGGGAGGGGACGAAGAGAAAAGGGAGCAAGTCAGGGAGACGCAGAAGGGAGTGGGAGATGAGGAAGGGAGTGGGGCTTTGTCTGGGAAGGCCATTAAACCTTGAAGGTCTTAGGGTCAAGGGAGTCTGAGGACCTGGGTTCTAATCCTGGCTCTGTGGTCCAGGTCAGAGGCCGGATGGGGGCAAGGGGAGGGATCAATCAATCAATCAATCAATCGTATTTATTGAGCGCTTACTGTGTGCAGAGCACTGTACTAAGCGCTTGGGAAGCACAAGTTGGCCACATATAGAGACGGTCCCTACCCAGCAGTGGGCTCACAGTCTAGAAGGGGGAGACAGACAACAAATTCATTCATTCATTCAATCGTATTTATTGAGCGCTTACTGTGTGCAGAGCACTAGACTAAGTGCTTGGGAAGTACAAGTTGGCAACATATAGAGACGGTCCCAACCCAATAGCAGGCTCACAGTCTAGAAGGGGGGAAACAGACAACAAAACAAGACATATTAACAAAATAAATAGAATAGTAAATATGTACAAGTAAAATAAATAGAATAATAAATCTGTACAAATTTGTATACAAATGGCTAGACAGAGGAGATTGAGGTGCAGTGAACAGAGTGAAGTGGGCTGACGGCTGAATTAGGAGATCTGGGGTAAGGGAAGAGGGGGCAAGATGGTTTAGGGGATGGACCACGGGGCTGGGAGTCAGGAGGTCATGGGTTCTAATCCCAGTTCTACCACTTGCCCACGGTGTGACCTTGGGCAAGTCATTTCACTTAGAGAAGCAGCGTGGCTCAGTGGAAAGAGCCCGGGCTTTGGAGTCGGAGGTCGTGGGTTCAAATCCCAGCTCTGCCAATTGTCACCTGTGTGACTTTAGGCATGTCACTTAACTTCTCTATGTCTCAGTTAGCTCATCTGTAAAATGGGGATTAAGACTGTGAGCCCCCTGTGGGACAACCTGATCACCTTGTAAACTTCCCAGTGCTTAGAACAGTGCTTTGCACATAGAAAGCACTTAATAAATGCCATCATTATTATTATTGTCTGTGGCTCAGTGGAAAGAGTAAGCACTCAGTAAGCGCTTAACAAATACCACAGTTATTATTATTGTTGTCATTATTACTATTATTATTATGTGCTCCCAAACTGATGGTAGGGAGCTTCTGCTTGAGAAGCAGTGTGGCTCAGTGGAAAGCGCCCCGGCTCTGGAGTCAGAGGTCACGGGTTCAAATCCCGACTCTGCCAATTGTCAGCTGTGTGACTTTGGGCAAGTCACTTCACTTCTCCGCACCTCAGTTACCTCATCTGTAAAATGGGGATTAAGACCGTGAGCCCCCCGTGGGACAACCTGATCACCTTGTAACCTCCCCAGTGCTTAGAACAGTGCTTTGCACATAGTAAGTGCTTAATAAATGCCATCATTATTATTCTCTGGACCTCAGTTCCCTCAACTGTAAAATGGAGATTGAGACAATGAGCTCCATGTGGGACAGGGACTGTGTCTAACTTGATTTGCTTGTATCCACCCCAGTGCTTAGCACTGTGCCTGGCACTCAGTAAGCACTTAACAAATACCACAGTTATTATTGTTGTTATTATTATTATTATTGTTATTATGTGCTTCCAAACTGATGGTAGGGAGCTGTTTCAGAAGCAGTGTGGCTCTGCAGAAAGAGCCCAGGCTTGGGAGCCAGAGGTCATGGGTTCTAATCCCACCCCACAGCACCAGTATATATGTATATATGTTTGTACGTATTTATTACTCTATTTATTTTATTCATACATATTTATTCTATTTATTTGATTTTGTTAATATGTTTTGTTTTGTTGTCTGTCTCCCCCTTCTAGACTGTGAGCCCGCTGTTGGGTAGGGACTGTCTCTATATATTGCCAACTTGTACTTCCCAAGCACTTAGTACAGTGTTCTGCACACACTAAGCGCTCAATAAATACGATTGAATGAATGAATAATCCTGGCCCCGCCACTTGTCTATTGTATGACCCTGGACAAGTCACTTCACTTCTCTGGGCCTCAGTTACCTCATCTGTCAAACAGGGATTAAGATTGTAAGCCCCATGTGGGACAACCTGATTACCTTGTGTCTAGCCCAGCGCTTAGAACAGTGCTTGGCACATAGTAAGCGCTTAACAAATACCATTATTATTATTATTATTATTATTATTATTATTATTATTATGATGATGATGATGCAGAGGTGGATGGACAAAGGGACAGAATTAGGTCTCTCTATGGGACAGGAACTGTGTCCGACTTGATAGCCTCCTATCTAACCCAAGGCTTAGCGCAGGGCTTGGCACAGAGAAAAAGCTTAACCAATACCATAATTATTATCATCATCATCAATCGTATTTATTGAGCGCTTACTGTGTGCAGAGCACTGTACTAAGCGCTTGGGAAGTACAAGTTGGCAACATATAGAGATGGTCCCTACCCAACAGTGGGCTCACAGTCTAGAAGGGGGAGACAGACAACAAAACAAAACATATTAATAAAATCAAATAAATAGAATGAATATGTACGAATAAGAGTAATAAATTATTATCGTGATTATTATTATATCATTACCACTAATACTTCTACTCCTATTGCCACTCCTTAAGGGTGGAGATAAGATGCTCTTTGGTCTGTAGTGTCTTTGAGAACATTCCCTGCCCAGCCTGCTCTCAAACCTCAGCTCTGAAAATCTGATCTGAGATTTTCTGTATCTACCCGGCTCCTCCACTTGTCTGCTGTGTGACCTTGGGCAAGTCACTTCACTTCTCTGGGCCTCAGTTCCCTCATCTGTAAAATGGGGATGAAGACTGCGAGCCCCACGTGGGACAACCTGATAACCTTCTATCTACCCCAGCGTTTAGAAGAGTGTTTGGCACATACTAAGTGCTTAACAAATACTGTTATTATTAATGTCATTATCATTATTATCAAGTCACTAGACTCTTCTGTTCCTCAGTTTCCTCATCTGCAAAATAGGGATCAAACCCTATGTGGGATGGTGCTGCATATGATAGGATTTAAGTGTATCTTCTCTGGCACCTAGCACAGTGCTTGGCACATTATATGTTATCAATATTGTCATTAATATTAGCACCCTGTTATTCGCATCATCCTCAATAATATTATTGCTTAATAATAATAATAATAGCATTTATTAAGCGCTTACTATGTGTAAAGCACTGTTCTAAGCCCTGGGGAGGATACAAGGTGATCAGGTTGTCCCACATGGGGCGCACAGTCTTAATCCCCATTTTGCAGATGAGGAAACTGAGGAACAGAAGAGTCTAACGACTTGCCCAAAGTCACACAGCTGACAATTGGCAGAGCCGGGATTTGAACCCATGACCTCTGACTCCAAAGCCTGGGCTCTTTCCATTGAGCAATGTTGCTTTTCCGAATGTGATTGTAATGACTGTAATGATTGTGGCATTTGTTAAGCATTTACTATGTGTCCGGCACTGTACTAACCACGAGGGTGGATACAGGCAAATTTAGTTGGACACAGTCCCTGTCCCACATAGGGCTCTCGGTCTCAATCTCCATTTTACAGATGAGGGAACAGAGGCCCAGAGAATAATAATAATAAATGATGGCATTTGTTAAGCGCTTCCTAAGTGCCAAGTACTGTACTAAGCGCTGGGGTGGATACAAGGTCATCAGGCTGTCCCAAGTGGGGCTCACGGTCTTCATCCCCGTTTTACAGATGAAGGAGCTGAGGCACAGAGAAGTGAAGTGGCTTGCCCAAAGTCACACAGCTGACAAGTGGTGGAGCCGGGATTAGAACCTACAACCTCTGACTCCCAAGATCGTGCTCTTTCCACTAAGACTTGTCCAAGGTCACAAAGCAGACAAGTGGAGGAGGCAGGATTAGAACTCATAACCTTCTGCCCAGTCTCGTGCCCTTTCCACTACACCTTGCTGCTTCTCCCAGTGTAGTTGAGATACTCAGGTTGGACACGGTCCCTGTCTCACATGGGGCTCACTGTCTTAATCCCCAGTTTTCAGATGCGATAACTGAGGCGCAGAGAAGTGAAATGATTTACCCAAGGTCACCCAGCAGACATCATGCCACAGATCAGTTGATCTCCTGTCACTCATCCTGGACCACTTGCGTATATTCATTCATTCATTCATTCAATCTTATTTATTGAGCGCTTACTGCGTGCAGAGCACTGTACTAAACGCTTGGGAAGTACAAGTTGGCAACATATAGAGACAGTCCCTACCCAACAGCGGGCTCACAGTCTAGAAGGGGGAGACAGACAAAAAAACAAAACATATTAACAAAATAAAATAAATAGAATATGTACAAGTAAAATAAATAGAGTAATAAATGCATACAAACATATATACATATATACAGGTGCTGTGGGGAGGGGAAGGAGATAAGCCAGGGGGGATGGGGAGGGGGAAGGAGGAGAGGAAGGAGGGGACTCAGTCTGAGAAGGCCTCCTGTACATATTTATAATTCTATTTATTTTATTAATGATGAGCATATATCAACAATTCTATTTATTCATATTGATGCTATTGATGCCTGTTTACTTGTTTTGCTGTCTGTCTCCCCACTTCTAATAACAATAATAATAATAACGATGGCATTTGTTAAGCACTGACTATTTGCGAAGCACTGTTCTAAGTGCTGGGGGGGGATACAAGGTGATCAGGTTGTCCCACGTGGGGCTCACAATCTTAATCCCCATTTTCCAGATGAGGTAACTGAGGCTCAGAGAAGTGAAGTGACTTGCCCAAGGTCACACAGCAGACAGGTGGCAGAACCGGGATTAGAACCCATGACCTCTGATTCCCAAGCCCGGACTCTTGCCACTAAGCCACGCTGCTTCTAGACTGTGAGCCCGTTGTTGGGCAGGGATTGTCTCTATTTGTTGCTGTATTGTACTTTCCAAGCGTTTAGTACAGTGCTCTGCACACAGTAAGTGCTCAATAAATACGATTGAATGAATGAATAGGAAATTATAGGAAATTAGAGGGCGATCAGCCGCCAGGTCTTAATAAGACTCTCAAAATTAAAGCCACATGTCCTGGCCTGTTTCATGCTTCCTCTCCAGACTTTTAGACTGTTGTTGGAGCAAAAATATTTTCAGCGTGTTCCTTGGGTTGCAGGATCAATACCCTCCGTATTTGTCACTGCCAGGAACTGGAAGGAGATGATAAGGTTTTCCCCGAAAAGCCACAATGGGAACCTAACTCTGGGACCAGATGGAAATCTTGTGAAGCAGCGTGGCTCAGTGGAAAGAGCCTGGGCTTTGGAGTCAGAGGTCATGGGTTCAAATCGCGCCTCCGCCAATTCTCAGCTGTGTGACTTTGGGCAAGTCACTTCACTTCTCTGGGCCTCAGTTCCCTCATCTGGAAAATGGGGATTAAGACTGGGAGCCCCCATGGGACAACCTGATCACCTTGTAGCCTCCCCAGCGCTTAGAACAGTGCTTTGCACATAGTAAGTGCTTAATAAATGCTATTATTATTATTATTATTATGTGAAGTCTTCAGAGTAAGGGAAACAGATCAAGGATGACAAAGGCAGGGTGGGTGGGGGGAGAAGAGATCTAGGGAAGGAAAGCTAAAGAATGCAGTGATAGCTTAGGGAAATTGCAGTGTTCTAGAGTGTGAGCCCACTGTTGGGTAGGGACCGTCTCTATATGTTGCCAACTTGTACTTCCCAAGCGCTTAGTACAGTGCTCTGCACACAGTAAGTGCTCAATAAATACGATTGAATGAATGAATGAATGAAATGGCAGCAGTTGGAAAGACTATAGTATTGCTCTATTCCCAGCCTCTATACTCTCAGACATACATACTTACCTATATCCATATATCGATCGACGTTGTTTATTGAGAGCTCACTTTGTGCAGAGCATTGTACTCCATGCTTGGGAGAGTACAGTATAATAGAGATGGTAGGCATGATTCCTGCCCTCAAAGAACTTCAAATCTATTGAATACGTGTATCTATGGGTGTGTGTATGTGTCTATTCAATCGTATTTATTGAGCATTTACTGTGTGTAGAGCACTGTACTAAGCTCTTGGGAAGTACAAGTCGGCAACATATGGAGACGGTCCCTACCGAACAATGAGCTCACATTTCTGTGTGTGTGTGCATGTGGTTAGGTATGTAGCTGGAGATGCATATGCACAAACATGTCTATTCATTTAAGTAATTTAAGTAATCATCATTATCATAATAATAATAATAATAATAAACAGCAGTAAATAATCATCATCATCATCAATCATCAATCATAACAGTAATAATGATGATGGCATTTGTTAAGCGCTTCTAGACTGTGAGCCCACTGTTGGGTAGGGACCGTCTCTATACGTTGCCAACTTGTACTTCCCAAGCGCTTAGTACAGTGCTCTGCACACGGTAAGCACTCAATAAATACGAATCAATGAGTGAGTACGTGCCAAGCACTGTTCTAAGCGTTGGTGGGATATATATATGTATATATGTTTGTATTTATTACTCTATTTTATGTGTACATATTCTATTTATTTTATTTTGTTAATATGTTTTGTTTTATTGTCTGTCTCCCCCTTCTAGACTGTGAGCCTGCTGTTGAGTAGGGACTGTCTCTATATGCTGCTGACTTGTACTTCCCAAGCGCTTAGTACAGTGCTCTGCACACAGTAAGCGCTCAATAAATACGATTGAATGAATGATTATGTGCCCAGCACTGTTCTAAGTGCTGGTGGGATATATATATATATATATATATATATATATATATATTTGTATTTATTACTTTGTTTTATGTGTACATATTCTATTTATTTTATTTTGTTAATATGTTTTGTTTTGCTGCCCGTCTCCCCCTTCTAGACTGTGAGCCCGCTGTTGGGTAGGGGCCGTCTCTAGATGTTGCCAACTTGTACTTCCCAAGCGCTTAGTACGGTGCTCTGCACACAGTAATTGCTCAATAAATATGAATGAATGAATATGTGCCAAGCACTGTTCTAAGCACTGGGGGGGACATATATGTATGTATATATGTTTGTATTTATTACTCTATTTATTTGTTTATTTTATGTGTACATATTTATTCTATTTATTTTATTTTGTTAATATGTTTTGTTTTGTTGTCCGTCGTCTCCCCCTTCTAGACTGTGAGCCCGCTGTTGGATCGGGACCATCCCTAGATGTTGCCAACTTGGACTACCCAAGCGCTTAGTACAGTGCTCTGCACACAGTAAGCGCTCAATAAATATGATTGAATGAATGAATGAATTTAGAAAGACTTACACATGTATTTGTACGCACATAATATAATACATATATGAAGTCACTGTGTTCAAGGATGAGGGGAGGGAGAAGAGAAGAAGGAAGAGGAGGAGGAGGAGAGGAAGGAAGGGGAAGGAGGGGACCAAGGGGAGGAAAGGTGGGAGGAGGAGGGGAGGAGGAGGAAGGGGGAGAAGAGGAAGAGGAGGAGAAGGAAAAGGAGAAGGAGGAGGAAGAAGAGGGAAGAACAGGAGGAGGAGGAGAGGAGGAAAGGGGAAAAGAGGAAGGGGGAAAGAGGAGGAGGAGGAGGAGGAGAAAAAGGAGGAGGAAGTGGGAGAAGAGGAGGAGGAGAAAAAGGAGGAGGAGGAGAGAAGGAAGGGGAGAAGAGGAGGAAGAGGAGGAGGAGATAAAGGAGGAGGAGGAAGGGGAGAAGAGGAAGAGGAAAAAATGAAGGAGAAGGAGGAAAGGAGAAGGAAAGTTGAGAAGAGGAGGAGGAGAAGATAAAGGAGGAAGAGGAGGAGCAAGGGAGAGAAGGGGAAGAGGAGGAAAAGGAGGAGGAGGAGGAGGGGGGAGGAAGGGGGAGAAGAGGAAGAGAAGATAAAGGAGGAGGAGGAGGAGGAGGAGGAGGAGAGGAAGAGGAAAAGAAAAAGGAGGAGGAGAGGAGGAAGGGGGAGAAGACGGGGAAGGAGAAGGAGGAGGGAGGAAAAGGGAGAGGAGGAGGAGGAGAAAGAGAAGAAGGAGAAGAAGGAGGAAGAGGAGGAGAAGGTGGGAGTGTAGGTTTAATAATACTAATTATGGCATTTATTAAATGCTTACTATGTGCAAAGCACTGTTCTAAGTGCTGGGGAGGTAGAGGAGCAGCGTAGCTCAGTGGAAAGAGCCCAGGCTTTGGAGTCAGAGGTCATGGGTTCAAATCCCGGCTCTGCCAATTGACAGCTGTGTGACTTTGGGCAAGTCACTTAACTTCTCTGGGCCTCAGTTACCTCATCTGTAAAATGGGGATGAAGACTGTGAGCCCCACGTGGGACAACCTGATCATCTTGTAACCTCCCCAGCGCTTAGAACAGTGCTTTGCACATAGTAAGTGCTTAATAAATAAATGCTATCATTATTACAAGGTGATCAGGTTGTCCCACAGGGGGCTCACCGTCTTCATCCCCATTTTACAGATAAGGTAACTGAGGCACAGAGAAATTAAGTGACTTGCCCAAAGTCACACAGCTGGCAATTGTGTGGGCAGGTGGCGGTGGGAGGAGAACCCGGCCATGTTCAGTACGTGACCTCCACTGGCCTCGCCTTCTCCTCCTCCTCCTCCTCCTCCTCCTCCGGCTTGAGGGGTTCAAAGGGAGAGTTGAATCTAAACTGCCTCTTGTCATACAGGATTAAAATCCAACCCTAGGAGATAAGAAATGTTTTTCGCAGAAATGCTGCTCTGGGCGTTTTTAGTCTCTCGGGAAGGTATTCATTTTAGGCTTGCCCTGTTTTCTGTCCTCCTCCTCCTCCTCCTCCCTGAGGGCTGTGGGCTGAGCCTACTGGCCACTGACTATTACTCTATTTATTTATTCATTTATTTTACTTGTACCTATCTATTCTATTTATTTTATTTTGTTAGTATGTTTGGTTTTGTTCTCTGTCTCCCCCTTTTAGACTGTGAGCCCACTGTTGGGTAGGGACTGTTTCCATATGTTGCCAATTTGTACTTCCCAAGCGCTTAGTACAGTGCTGTGAACATAGTAAGCGTTCAATAAATACGATTGATGATGATGATGATGATGATGACCCTAGAAGCAGCATGGCTTAATGCAAAGAGCCCGGGGCTAGGGGCCAGGAGGTCATGGGTTCTAATCTCAGCTCCGCCACATGTCTGCTGTGTGACCTTGGGTCAGTCACTGCACTTCTTTGGGCCTCAGTTCCCTCATCTGGAAAATGGGGACTGAGGCTGTGAGCCCAGTGCGGGACAGGGCCTGTGTACAGCCCGATTTGTTTGGCTCCACTCCAGCGCTTAGTACGGTGCCTGGCACATAGTAAGCATTTAACAAATACCAGAATAATAAATATAACTGTAAAATGGGGAT
This sequence comes from Tachyglossus aculeatus, assembly GCF_015852505.1. NCBI lineage: Eukaryota > Metazoa > Chordata > Mammalia > Monotremata > Tachyglossidae > Tachyglossus > Tachyglossus aculeatus. The sequence goes on along the minus strand of NC_052069.1, from coordinate 5,344,907 downwards.
TTCCCTCTCAAGATGGCACCTGGAGAGTTTCCAGTCATCTACCAGTCTCGGCTATAGGAGGGAGATTGAAGATTAGACTGTGAGCCCACTATTGGGTAGGGACTGTCTCTATATGTTGCCAACTTGTACTTCCCAAGCGCTTAGTACAGTGCTCTGCACACAGTAAGCGCTCAATAAATACGACTGATGATGATGATTGAAGCAGAGGCCCATCCATGTCATTCCTTGTCGTTAATATGTTTTGTTTCAAACATGCCCATGTCTCTCCCATCCTAAAAAAACCCTCTCTTGACCCCACCTCACCTTCTAGTTATCGTCCCATATCCCTCCTACCATTCCTTTCCAAACTCCTTGAACGAGTTGTCTACACGCGCTGCCTAGAATTCCTCAACAACATCTCTCTCCTCGACCCCCTCCAGTCTGGCTTCCGTCCCCTTCATTCCACGGAAACTGCGCTCTCAAAGGTCACCAATGACCTCCTGCTTGCCAAATCCAACGGCTCATACTCTGTCCTAATCCTCCTCGACCTCTCAGTTGCCTTTGACACTGTGGACCACCCCCTTCTCCTCAACACGTTATCTGACCTTGGCTTCACAGACTCCGTCCTCTCCTGGTTCTCCTCTTATCTCTCCGGTCGTTCTTTCTCAGTCTCTTTTGCAGGCTCCTCCTCCCCCTCCCATCCTCTTACTGTAGGGGTTCCTCAAGGGTCAGTTCTTGGTCCCCTTCTGTTCTCAATCTACACTCACTCCCTCGGTGACCTCATTCGCTCCCACGGCTTCAACTATCATCTCTATGCTGATGACACCCAGATCTCCATCTCTGCCCCTGCTCTCTCCCCCTCCCTCCAGGCTCGCATCTCCTCCTGCCTTCAGGACATCTCCATCTGGATGTCCGCCCGCCACCTAAAGCTCAACATGTCGAAGACTGAGCTCCTTGTCTTCCCTCCCAAACCTTGTCCTCTCCCTGACTTTCCCATCTCTGTTGACGGCACTACCATCCTTCCCGTCTCACAAGCCCGCAACCTTGGTGTCATCCTCGACTCCGCTCTCTCACTCACCCCTCACATCCAAGCCGTCACCAAAACCTGCCGGTCTCAGCTCCGCAACATTGCCAAGATCCGCCCTTTCCTCTCCATCCAAACCGCTACCCTGCTCATTCAAGCTCTCATCCTATTCCGTCTGGACTACTGCACTAGCCTTCTCTCTGATCTCCCATCCTCGTGTCTCTCTCCACTTCAATCCATACTTCATGCTGCTGCCCGGATTATCTTTGTCCAGAAACGTTCTGGACATATTACTCCCCTCCTCAAAAACCTCCAATGGCTACCGATAAATCTGTGCATCAGGCAGAAACTCCTCACCCTGGGCTTCAAGGCTGTCCATCCCCTCGCCCCCTCCTACCTCACCTCCCTTCTCTCCTTCTCCATCCCAGCCCGCACCCTCTGCTCCTCCGCCGCTAATCTCCTCACGGTACCTCGCTCTCGCCTGTCCCGCCATCGACCCCCGGCCCACGTCATCCCCCGGGCCTGGAATGCCCTCCCTCCCTCTGCCCATCCGCCAAGCTAGCTCTCTTCCTCCCTTCAAGGCCCTGCTGAGAGCTCACCTCCTCCAGGAGGCCTTCCCAGACTGAGCCCCTTCCTTCCTCTCCCCCTCGTCCCCCTCTCCATCCCCCCCATCTTACCTCCTTCCCTTCCCCACAGCACCTGTATATATGTATATATGGTTGTACATATTTATTACTCTATTTATTTATTTATTTATTTATTTTACTTGTACATTTCTATCCTACTTATTTTATTTTGTTGGTATGTTTGGTTCTGTTCTCTGTCTCCCCCTTTTAGACTGTGAGCCCACTGTTGGGTAGGGACTGTCTCTGTGTGATGCCAATTTGTACTTCCCACGCGCTTAGTACAGTGCTCTGCACATAGTAAGCACTCAATAAATACGATTGATTGATTGATTGATTGATTGTTTCGTTGTCTGTCTCCCCCTTCTAGACTGTGAGCCCGTTGTTGGGTAGGGACCGTCTTTAGATGTTGCCAACTTGTACTTCCCAAGCGCTTAGTACAGTGCTCTGCACACAGTAAGCACTCAATAAATACGATTGAATGAACGAATTGAGAATCAGCATGGCTCAGTGGAAAGAGCCCGGGCTTGGGTTCTAATCCCGGCTCCGCCACATGTCTGCTGTGTGACCATGGGCAGGTCACTTCACTTCTCTGAGCCTCAGTTATCTCATCTGTAAAATGGAGATGAAGACTGCGAGCCCCATGTGGGACAACCTGATCACCTTGTATCCCCCCCAGCGCTTAGAACAGTGCTTAGCACATAGTAAGCATTTAACAAATGCCATCATTATTATTATTTTTCCTAGCTTGGGCAGTGGCTAGCGAGTGTCAGGCCATCTGCTCCAGAGGTCATGGGTTCTAATCTCGCCTCCGCCACTTGTCAGCTGTGTGATTTTGGGCCAGTCACTTAACTTCTCTGTGCCTCAGTTACCTCATCTGCAAAGTGGGGATTATGACTGTGGGCCCCACGTGGGACAGCCTGACCGCCTTGTAACCTCCCCAGCGCTTGGAACAGTGTCTCGCACATAGTAAGCCCCCAACAAATGCCATCATCAGAGAAGAAGCGTGGCTCAGTGGAAAGAGCCCAGGCTTGGGAGTCAGAGGTCATGGGTTCTAATCCCGCCTCCGCCACTTGTCAGCTGTGTGATTTTGGGCCAGTCACTTAACTTCTCTGTGCTTCAGTTACCTCATCTGCAAAATGGGGATTAAGACTGTGAGCCCCACGTGGGACGGCCTGATCGCCTTGTGTCCTCCCCAGCGCTTAGAACAGTGCTTTGCACGTAGTAAGCGCTTAACAAATGCCATCATCATCATCATCTGCTACAAGTCCAAACTCCCCGGTGCCGGGCAGCAGCGACACAGGAAAGAATCGAGGGTGGAGACTAGAATTGACTGTCTGGAAGTAGGCAATAGTTCACCGTTTCTGGATTTTTCCCAAGAAAACTCTGTGGATCCCCTACGGGAATGACGGCAGATGGAGAGCAGGGTGTTCTGGAAGAGATGTGTCCATGGAGTAGTTCTGGGTCGGAAATGACTCCACAGCATAACGCAAGACATAATGAGAATTCTATATCCGTTCTCATGCATTCATCATCATCATCATCATCAATCGTATTTATTGAGCGCTTACTATGTGCAGAGCACTGTACTAAGCGCTTGGGAAGTACAAATTGGCAACATATAGAGACAGTCCCTACCCAACAGTGGGCTCACAGCCTAAAAGGGCTCACAGTCTAAAAGAATGCATTCATTCAATAGGATTTATTGAGCGTTTACTATTCATCATTCCTTCATTCATTCAATCGTATTTATTGAGCACTTACTGTGTGCAGAGCACTGGACTAAGCGCTTGGGAAGTACAAGTTGGCAACATAGAGGGACGGTCCCTACCCAACAGCGGGCTCACAGTCTAGAAGGGGGAGACAGACAACAAGACAAAACATATTAACAAAATAAAATAGAATAAATATGTACAAGTAAAATAGAGTAATAAATACATATAAACATATATACATATAAACAGGTGCTGTGGGGAGGGGAAGGAGGTAAGGCGGGGGGGATGGGGAGGAGGGAGAGAGTACTATGTGCAGAGTACTGTACTAAGCGCTCAGGAGAGTACAATAGAACAATAAACAGATGCATTCCCTGTCCACAACTCCCTCAGACTTAGACTGTGAGTGCCAGCACCTAAGTAACTTGTACCAACCTCAGCACTTAGAAGAGTGTTTAACACATAGTTAAGTGCTTAGCAAGTACCACAAAACAAACAACTGTGCCTCAGGGCCCCCAAACCCAGGTGGGCAATCTGGCTACAGGGTCCTGGGAGAGGGCCAAGATCCGAGAGTAGTCCAGTGGATTTTCATTCATTCATTCAATCGCATTTATTGAGCGCTTACTGTGTGCAGAGCACTGTACTAAGCGCTTGGGAAGTACAAGTTGGTAACGTATAGAGGCGGTCCCTACCCAACAGCAGGCTCACAGTCTAGAAGGGGAAGACAGACAACAAAACAAAACATGTGGACAGGACCCAGGCCCGAGACCATGAGTCAGGCGCGGACTCCGGCCTGCTGGCTCGCCTTAGACAAGTCCCTTCCCCTCACTTCGTCTCAGTTTCCTCATCTGCAAAATGGGAATGAAATCCTTTCATTTGTGTATTTTTTCACGGTACTTGATAAGCGTTTACCATGTGTCAGATGCTGTAAGTGACTTAGGTGTCACCCAGCCCCTGTCCCGCATGGGGCTCACAGTCAAAGTGGGAAGGAGAACGGGAGAACTGAGGAACAGAGAAGTTAAGCGATCTGCCCAAGGTCACGCAGCAAACGTCGGCAGAGCCAGAAATCGAACTCAGACCCTCTAATTCCCAGCCCCACGCTCTTTCCATCATTATCAATCGTATTTATTGAGCGCTTACTGTGTGCAGAGCACTGTACTAAGCGCTTGGGAAGTACAAATTGGCAACATATAGAGACAGTCCCTGCCCAACAGTGGGCTCACCGTCTAAAATGACTTTCCACTAGGCCGCATTGCTCCTCTTAGACTATGAGCCCCATGGGGGACAAGGACTGTGTCGGATCTGATTATGCCGCAGCGTCCCCAATGCTTAGCACAGTATACTAAATACCGTCATCGATCGACGGTATTTACTGAGCCCCTACTGTTTGCAGAGTGATGATGATGATGATGATGGTATTTGTTAAGTCTTTTAGACTGTGAGCCCACTGTTGGGTAGGGACTGTCTCTATATGTTGCCAACTTGTACTTCCCAAGCGCTTAGTACAGTGCTCTGCACACAGTAAGCGCTCAATAAATATGATTGATTGATTGACTGATTAAGTGCTTACCCTGTCTGAAGCACCGTTCTAAGCCCCGGAGAAGATACAAGGTAATCAGGTTGTCCCACATGGGGTTCACAGTCTTAATCCTCATTTTACAGATGAGGTCACTGAGGCCCAGAGAGGTGAAGTGACTTGCCCAAGGTCACACGGCGGACAAGTGGCGGAGCCGGGATTAGAACCCACATCCTCTGACTCCCAAGCCCTGGCTCTTTCCACTAAGCCAGCGGGTAGACCTATTCCCTGCCCACAACAAGCTTACAGTCTAGAAGGGGAGGCAGACATTGATATAGATAAGTGATGTACAAAATATTATTTCTAGCAACGTACGTATATATTTTTGTGAAGGGTCATTATTCCATTAATAATAATGATGGCATTTGTTAAGCACTTACTATGTGCAAAGCATTGTTCTAAGCACTGGGGGGATATAAGGTGATCAGGTTGTCCCACAACCTGATATTATTATTATGAATAATAATAATAATAATAATAATAATAATGGCATTTGTTAAGCACTTACTATGTGTGAAGCACTGTTTTAAGCACTGTAGGGGGATACAAGGTGATCAGGTTGTCCCATGTGGGGCTCACAGTCTTAATCCCCATTTTACAGATGAGGAAACTGAGCCCCAGAGAAGTGAAATGACTTGCCCAAGGTCACACAGCAGACAAGTGGCGGAGCCGGGATTAGAACCTATGTTCATTCATTCAATTGTATTTACTGAGCACTTACTGTGTGCAGAGCATTGTACTAAGCGCTTGGAAAGTACAATTTGGTAACAGAGACAATCCCTACCCAACAGGGGGCTTATCAGCTCTGTGACTTTGGGCAAGTCACTTCACTTCTCTGGGCCTCAGTTATCTCATCTGGAAAATGGGCTTAAGACTGTAAGCCCTACGTGGGACAACCCGAGAACCTTATATCTACTCCAGCATTTAGAAGAGTGTTTGGCACATAGTAAGTGCTTAACAAATACCATCCTCATCATCATCACTCTGCAAACAGTAGGGGCTCAATAAATACCATCAATTGATGAGGGTATTTAGCATACAGTGCTTGGCACATAGTAAGCGTTTAACAAATGCCATCATTATTATTATCATTATTATTCATTCATTCAATCGTACTTATTGAGCACTTACTGTACTAAGCGCTTGGGAAGTACAAGTCGGCAACATATAGAGACGGTCCCTACCCAACAATGGGCTCACAGTCTAGAAGGGGGGAGACAGACAACAAAACAAAACATGTAGACATAATAGATTCTGATGACTTGACACCTGTCCACATGTTTTGTTTTGTTGTCTGTCTCCCTCTTCTAGACTGTGAGCCCACTGTTGGGTAAGGACTGTCTCTATATGTTGCCAACTTGGACTTCCCAAGCGCTTAGTACAGTGCTCTGCACATAGTAAGCGCTCAATAAATACGATTGATTGATTGATTGATGGGGCAGAAGAGCGGAGTCGCGCAGAGAAGGCCAGCTGTGCGGGTGACCTCCGGTGGAAAGCGTGAGCTGGGAATGTGTGTCCCAAGACTGGAGTGGAAATCAATCAATCAATCAATCAATCAATCGTATTTATTAAGCGCTTACTGTGTGCAGAGCACTGTACTAAGCGCTTGGGATGTACAAGTTGGCAACATAGAGAGACAGTTCCTACCCAACAGTGGGCTCACAGTCTAAAATGTTTTGTTTTGTTGTCTGTCTCCCCCTTCTAGACTGTGAGCCCGCTGTTGGGTAGGGACCGTCTCTATATGTTGCCGACTTGGACTTCCCAAGTGCTTAGTACAGTGCTCTGCACACAGTAAGCGTTCAATAAATACGATTGAATGAATAAAAGGGGGAGACAGAGAACAAAACCAAACATACTAACCAAATAAAATAAATCTGAAAATCCCTCCCGCTCGGAGAACTTTGGAGTATTTATTCATTCAGTCGTATTTACTGAGCGCTTACTGTGTGCAGAAGACGGGGCTCCTGACGACGGAACAAGAGCGAGGTGTCTTTGGACAAGAGACGGCCGTGGTTGACGGGCTTAATGGAAACCAGGGAAAGCCCACGGAGGCCAAATCGGCTTCCCTCAATCATCTCGTTTGGCAAAACAAGAGGTGATTGGAAGTCGCACGAGTCCGAGCCAGTTTGGGGTGGGATTTGGTCCAGGTTTGGAATGGTTTGGGTGATCTGGGATCTTGCCCCTCCTAAAACAAATCTCCAACCCGGAAATTCTCCGGGCGGCCTCCTCATCCTTGGAAAGCCCTTAATTAATGCCGGAATTCATCTCCTTGTCTCCTAAGGGGCGGCACACCTTGGCAGTGTTGCCTAGCGGAAAGACTCAGAATATAATAATAATAATAATGTTGGCATTTGTTAAGCGCTTACTAGGTGCAAAGCACTGTTCTAAGCGCTGGGGGGGGATACAAAGTGATCAGGTTGTCCCATGTGGGGTTCACAGTCTTAATCCCCATTTTACAGATGAGGGAACTGAGGCCCCGAGAAGTTAAGTGACTTGCCCAAGGTCACACAGCAGACATGTGGCGGAGTCGGGATTTGAACCCATGACCTCTGACTCCAAAGCCCCTGCTCTTTCCACTGAGCCACGCTGCGTCTGTGAAGCGCTTACTATGCGCCGAGCGCTGTTCATTTCAGCGTGGCTCAGTGGGAAGAGCGTGGGCTTTGGAGTCGGAGGTCATGGGTTCAAATCCCGGCTCCGCCAATTGTCAGCTGGGTGACTTTGGGCAAGTCACTTCACTTCTCTGGGCCTCATCTGTCAAATGGGGATGAAGACTGTGAGCCCCACGTGGGACAACCTGCTCACCTTGTAACCTCCCCAGCGCTTAGAACAGTGCTTTGCACATAGTAAGTGCTTAATAAATGCCATTATTATTATTGTTATTATTATTATTTAGTTCATTCATTCATATTTATTGAGCGCTTTCTGTGTGCCGAGCACTGTACTAATCTGCTTGTATCCACCCCAAAGCAGCGTGGCTCAGTGGAAAGAGCGCGGGCTTGAGAGTCAGAGATCATCGGCTCTAATCCCGGCTCTGCCACCGATCGGCTGTGTGACTTTGGGCAAGTCACTCAACTTTTCTGAGCCTCAGTTCCCTCATGTGGAAAATGGGGATTAAGACTGTGAGCCCTATGTGGGACAACCTGATCACCTTGTAACCTCCCCAGCACTTAGAACAGTGCTCAGCACATACTAAGCGCTTAACAAATACCAAAATTATTATTGTTGTTATTGTGGTGCTTGGCACATAGTTAAGCGCTTAACAGATACCACAATTATTATTACTAAGTGCTTGGTGGCGTACAGCAATAAACAGGCACATTCTCTGCCACTGTTCTAAACACTGAGATAGATATAAGATCATCAGGTCGGACACAGTCCCTGTTCCACGGGGGGCTCACAGTCTTAATCCCCATTTTCCAGATAAAATAACTGAGTCCCAGAGACGTGAAGCGACTTGCCCAAGGTCACACAGCAGACAAGTGGCAGAGCTGGGATTAGAACCCAGGTCTTTCTGACTCTCAGGCTTGGGCCCTTATCCACTAGGCCATGGTACACAGGTTCCAGTCCTGCTTGTCTGCTGTGTGACCTTGGGCAAGCCATTTCGTCTCTCTGGGCCTCAGTTTCCTCATCTGTGAAATGGGGGCTCAATACCTGTTCTTCCCCCTACTATGTGCCAGGCACTGTTTTAAGCGAGGGGCAGATAAGAGATGATTGGGTTGGACACAGTTCCCGTCCCACGTGGGGATCACAGTCTTAACCCCGATTTTACAGATGAGGGAACTGAGGCCCAGATAATAATAATGATGGCATTTGTTAAGCGCTTACTATGTGCAAAGCACTGTTCTAAGCGCTGGGGGGGATACAAGGTGATCAGGTTGTCCCACCTAGGGCTCACAATCTTAATCACGTGGTTCAGTGGAAAGAGCCCGGGCTTTGGAGTCAGAAGTCATGGGTTCAAGTCCCGGCTCCACCAATTGTCAGCTGTGTGACTTTGGGCAAGTCACTTCACTTCTCTGGGCCTCAGTTCCCTCATCTGTAAAATGGGGTTGAAGACTGTGAGCCCCCCTTGGGACAACCTGATCACCTTGTAACCTCCCCAGCGCTTAGAACAGTGCTTAGCACATAATAAGTGCTTAATAAATGTCATTATCATTATTAATCCCCTTTGCACAGATGAGGTAACTGAGGCACAGAGAAGTTAAGTGATTTGCCCAAAGTCACACAGCCGATAAGTGGCGGAGTCAGGATTAGAACCCATGACCTCTGACTCCCAAGCTCGGGCTCTTTCCACCGAGCCACGCTACTTCTCAAGACTATTCACCGTATTTAAAGACTAGGGACTTACTTCTGCTTATTTTATCTTAAAATGTTCACCACAGATACGTTACAAACCTAATTAAAAATCAGTTATTAAAAAAGAACTCTACAAACCTAATTAAAAATCAGTTATTAAAAAAGAACTCTACAAACCTAATTAGAAATCAGTTATTAAAAAAGAACTCTGTTTTTGCACTTTCTAACGGGGGGAAGGGCGATTTAGAAATCAAAATTGCCTCTCTATTTCTGTTCCTTTGGCCTACTTCGCCTGTTAGAGCTTAACATCCATAATGGTCCTTCTGCTCTTAACCTCATTTTCTGGGGAATTTGGGCAAGTTCGGAATGCTTATGACAAGCTGTTAACACTTCCATTCGAACGTCTGAAATTCTTCAGCCTAATTCACTCATAAATCTTCCCAAACTTGTGCTTCTTCTAGGTCAATCCGAACATGGAAAATGCATTATCTGAGAAGAGCATTTACAGAGCGGACTATGATTTAGAGCTAAGTGAGTCGATACAAATCTGGAATTAGTAGTAGTAGCAGCAGAAGCAGCGTGGCTCAGTGGAAAGAGCCCAGTCTTGGGAGTCAGAGGTCATGGGTTCGAATCCCGGCTCCGCCCCTTGTCTTCTGTGAGACTTTGGGCAAGTCACTTAACTCCTTTGGGCCTCAGTTACCTCATCTGTATGATGGGGATGAAGACTGTGAGCCCCACGTGGGACAACCTCATCACCTTGTATCCACCCCAATCAATCAATCAATCAATCGTATTTATTGAGCGCTTACTATGTGCAGAGCACTGTACTAAGCGCTTGGGAAGTACAAATTGGCATCACATAGAGACAGTCCCTACCCAACAGTGGGCTCACAGTCTAAAAGGGGGAGACAGAGAACTGAACCAAACATACCAACAAAATAAAATAAGTAGGATAGAAATGTACAAGTAAAATAAATAAATCAATAAATAAATAGAGTAATAAATATGTACAACCATATATACATATATACAGGTGCTGTGGGGAAGGGAAGGAGGTAAGACGGGGGGATGGAGAGGGGGACGAGGGGGAGAGGAAAGAAGGGGCTCAGTCTGGGAAGGCCTCCTGGAGGAGGTGAGCTCTCAGCAGGGCCTTGAAGGGAGGAAGAGAGCTAGCTTGGCGGATGGGCAGAGGGAGGGAGGGCATTCCAGGCCCGGGGGATGACGTGGGCCGGGGGTCGATGGCGGGACAGGCGAGAGCGAGGTACGGTGAGGAGATCAGCGGTGGAGGAGCGGAGGGTGCGGGCTGGGCAGTAGAAGGAGAGAAGGGAGGTGAGGTAGGAGGGGGCGAGGGGATGGAGAGCCTTGAAGCCCAGGGTGAGGAGTTTCTGCTTGATGCGCAGATTGATCGGTAGCCATTGGAGGTTTTTGAGGAGGGGAGTAATATGTCCAGAGCGTTTCTGGACAAAGATAATCCGGGCAGCAGCATGAAGTATGGATTGAAGTGGAGAGAGACACGAGGATGGGAGATCAGAGAGAAGGCTAGTGCAGTAGTCCAGACGGGATAGGATGAGAGCTTGAATTAGCAGGGTAGCGGTTTGGATGGAGAGGAAAGGGCGGATCTTGGCAATGTTGCGGAGCTGAGACCGGCAGGTTTTGGTGACGGCTTGGATGTGAGGGGTGAGTGAGAGAGCGGAGTCGAGGATGACACCAAGGTTGCGGGCTTGTGAGACGGGAAGGATGGTAGTGCCGTCAACAGAGATGGGAAAGTCAGGGAGAGGACAAGGTTTGGGAGGGAAGACAAGGAGCTCAGTCTTCGACATGTTGAGCTTTAGGTGGCGGGCGGACATCCAGATGGAGATGTCCTGAAGGCAGGAGGAGATGCGAGCCTGGAGGGAGGGGGAGAGAGCAGGGGCAGAGATGTAGATCTGGGTGTCATCAGCGTAGAGATGATAGTAGAAGCCGTGGGAGCGAATGAGGTCACCAAGGGAGTGAGTGTAGATTGAGAACAGAAGGGGACCAAGCACTGAACCTTGGGGAACCCCCACAGTAAGAGGATGGGAGGGGGAGGAGGAGCCTGAAAAAGAGACTGAGAAAGAACGACCGGAGAGATAAGAGGAGAACCAGGAGAGGACGGAGTCTGTGAAGCCAAGGTCAGATAGCGTGTTGAGGAGAAGGGGGTGGTCCACAGTGTCAAAGGCAGCTGAGAGGTCGAGGAGGATTAGGACAGAGTATGAGCCGTTGGATTTGGCAAGCAGGAGGTCATTGGTGACCTTTGAGAGGGCAGTTTCCGTGGAATGGAGGGGACGGAAGCCAGACTGGAGGGGGTCGAGGAGAGAGTTGTTGTTGAGGAATTCTAGGCAGCGCGTGTAGACAACTCGTTCAAGGAGTTTGGAAAGGAATGGTAGGAGGGATATGGGACGATAACTAGAAGGTGAGGTGGGGTCAAGAGAGGGTTTTTTTAGGATGGGAGAGACATGGGCATGTTTGAAGGCAGAGGGGAAGGAACCAGTGGAGAGTGAGCGGTTGAAGATGGAAGTTAAGGAGGGGAGAAGGGATGGAGCGAGAGATTTCATAAGATGAGAGGGAATGGGGTCAGAAGCACAGGTGGCCGGAGTAGCACTTGAGAGGAGGGAGGAGAGTTCCTCTGAGGATACCGCTGGGAAGGATGGGAGAGTAGCAGAGAGTGTTGAGAGCCGGGAGGTTGGAGAAAGGGGGGAAGAGACTTTGGGGAGGTCGGACCTGATGGATTTAATTTTGTTAATGAAGTAGGAGGCCAGATCGTTGGGGGTGAGGGAAGGAGGAGGGGGAGGAACCGGGGGCCTGAGAAGGGAGTTGAATGTACGGAAGAGCTGGCGGGGGTGATGGGCATGGGTGTCAATAAGGGAGGAGAAATAGTTTTGTCTGGCAGAAGAGAGGGCTGAGTTAAGGCAGGAAAGGATAAACTTGAAGTGAACGAGGTTGGCATGGTGTTTAGACTTTCGCCAGCAGCGTTCAGCAGCTCGAGCATAAGAGCGAAGGAGGCGGACAGTGGCAGTGATCCAGGGCTGTGGGTTAGTGGTGCGAGAGCGGCGAAGGGAAAGGGGAGCGAGCGAGTCTAGCTGAGTAGAAAGGGTAGAGTTGAGAGCAGTAATCTGATCATCAAGACTGGGTAGAGAGGAGAGGGCGGCGAGGTGGGGTGTGAGGCGCTCCGAAAGATGGGTGGGGTCCAGAGAGCCGAGATCTCTGTGAGGGAGTAATACGGATTTACAGGGGAAAGGAGTGTGAGTGAGGAGGCAGGTGAGAAGATTATGATCAGAGAGAGGGATCACAGAGTTGGTGAGGGTGGACACAGTGCAGCGGTAGGAGATGATGAGGTCGAGGGTATGACCAAGTTGGTGAGTGGGTGAGGTGGGGTGGAGGAAGAGGTTGGCAGCGTCAAGGAGAGATAGAAGGCGGGCGGCAGAGGAGTCGTTAGGGATATCCATGTGGATATTGAAGTCTCCGAGGATCAGAGTGGGCATGGAGAAGGAGAGAAGGAATGTGAGGAAGGGGTCAAAGTCGTTAAAGAAGTTGGAAGTGGGGCCCGGAGGGCGGTAGATGACGGCTACAGGAATCTGGAGGGGGTGGTAGAGGCGAATAATGTGGGCTTCAAAGGAAGGGAAGGAAAGGGAAGGGGGAGGAGGGATAGTGCGAAAGCGACATTGGGGGGCGAGAAGGAAACCGACACCTCCTCCTTTTCCGGTGAGTCTGGGGGAGTGGGAGAAGAAGAGGCCTGCACTGCAGAGAGCAGCAGAAGAGACCGTGTCGTCCGGCGACAGCCATGTTTCAGTTAGGGCGAGGAGGAGTAGAGAACTGGAAAGGAAAAGGTCCAAGATGAAAGGGATCTTACTTAAAACGGAGCAGGGGTTCCAGAGGCCACACTTGGCATCAGCTGTCGAGGGTGGGGAGGGAGGGGGAAGGGTGCGAGGGGTGGGGAGGGTTTGGATTGGGATGAGTTGGCGGGGGCCTGGGCGGGGAGAGTGGGAAGGGGGGGTGGCGATGGGAAAGGAGAACTGGGATGGGGTGGGGGACGGGGAGAAGGGGAGGAGGGGGGCCGGGAGGGAGAAGCGGAGGACCTGCGCTGGTACAGAGGAATCCTTGGTAGGCGTTGAGGGGGAGCGGTCTTGGTGGGTGAGAGGGAGGGAAACAGCTGGGTGGGAGAGGGGAAGGGGAAGGTGAGGAATGGGAATGGCAGTTGGGAGCAAGGGAACTGAAAGTTCATGGTGAGGTCAGCAGGGCGAGTGACAGTACCGCGGGGGGTTAACAATTGAGATGCAGAAGCAATAAAACAGTAGCAATGATAAAAGTAGGCGATGGCATCACAGGGTGTAGTTGAGCAATCAATATGCTATGGCAATAATAGAATTGGCAGACAATGATGCCACAGAGAGCAGATACAAACTATTAAGAGCTGGAGTAGGGTGGGCCAGTTAAGGGGGGTCAGGGAGCAGAGATACCTGGGGAGGGGAGCCAACAGTCAACTAGCATGGGAGGGCTGAGGAGGTGGGAATGAGGTTGTCGTTAATGTAACATGTAACATGGTGCTAACATGGTGCTAACAAGGTGCTAACAAGGGCTTTTTACCTGGGGGCGGGCGGGGGGAGAGTCAGTCAGGACCGGACCGGGAAGGTGGTGGGGGGATGAGGGGCACTTTACGGAAGGCCTCCGAAGTGGGGGGGGTGGAAGCAGGGGGGGCGTCCGTGGGGGCGCTGAGATGGCGGGAGGGTGGGCGGCCGGGCCTCTCGGGAACAGAGTCCCGGGCGTCAATGGCGGCGCTCTGAGGAGAGGAGCCTTCCGGGAGCGGCAAGGCCGCGCAGTGTGATGGGGGCGGGCAGGAGGGCCTCTCGGGAACGGAGTCCCGGGCGTCTATGGCGGCGCGCTCCGAGGAGAGGATCCTTCCGGGAGCAGCAAGGCCTCGCGGTGTGATGGCGGGCGGGCCTCTCGGGAACGGAGTCCCAGGCGTCTCGCGGTGTGATGGCGGGCGGGCGGGCAGGCGGGCCTCTCGGGAACGGAATCCCGGGCGTCTATGGCGGCGCTCTGAGGAGAGGATCCTTCCGGGAGCAGCAAGGCCTCGCGGTGTGATGGCGGGCGGGCCTCTCGGGAACGGAGTCCCGGGCGTCTCGCGGTGTGATGGCGGGCCTCTCGGGAACAGAGTCCCGGGCGTCTATGGCGGCGCTCTGAGGAGAGGATCCTTCCGGGAGCAGCAAGGCCTCGCGGTGTGATGGCGGGCGGGCCTCTCGGGAACGGAGTCCCGGGCATCTATGGCGGCGCGCTCTGAGGAGAGAATCCTTCCGGGAGCAGCAAGGCCTCGCGGTGTGATGGCGGGCGGGCCTCTCGGGAACGGAGTCCCGGGCGTCTCGCGGTATGATGGCGGGCCTCTCGGGAACAGAGTCCCGGGCGTCTATGGCGGCGCTCTGAGGAGAGGATCCTTCCGGGAGCAGCAAGGCCGCGCGGTGTGATGGCGGGCGGGCCTCTCGGGAACGGAGTCCCGGGCGTCTATGGCGGCGCGCTCTGAGGAGAGGATCCTTCCGGGAGCAGCAAGGCCTCGCGGTGTGATGGCGGGCGGGCCTCTCGGGAACGGAGTCCCGGGCGTCTCGCGGTGTGATGGCGGGCCTCTCGGGAACAGAGTCCCGGGCGTCTATGGCGGCGCTCTGAGGAGAGGATCCTACCGGGAGCAGCAAGGCCTCGCGGTGTGATGGCGGGCGGGCCTCCCGGGAACGGAGTCCCGGGCGTCTATGGCGGTGCTCTGAGGAGAGGATCCTTCCGGGAGCAGCAAGGCCTCGCGGTGTGATGGCGGGCGGGCCTCTCGGGAACGGAGTCCCGGGCGTCTCGCGGTGTGATGGCGGGCGGGCGGGGCGGGCGGGCCTCTCGGGAACAGAGTCCCGGGCGTCTATGGCGGCGCTCTGAGGAGAGGATCCTTCCGGGAGCAGCAAGGCCTCGCGGTGTGATGGCGGGCGGGCCTCCCGGGAACGGAGTCCCGGGCGTCTATGGCGGCGCTCTGAGGAGAGGATCCTTCCGGGAGCAGCAAGGCCTCGCGGTGTGATGGCGGGCGGGCCTCTCGGGAACGGAGTCCCGGGCGTCTCGCGGTGTGATGGCGGGCGGGCGGGCAGGCGGGCCTCTCGGGAACGGAGTCCCGGGCGTCTATGGCGGCGCTCTGAGGAGAGGATCCTTCCGGGAGCAGCAAGGCCTCGCGGTGTGATGGCGGGCGGGCGGGCCTCTCGGGAACTGAGTCCCGGGCGTCTATGGCGGCGCTCTGAGGAGAGGAGCCTTCCGGGAGCAGCAAGGCCTCGCGGTGTGATGGCGGGTGGCCCTCTCGGGAACGGAGTCCCGGGCGTCTATGGCGGCGCTCAGTGCTTAGAACAGTTCTGTGCACATGGTAACTGCTTAATAAATGCGATCATCATTATTATTAGCACTAGTAGTGGTAGTAATGGATAGAGCTTGGTCCAGGGGGTCAGAAGGTCATGGGTTCTAATCCCAAGCTCCGTCACTTGTCTACTATGTGACCTTGGGCAGTCACTTCCCTTCTCTGGGCCTCAGTTACCTCATCTGTATAATGGGGATGAAGACTGTAAGCCCCATGTGGGACAACCTGATCACCTTGTATCCACCCCAGTGCTTAGAACAGTGCCTTGGCACATAGTAAGTGTTTAACAAATGCGATCATCCTTATTATTATTATTAGTAGTAGTAGTAGTAGTAGTGGTAGTAATGGATAGAGCTTGGTCCAGGGGGTCAGAAGGTCGTAGGTTCTAATCCCAAGCTCCGCCACTTGTCAGCTGTGTGACCTTGGGCAAGTCACTTCCCTTCTCTGGGCCTCAGTTCCCTCATCTGTAAAATGGGCATTGAAATTGTGAGCCCCACATGGGACAGTGGAAAGATCACAGATTTAGGATCGATGAATGCGATTGAATGGATGTACTTCCCAAGCGCTTAGTACAGTGCTCTGCACATAGTAAGCGCTCAATAAATACGATTGATGATGATGAATGAATGCCATTATCATTATTAATCCCCTTTTCCCAGATGAGGTAACTGAGGCACAGAGAAGTTAAGTGATTTACCCAAAGTCACACAGCCGATAAGTGGCAGAGCCGGGATTAGAACCCATGACCTCTGACACCCAAGCTCGGGCTGGGCTGGCACCTAGTAAGTGCTTAACAAATAGCGTGGGAATGACAACAGTGGCAGTAGTAGAAATAGCAGCCATCCAGTCAGTTGTATTTATTGAGCGCTTACTGGGTACAGAGCACTGCACTAAGCTTTCTGGAGAGTACAACAGAACAATAAACAGACACATTCCCTGCCTATATCGAGTTTGTCTGCTGTGTGACCTTGGGCAAATCACTTCACTTCTCTGGGCCTCAGCTTTCTTAGCTGTAAAATGGAGATTAAATGTCTGTTCTCCTTCCTACTTTCTTTTGATGGCATTTATTAAGCTTTTACTATGTGCAAAGCACTGTTCTAAGCACTGGGGAGGTTACAAGGTGATCAGGTTGTCCCACGGAGGGCTCACAGTCTTAATCTTAGACTGTGAACCCCTTGTGAGACAGGGACTGCATCCAATCTGATTAACTTGTATAATAATAATAATGATGGTATTTGTTAAGTGCTTACTATGTGCCAGGCACTGTTCTAAGCACTGGGCTATCATCAGATACAAGTTAATCAGGTTGTCCCACGCGGGGCTCACAGTCTTCATCCCCATTTTATAGATGAGGTAACTGAGGCACAGAGAAGTGAAGTGACTTCATTTTTAGACTGTGAGCCCACTGTTGGGTAGGGACTGTCTCTATATGTTGCCAATTTGTACTTCCCAAGCGCTTAGTACAGTGCTCTGCACATAGTAAGCGCTCAATAACTACAATTGATGATGATGATGATGATGACTTGCCCAAAGTCACACAACTGACAAGTGGCGGAGCCAGGATTGGAACCCACGACCTCTGACTCCCAAGGCCGGGCTCTTTCCACTGAGCCACTCTGCTTGTATCCACCCCAGTGCTTAGAACAATGCTTGATACATAGTAAGCACTTACCAAATACCGTTAAAAAAGCAGTGAGTGCATATTTTGGGTTTGTGTGTGTGTGAATGATAGTCATTCAATCGTATTTATTGAGCACTTACTGTGTGCAGAGCACTGTACTAAGCGCTTGGGAAGCACAATTTGGCAACAAAGAGAGATAATCCCTGCTGACAACGGGCTCACAGTCTAGGAGAAGCAGCCTGGCTCATTGGAAAGAGCCCGGGCTTTGGAGTCGGATGCCATGGGTTCAAATGCCGGCTCTGCCAATTGTCAGCTGTGTGACTTCGGGCAAGTCACGTCACTTCTCTGTGCCTCAGTTCCCTCATCTGTAAAATGGGGATAAAGACTGTGAGCCCCCAGTGGGACAACCTGATCACCTCGTATCTCCCCAGTGCTTAGAACAGTGCTTTGCACATAGTAAGTTCTTAATAAATGTCATCATTATTATATTATTATAGAAGGGGGGAATGATAAGACCACAAACAAAGATAAAATGGTTTTTATGTCTTTCATTCATTCATTCAATCGTATTTATTGAGTGCTTACCATGTGCAGAGTGCTTGGGAGAGTACAATGTAACAATAAACAGTGACATTCCCTGCCCACAACGAGCTTACAGTCTAGAGGGGGGGTAACAGATAGGAATAGAAATAAAGAAATGACAGATGTGGACATAAGCAGTGTGGAGCTGGACTAATAATAATGATAATAATGGCATTTATTAAGTGCTTGCTATGTGCAAAGCACTGTTCTAAGCGCTGGGGAGATTACAAGGTGATCAGGTTGTCCCCCGTGGGGCTCACAGTCTTCGTCCCCATTTTACAGAGGAGGTTACTGAAGCCCAGAGAAGTGAAGTGACTTGCCCAAAGTCACACAGCTGACAAGTGGCGGATCCGGGATTTGAACCCATGACCTCTGACTCCCAAGCCCGGGTTCTTTCCACTGAGCCACGCTGCTTCTCTAATGCGGGGGGGTGGGGGGGGGTGGTGATAAATGAAGGGAGCAAGTCAGGGTGATGCAGAAGGGAGTGGGAGATGAGGAAAAGTGGGGCTTAGTCAGGGAAGGCTTCTGGGAGGAGGTGGGCCTTCAGTAAGGCTCTGAAGGGTGGGGGAGAGTCATTGCCTGGGGGATGTGAGGAGGGAGAGCTTTCCAGGCTAGTGGCAGGACGGGGGCCAGGGGTCGGAGGTGAAACAGATGAGCTCGTCTTAGAAGCAGTGTTGCTCAGTGGAAAGAGCCCGGCCTTTGGGCCTCGTTCTCGCCTGTCCCGCCATCGACCCCCGGCCCACGTCCTTCCCCGGGCCTGGAATGCCCCCAATCCCTCTGCCCATCCGCCAAGCTGGCTCTCTTCCTCCCTTCAAGTCCCTGCTGAGAGCTCACCTCCTCCAGGAGGCCTTCCCACACTGAGCCCCTTCCTTCCTCTCCCCCTCGTCCCCCTCTCCATCCCCCCCATCTTACCTCCTTCCCTTCCCCACAGCACCTGTATATATGCATATATGTTTGTACATATTAATTACTCTATTTATTTAGTTAGTTATTTTACTTGTACATAACTATTCTATTTATTTTATTTTGTTAGTATGTTTGGTTTTGTTCTCTGTCTCCCCCTTTTAGACTGTGAGCCCACTGTTGGGTAGGGACTTTCTCTATATGTTGCCAACTTGGACTTCCCAAGCGCTTAGTACAGTGCTCTGCACAAAGTAAATGCTCAATAAATACGATTGATTGATTGATTGAGTCAGAGGTCATGGGTTCAAATCCCGGCTCCGCCAATTGTCAGCTGTGTGCCTTTGGGCAAGTCACTTAACATCTCTGGGCCTCAGTTCCCTCATCTGGAAAATGGGGATTAAGACTGTGAGCCCCATGGGGGACAACCTGATGACCTTGTAACCTCCCCAGTGCTTAGAACAGTACTTTGCATATAGTAAGCGCTTAATAAATGCCATTATTATTATTATTATTATTATTATTCATTCAATTGTATTTTTTGAGTGCTTACCTTTGGAATGCTTACTGTGTGCAGAGCACTGTACTATAGGAGCAGTGTGGCTCAGTGGAAAGAGCCCGGGCTTTGGAGCCAGAGGTGGTGGGTTCAAATCCCTGCTCCGCCAATTAGCTGGGTGACTTTGGGCAAGTCACTGCACTTCTCTGGGCCTCAGTTATCTCATCTGTAAAATGGGGGTGAAGACTGTGAGCCCCCTGTGGGACAACCTGATCACCTTGTAAGCTTCCCAGCACTTAGAACTGTACTTTGCATATAGTAAGCGCTTAATAAATGCCATTATTATTATTATTATTACTAAGCACTTGGGAAGTACAAGTCGGCAACATCTAGAGACGGTCCCTACCTGACAACGGGCTCACGGTCTAGAAGGGGGAGACGGACGACAAAACTAAATGTCTTCCCTCCTCCTCCTGGGCCCCGCCGATTGTCGGGTTCAGAGCGGTGAAGGGCGAGGTGGGAGTGACTACTAGGCAACCACGTTTTCATTTTGCAACTATTTGGAAGCAGAGCTCCAAAAATTGGCAGCCCCCTCCCGTTGCCATAGTTACCCCATGACTAACAACAGATCGACAATGGATCTGTTCTTCCAGCTTCCGCCAACTGGTAATGTCATAGTTCACCCTCAGAGAAATCCAGGGCCACGCTATTTTAATACTTTCCAGCCCTCATAAGAATAATTGTCCCGTGTGTTAGGCGCTTACTATGTGCCAGGCACTGTACTAAGCGCTGGGGGAGAGTTGGGCTCCGGACCAGAAGCTCCACGTGGGCAGGAATCGTGACTGTTTCTTGTTGTGTCGTACTCCCCCGAGCTCCTGGTTCGGTGCTGTGCACAATCAATCAATCAATCAATCGTATTTATTGAGCGCTTACTGTGTGCAGAGCACTGTACTAAGCGCTTGGGAAGTACAAGTTGGCAACATATAGAGACAGTCCCTACCCAGGGACCGCACACACTGTAAGCGCTCAGTAAATACAGTTTTTAATGAACAAATTGGGCTGCATTGGGGAGGGGGGTGGCCTTTCTGTCGAGGATGTCTTTAATATGTTATTTTATTTTGTTAATATTCTTTGTTGTCTGTCTCCCCCTTCTAGACTGTGAGCCTGTTGTTGGGTAGGGACCGTCTCTAGATGTTGCCAGCTTGTACTTCCCAAGCGCTTAGTACAGTGTTCTGCACACAGTAAGCGCTCAATAAATATGACTGAATGAAAGAATGAATGACCGTCTCTATATGTTGCCGACTTGTACTTCCCAAGCGCTTAGTACAGTGCTCTGCACACAGTAAGTGTTCAGTAAATACGATTGAGCGAGTGAGTGAATACAAGATAATCGGGTGGGTCGGACACAGTCCCTGACCCACCGGGGGCTCATCGTTTTCATTCCCATTTTACAGATGAGGGAACTGAGGACCAGAGAAGGTAAGTCACTTGCCCAAGGTCACACAGCAGACGAGTGGCAGAGTCGCGATTAGAACCCAGATCCTTCTGAATTCCAGACCAGGGCTCTAGCCACTAGGCCCTGCTGCTTCCCCTTGTGTAGTAGTTATTGTAATCCAGGCACTGTGCTAAGCACTGGGGTAGATAATAATAATAATGATAATAATAATAATAATAACAACAATAATAATAATAACAACAATAATAACAATAATAATAATGGCATTTGTTAAGCACTTACTATGTGCAAAGCACTGTTCTAAGCGCTGGGGAGATACAAGGTGATCAGGTTGTCCCACGGTGGGCTCACAGTCTTAATCTCCATTTTACAGATGAGGTAACTGAGGCCCAGAGAAGTTAAGTGACTTGCCCACAGTCACACAGCTGACAAGTGGCGGAGCCGGGATTGGAACCCATGACCTCTGACTCCAAAGCTCATGCTCTTTCCACGGAGCCACGCTGCTTCTCTACAAACTAATCCCACTGGATATATTCCATATTCATTCATTTCATTCTTAGAACGGTGCTTTGCACATAGTAAGTGCTTAATAAATGCCATTATTATTATTATTGTTATTATTATTATTCATTCCATTGTATTTATTGAGCACTTACTGTGTGCAGAGCACTGTACTAAGCGCTTGGGAAGTACAAGTCGGCAACATATCCCACATGGGGCTCACAGTCTTCATCCCCATTTTACAGCTGAGGGAACGGAGGCCCAGAGTAGGTAAGTAACTTGCCCAAGGTCACCCAGCAGATGAGCGGCAGAGCCACCATTCGAACCCAGGTCCTTCTGACTCCCAGCCCCGTGGCTCTCTGGGTTCTAATCCCAGCTCCGCCACTTACCTGCTGGGTGACCTTGGGCAAGTCACTTCACTATGTGCCTCAGTTACCTCGGCTGTAAAATGGGGATGGAGACTGGGAGCCCCAAGCAGGATAGGGCTCAGTGGAAAGCCCTTAGAGAAGAAGCGTGGCTCAGTGGAAAGAGCACGGGCTTTGGAGTCAGAGGTCATGGGTTCGAATCCCGTTCCGCCACATTCATTCATTCATTCGTATTTATTGAGTGCTTACCGTGTGCAGAGCACTGAACTAAGCGCTTGGGAAGTACAAGTTGGCAACATATAGAGATGGTCCCTACCCAACAGTGGGCTCACAGTCTAGAAGGGGGAGACAGACAACAAAACAAAACATATTAACAAAATAAAATAAATAGAATAAATATGTACAAACCTTGGGTAAGTCAGTTAACTTCTCTGAGCCTCAGTTATCTCATCTGTAAAATGGGGATTAAGACTGTGAGCCCCACGTGGGATAACCTGATCACCTTAGAACAGTGCTTTGCGCATAGTAAGCACTTAACAAATGCCATTATTATTATTATTATTATTATTATTATCATTATTATTATTATTATTATAGGGACAGTGTCCGACCCGATTTCATTAGATTCACCTGAGAGATTAGAACAGTGCTTTGCACATAGTAAGTGCTTAATAAATGTTATCATTATTATTATTATTATTACAGTGCCTGGAACATAGTAACAAATACCATGATTAATATTATTAATGATGGCTTTTATTAAGCGCTTACTATATGCAAAGCACTGTTCCAAGCACTGGGGGAGATAGAAGGTGATCAGGTTGTCCCATGGAGGGGGCTCACAGTCTTCACCCCCATTTTACAGATGAGGTAACTGAGGCCCCGAGAAGTGAAGTGACTTGCCCAAAGTCACACAGCTAATTGGTGGAGATGGGATTTGAACCCATGACCACTGACTCCAAAGCCCGGGCTCTTTCCACTGAGCCATGCTGCTTCTTACTACTAGCCCGTGCTGCTTCATAGCCAGAGACACACGGTCAGACAGACATTTTTCAGTTCCCCAAATGTTCAGTGAGAACTGGGAGAATTGAGCTCTCTTCCTCCCTTCAAGGCCCTACTGAGAGCTCACCTCCTCCAGGAGGCCTTCCCACACTGAGCCCCTTCCTTCCTCTCCCCCTCGTCCCCCTCTCCATCCCCCCCATCTTACCTCCTTCCCTTCCCCACAGCACCTGTATATATGTTTGTACATATTTATTACTCTATTTATTCATTTTACTTGTACATATCTATTCTATTTATTTTATTTTGTTAGCATGTTTGGCTTTGTCTCCCCCTTTTAGACTGTCAGCCCACTGTTGGGTAGGGACTATCTCTATATGTTGCCAATTTGTACTTCTCAAGCGCTTAGTACAGTGCTCTGCACACAGTAAGCGCTCAATAAATACGATTGATGATGATGATGAGTGGATCTTCGAGCCGCCTGTGGCCTTAACAGCAAGAAGCTTCTGGAAGGTGGTGGGATGGAGCCTTGTCTTAGACATGGGATTTAACATATCACCCCAACAGGTCAGAACGACCACGGTAGTTCTTAAGCACTTATTATATGCCAAGCACTGTACTAAGTGTTACTCGGACAACAATCCTTGTCCCACGTGGGGCTCACGGTCCAAGTTGGGGCGAATACGGGCACTGAATCCCCATTTTGGAGATGAGGAAACTGAGGCCTCATCAGAGAGAAGGGCGAATACGGGCAGTGAATCCCCATTGTGGAGATGAGGAAACTGAGGCCTCATCAGAGAGAAGGGCGAATACGGGCAGTGAATCCCCATTGTGGAGATGAGGAAACTGAGGCCTCATCAGAGAGAAGGGAAGTGTTTTGCCCAAGATGGTACAGTAGGCAAGTGGCAGAGCCGACGTTTGAACCTAGCTCCTGTGGCTCCCAAGACGGGGCGATTTCCATTAGGCCGGAATCCATTTAGTGCATTCTTCTTAACTGTCCATTTCAACTCTTATCAAATCGTCTTCACACCGTACCTCCATCTCCTCTTATCTGGCCGCTGACCACTCGCCCCCGTCCCGCCTCTGGCCCGGAACGCCCTCCCTCCTCAAATCCCCCAGATGATGACTATCCCCCGCTTCAAAACCTTACCGAAGGCCCATCTCCTCCAAGAAGCCTTCCCAGTCTAAGCCCTCCTTTCCTCTTCTCCCACTCCCTTCTGCGTTACCCTGCTTTGCTCCCTCCTTTTTTTGTTGTTGTTGTTGTTGTTGGTATTTGTTAAGCGCTTAGTACAGTGCTCTGCACACAGTAAGCGCTCAACAAATACGATTGATGATGATTTGTTAAGCGCTTACTATGTACCAAGCACTGTGCTAAGCGCTGGGGGGATACAAGGTAATCAAGGCTGTCCCGCATGGGGCTCACATGAGCCCACTGTTGGGTAGGGACTGTCTCTATATGTTGCCAACCTGTACTTCCCAAGCGCTTAGTACAGTGCTCTGCACACAGTAAGCGCTCTATAAATATGACTGATTGATTGATTAATCCCCATTTTACAGATGAGAAAACTGAGGCACAGAGAAGTGACTTGCCCAAAGTCACACAGCTGACAATTAGTAGAGCTGGGATTTAAACCCACGACCTCTGACTCCAAAGCCCGGGCTCTTTCCACTGAACCACACTGCCCTTATGTCTACAACTCTCATTTATTTATTTCTATGAATGTCTGCTCCCCCTCTAGATTGTAATAATAATAATAATAATAATGGCATATTAAGCGCTTACTATGTGCAACGCACTGTTCTAAGTGCTGGGGAGGTTACAAGGTGATCAAGTTGTCCCATGGGGGGGCTCACAGTCTTAATCCCCCATTTTACAGATGAAGTAACTGCCCAAGTGACTTGCCCAAAGTCCCACAAGTGACAATTGGCAGAGCTGGGATTTGAACCCATGACCTCTGACTCCAAAGCCCAGGCTCTTTCCTCGGAGTCACTCTGCTTCTTGTAAGCTCTTTGTGGACATGGCATGTGTCTCTTGTTATATTGTCCTCTCCCCAATGCTTAATACAGTGCTCCGCGTAGAGTGCTCAATCAATCAATCAATCAATCAATCGTATTTATTGAGTGCTTACTATGTGCAGAGCACTGTACTTTGAATGTGATTTTAAGAGGGTTTTGAAGGTGGGGAGAGTGGTGGTCTGTCTGATGCAATAATAATGGTGATTATTGTATTTGTTGAGCACTTACTATGTGCCGGACACTGTACTAAGCTCTGGGGTGGATAAAAGCAAATCGGGTTGGGCGCAGTCCCAGTCTCACGTGGGGCTCACAGTCTCCATCCCCATTTTACAGATGAGGTAACTGAGGCACAGAGAAGTGAAGTGACTTACTCAAAGTCATACAGCTGACAACGGGCAGAGCTGGGATTTGAACCCCTGACCTCTGACTCCAAAGCCCGGGCTCTTTCCACTGAGCCACGCTGCTTCTTGTAAGCTCATTGTGGATAGGGCATGTGTCTATTGTTATATTGTCCTCTCCCCAGTGCTTAATACAGTGCTCCGCACAGAGTGCTCAGTAAATATGACAATGAGTGAATGAATGTGATTTTAGGAGGGTTTTGAAGGTGGGGAGAGTGGTGGTCTGTCTGATGTTATAATAATGGTGATTATTGTATTTGTTGAGCGCTTACTATGAGCCGGGCACTGTACTAAGCTCTGGGGTGAATACAAGCATTCATTCATTCATTCATTCAATGGTATTTATTGAGCGCTTACTGTGTGCAGAGCACTGTACTAAGCGCTTGGGAAGTACAGTGGATAGAGCACGGGCCTTGGAGTCAGAGGTCATGGGTTTAAATCCCAGATCGGCCAATTGTCAGCTGTGTGACTTTGGGCAAGTCACTTCACTTCTCTGTGCCTCAGTTCCTTCATCTGTAAAATGGGGATTAAGACTGTGAGCCCCACGTGGGACAACCTGATCACCTTGTATCCCCCCAGCGCTTAGAACAGTGGTTTGCACATAGTAAGCGCTTAACAAGTACCATCATTATTATTATTATAATTACAAGTTGGCAACATATAGAGACGGTCCCTACCCAACAGCGGGCACACAGTCTAGAAGGGGGAGTCAGACAACAAAACAAAACATATTAACAAAATAAAATAAATAGAATAAATATGTACAAGTAAAATAAATAAACAGAGTAATAAATCCGTCCAAACATATATACATATGTACAGGTGCTGTGGAGAGGGGAAGGAGGTAAGGCGGGGCAGATGGGGAGGGCACAAGTCGGGTTGGGAGCAGTCCCCCCCCCCACGTGGGGCTCACAGTCTCCATCCCCATTTTACAGATGAGGGAACTGAGGCCCAGAGAAGTGAAGTGACTTGCCCAAGGTCACCCAGCCGACAGGTGGCAGAGCCAGGATTAGAACCCATGACCTTCTGACGTCAGGCCTGGGCTCTGGCGAGGAGGCCATGCAAACAAGGTTGTTTGTAGGTGGTCAAACAAAACAGCTCAGAGGAAACGGCTGCATTTGTTAAGCGCTTGCTCTGCGTGGCTCAGTGGAAAGAGCCCGGGCATGGGTTCAAATCCTGGCTCCACCACTTGTCAGCTGTGTGACTCTGGGCAAGTCACTTCACTTCTCTGTGCCTCAGCTCCCTCATCTATAAAATGGGGATGAAGACTGTGAGCCCCTCGTGGGACAAGCTGATTACCTTGTATCTACCCCAGCACTTAGAACAGTGCTTGGCACATAGTAAGCGCTTAACAATTACCAACATTATAATTATTATTATTATTATGTGACGAACGAGACGGGACAAGGGCTAAGTCACTGGGCTTCAACTCTCAACCCGGGGGAGACTGTTCTGAGAAGCAGCATGGCCCAGTGGCTACAGCCCGGGCCTGGATCTCAGAAGGTCATGGGTTCTAATCCTGGCTCTGCCACTTTTGTCCGCTGCGTGACCTCGATCAGGTCACTTCACTTCTCTGGGCCTCAGTGACCTCACCTGGAAAATGGGGATGGAGACTCGCAGCCCTTAATGGGACAGGGACTGTGTCCAACCTGATTTGCTTGTATCCACCCCAGTGTTTCGTACAGTTCCTGGCACAGAGTAAGCGCTCAAAAATATCACAGAGAAAGGTGTCCAGGGTGAGAGTTTGGATTGAGCAATCTAATACAATCGGCACGGTTGGCCCAATAGACCATCAGTCAATCAATTTATCACTGGAATTGACTGTGTGCTTAAGATTCAACGCGGTCTAAGAATAATAATGATAATAATAATAATAATAATAATAATAAAAGTAATTACGGTACTTGTTCAGCATTTACTAAGTACAGATTTTTGTACAGATTTATTACTCTATTTATTTTACTTGTACATATTTACTATTCTATTTATTTTGTTAATGATGTGCAGCTAGCTTGACTTCCACATGGTTTGCTTTGTTGTCTGTCTCCCCCTTCTAGACTGTGAGCCCACTGTTGGGTAGGGACTGTCTCTATATGTTGCCAACCTGTACTTCCCAAGCGCTTAGTACAATGCTCTGCACACAGTAAGTGCTTAATAAATACGATTGAATGAATGAATGAAAAGTGTCAAGCATTGTTCTAAGCACTGGGGTAGATACAAGGTCATCAGATTGAACCCAGTCCCTGTCCCACATGGGGCTCACAGTCTTAACCCCCATTTTTCACAGATAAAGTAACTGAGGCACAAAGAAGCAAAGTGACCTTGCCCGAGGTCACGCAGCAGAGAAGTCGTGGACCTGAGATTAGAACCCATGACCTTCTGACTCTCAAGCTCATGGCTTTAGCCACTATGTCATGCTCCTTGTCAAGAACAGTGCTTGGCACATAGTAAGTGCTTAACAAATACCATTATTATTATTTATTATTATTGTGGTGGAATGAACGCAGGCCTAAGAGTCAGAGGAGCTGGGCTCTATTCTCGACTCTCTCATTGCCACGCTGCTTGACGTCGCATATGCAACTGAACTTCCCTGTGCCTCAGTTTCCCTATTTATAAATGGGGTTTCAACTCAATCCCATTCTCCAACTTTGATTTGAGCACCTTGTGGGATGGGGTTTGTGTCCAACCTGGTTGTCTTATAGCCACCTCAGTGCTTAGAACAGTGCTTGGCACATAATAGATGCTTAAACAGATTCCATAATTAGTGATTATCAAGCACAATAGTAAGCAATTGGTAAAGTTCAATAAATGGATTACAATAGGTGAGGTGTGGTTTTTTTGGTACGGGGAAGATCAGTCAATCAATCAATCATATTTATTGAGTGCTTACTGTGTGCAGAGCACTGTACTAAGCGCTTAAATAAAATTGAACTGCTACCTTTGCATATTAGTAAATGATTGCAATGAAAAGCCCCCTATAAGTAGAATGACTTTGGCTGCTCAAAATGAGAAGCAGAAACACACACAAAAAAACACAGAAAAGAAATGTAAGTTTTCACCTCGGATAACTCCACTCTGTAGGTGTGCGTTTGTAGATATGTGTCTGGGTGTGAGGCAGAAACTCCCCTGGCAAACACACAGCCAAATAATCCAGACATTTGAGGTTTAAACCTTTACTAAATTTTGAAGTACATAAATTGGGTCCAAAACACCCTTGCTCTTGAAATGACCCGATAGTTAACTATAATAAAATCCTTTTTTTAGACCTGAATTACATGCATATATATCACCCACAGCACCTGTATATATGTATATATGTTTGTACATATTTATTACTCTACTTATTTATTTATTTTACTTGTACATATCTATTCTATTTATTTTATTTTGTTAGTATGTATATATATACACACACACATACATATATACATACATATATATATACATATATACATACATATATGCATATACATATATATACATATGTGCATATGTACATATGTTTGTACATATTTATTACTCTATTTATTTATTTTACTTGTACATATTTATTCTATTTATTTTATTCGGTTTATATGTTTTGTTTTGTTGTCTGTCTCCCCATTCTAGATTGTGAGGCAGTTGTAGGGTAGGCACTGTCTCTATATGTTGCCAACTTGTACTTCCCAAGCGCTTAATACAGTGCTCTGCACATAGCAAGCGCTCAATAAATACGATTGAATGAAAGAATGATACCTGTCCTCAAGGAGCTTATGGTCAAGCAGCGGAGAGAGCTTGACTGACTGAATGAATGAATAAAATCTGCCTTTTCCATCCAAACTACTACCATGTTAATACAATCATTCATCCTATGGTGCTTTGATTACTGCCTCCTTGCTGACCTCCCAGCCTCCTGTCTCTCCCCACTCCAATCCGTACTTCGCATCATTTTTCTCTGAAAACATTCAGTCCATGTCTCCCCAATCCTCAAGAACCTCCAGTAGTTGTCTCCCCCTCCTCCCCTTCTCCACCCCCCCGCCCCGTCTTACCTCCTTCCCTTCCCCACAGCACCTGTATATATGTTTGTACATATTTATTACTCTACTTATTCATTTATTTTACTTGTACATATCTATTCTATTTATTTTATTTTGTTAGTATGTTCGGTTTTGTTCTCTGTCTCCCCCTTCTAGACTGTGAGCCCACTGTTGGGTAGGGACCGTCTCCATATGTTGCCAACTTGGACTTCCCAAGTGCTTAGTACAGTGCTCTGCACACAGTAAGCGCTCAATAAATATGATTGATTGATTGATTGATTGATCTACCTACGCATCAAACACCATTGGCTTCAAAGCCGTCCATCCCCTCGCCCCCTCCTACCTCTAGTCCCTTCTCTCCTTCTCCATCCCAGCCCGCGCACTCCGCTCATCTAATGCCAAGCTTCTCACTGGGCCTCTGCTTCATCTCTCTTGCCACTGACCCCTCGCCCACATCCCGCCTCTGACCTGGAACGCCCTTCCTCCTCATATCCCCCAGACAATGCCTCTCCCCCGCTTCCAAGCCTTTTTGAAGGCCCACCTCCTCCAAGAGGCCTTCCCTGACTAAGCCCCCCTTTTCCTCATCTCCCACTCCCTTCTGCATCGTCCTGACTTGCTCCCTTTATTCATCCCCCCTCCTAGCCCCACACCACTTATGTCCACATCTGTCATTTCTTTATTTCTCTTCTAGACTGCGAGCCCACTTTTGGGTAGGGACCGTCTCTATATGTTGCCAACCTGTACTTCCCAAGCGCTTAGTACAGTGCTCTGCACACAGTAAGCGCTCAATAAATACAATCGAATGAATGGATTTCTCTTCATGTCCATCTCCCCCTCTTGACTGTAAGCTCGTTGTGGTCAACGAACTTGTCTGTTTATTGTGATATCGTAATATCCCAAGTGCTTAGCCCAGTGCTCTGCACACAGTAAGTGCTCAATAAATATGATCAAATGAATGAACGAACATAGGAAGCAATTAAAAAATACCATTAAAACTAAAAACGTCTTTATGTTGCCAACTTGTACTTCCCAAGCGCTTAGTACAGTGCTCTGCACACAGTAAGCGCTCAATAAATACGATTGAATGAATGAATGGATGAATGAATAGCCTTGTGCCCTCCCTCCCCTGCAGGGTCTTTGTGATCAATAATAATAATGATGGTATTTGTTAAGCACTTACTATGTGCCAAGCGCTGTTCTAAGCCCTGGGATGGATACAAGCAGATTGGATTGGCATAGTTGGATTGGATTGGCATACAAGCGCTTAGTACAGTGCTCTGCACACAGTAAGCACTCAATAAATACGATTGATGATAGTTCCTGTCCTACATGGGGTTCACGGTCTCAATCCCCATTTTCCGGACAAGGTAACTGAGACCCAGAGAAGTGAACGGACTTGTTCCCGGTCACCCAGCAGACGTGGCAGAGCCAAGATTAGAACCCATGACCTTCTGACTCCCAAGCCCGGGCTGTAGACATTACGCCACATTGGATTTATTTTCTGCTTAATACGTGCAGAGCACTGAACTAAACATTTGGGAGGGTAAATTCAACAGAATTAGCAGACACGTTCCCTGCCCATGATGAGCTTACAGTCTAAGCACTTAGTACAGTTCCTGGCACATAATAAGCACTTCACAAATGCCATAAAAAAAAGGGTCTTGGGATAGCTGCAGAGAGGACCCCAGGGCTCTTCTGTATCTAGGCCCCCCTTCCCTTTAACTAAGCAGTCAATCAATCATATTAACTGAGCGCTTACTGTGTGCACAGCACTGTACTAAGCGCTTGGGGGAGGACAATAGAATAGAGTTGGTAGACACATTCCCTGCACTGGAGGAGCTTACAGTCTAGAGATCAATCAGTGGTATTTACTGAGCGCTAACTGTGTGCAGGAACACTGTACTAAGCGCTTGGGAGAGTACAAGAGAAGCAGCATGGTGCAGCGGATAGAGCCCGGGTTTGGGATTCAGAAGGAGATGGGTTCGAATTCCAGCTCCGCCACTTGTCAGCTGCGTGACCTTGGGCAAGTCACTTAACTTCGCTGAGCCTCGGTTCCCTCATCTGTAAAATGGGGATGAAGACTGTGAGCCCCACGTGGGACAACCTGATCACCTTGTATCCCCCCAGCACTTAGAACAGTGCTTGGCATGTAGTAAGTGCTTAATAAATGCTATCATTATTATTATTATTATTAGAACAGTGCTTTGCACATAGTAAGCGCTTAGCAAATGCCATCATTATTATTATTACTGTCTGCGGCATGACCTTAGGCAAGTCACTTCACTTCTCTGTGCCTCTGTTACCTCATTCATCCATTCAATCATATTTATTGAGCACTTACTGTGGGCAGAACACTGTACTAAGCACTTGGAAAGTATAATGCAGCAATAAAGAGAGAGACAGTCCCTGCCCACAATGGGCACACAGCCCAGAAGTAGGGGAGACAGACATCAATACAAGTAAAATGGGGATTGACTGTGAGCCCACCGTGGGACAACCTGATCACCTTGTAACCTCCCCAGCGCTTAGAACGGTGCTTTGCACATAGTAAGCACTTTATAAAATGCCATTATTATTATTGTCATTATTAAAACAGGCATCAATGTACAAAAATAGAATTACAGATAAATACATATATAGAGAAGTGCTGTACGGGGTGGGGGGGATGAGCAAAGGGAGGGAGTCGTGGTGACGCAGAAGGGAGGGGAAGCTGAGGAAAAGCGGGGATAAGTCTGGGAAGACCTCTTGGAGGAGGTGCCCCTTCAGTAGGGCTTTGAAGGCGGAGAGAGTCATTATCTATCAGATTAGAGGAGGGAGGGTGTTCCAGGCCAGGGGAAGGACGCGGGCCAGGGGTCGGCGGCGGGACGGGCAAGAAGGAGGCCCAGTGAGGAGGTTAGTGGGAGAGGAGCGGAGGGTGCGGGCTGGGATGGAGAAGGAGAGAAGGGAGGTGAGGTAGGAGGGGGCGAGGGGATGGACAGCCTTGATGCCAAGAGTGAGAAGTTTTTGCCTGATGCGTAGGTTGATTGGTAGCCACTGGAGATTTTTGAGGAAGGGAGTAACATGCCCAGAGCGTTTCTGCACAAAGATAATCCGGGCAGCAGAGTGAAGTGGGGAGAGACAGGAGATTGGAGGTCAGAAAGGAGGCTGATGCAGCAACCAAGGAAAATGGGGAAATCTGGGCAATCTAGGAAAATCTGTAAAACGGGGAACAAGACCGTGAGCCCCACATGGGACAGGGATTGTGTTTAACCCAATTTGCTTATATCCACCCCAGAACTTAGTACAGTGCCTGGCACACAGTAAGTGCTTGACAAAGACCACAATTATTATCATTATTGCAATAGAACTGAGTTGGTAGAAACCTTCCCTGCCCGCCACAAACAATGCCCGGGCAGTGAGACTGGGGTTGGGTGGAGAGGGAGAGCCACTCATAAGTGGCGGGGCCGGGATTAGAACCCATGACCTTCTGATTCCCGGGCCCATGCTGCTTCCCTGTTAGGTGCTTACTATGTGCCCAAGCACCGTCCTCTGCGCTGGGGTAGATGCAAGATCATCAAGTCCCATAAGAAGGAGGGAGAAGGGGTGTTGAATCCCCACTGAGCAGATGGGGGAACCGAGACCGAGAAGTTAAATGACTTGAACAAGGTCACAAAGTCGACAAGTGGCAGGGCCTGGATTAGTACCCAACCCCGACTGCTAGGCTCTAGGGTGGAGGGTGGGGCATATAGGACCACTGAGGCTGCTCCCAGAGGCAGATTCCCCTTAGTTTGGGTTCCATGCCAGCTTCTTATCCTTTGTGCACTCAGGACCCCTCAGAATGAAATCTGACGTATTGAAGCCACCAGCTTAAAAAAAAATTGTATCACCTGTTTTTTCACACGAGTGTAAAGCCCATAGAACTTAAGAAATAGAAGTAATAATTAATGATTCATACTTCTAGAGCATACTTATAATTCAACTCGCTGTACGGTTGCAACGAGGGTTTCCCTTCTCTAGTCCCGCCCATTCAGCAGAGACAGAAAAGGATTGATGTTTCTGGGATTTGATTGCCAATCTTGGGAAGGTGTTGTTTCTTTTCTTGTTTTTTTTTTTTATATTATGTTATTCCATAGCAATATAAGCGTTTGATTTTTTTTAAAAAGCAATTCCAGTGCCCAAGTCCATTTGTGGGTGTCAATTCTAGACTGTGAGCCCGTTGCTGGGTAGGGACCGTCTCTGTATGTTGCCGATTTGTACCTCGCAAGCGCTTAGTACAGTGCTCTGCACATAGGAAGCGCTCAATAAACACGAATGAATGAACCACTCAAACAGCTCCGCTAATCAAACAGGCCGCTCAAAGTTTGCTCCCGCCAATTCAGCTCCGGGAGCGGTCACTGAAGGAGTTGACAATGAGCCAAACATTGGTCAAAGGGTTGTTCTTGGGGAAGTGCTTATGCCTGGCTCTGGCATTTTCTAAATTCCCAGCAAAGCAGCGTGGCGGAGTGGATAGAACACAGGCCCGGGATTCAGAAGGCCCTGGGTTCTAATCCTGGCTCTGATACTTGTCAGCTGTGTGACCTTGGCCAAGTCACTTCACTTCTCCGGGCCTCAGCTACCTCATCTGTAAAATGGGGATCGAGATGACAGTGAGTCCCATGTGGGGCAAGGACTGTGTCCAACCTGATAACCATGTATCTACCTCAGCCCTTAGAACAATGCTTGGCACGCTTAACACGTATTATTATTATTATTATTATTATTATTATTATTATTGTTATTATAGTAAGAGCTTAACAAATACCACAAGCAGCATGGCTCAGTGGAAAGAGTAGGGTAGGGACCGTCTCTATATGTTGCCAACTTGTACTTCCCAACCGCTTAGTACAGTGCTCTGCACACAGTAAGCACTCAATAAATATGATTGAATGAATGAATGAAAGAGTACAGTGCTCTGCACACAGTAAGCGCTCAATAAATACGATTGAATGAATGAATGAAAGAGCCCGGGATTTGGAGTCAAAGGTCATGGGTTCTAATCCCGCTCCGCCACTTGTCAGCTGTGTGACCATAGGCAAGTCACTTCACTTCTCTGGGCTTCAGTTCCCTCATCTGTAAAAAGGGGATTAAGACTGTGAGCCCCCCGTGGGACAACCTGATCACCTTGTATCCCCCCCCCAGTGCTTAGAACAGTGCTTTGCACATAGTAAGCGCTTAAAAAATGCCATTATTATTATCATTATTATTACTACTATTATTATTATCATAGACTGTAAGCTTGTTGTGGGCAGGGAATGTGTCTGCTTATTTTTATAGTTTACCCTCCCAAGCATTTAGTACAGTGCTCTGCACACAGAAAGTGCTCAATAAATACAATTGAATGAACAAATTAATTAAATAATAAAAATCACCACCTCCGGGCCCAATGCAAGCAGCCCCTCCCTCTTGCTGGAGTCCTTGACTTATTTTTGAATCAGAGCGATGACCACCCGATCCCGGATGATTTCACTGAGTGATTTAGATGGACCAAGAGCCAGTCTGATGTGTGCTTCTGATATCCAAACATCTGGGACTTATCAGAATGACACTGGATTACATGCTCTGTCGGGAACTGTACTTTCTCCTTGGGTGACTTGAGAGATAAGTGAATCAAGGAGGTGAGTGCTTTTGAACACGCTCACATCTCCCTACCCTAAAAAAACCCTCCCTTAACCCCCTGGTTATCACCTCATCTCCCTCCTACAGTTCCTCTCCAAACTCCTTGCTTCCTCTCCTTCAAGTCTGTCCTTCAACACCCTGAATTCTGGCTTCTGCCCCCTCCCTTCCATGGAAACTGCCCTCTCTAAGGTCGCCAATGACCTTCTTTTTTAAAAAAAAAATCAAATGGTATCTACTCCATCCCAACACTCGACTTAGCTGTCTTCGACACAATCGATGCCCCCCATGCTCTGGGAAACGTGATCCAATCTTGGCTTCCCCAACACTGACCTCTCCGCTTCCCCTCCTATCTTTCTGGCCGCTCATTCTCAGTTTCCTTCGCGGGCTCCTCCTCTGCCTCCCACCCCCTGACTTTGGAGGTCCCTCAAGGTTCAGTTCTGGGTCCCCTTCTCTTCTCCATCTACACCTGCGCCCTCGGAGAACTCATTCGCCCCCACCATGGCTTCAACTCAACTTCAACTTTTATTTTATTTTATTTTGTAAATATGTTTTGTTTTGTTCTCTGTCTCCCCCTTCTAGACTGTGAGCCCGCTGTTGGGTAGGGACTGTCTCTAGATGTTGCCAACTTGTACTTCCCAAGTGCTTAGTCCAGCGCTCTGCACACAGCAAGCGCTCAATAAATACGACTGAATGAATGAATGAATGAACTCCCACTTCTAAGCAGACGACACCCAGATCTCCATCTCCAGCCCTGATCGCTCTCCCTCTCAGCAGTTTTGCATTTCCCCTTGCCTTCAAGACATCTCTACTTGGAGGTCCCCCTGACACCTCAAACTTAACGTGTCCAAAACAGAACGTCTTTATCTTCGCACCCAAATCCTGCCGTCCCCCATCTTTCCCACCACTGTAGACGGCACCCCCATCCTTCCTGGCGGTTTCCTTGACTTCTCTCTCTCATTCATCCCACGGTCAACCAAGCCCTTCTTCTCTCCCACCTTGATTACTGTCTCAGCCTCCTCATTGACCTCCCGGCCTCCTGTCTCTCCCCACTCCAGTCCATATTTCACTCTGCTGCCTGGATCATTTTTCTACAAAAACGTTTAGGCCACCATGTTTCCCCACTCCAGTGGTTGCCCATCAAATGGAAACTCCTCACCATCGGCTTTAGGGAATTTAATCAGCTCTCCTCTCCTACTTCACCTCCTGATCTCCTGCTCCAACTCAACGCAGAAACTTAGCTCCTCTAATGACCAACTTCCTCTTGCACGTCCATCTCATCTATTTCACCGCCGACCCCTCGCCCACGTTCTGCCTCAGGCCTAAAGTCCCTCTCGCTTCATATCTGACAGACCACCACCCTCCCCAGCTTCAAAATCTTATTCAAATCCCATCTCCTCCAAGAGAACTTCCCTGAAAAATCCCTCATTTCTCTTCCTCCACCCTCTCGCTTCATATCTGACAGACCACCATCCTCCCTAGCTTCAAAATCTTATTCAAATCCCATCTCCTCCAAGAGAACTTCCCTGAATAATCCCTCATTTCTCTTCCTCCACATCCCCCCTGTGTTGACCATGCCTTAATCACTCTGCAGCGTGGCTCAGCGGAAAGAGCCCGGGCTTTGGAGTCAGAGGTCATGGGTTCAAATCCCGGCTCCGCCAGTTGTCAGCTGTGTGACTTTGGGCAAGTCACTTAACTTCTCTGGGCCTTAACTGTCTCATCTGTAAAATGGGGATGAAGACTGTGAGCCCCACGTGGGACCACCTGATTACCTTATATCCCCTCCAGCACTTAGAACAGTGCTTTGCACATAGTAATCGCTTAACAAATGCCGTTTTTTTTTGGTAATGATAACAATTATGGTATTTGTTAAGCACTTACTATGTGCCAGGCACTATACTGAGCGCTGAGGCAAATTGGGTTGGTACCACAGTCCCTGTCCCCCGTGGGGCTCACAGTCTCAATCACCCCAGCCCCACAGCACACAAGAGAAGCAGTGTGGTCTAACGGATAGAGCCCGGGCCTGGGAGTTAGAAGGACCTGGGTTCTAATCCTGACTCCACCATGTGTCTGCTGCGTGATCTTAGGCGAGTCACTTCCCTTCTCTATGGCTCCGTTCCCTCATCCGTAAAATGGGGATGAAGACTGTGAGCCCCACGGGGGACAGGGACTGTGTTCAACCTGATCAATCAATCAATCAATCAATCAATCAATCAGTCAATCGTATCTATTGAGCACTTACTGTGTGCAGAGCACTGTACTAAGTGCTTGGGAAGTACAATGACCTCGAATCCACCCCAGTGTTTAGAACAGCGCCTGTCTATATGTTTTGTTTCGTTGTCTGTTTCCCCCTTCTAGACTGTGAGCCCGTTGTTGGGTAGGGATTGTCTCTGTTGCCGTATTGTACTTTCCAAGCGCTTAGTACAGTGCTCTGCACACAGTAAGTGCTCAATAAATACAACTGAATGACTAGAAAGCATTTAACAAATATCACAGTTATTATTATTATATCCTTACATGCTATTTTCCCTATCTGTAATTTATCTTCGTGCCTACCTCCCTCTGTAGACTGTACGTTTCTTGTGTGCAGGGATTGTGCTCATGATAATAATGATAATAATAATAATGATAATGGCATTTGTTAAGCGCTTACTATGTGCAAAGCACTGTTCTAAGCGCTGGGGAGGATACAAGGTCATCAGATTATCCCACGTGGGGCTCACAGTCCTCATCCCCATTTTAAAGATGAGGGAACTGAGGCCCAGAGAAGTGAAGTGACTTGCCCAAAGTCACACTGCTGACAATTGGCAGAGCTTGGATTTGAACCCATGACCTCTGACTCCAAAACCCGTGCTGCTTCCATTGAGCCACACACTGCTTCGCTTTCTATGTGCCAGGTACTGTACTAAGCGCTGGGGTGCGTACAAGCAAATTGGGTTAGATACAGTCCCTTGTCCCGCCGTGGGGCTCACAGTCTCCATCCCCATTTTACAGATGAGGTCGCTGAGGCACAGAGAAGTGAAGTGACTTGCCCAAGGTTACACAGCAGACAAGGCTCTATCCACTACACAACTCTATTGTATTGGACTGTGCTTTGTCACAGTCCATCTCATTCATTCATTCATTCATTCATTCATTCATTCAATCGTATTTACTGAGCACTTACTGTATGCACAGCACTGTACTAAGCGCTGGGGAAGTACAAATCGGCAACATCTAGAGACAGTCCCTACCCAACAACGGGCTCACAGTCTAGAGGGGGGAGACACAACAATACAAAACATGTAGCCATCTCGCTACCAACCCCTTTCCCGTGGCTTAGTGGAAAGAGCCCGGGCTTGGAAGTCAGAGGTCACGGGTTCTAATCCCGACTCTGCCGCTTCTCAGCTGTGTGACTTTGGGCGAGTCACTTCACTTCTCTGTGCCTCAGTTCCCTCATCTGTAAAATGGGGATGAAGACTGTGAGCCCTACGTGGGACAACCTGATGGCCTTGTATCTCCCCCAGCGCTTAGAACAGTGCTTGGCACACAGTAAGAGCTTAACAAATACCATCATTATTATTATTATTTTATTGTTATTCCCCCATCCTCCCCTTGTTCTGACACTCCCTCCCCTCCATATCCCCCAGAGCCCGGCTCTCTCCACTTTCAAACCATTACTAAGGTCACATCTCCTCCAAGAGGCCTTCCCAGATTAAGTCCTCTTTTCACTGGCTCCCTCTCCCTTCCCGAGTCATCCATTCATTCATTCAATCCTATTTACTGAGCGCTTACTGTGTGCAGAGCACTGTGCTAAGCACTTGGAAAGTACAAATCGGCAACAGATATAGTCCCTACCCAACAACGGGTTCACAGTCTAGAAGGGGGAGACAGACAACAAAACAAAACATGTAGACAGGCATCATCATCATCATCATCAATTGTATTTATTGAGCGCTTACTATGTGCAGAGCACTGTACTAAGTGCTTGGGAAGTACAAATTGGCAACATATAGAGACAGTCCCTACCCAACAGTGGGCTCACAGTCTAAAAGGCATCAACACTATCAGAATAAATAGAATTATAGCTATATACACAGTCATCTAAACACTTGGATCTATGATCTTGGGGTGCGGCGCATTCACCCCGCCCTCACCCCAAAGCAGTTATGTACA
This sequence comes from Tachyglossus aculeatus, assembly GCF_015852505.1. Classification (NCBI taxonomy): domain Eukaryota; kingdom Metazoa; phylum Chordata; class Mammalia; order Monotremata; family Tachyglossidae; genus Tachyglossus; species Tachyglossus aculeatus. Next base: position 5,306,179 of record NC_052069.1, on the reverse strand, counting down.
TATCTATAAATTAAATATTATCAATTATCAATTTATATCAACATCTGTCTCCCCCTGTAGACTGTAAGCTCGTTGCGGGCAGGGAACGTGTCTACCAACTCTCTTGTACTCTCCCAAGCATTTACTACAGTGCCTCTATGTAGAAAGCTCTCGGTAAGTACCGTGGTTGAGGATGATGACAATGATGATGTACTTCCCAAGCACTCAGTACAGTGCTCTGCACACAGTAAGCGCTCAATAAATACGACTGACTGATTGAATGAATGAATGACTTCTCCAACCAACTAGTACATTCATTCATTCATTCATTCAATCGTATTTATTGAGCGCTTACTGTGTGCAGAGCACTGTACTAAGCGCTTGGGAAGTACAAGTTGGCAACATATAGAGACAGTCTAGAACAGTGCTCTGCAGCGTGGCTTAGTTGAAAGAGCCCGGGCTTGGGAGTCAGAGGTTGTGGGTTCTAATCCCGACTTCTCCACTTGTCAGCTGTGTGGCTTTGGGCAAGTCACTTCACTTCCCTGTGCCTCAGTTCCCTCATCTGGAAAATGGGGATTAAGACTGTGAGCCCCACGTGGGACAACCTGATTACCTTGTATCCCCCCAGCGCTTAGAACAGTGCTCTGCACATAGTAAGCACTTAATAAATGCCATTATTATTATTATTATTATTATTATTGTATCCCCCCCCACTGCTTAGAACAGTGCTTGGCACATAGTAAGCGCTTAACAAATACCATCATTATTATTATACCATGGATTGATTATCAGTACATACCATTAATTGATTGATCGGGAGAGTTCAACTGAAGCAAAGCATACATTCCCTCCCCTCAGTGGGCTGGCAATCTAAACAAATCTAAACTGAATAGATCTGTGCCATTTGATCCGTAATCTGCCACGTGTCTGCTGTGTGACCTTGGACAAGTCACCTCCCTCCTCTGGGCCTCAGTTCCCTCATCTGTAAAATGGGGATGGAGACGGTGAGCCTCACGTGGAAGAGGGACTTGGAGACGGTGAGCCTCACGTGGAAGAGGGACTGTGTCCCACCCGATTTGCTGGTATCCACCCCAGGGTTTAGTACAGTGCCTGGCACATAGTAAGTGCTTAACAAATACTATAATTATTACTGGAGAGTCAAAAAGAGTACTCTTCCCAACATCAGGTTGGGCAAAGAACATCGAGATTGTGGGCAGGGAATGTCACTGTTTAATATTGTGCTGTATTTTCCCAAGCGCTCAGTACAGTGCTCTGCACACAGTAAGTGCTCAATAAATACGATTGAATGAATGAATGAATACAGTGCTCTGCACAAAGTAAGCACTCAATAAATGTGATTGAATGAATGAAAAACTATTTCAAGGTAACTTTGCATAATCAGGATGAGACAACTCTCTCATTCATTCATTCAATCATATTTATTGAGTGCTTACTGTGTGCAGAGCACTGTACTAAGCGCTTGGGAAGTACAAGTTCATGAGAAGCAGCGTGGCTCAGTGGAAAGAACACGGGCTTTGGAGTCAGAGGTCACGGGTTCAAATCCCAGCTCCACCATTTGTCAGCTGTGTTGTGTGACTTTGGGCAAGTCACTTAACTTCTCTGGGCCTCAGTTACCTCATCTGTAAAATGGGGATGAAGACTGTGAGCCCCCCGTGGGACAACCTGATCACCTTGTAACCTCCCCAGAGCTTAGAACAGTGCTTTGCATACAGTAAGTGCTTAATAAATGCCATTATTATCATTATTATTACAAGTTCATGAGAAGCAGCGTGGCTCAGTGGAAAGAACATGGGCTTTGGAGTCAGAGGTCACGGGCTCAAATCCCAGCTCCACCATTTGTCAGTTGTGTGACTTTGGGCAAGTCACTTAACTTCTCTGGGCCTCAGTTCCCTCATCTATAAAATGGGGATGAAGACTGTGAGCCCTCCGTGGGACAACCTGATCACCTTGTAACCTCCCCAGAGCTTAGAACAGTGCTTTGCACATAGTAAGCATTTAATAAATGCCATCATTATTATTATTACAAGTTGGCAACATATAGGGACGGTCCCTACCCAACAACGGGCTCTCCCAGGGAAACAGAAAAATTCATTTCATTTTAAGGAATCCTTCTAAAACAGTGTAACCATTTTCTTCCTTGGTTTAGAGGAAGAAAAGCAAGTAAAAGACACTTAAGCACGTGACATTTACGATCTAAACAGGCAGTCAGCAATTCTGAGACTGGAAAGTCTCACCCTGTAATGTGTACCACCTCCTTCTGAAATCCTTAGTGTATTAAAATTTGCTTTTGGCACGGAAGAAAGTGGCAGATTCGCGACCCTGTCAGCTTTCCCATTTGATTGATTTTGTTTCTGGAGTAGAGTTCAATAAAATAGCGTACAAAAACAGACGATTACTGATTATTTTGAATTTATTGGGGTGACAGTGTGCTACGAGAGGGGCAGAGGCATGAAACAGAGACAAAATCGCCTCCTCCAGAAGCTTTTGCCCTAAAATGGCAAAGGAGACGCGTGTGTGGGCATAAATAAGTCCATATTACGTCCAAAACGTGTTGAAGGCTTAAGTGTGGAGGGCGACTTACCTTGTTCCTTTTGTTGCACACTGGAACACTTGGAAAATTTGATCTCTTCCACATGTTTCTTTGCTTAACAGGCTTTCTTGAAAATTAAGGAGGAGAAATAATAATGATGGTATTTGTTAAGCATTTGCTATGTCCCAGGCACTTCTAAAAGTTGGGGTGGATACAAGGTCATCAGGTTGTGAGCAGGGAACGTCATTGTTCATGTTTTATTGTATTTTCCCAAGCTCTTAGTCCAGTGCTCTGCACACAGTAAGCGCTCAATAAATACGATTGAATGAACGATAATTGTGATATTTGTTAAGAGCTTAATATTCATTCATTCATTCATTCAATCGTATTCATTGAGCGTTTACTGTGTGCAGAGCACTGTACTAAGCGCTTGGGAAGTCCAAGTTGGCAACATATAGAGACGGTCCCTACCCAGCAGTGGGTTCACAGTCTAGAAGGGGGAGACAGACAACAAAGCATATTAACAAAATAAAATAAATAGAATAGATATGAACAGGTAAAATAGAGTAATAAATAGGTACAAACATATATACATATATGCAGGTGCTGTGGGGAGGGGAAGGAGGTAAGGTGGGGGGGATGGGGAGGGTGAGGAGGGGAAGAGGAAGGAGGGGGTTAGTCTGGGAAGGCCTCCTGGAGGAAGTGATCTCTCAGTAGGGCTTTGAAGGGATAATAATATGTGCCAGGCACTGTACTAAGCTCTGGGGTGGATACAAGCCAATCGGGTGAGACACAGTCCCTGACCCATGAGGGGCTCACTGTCTTAATCCCCATTTGACTCTTAATCAATTTGACCCTTAATCCCTCTCCCCCTCGTCCCCCTCTCCATCCCCCCGTCTTACTTCCTTCCCTTCCCCACAGCACCTCTATACATGTATATATGTTTATACAGATTTATTACTCTATTTATTTATTTATTTTACTTGTACATATCTATTCTATTTATTTTATTTTGTTAATATGTTTGGTTTTGTTCTCTGTCTTCCCATTCTAGACTGTGAGCCCACTGTTGGGTAGGGACCTTCTCTATATGTTGCCAACTTGGACTTCCCAAGCGCTTAGTACAGTGCTCTGCACAAAGTAAGTGCTCAATAAATACGATTGATTGATGGATTGATTAACAAATACCATCATCATCCCCCCTTCTAGACTGTGAGCCCGTTGTTGGTTAGGGATTGTCTCTGTTTCCGACTTGTCCTTCCCAAGAGCTCTGTACAGTGCTCTGCACACAGTAAGCGCTCAATAAATACGACTGAATGAATGAATGAATTTGACAGATGAGGGAACTGAGGCCCACAGCAGGTCACACAGCAGACAAGTGGTGGAGCCGGGATCAGAACCCATGACCTTCGGACTCCCAGGACCAGGCAGTAGCCACTATGCCAGGATTAGAGTACATATTTACTATTCTATTTATTTTTTGATGATGTGCATATAGCCGTAATCCTATTTGTTCTGAGGATTTTGACACCTGTCTACATGTTTCGTTTTGTTGTCCGTCTTCCCCTTCTAGACTGTGAGTCCGCTGTTGGGTAGGGACCATCTCTAGATGTTGCCGATTTGTACTTCCCAAATGCTTAGTACAGTGCTCTGCACACAGTAAGCGCTCAATAAATATGATTGTATGAAGCAGCTTGGCTCAGTGGAAAGAGCCCGAGCTTGGGAGTCAGAGGTCATGGGCTCAAATCCTGTCTCTGCCAACTGTCAGCTGGGTGACTTTGGGCAAGTCACTTCACTTCTCTGGGCCTCAGTTACCTCATCTGGAAAATGGGGATTAAGACTGCGAGCCCCCGTGGGACAACCTGATCACCCTGTAACCTCCCCAGCGCTTAGAACAGTGCTTTGCACATAGTGAGCGCTTAATAAATGCCATCAGTATTATTATTTCTAGACTGTGAGCCTGAATATTGCTCTATTTATTATTACTCTATGATTACTCTATTTATTTATTTATTACTCTATTGATTTCATTTGTACATATTTATTGTATTTATTTTATTCTGTTAATATGTTTTGTTTTGTTCTCTGTCTCCTCCTTCTAGACTGTGAGCCCACTGTTGGGTAGGGACCATCTCTATATGTTGCCAACTTGTACTTCCCAAGCGCTTAGTGCAGTGCTCTAACCACAGTAAGCACTCAATAAATACAATTGAATGAATGGATGAATGGATGAATAGGGACCGTCTCTATATGTTGTTAACTTGTACTTCCCAAGCGCTTAGTCCAGTGCTCTGCACACAGTAAGCGCTCAATAAATACGACTGGATGAATGAAATGGAGTGTGGAGAAAGAGTTTGGCCTAGTGGAAAGAGCCTGGGCTTGGGAATCCGAGGACCTGAGTTCTAAAGCTGGTTTCACCTCATATCTGCTGTGTGACTTGGGGCAAATCACTTTGCTACCCTGTGGCTCGGTTTCCTCATTCTCCGAAATGGCATTTATTAAGGACGTCCTATGCGCCAAGCACTGTTCTAAGCACTGGGTTAGATGTGAGATAATCAGGTTGAGAAGCAGCAGGACCTAGTGGCCAAAGCCCGGGCCTCGAAGTCAGAAGGACCTGGGTTCTAATTCCGGCTCTACTACTTGTCTGCTAGGTGACCTTGGGCAAGTCACTTCACTTCTCTGGGCCTCAGTTCCCTCATCTGTAAAATGGAGATTAAGACGGTGAGCCCCAGGTGGGACAGGGACTGGGTCCAACCTCAAATCAGCCTATTTCCAGAGCGCTTTCGTAAATCTGTAAAGTCAGCTATTTACTGAGTGCGCCTAAATCTGTAAGATCCTCCTGTTTACTGACCGCTTTCAGAAATCTGTCAAATCGTCCTATTTACTGAGCGCTCGTAAATCCCTAAAACCGTAATGACTGAGCACTTTCGTAACTTTTTAAAATCAGCCCATTTACTGAGCGGTCTCGTAAATCCCTAAAATCAGCCTATTTACTGAACGCTTTCATAAATCCGTCAAATCGTCCTATTTACTGAGCGCTCTCGTAAGTGTTTTGTTGTCTGTCTCCCTCTTCTAGCCTGTGAGCCCACTGTTTGGTAGGGACTGTCCCTATATGTTGCCGACTTGTACTTCCCAAGCGCTTAGTACAGTGCTCTGCACACAGTAAGAGCTCAATAAATGCGATTGAATGAATGAATGAATGAATTAGGTTGCATTATTCATCCCAGTGCTTAATACAGTGTGGGGCACATTAGAAAACAGTTCACAAATACCATCTGAAAGGGTTTCCTGTTTCTTGTCCATTGCCTAATGCTGTAAGAAAGAAATCGGGTCCTCCACAAATAACAAAAATAATAATAATAATGATGGTACTTGTTAAGCCCCCTCTGAGGGTGGTACCTGGAGAGTTTCCAGTCATCTACCAGTCTTGATTATGGGAGGGAGAGTGAAGCAGAGGCCTGTCCGTGACTGTGAGCCCACTGTTGGGTAGGGACTGTCTCTATATGTTGCCAACTTGTACTTCCCAAGCACTTAGTACAGTGCTCTGCACACAGTAAGCGCTCAATAAATACGATTGATTGATTGATTCCGAGCTTGGGCAGTGGCTAGCGAGTGTCAGGCCATCGGCCGCAAGTCAAAACTCCCCTGTGCCTGGCAGCAGCAGCCCGGGAGAGAGTCCAGGGCGGAGACTCAATTTTACCGCGCGGAAGGAGGCAACGGTCAACCGCTTCCAGATTTTTCCCAAGAAAAATCCGTGGATCCACTACCGGAATGATTGCAGATGGAGAGCGGGGCCTTCTGGGAGAGAAGGAGTCACTGTGGATCAGACGCGACTCGACACCATAAGACAAGACTTGTTAACCACTTACTATGTGGTTACTATGTGGTTGGAGAAGCAGCGTGGCTCAGTGGAAAGAGCGTGGGCTTTGGAGTCAGAGGTCAAGGGTTCAAATCCGGGCTCTGCCTACTGTCAGCGGTGTGACTTTGGGCAACTCACTGAACTTCTCTGAGCCTCAGCTACCTCATCTGTAAAATGGGGATGCAGACTGTGAGCCCCCCATGGGACAACCTGATCACCTTGTAACCTCCCCAGTGCTTAGAACAGTGCTTTGCACATAGTAAGCACTTAATAAATGCCATCATTATTATGTGCCAGGCACTGTACTAAGCACTTGGGTAGATACAAGCAAATCGAGTTGGACACGGACCCTGTCCCACGTGGGGCTCACAGCCTCAATCCCCATTTTCCAGATGAGGGAACTGAGGCCCAGAGAAGTGAAGCGACTTGCCCAAGGTCATGCAGCTGACAAGTGGCGGAGCCAGGATTAGAACCCAGGTCCTTCCGGCAACCAGGGCTGGGCTCTGGCCAGGAGGCCATGCTGCTTTTACAAACCTTGCATGCCCTCTGATCTTTGGAGTCAGAGGTCATGGGTTCAAATCCCAGCGCCACCAATTGTCAGCTGTGTGACTTTGGGCAAGTCACTTCACTTCGCTATGCCTCAGTTCCCTCATCTATAAAATGGGGATTAAGACTGTGAGCCCCACATGGGACAACCTGATCACCTTGTAACCTCCCCAGTGCTTAGAACAGCGCTTCGCACATAGTAAGCGCTTAATAAATGCCATCGTTATTATTATTATTATCTTTGGAACGAAAGATTTGAACACCTGTGATTTGAGGCAGCTGAGGGTGTCCAGGCCGGATGATATTTCCTCTCCAGATTCTAAGGCAGCTCCACAGTGAAGAAAATGGATTGATTTTTCTCCTGGAAATTGGAATTAAAAAAAGCCCAAAGCCATAAAACTAAGAGTGTGGGAATGCTAATTCTCTGGCAAAATGCTTTTCCTGCCTCCCTGTTTCCCTTCGTGGTGGAGCCCGCGACCATTCCGAACTTTTGAGACCCACTGCACTGCCAGGGAACGTTTTAGCCCAAGGAAATGTTTTTGTTTTCCAGGTCAGCACTAAAGAAGTAGCCGTAGCCTTACACAGGGTGAAAGACTTTGCGAAACACCTGAGAAAGCAGTGTGGCTCAGTGGTTAGAGGCCGGGCCTTGGAGTCAGAAGGTCATGGGTTCTAATCCCAGCTCCGCCACTTGTCTGCTGTGTGACCTTAGCCAAGTCACTTGACTTCTCTGGGCCTCAGTTCCCTCATCCGTAAAATGGGATTTAAGACTGTAAGGCAGGGCTGGGATTGTGTCCAGCCCAATTTCCTTGTGTCCACCCCGGTGCTTAGTACAGTGCCTGGCACATAGTAAGCGCTTAACCAGTACCACCATTCAGCTTCAGGTCTGGAATTGAACCTATTGTCAGAGCAGACGTGGGATGAAAATTCAGAATCACCATCTCGTCATCATTCATTCATTCAATCGTATTTATTGAGCACTTACTGTGTGCAGAGCACTGTACTAAGCGCTTGGAAAGTACAATTCGGCAACATATAGAGACGGTCCCTACCCAACAACGGGCTCACAGTCTAGAAGGGGGAGACAGACGACAAAACAAAACATGTAGAAGGAGTTGCTTAATTTAATATCATATCAGAGAAGCAGCGTGGCTCAGTGGAAAGAGCCCGGGCTTGGGAGTCAGAGGCCTTGGGTTCTAATCCCGACTCGGCCACATGTCTGCTGCGTGACCTTGGGCAAGTCACTTAACTTCTCTGAGCCTCAGTTCCCTCATCTGTAAAATGGGGATTAATACTGTGAGCCCTCGTGGGACAACCTGATCACCTTCTATCCCCCCTCCTCCAGTGCTTAGAACAGTGCTTTGCACATAGTAAGCGCTTAACAAATGCCATCATCATTATTATTACTATTATTATTATTATTATTATTATTATTATTATAACATCATGATGCAGTGTTTAAGACCTTCTGACAGGAATTTTGAACCCTTGGGGGTGTTTTTACAGTCACAATCTTAGAGGGAATTAAAAAGCTTAAAAGTCACTTCAAGTAACCGCTGGAAATCGTTTTTAATCATATCCTTAGGCTTGGGTGGGTAGTTCTTAATTACTTGGAGTGGAGCAATGGAAAGGCTGTATTTCGTCAGAGGGATGTTGGGAGAAGCCCACGGAGTAAATAAGAATTAGACAACACAGTGCTCTGCACACGGTGAGTGCTAGATAAAAATCACTTATTGACAACCATCTGGGGTTTCATTTATTCACTCATTCAATCATTTATTGAGCACTTATCATGTGCAGAGCACTGTACTAAATGCTTGGGAAGTCTGCAAAATGGGGATTCAGTACCTGTTCTCCCTCCTACTTAGACTGTGAGCCCCAGGAGGGACAGACCACTGTGTCCAAACTGATCACCTTATATCTACCCCAACATTTAGAATGGTGCTTGGCAAATATAATGATAATAACAATAATGATGATAACAATAATAACAATAATAGTAACAGGCCCATTAATCATTATTAAAGAGCAGAGGGGTAGGAATTAACTGTAACATTACAGTTACAGTTACAGACATTGACGGATCATGTCTACCTTGTGGGCGTGTCTCTTCGAATAGACACATTTGGATGACTGCTGTGTGACCTTGGGCAAGTCACTTAACTTCTGTAGGCCTCTGTTCCCTCATCTGTAAAATGGGGATTAAAAGTGTGAGCCCCACCTGGCCCCCGTCGACTGTGAGCCCATTGTTGGGTTCTCAAGTGCTACTCTGGCCACCTGTGCTTCTGATCCCATTCCCTCTCAACTCATGAAATCTCTCGCTCCGTCTCTTCTCCCCTCCTTAACTCCCATCTTCAACCACTCACTCTCCACTGGTTCCTTCCCCTCTGCCTTCAAACATGCCCATGTCTCTCCCATCCTAAAAAAACCCTCTCTTGACCCCATCTCACCTTTTAGTTATCACCCCATCTCCCTCCTACCATTCCTTTCCAAACAACTTGAACGAGTTGTCTACACGCGCTGCCTCACCAACTCTCTCCTCGACCCCTTCGTCTGGCTTCCATCCCCTACATTCCACGGAAACTGCCCTTTGTAAGGTCACCAATGACCTCCTGCTTGCCAAATCCAACGGCTCCTACTCTATCCTAATCCTCCTCGACCTCTCAGCTGCCTTTGACACTGTGGACCACCCCCTTCTTCTCACCCCGCTTTCAAACCTTGGCTTCACAGACTCCATCCTCTCCTGGTTTTCCTCTTATCTCTCCGGCTGTTCATTCTCAGTCTCTTTTGCAGGCTCCTCCTCCCCCTCCCATCCCCTTACTGTGGGGGTTCCTCAAGGGTCATTTCTTGGTCCCCTTCTGTTCTTGATCTCCACTCACTCCCTTGGTGACCTCATTCACTCCCACGGCTTCAACTATCATCTCTATGCTGATGACACCCAGATCTCCATCTCTGCCCCTGCTCTCTCCCCCTCCCTCCAGGCTCGCATCTCCTCCTGCCTTCAGGACATCTCCGTCTGGATGTCCGCCCGCCACCTAAAACTCAACATGTTCAAGACTGAACTCCTTGTCTTCCCTCCCAAACCCTGCCCTCTCCCTGACTTTCCCATCTCTGTTGACAGCACTACCATCCTTCCCGTCTCACAAGCCCGCGACCTTGGTGTCATCCTCGATTCCGCTCTCTCGTTCACCCCTCACATCCAAGCCGTCACCAAAACCTGCCGTTCTCAGCTCCGCAACATCGCCAAGATCTGCCCTTTCCTCTCCATCCAAACCGCTACCCTGCTCGTTCAAGCTCTCATCCTATCCTGTCTGGACTACGGCATCAGCCTCCTCTCTGATCTCCCATCTCGTGTCTCTCCCCACTTCAATCCATACTTCATGCTGCTGCCCGGATTGTCTCTGTCCAGAAACGCTCTGGGCATATCACTCCCCTCCTCAAAAATCTCCAGTGGCTACCTATCAATCTGCGCATCAGGCAGAAACTCCTCACTCTCGGCTTCAAGGCTGTCCATCCCCTCGCCCCCTCCTACCTCACCTCCCTTCTGTCCTTCTCCAGCCCAGCCCGCACCCTCCGCTCCTCCGCTGCTAATCTCCTCACCATACCTCGTTCTCGCCTGTCCCACCATCGACCCTCGGCCCACGTCCTCCCCCGGGCCTGGAATGGCCTCCCTCTGCCCATCCGCCAAGCTAGCGCTCTTCCTCCCTTCAAGGCCCTAATGAGAGCTCACCTCCTCCAGGAGGCCTTCCCAGACTGAGCCCCTTCCTTCCTCTCCCCCTCACCCCCCTCTCCTTCCCTCCCGCCTTACCTCCTTCCCTTCACCACAGCACCTGTATATACATATATATGTTTGTACATATTTATTACTCTATTTATTTTGCTTGTACATATCTATTCTATTTATTTTATTTTGTTAATATGCTTGGTTTTATTCTCTGTCTCCCCCTTCTAGACTGTGAGCCCACTGTTGGGTAGGGACCTTCTCTATATCTTGCCAACTTGTACTTCCCAAGTGCTTAGTACAGTGCTCTGCACACAGTAAATGCTCAATAAATACGATTGATTGATTGATTGGGTAGGGCTTGTCTCTGTTGCTGAATTGTACTTTCCAAGCACTTAGTACAGTGCTCTGCACACAAAAAGAGCTCAATAAATACTACTGAATGAATGAACAACCTGATTACCCTGTATCTACCCCAGCACTTAGAACAGTGCTTAGCACCTAGTAAGCGCTTAACAAACACCATCATCATTATGATGATTATGATTACAACCACACACATCTTGCGATAATGCTAGATAGGAGGCTCACATCTTGAGTAGATCACTAATGGTCTATTAGTTCTAATGGTCACGGGTTCTAATTCTGGCTCCACCACTTGTCAGCTGTGTAACTTTGGGCTAGTCACTTCTCTTCTCTGAGCCTCAGTTACCTCATCTGTAAAATGGGGATGAAGACTGTGAGCCCCATGTGGGACAACCTGATTACCTTGTATCCCCCCAGCACTTAATTAGAACAGTGCTTCGCACATAGTAAGCGCTTAACAAATACCATCATCGTTATTATCATTATTATTATTTAATTACCTTAAGGATTAAACAACAGGACGAGAACAATACCACAGAATAGTGTCGTCTTAACTGGAAAGAGCTGGGTTCTGGATCATCTGCTGAAGCGTCAGTCTAAATAGCCCTAATGAGGATCATTTCTCTGAAAGTTACAATCCATCGGGGGGTCTCCATGGAGGCTTGGAGAACGGGGCTTTCGGGAATGGGGTTTGGAAAAGGAAGAAAAGAGAATGGCTTTGGGAGGACGCAAGGACAGATGAAGGAACAAAGTGGAAGTGGAAAAAGAAAAGAATAAGGAAGACAGGCCAGAGGAGGAGAGGAAAGGGGGAGTGCTCTACTACCAAAAGCGTGGAATTCAGGATAATGGTTAAAAGTTAGATTAAAGATTTAGGGTCATAATAATCCCAAATAGAAAATATTGAGAATTCTAATTTTTGGAGCCCCATTTTCATTTGCCGGCAGATCTGAAAATGTTTGCAAATTGCCGCAAGAGAACACTACATTTTGATATCAGTACAAATCTTTCTTCTGACATTCGATCATATTGTATACGGACATGCACTGCCAGTAAGATGCTCCCTAGCTTCCCAAGAATATTCTATCCAAAATGGTGAATGAAAATGAGCACTGAAGGTCAGCTGCTGACATTTTCCCCTCTCAGGGTGACACCTGGAGAGTTTCCAGTCCTCTACCAGTCTGGGCAATGGGAAGGAGAGTGAAGCCGAGGCCTGTCCGTGCCATTCCCAGTTTGGGCAGTGTCTAGCGAGTGTCAGGCCATCGGCTACAAGTCAAAACTCCCCCGTCCAGGGCAGAGACTCGAGTTTACCACACGGAAGGAGGCGATGGCCAACCGCTTCCGGATTTTTCCCAAGAAAACTCTGTGGATCCACTACCGGAACCATGGCACATGGAGAGCGGGACATTCTGGGAGAGATGTGTCCGCAGCATCGCTATGGATCGGAGACGAGTCGACTGTACAAGACAAGACTGCATTTTAAAACATAAACCCCTTTATTTTATGAGCAGGGTTTTTATTTTTTAATTTTAACACCATTTTAACTCAAAGGGTTCGACAGAAAAATCCCAGAAGTCTGCTGACTGTCTTCCCTACTGTCTCCTATTCATTCAGTCGTATTTATTGAGCCCTTATGGTGTGCAGAAAGTGCTTTCAGATATAGACGTTCTATTTGGATTGATTTTCCCTCATTTTAAAAATGGTCATTCAAAATTGGTTAAAGGCCTCATATGGTCGATGTCTAGAATAGTTTTCCGATCATTTAATTACTGAGCAAAGGTCAGGGATATTAGGTGGCCCACTCCTTACCCTCAGAATGGACGTCCAGGCAAGCTACCGGAGAAGTGAAGTGACTCGCAAATGTCTCACTCGCTTCTGATCCAATGACCATCCCCATCTGTGTTAAACAACTAACACCTTGTAACCTCCCCAGTGCTTAGAACAGTGCTTTGCACTTAGTAAGTGCTTAATAAATGACATAATAATAATAATAATAATAATAGTCAGTGGTAGTGTGATGTATAAGGCTGGTCAACACTGGTGAAGTTTTCCATCCCTTTGCGATCTCTACGTGGGAGTTCTTTAGGAACATTGTTGAATGAGGTTTTGTGTTTGTTTTTTTGTTTTGTTTTTTTTGAAATGGCATTTGTTAAGCGCTTACTATGTGTCAAGCACTGTCCTAAACGCTGGGGTCGATAGAAGCTTATCGGGTTGGACACAGTCCCCGTTCCCCATGGGGCTCACAGTGTAAGCAGGAGGAAGTTGGACACCTGTCCACATGTTTTGTTTTGTTGTCTGTCTCCCCCTTCTAGACTGTGATCCCACTGTTGGGTAGGGACCGTCTCTATATGTTGCCAACTTGTACTTCCCAAGCGCTTAGTACAGTGCTCTGCACACAGTAAGCACTTAATAAATACGATTGAATGAATGAATGAACTAACCTACTGAATCAATTCACCGTTAACAACGGAAGCGTTAATGTCGGAGAGGCAGCTTGGCTTAGTGGCAAGAGCCTGGACTTCGGGTTCAGAGGTCGTGGGTTCTAATCACTCATCAGCTGTGTGACCTTGGGCGAGTCACTTCACTTCTCTGTGCCTCAGTTCCCTCAACTGTAAAACGTGGATTAAGATTGTGAGCCCCACAAGGGACAACCTGATGACCTTGTAAAATAATAATAATGGCATTTATTAAGCGCTTACTATGGGCAAAACTCTTTCCACTAGGCCAAATACCTGTGGTACTTGTTAAGCACTTCCTATGTGCCAGGCACTGTATTAAATGCTGTGGTGGATACAATCAAATTGGGTTGGACACAGTCCCATGTGGGGCTCACGGTTTCAATTCCAGTTTTACAGATGGGAAACTGAGGCCCAGAGAAGTGCTTTCTACCCCAGTGTTTAGAACAATACTTGGCACATAGTAAGCGCTTAACAAATATCATCATCATCATTATTATTATTATTATTATTATTATTATTATTATTATTAAGAATAAAACGTGCTCTATTTCCAGACCACCTCTACTGGCAAAAGCATTCCAAATCACCCTTTGGATTAGCTGTCGTGTCCACTCTAGTTGGATGTTGACACCATTTATACTTTGGAAAGCAAAGATAAAGGATAAAACATTGCACTGCTCAAACCCAGTGAGTCCTAATCCAGATAAGCAAAATAAGATCAAAAGAGAGCCAGCCTGATAACACTGGAATGAAAAATTCCCGGAGCCATAACACAGATTAGACTATAAGCTGGCTGCGGGCAGGGAATGTCGCCGTTTATTGTCGAATTGGACTTTCCCAAGCTTACGGGGTCGGCGGCGGTGGCGTCGGGGCCCGCCCGGCCCGGGGGGCGGCTCCGACCCGCCTGCCCGCCTACAGTTTGGACTCCAGGCTTCCCAGGGTGGGCTTCTTCACCGCCAACTCTGCCCACCACGAGGGCCGGTCCAGCACGTGTCGCCCCTGCAGGATCGCACCCCACAGGTTCTTGTACAGCTGCAACGGGGGAAAAGTCTCTCAGGACATCACCAAAATAACAATCATCATCAATCGTATTTATTGAGCGCTTACTGTGTGCAGAGCACTGTACTAAGCGCTTGGGAAGTACAAATTGGCAACATAGAGAGACAGTCCCTACCCAACAGTGGGCTCACAGTCTAAAAGGGGGAGACAGAGAACAAAACCATGTATACTAACAAAATAAAATAAATAGAATAGATATGTACAAGTAAAATAGAGTAACATGTACAAACATATATACATACATACAGGTAATAATAATAATAATGATAATAATGATGGCATTTGTTAAGCGCTTACTATGTGCAAAGCACTGTTCTAAGCACTGGGGAGGTTACAAGGTGATCAGGTTGTCCCACGGGGGGGCTCACAGTCTTCACCCCCATTTTACAGATGAGGTCACTGAGGCCCAGAGAATGATAATAATAATGATGGCATTTATTAAGCACTTACTATGTGCCAAGCACTGTTGTAAGCACTGGGGAGGTTACAAGGTGATCAGGTTGTCCCACGGGGGGCTCACAGTCTTCATCCCCATTTGACAGATGAGGTAACTGAGGCCCAGAGAATGATGATAATAATGACGGCATTTATTAAGCACTTACTATGTGCCAAGCACTGTTCTAAGCGCTGGGGAGGTTACAAGGTGATCAGGTTGTCTCACTGGGGGCTCACAGTCTTCATCCCCATTTGACAGATGAGGGAACAGAGGCCCAGAGAAGTGAAGTGACTTGCCCAAAGTCGTCCAGCAGACAAGTGGCGGAGCCGGGATTTGAACCCATGACCTCCAACTCCCGAGCCCGGGCTCTTTCCACTGAGCCACAAGGTGGATACAAGGTCATCGGGTCGTTCCACGTGGGGCTCACAGTCTTAATCTTGTGACTTTGGGCAAGTCACTTCACTTCTCTGGGCCTCACTTACCTCAGCTGTCAAATGGGGATGAAGACTGTGAGCCCCACGTGGGACAACCTAATGACCTGTTATCTACTCCAGCGTTTAGAACAGTGCTCGGCACATAGTAAGCGCTTAATAAACACCATCATTATTATTATTAATCCCCATTTTCCAGATGAGGTCACTGAGGCCCAGAGAAGTGAAGTGGCTTGCCTAAGGTCACATGGCAGACAAGTGATGGAGCCGGGATTAGAACCCACGACCTCTGACTCCCAAGCCCGGGCTCTTTCCACTAGGCCAAATACCTGTGGTACTTGTTAAGCACTTCCTATGTGCCAGGCACTGTATTAAATGCTGCGGTGGATACAATCAAATTGGGTTGGACACAGTCCCATGTGGGGCTCACGGTTTCAATTCCAGTTTTACAGATGGGAAACTGAGGCCCAGAGAAGTAAATTGACCTGTGCCATCAATCCATCAGTTCGTATTTACATAAACTAATAATGAATCAATAATTATGGTATTTGATAAGTGCTTACTATGTGCCAGGAACTGTACTGAGCACAGGGTGGGGGGGATCTCCCCCCCATACCCCCACCCTACCTCCTTCCCCTCCCCACAGCACCTGTCTATATGTTTGTACGGATTTACTACTCTATTTATTTTACTTGGACATATTTACTATTATTTATTTTATTTGGTTAATAGACTTTGTTTTGTTGTCTGTCTCCCCCTTCTAGACTGTGAGCCCGCTGATGGGTAGGGACCGTCTCTATATGTTGCCAACTTGGACTTCCCAAGCGCTTAGTACAGTGCTCTGCACACACTAAGCGCTCAATAAATACGATTGAATGAATGATAGAAGCAAATTGGGTTGGACACAATCCCTGTCCCACAATGGGGCTCACAGTCTTCATATTGGGATGAAGAAGCAGTGTGGCTCAGAGGAAAGAGCCCGGGCTTTGGAGTCAGAGGTCATGGGCTCAAATCCCGGCTCTGCCAATTGTCAGCTGTGTGACTTTGGGCAAGTCACTTCACTTCTCTGGGCCTCAGTTACCTCATCTGTAAAATGGGGAAATGGGGATTAAGACTATGAGCCCCCCGGGGGACAACCGGATCACCTTGAATCCTCCCCAGTGCTTAGAACAGTGCTTTGCACACAGTAAGTGCTTAACGAATGCCATCATTATTATTATTTGCCGCTAATCTCCTCACCCTGCCGCTAATCTCCTCACCGTACCTCTTTCTCGCCTGTCCCGCCATCGACCCCCGGCCCACATCCTCTCCGGGCCCGGAATGCCCCCAATCCCTCTGCCCATCCGCCAAGCTAGCTCTCTTCCTCCCTTCAAGGCCCTGCTGAGAGCTCACCTCCTCCAGGAGGCCTTCCCACACTGAGCCCCTTCCTTCCTCTCTCCCTCGTCCCCCTCTCCATCCCCCCCATCTTACCTCCTTCCCTTCCCCACAGCACCTGTATATATGTATATATGTCTGTACATATCTATTACTCTATTTATTTATTTATTTTACTTGTACATATCTATTCTATTTATTTTATTTTGTTAGCATGTATGGTTTTGTTCTCTGTCTCCCCCTTTTAGACTGTGAGCCCACTGTTGGGTAGGGACTGTCTCTAGATGTTGCCAATTTGTACTTCCCAAGCACTTAGTACAGTGCTCTGCACACAGTAAGCGCTCAATAAATACGACTGATTGATTGATTATTTTTACTATTATTAGAACAGTGCTTTGCACAAAGTAAGTGCTTAACAAATGCCACCATTATTATTTTTATTATTATTAGAACAGTGCTTTGCATACAGTAAGCACTTAAATGCCATCATTATTATATTTATTATTATTAGAACAGTGCCTTGCACATAGTAAGCGCTTAACAAATGCCATCATCATTATTTTTATTATGAATCCAGAGGGGGTCCGGGATCCATCTGAAGGTCGGCAGCCCCTTCTTCCTGGCTGACACTCACCCAAGCCCTTAGGACATTCATTCATTCATTCATTCATTCATTCAATCGCATTTATTGAGCGCTTACTGTGTGCACAGCACTGTACTAAGCGCTTGGGAACAATGCTCGGCACCCAGAAAGAGCTCAGTAAGTATCACTAATTGATTAATTAAATTTTACTGTGGGCCTGATGGAGCTCACCTCCTCCAGGAGGCCTTCCCAAACTGAGCCCCCTCCTCCCCACCCTACCTCCTTCCCCTCCCCACAGCACCTGTCTATATGTTTGTACAGATTTATTACTCCATTTATTTTACTTGGACATATTTACTATTCTATTTAGTTTATTTTGTTAATATGTTTTGTTTTGTCATCTGTCTCCCCCTTCTAGACTGTGAGGCCGCTGTTGCGTAGGGACTGTCTCTATATGTTCCCAACTTGTACTTCCCAAGCGCTTAGTACAGTGCTCTGCACACAGTAAGTGCTCAATAAATACGATTGAATGAATGGTGATAAAAATAGCAATGATAATAATAATTCTGGTATATATGTATATATGTCTACATATTTATTACTCTATTTTACTTGTACATATTTACTATTCTATTTATTTTATTTTGTTAATATGTTTTGTTTTGTTCTCTGTCTCCCCCTTCTATCATCATCATCAATTGTATTTATTGAGCGCTTACTGTGTGCAGAGCACTGCACTAAGCACTTGGGAAGTCCAAGTTGGCCACATATAGACTGTGAGCCCACTGTTGGGTAGGGACTGTCTCTATATGTCGCCGACTTGGACTTCCCAAGCGCGTAGTGCAGTGCTCTGCACACAGTAAGCGCTCAATAAATACGATTGAATCATCATCAACATCATCATCATCAATCGTATTTACTGAGCGCTTACTATGTGCAGAGCACTGTACTAAGCGCTTGGGAAGTACAAATTGGCAACATACAGAGACAGTCCCTACCCAACAGTGGGCTCACAGTCTAAAAGGGGGGAGACAGAGAACAAAACCAAACATACTAACAAAATAAAATAAATAGAATAGATATGTACAAGTAAAGTAAATAGAGTAATAAATACGTACAAACATATATACGTATATACAGGTATATACATACCTGTATGTACCTACATATCATACCTATATCATCATCATCATCAATTGTATTTATTGAGCGCTTACTATGTGCAGAGCACTGTACTAAGCACTTGGGAAGTACAAATTGGCAATATATATATATATATATATACATGAATGATCTAGAGATAAGGCTGTGAACCCCCTGTGGGACAACCTGATCACCTTGTAACCTCCCCAGCGCTTAGAACAGTGCTATGCACATAGTAAGCGCTTAATAAATGCCATTATTATTATTATTATTATTATTATTATTATAGAGACGGTCCCAACCCAACAGTGGGCTCCCAGTCTAGGTGATCAGGTTGTCCAACGTGGGGCTCCCAGTCTTCAACCCCATTTTCCAGATGAGGGAACTGAGGCCCCGGGCACATTCCAGAACGCTTCCCACGTCATCCCCAGAGGCGGGAGACGACGGGAGGGGTCCCTCACAGCATCCTCGCCGAATCGCCGGGGCCCCGACCCCCGGTGCTCCCCTCCCACCCCGCCCACCCCCGGCCCTGGTCATCCCTCGGGGGGCCGGAGCGGGCGAGGGGACCCCGGGTACCTGGCCGTCCGCCCGGCCGATGGGCGAGTTCAGGATGAAGTCCGGGGGGGCCATGACGTCCACCAAAGCCACCGCGTCCTCCTTCAGCTGTCGGGACAGGACACGCCACCAGACGTGGCGGACATCTCTCTCTCTCTCCACCTCCGCCGCCATTATTGAGCACCCATCACTGACGCCCACCTTATGCTCAGAATTACCCCCTTAAAGAGACTTTCTGCAGGGAGGCGGTCCATTGGGAAGTGGGAGATTCAGAAATCAAGCTATCGATGGTATTTACTGAGTGCTCCTTCCCAAGCGCTTAGCACGGTGCTCTGCACACAGTAAGCGCTCAATAAATACGATTGATTGATTGATTGATTGATTGACAGTACAATGGAACTGAGCTGGTTGGCCCATGCGATCGTATTTGGTATAATAATAATAATAATGATGATGATGGCATTTGTTAAGCACTTACTATGGGCCAAGCACTGTTCTAAGCGCTGGGGAGATATAATCAATCGTATTTCAATCAATCAATGGCATTTAATGAGCGCTTACTGTGTGCAGAGCACCGTACTAAGCGCTTGGGAAGTACAAGTTGGCAACATATAGACTGTGAGCCCACTGTTGGGTAGGGACCGTCTCTATATGTTGCCGACTTGGACTTCCCAAGCGCTTAGTATGGTGCTCTGCACATAGTAAGTGCTCAATAAATACGACTGAATGAATGAATGAATAGTGATAATAAGAGCAATGATAATAATAATTCTGGTATTCGTGCATAGTAAACCAAGCACTGTTCTAAGTGCTGGGGAGATATAATCAATCGTATTTCAATCAATCAATGGCATTTAATGAGCGCTTACTGTGTGCAGAGCACCATACTAAGCACTTGGGAAGTACAAGTTGGCAACATATAGACTGTGAGCCCACTGTTGGGTAGGGACCGTCTCTATATGTTGCCGACTTGGACTTCCCAAGCGCTTAGTATGGTGCTCTGCACATAGTAAGTGCTCAATAAATACGACTGAATGAATGAATGAATAGTGATAATAAGAGCAATGATAATAATAATTCTGGTATTCCTGCATAGTAAACCAAGCACTGTTCTAAGTGCTGGGGAGATATAATCAATTGTATTTCAATCAATCAATTGTATTTATTGAGCGCTTACTGTGTGCAGAGCACTGTACTAAGCGCTTGGGAAGTACAAGTTGGCAACATATAGACTGTGAGCCCACTGTTGGGTAGGGACCGCTTCTATGATGATGATGATGGCATTTATTAACCGCTTACTATGTGCAAAGCACGGTTCTAAGCGCTGGGAAGGTTACAAGGTGATCAGGTTGTCCCACGGGGGGGCTCACAGTCTTCAGCCCCATTTGACAGATGAGGTCACTGAGGCCCAGAGAAGATAAGTGACTCGCCCAAAGTCACACAGCTGATAAGTGGCGGAGCCGGGATTTGAACCCACGACCCCTGACACCCAAGCCCGGGCTCTTTCCACTGAGCCACGCTGCTTCTCGTGAGAGAGAGGAGTTAAGAAAACTGCCAGGGTTATGGGCTTGGGAGACAGGAAGGATGGTGGTGCCATTCATTCATTCATTAGGGGAAGCAGCGTGGCTCAGTGGAAAGAGCCCGGGCTTTGGAGTCACAGGTCATGGATTCAAATCCCGGCTCCGCCAACTGTCAGCTGTGTGACTTTGGGCAAGTCGCTTAACTTCTCTGTGCCTCAGTTACGTCATCTGTAAAATGGGGATTAAGACTGTGAGCCCCACGTGGGACAACCTGATCACCTTGTAACCTCCCCAGCGCTTAGAACAGTGCTTTGCACATAATAAGCGCTTAATAAATGCCATCATTATTATTTTTATTATTCAGTGGTATTTAAGTACTCAATAAGTAGGACTGGATGAATGAATTTGGCACAGAGCGAACGCTTCACCCGTCTCCACGTTTCGTTTTGTTGTCCGTCTCCCCCTTCTAGACTGTGAGCCCGTTTTTGGGTGGGGACCGTCCCTATATGTAGACGACTTGTACTTCCCAAGCGTTTAGTACAGAGCTCTGCACACACTAAGCGCTCAACAGACTGTGAGCCCACTCTTCTAGACTGCGAACCCACTGCTGGGTAGGGACCGCCTCTATATGTGGCCAACTTGGACTTCCCAAGCGCTTAGTACAGTGCTCTGCACACAGTGAGCGCTCAATAAATGCGACAGAATGAATAGGATGGAATGAATGAATGAAATACACCAGTTATGAAAGTAGCGTCATAAACGGCAAGAGACTCACCTTTGAACAGAGCTCCAAAATGGCCTTCTGGACGTTCTTGCCAACTTGATCTCCCGAGAAGTATCCGCCTGGAAGTGAAGGGCCAGGTGGCGAGAATCAAGCCGGCGAGGCTATGTACTGAACGCTATTTCTGTACATGAACTAAGGCTGTGCGACACATTCCTCCCCGACAGGGAGCCTAGCGTCTGGAGGGCGTAACCGGCGAGAAAAGGGAATTAGAGAGTGGAAGGCCAAGGAGCGTGTACTTCCCAAGCGCTTAGTCCAGTGCTCTGCACACAGTGAGCGCTCAATAAATACGATTGAGTGAATGAATGAGCAGAGTGGCGTGGGGCCGGGGCAGAGTGAACGGCAAAGTGCTCAGTAGGTACCGACCCAAGTTCAGAGGGGATTCAGAAGGGAGGGTCAATAGGGTGGGGAGGGGAGAGGCGAGTTGGGGAAGGCTTCTGGGAGGAGGTCACTCAATAGGTAGGAGGTATTTATTAAGCTCTTACTGTGGGCAGAGCACTCGTCTATCTCGCCCCCGGCCTCCTCATAGCCCACAGATGATGACTCCCCCCACCCACCTTCAAAGCCTTAGAGAAGCAGCGTGGCTCAATGGAAAGAGCCCGGGCTTTGGACTCCGAGGTCATGGGTTCAAATCCCGGGCTCTGCCAACTGTCAGCTGTGGGACTTTGGGCAAGTCACTTCGCTTCTCTGTGCCTCAGTTACCTCATCTGTAATATGGGGATTAAGACTGTGAACCCCCCCGGTGGGACAACCTGATCACCTTGTAACCTCCCCAGCGCTTAGAACAGTGCTTTGCACATAGTAAGCGCTTAATAAATGTCATTATTATTATTATCATTATTATTATTATCTGGAGTCCGAGGTCATGTGTTCAAATCCTGGCTCTGCCACTTGTCAGCTGTATGACTCTGGGCAAGTCACTTAACTTCTCTGTGCCTCAGTCCCTCATCTGTAAAATGGGGATGAAGACTGCGAGTCCCCTGCGGGACAACCTGATCACCCTATATCCTCTCCAGCGCTTACAACAGTGCTTTGTACATAGTAAGCGCTTAATAAATGCCATCATTATTATTATTATTATTACTGAAGTCCCATCTCCTCCTGTAGGCCTTCCCTGACTAAGCCCCCCTTTTCCTCATCTCCCCCTCCCTTCCGCGTTGCCCTAACTCCCTTCCTTTGCTCTTTCCCCCCATCCCCGCCCCATGGCGCTTATCTCTCATTTTATTCATTTATATTGCTGTCCCCACCCCACCCCACTCAGGTCCACATCTGTCATTTATTTATTTCTATGAAAGTCAGTCTCCCCCGCTCTAGACTGTAAGCTCGTTGTAGACAGGGAATATGTCCGTTTATTGTTCTACTGTCCTCACCCAAGCATTTGGTCCAGTGCTCTGCACACAGTCAGTGCTCAATAAATAATGATGATAATAATAATAATTGTGGTGTTTGTTAAGCGCTTACTGTGGGCCCAGCCACTGTACTAAGCGCTGGGGTGGATACAAGCAAATCGGGCCTGTTCCTCTGTGGGGCTCGCAGTCTCCATCCCCAGATGATGGAACTGAGGCCCAGAGAAGGGAAGTGAGCCGCCCAAAGTCACGCGGCAGAGAATCAGCGTGGCTCAGTGGAAAGAGCCCAGGCTTGGGAGTCAGAGGATGTGGGTTCTAATCCCGGCTCCGCCACTTGTCTGCTGGGTGACCTTGGGTGAGCCGCTTAACTTCTCTGTGCCTCAGTTCCCTCATCTGTGAAATGGGGGATGAAGACTGTGAGCCCCAAGCGGGACAACCTGAAGACCTTGTATCTTGTGACTCTGGGCAAGTCACTTCACTTCTCTGGGCCTCAGTGACCTCATCTGTCAGCTGTGTGACTTTTGGGCAAGTCACTTAACTTCTCTGGGCCTCAGTTACCTCATCTGTAAAGTGGGGATTAAGACTGTGAGTCCCCTGTGGGACAACCTGATCACCTTGTACCCTCTCCAGCGCTTAGAACAGTGCTTTGCACATAGTAAGTGCTTAATAAATGCCATCATTATTATTATTATGAAGACTGTGAGCCCGCTGTGGGACAACCTGATCACTCTGTAACCTCCCCAGGGCTGAGAACGGTGCTTTGCACAGAGTAAGCGCTTAATAAATGTCATCATTATTATTATTATTATCTACCCCAGCGCTTAGAACAGTGCTTGGCACATAGTAAGCGCTTATTGTTCTGACGATTTTGACACACACCTACATGTTTTGTTGTCTGTCTCCCCCTCCTAGACTGTGAGCCCGTCAATCAATCAATCAATCGTACTTATTGAGCACTTACTGTGTGCAGAGCACTGTACTAAGCGCTTGGGAAGTCCAAGTTGGCAACATACAGAGACGGTCCCTACCCAACAGTGGGCTCACAGTCTAGAGGGGGGAGACAGAGAACAAAACCAAACATATTAACAAAATAAAATAAATAGAATAGATATGTACAAGTAAAATAAATAAATAGAGTAGTAAATATGTACAAACATATATATAGGTATGTATACCGTCATTGGGTAGGGACTGTCTATGTTACCGACTTGTACTTCCCAAGCGTTTAGTACAGTGCTCTGCACACAGTAAGCACTCAATAAATACGACTGAAAGACTGCATGAACAAACACCATCATTCTTATTATTATTCTAAGCGGCGGGGCTGGGATTAGAGCCCACGATCTTTTAGACTGTGAGCCTGCTGTTGGGTAGGGACCGTCTCTATGTGTTGCCAACTTGGACTTCCCAAGCGCTTAGTCCAGTGTTCTGCACACAGTAAGCGCTCAATAAATACGATTGATGATGATGATGACGATCTTTTAGACTGTGAGCCCACCTTTTAGACTGTGAGCCCACCGTTGGGTAGGGACCGTCTCTCTATGTTGCCAACTTGGACTTCCCAAGCGCTTAGTCCAGTGCTCTGCACACAGTAAGCGCTCAATAAATACGATTGATGATGATGATGACGATCTTTTAGACTGTGAGCCCACCTTTTAGACTGTGAGCCCACCGTTGGGTAGGGACCGTCTCTCTATGTTGCCAACTTGGACTTCCCAACCGCTTAGTCCAGTGCTCTGCACACAGTAAGCGCTCAATAAATACGATTGATTGATTGATTGATTGATTGACTTCTGGGCTCCATCCCTCTAATGGATTAACGGCCGCTAATCTCATCACTGTACCTCGGTCTCGCCTGTCCCGCCATCGACCCCCGGCCCACGTCCTCCCCCGGGCCTGGAATGCCCCCAGTCCCTCTGCCCATCTGCCAAGCTAGCTCTCTTCCTCCCTTCAAGGCCCTGCTGAGAGCTCACCTCCTCCAGGAGGCCTTCCCAGACTGAGCCTCTTCCTTCCTCTCCCCCTCGTCCCCCTCTCCATCCCCCCATCTTACCTCCTTCCCTTCCCCACAGCACGTGTATATATGGATATATGTTTGTACATATTTATTACTCTATTTATTTTACTCGTACATTTCTATCCTATTTATTTTATTTTGTTGGTATGTTTGGTTTTGTTCTCTGTCTCCCCCTTTTAGACTGTGAGCCCACTGTTGGGTAGGGACTGTCTCTATGTGTTGCCAATTTGTACTTCCCAAGCGCTTAGTACAGTGCTCTGCACATAGTAAGCGCTCAATAAATACGATTGATTGATTGATTGATTGATTGATTGATCCCCTCCGCGGGCGGGCAGCCGGAGTCTGGGGTCTGACCTTGGTAGAGGAGGGCGGTGTGGCCGGTGAGCGCCCAGAGGCCGTAGAGGGCGGCGAGGCGGGCGAGCACCGGGCGGAGCGAGGCCGGGGTGCGGGGCGGCCTGTACAGCTCCACGAAGCGCTGCAGGACGCTGTGCTCTGCGAACGCCAGCGCCAGTGGCCGGCACTGAAACACCTGCAGACACAGCGGAGACACAATGATAACAATAATGACGGCATCCGTTAAGCGCTTACTATGTGCCAAGCACTGTTCTAAGCGCTGGGGAGGTTACAAGGTGATCAGGTTGTCCCACGGGGGGCTCACGGTCTTCATCCTCATTTTACAGAGGAGGGAACTGAGGCCCGGAGAAGTGACTTGCCCAAAGTCACACGGCTGACACAAGCAGCGCCGGGACCGGGATGACGGTTGGGATTTGTTGAGCGCTTACCGTGTGCCAAGCACTGTTCTAAGCGCTGGGGCGGGTACAACGCGATCAGGTTGGCCCCCGCGGGGCTCACGGTCTTCATCCCCGTTTTCCAGATGAGGGAACCGAGGCTCAGAGAAGTGAAGTGACTTGCCCAAAGTCACCCAGCTGACAAGCGACGGAGCCGGGACTCGAACCCACGACCTCTGACTCTTAACCCCGGGCTCTTTCCGCTCAGCCACGCTGCTTCTCATGTCGGCTGTGCGACCTTGGGTACGTCCCTTCACTTCTCTGGGCCTCAGTGACCTCATCAGTAAAAATGGGGATGGGGACCGTGAGCCCCATTTGGGACAACCTGATCACCTTGCATCGACCCCAACGCTTAGTACAGTGCCTGGCCCATAATAATAATAATGATGGTATTTGTTAAGCGCTTACTATGTGCAAAGCACTGTTCTAAGCGCTGGGGGGGATACAAGGTGATCAGGCTGTCCCACGTGGGGCTCACAGTTTTAATGTCCATTTTACAGATGAGGTAACTGAGGCTCAGAGAAGTTAAATAATAATAATAATAATAATAATAATGGCATTTATTAAGCGCTTACTATGTGCAAAGCACTGTTCTAAGCGCTGGGGAGGATACAAGGTGATCAGGTTGTCCCGCGGGGGGCTCACAGTATTAACCCCCATTTTACAGCTGAGGTAATTGAGGCACAGAGAAGTTAAATCATCATCATCATCATCAATCGTATTTATTGAGCGCTTACTGTGTGCAGAGCACCGTACTAAGCGCTTGGGAAGTACAAATTGGCAACATCTAGAGACAGTCCCTACCCAACAGTGGGCTCACAGTCTAAAAGGGGGAGACAGAGAACAAAACCAAACATACTAACAAAATAAAATAAATAGAATAGATATGTACAAGTAAAATAGAGTAATAAATATGTACAAACACATATACATCAACATCATCATCATCAATCGTATTTATTGAGCGCTTACTATGTGCACAGCACCGTACTAAGCGCTTGGGAAGTACAAATTGGCAACACATAGAGACAGTCCCTACCCAACAGTGGGCTCACAGTCTAAAAGGGGGAGACATCATCATCAATCGTATTTATTGAGCGCTTACTATGTGCAGAGCACTGTACTAAGCGCTTGGGAAGTACAAATTGGCAACATATAGAGACAGTCCCTACCCAACAGTGGGCTCACAGTCTAAAACGGGGAGACAGAGAACAAAACCAAACATACTAACAAAATAAAATAAATAGAATAGCTATGTACAAATAAAATAAATAAATAAATAAATAAATAGAGTAATAAATATGTACAAACATATATACATATATACGGGTTAAATGACTTGCCCAAGGTCACCCAGCAGACATGCGGCGGAGCTGGGATTTGAACCCATGACCTCTGACTCCAAAGCCCGGGCTCTTTCCACTGAGCCACGCTGCTTCTCTGTAGCCCATAGTAAGTGCTTAATGAATACCATAATTTATTATTATAATTATTATAATTATTTTTAATACGTCCTCACCTGGCTGTTGTTTCTGGCCTCAAAGTCGTCTCTTCCAGCCTCCCTCTCCTGCCGGAGTTTCTGCTGGCTCTCCCGAAGCAGGTAACACACCAACCACTTGTAGGCGGCCAAACAAGCTTCCAACGGGAAAAAAGATGGCACGTTTCAATCAATCGATCAATCAATCGTATTTATTGAGCGCTTACTATGTGCAGAGCACTGTACTAAGCGCTTGGGAAGCACAAATTGGCATCACATAGAGACAGTCCCTACCCAACAGTGGGCTCACAGTCTACTCATTCCTTCGGTTGTATTTACTGAGCGCTCACTGTGTGCAGAGCACCGTCCTCCCCGCGACATTAGAGAAGAGAGTAGACTAGAGAAGCAGCCTGGCTCATTGGAAGGAGCCCGGGCTTGGGAGTCAGAGGTCATGGGTTCAAATCCCGGCTCTGCCAATCGTCAGCTGTGTCACTTTGGGCAAGTCGCTTCATCATCATCATCATCAATCGTATTTATTGAGCGCTTACTGTGTGCAGAGCACTGTACTAAGTGCTTGGGAAGTACAAGTTGGCAACATATAGAGACGGTCCCTACCCAACAGTGGGCTCACAGTCTAAAAGGGGGAGACAGAGAACAAAACCAAACGTACTAACAAAATAAAATAAATAGAATAGATATGTACAAGTAAAATAAATAAATAGAGTAATAAATATGTACAAACACATGTACATCATCATCATCATCATCAATCGTATTTATTGAGCGCTTACTATGTGCAGAGCGCTGCACTAAGCGCTTGGGAAGTACAAATTGGCAACATATAGAGACGGTCCCTACCCAACAGTGGGCTCACAGTCTAAAAGGGGGAGACAGAGAACAAAACCAAACATACTAACAAAATAAAATAAATAGAATACATATGTACAAGTAAAATAAATAAATAAATAAATAGAGTATTAAATATGTACAAACATATATACATCATCATCATCATCATCATCATCAATCGTATTTATTGAGCACTTACTATGTGCAGAGCACTGTACTAAGCGCTCGGGAAGTACAAATTGGCAACATATAGAGACAGTCCCTACCCAACAGTGGGCTCACAGTCTAGAAGGGGGAGACAGAGAACAAAACCAAACATACTAACAAAATAAAATAAATAGAATAGATATGTACAAGTAAAATAAATAAATAAATAAATAGAGTAATAAATATGTACAAACATATATACATATATACAGATATATACTTCACTTCTCTGGGCCTCAGTGACCTCATCTGGAAAATGGGGATGAAGACTGTGAGCCCCCCGTGGGACAACCTGATCACCTTGTATCCTCCCCAGCGCTTAGAACAGTGCTTTGCACATAGTAAGCACTTACCAAATGCCATTATTATTATTATTAGAGAAGCGGTGAGGCTCAGTGGCAAGAGCCCGGGCTTGGGACAGGTCATACGTCATGAGTTCTAATCCTGACACCATCACTTATCAGCTGTGTGACCTTAGGCAAGTCACTTCATTCATTCATGGCTCAGTGGAAAGAGCACGGGCTTTGAAGCCACAGGTCATGGGTTCAAATCCCGGCTCCGCCAATTGTCAGCTGTGTGACTTTGGGCAAGTCACTTCACTTCTCTGGGCCTCATCTGTAAAATGGGGATGAAGACTGTGAGCCCCACGTGGGACAACCTGATCACCTTGTATCCTCCCCAGCGCTTAGAACAGTGCTTTGCACATAGTAAGCGCTTAACAAATGCCATCATTATTATTATTATTATTAGAGAAGCGGCGAGGCTCAGTGGCAAGAGCCCGGGCTTGGGCCAGGTCACACGTCGTGAGTTCTAATGCCGACACCACCACTTATCAGCTGTGTGATCTTAGGCAAGTCACTTCATTCATTCATGGCTCAGTGGAAAGAGCACGGGCTTTGAAAACACAGGTCATGGGTTCAAATCCCGACTCTGCCACATGTCTGCTGTGTGACCTTGGGCAAGTCACTTAATTTCTCTGAGCCTCAGTTCCCTCATCTGTAAAATGGGGATTAAGACTGTGAGCCCCACGTGGGGCAACTTGATCACCTTGTAACCCCCCAGCGCTTAGAACAGTGCTTTGCACATAGTAAGCACTTAACAAATGCCATTATTATTATTATTATTCAATCGTATTTATTGAGCGCTTACTGTGTGCACAGCACTGTAGTAAGCGCTTGGGAAGCACAATCAATCAATCGTATTTATTGAGCGCTTACTGTGTGCAGAGCACTGTACTAAGCGCTTGGGAAGTACAAGTTGGCAACATATAGAGATGGTCCCTACCCAACAGTGGGCTTCGCTTTTCTGGGCCTCAGTTCCCTCATCTGTAAACTGGGGATGAAGACTGTGAGCGCCACGCGGGACAACCCGATCACCTTCTATCTGTCCCAGCGCTTAGTTCAGTGCTTGGCACATAGTAAGCGCTTAACAAACACAGTTTTGTTCTTTCTTTCTCCACCCCCGCGGCAGTGAATCGATCCATCGTATTTATTGAGCGCCGTACCAAGCCCTAGGGAGAGTCCGATACGACAGGGTTTGTAGACACGTTCCCTGCCCACAAGGAGCTCACGGTCCAGAGGGGGAGAGAGGCATCACAGGAATTACAGATTCGTCTGTCCCTGCCGTGAGGCCGAGGGAGCGGGGAACCCTCTATTTATCGTATTTTATTAATATGTTTGGTTTTCTTGTCTGTCTCCCCCTTCTAGACTGTGAGCCCACTGTTGGGTAGGGGCCGTCTCTATATGTTGCCAACTTGGACTTCCCAAGCGCTTAGTACGGTGCTCTGCACATAGTAAGCGCTCAATAAATACGATTGATGATGATGATCATCAATCATCAGACTGAGCCCCTTCCTTCCTCTCCCCCTCGTCCCCCTCTCCATCCCCCCATCTTACCTCCTTCCCTTCCCCACAGCACCTGTATATATGTATAGATGTTTGTACATATTTATTACTCTATTTATTTATTTATTTTACTTGTACATAGCTATTCTATTTATTTTATTTTGTTAGTATATTTGGTTTTGTTCTCTGTCTCCCCCTTCTAGACTGTGAGCCCGCTGTTGGGTAGGGGCCGTCTCTATATGTTGCCAACTTGGACTTCCCAAGCGCTTAGTACGGTGCTGTGCATACAAGAAGCACTCAATAAATACGATTGATGATGATGATGATGATTCAATCGTATTTATTGAGCGCTTACTGTGTGCAGAGCACTGTACTAAGCGCTTGGGAAGTCCAAGTCGGCGACATATAGAGACGGTCCCTACCCAACAGTGGGCTCACAGTCTATATGTTGCCAACTTGGACTTCCCAAGTGCTTAGTACAGTGCTCTGCACACAGTAAGCGCTCAATAAATATGACTGACTGACTGACTGAATGAATAAATACGATTGAATGAATGAATGAATGAATGAATGAACCTCCTCCTCCCCCTCCCCCCCTTCTGCCCTACCTCCTTCCCCTCCCCACAGCACTTGGATATATTTGTACAGATTTATTACTCTCTTTATTTTACTTGTACCCATCTACTATTCTATTTATCTTGTTAATGATGAGCACTAAGCTTTAATTCTACTTGTTCTGACGATTTTGACACCCGTCTACATGCTTTGTATTGTTGTCTGTCTCCCCCCGTAGACTGTGAGCCCGTTGCTGAGTAAGGACCGTCTCTATATGTTGCTGACTTGTACTTCCCAAGCACTTAGCACAGTGCTCTGCACACAGTAAGTGCTCAATAAATAAGGTTGAATGAATGAATGAATATGATTTATTTCACTTGTACCCACCTATTCTATTTATTTTATTTTGTTAGTATGTTTGGTTTTGTTGTCTGTCTCCCCCTTCTAGACTGTGAGCCCACTGTTGGGTAGGGACTGTCTCTATATGTTGCCAGCTTGTACTTCCCAAGCACTTAGTACAGTGCTCTGCACACAGTAAGTGCTCAATAAATACGATTGATTGATTGATTGAATGAATGAATGAATGGCACAAATAATAATAATAATAGTAATAATAATAGTAATAATCAAATAATCATTATGGTATTTGTTAAGTGCTTACTACGTGCCAGGCAATGGCGTAGTGGATAGAGCACAGGCCTCAGAGTCAGAAGGTCATGGGTTCTAATCCCGGCTCCACACTTGTCTGCTGGGTGACCCCGGGCAAGTCACTTCAATTCTACGTGCCTCAGTTCCCTCATTTGTAAATGGGGATTAAGACTGTGAGCCCCACGTGGGACAGGGACTGTGTCCAACCCGATTTGCCTGTATCCCCCCCCCAGCGCTTAATACAGTGCCTGGCACATAGTAAGCACTTAACAAATATCTTAACTATCATTACTAGGTGCCGGGATGGGTACAATCAATCAATCAATCAATCGTATTTATTGAGCGCTTACTGTGTGCAGAGCACTGTACTAAGCACTTGGGAAGTACAAGTTGGCAACATATAGAGACGGTCCCTACCCAACAGTGGGCTCACAGTCTAAAAGGGGGGAGACAGAGAACAAAACCAAACATACTAGCAAAATAAAATAAATAGAATAGATATGTACAAGTAAAATAAATAAATAAATAAATCATCATCATCATCATCATCATCAATCGTATTTATTGAGCACTTACTGTGTGCAGAGCACTGTACTAAGCGCTTGGGAAGTACAAATTGGCAACATATAGAGACAGTCCCTACCCAACAGTGGGCTCACAGTCTAAAAGGGGGAGACAGAGAACAAAACCAAGCATACTAACAAAATAAAATAAATAGAATAGATATGTACAAGTGAAATAAATAGAGTAATAAATATGTACAAACATATATATATATATATATATATATATATATATATATATATATATATATATATATATACAGGATATACATATATACAGGATATATACACACACAATGTTATCGGGTTGGACACAGTCCCTGTCCCATGTGGGGCTCACACTCTTACCCCCATTTTTCAGATGAGGGAACTAAGGCCCAGAGAAGGGAAGTGACTTGCCCTAGGTCACACCGCAGACAAGTGGCCAAGGCAGGATTAGAACTCAGGTCCTTCCAACTCCCAGGCCCAGGCTCTAGCCACTAGGCAAAACTGCTACTCTATGCAGGGAAGAGTTTGTCTGTTTCGGCCAAATGTGGCTCGGAGGCCCGGGAATTTGTGACACCAACTTGGTCCCGCTGTTCGTTTTGGGTAAGTAGGGGAAGAGGCCGGGATTCAAGCGCTTAGTACACTGCTCCGCACACGGTAAGCGCTCAATAAATACGACTGAATTTACCCAACTCGGGCCGTGTGGAAAGAGAATACGAAATGGTTACCTGAAGACTCCAGCCAGTCTTCAACTGTAGACGCCCGGCATTTCTGGCCAAGGATAGCATCAATGTCTTCCAGGAAATTGACTGATTCCAGGGGGGTTTTGATGCGCTTTTTCTCTGGCAAGTAAATGAAACGGGAAATACAAATTAAAAAGGCACTGGGGTGAAAGAGAGGACATTCCAGGTATTTGAGGAAGCCCGTTTTCCACCCTGGGATTACCCCAACAGTAATTTTGGGGTATTATCAATTATCAGATATATTAAATTATCAAATATAACTGATACACACACACACACACACGGCTATACCCTGATTCATTCATTCATTCATTCACATTTATTGAGCGCTTACTGTGTGCAGAGCACCGTACTAAGCGCTTGGGAAGTACAAATTGGCAACATCTAGAGACGGTCCCTACCCAACAGTGGGCTCACAGTCTAAAAGGGGGAGACAGAGAACAAAACCAAACATACTAACAAAATAAAATAAATAGAATAGATATGTACAAAATAGAATAGATATGTACAACAAGAACAAGTAGACAGGCGTCAATCCTCCCTTCATTCCCTCATCATCATCATCAATCGTATTTATTGAGCACTTACTATGTGCAGAGCACTGTACTAAGCGCTTGGGAAGTACAAATTGGCAACATATAGAGACAGTCCCTACCCAACAGTGGGCTCACAGTCTGAAAGGGGGAGACAGAGAACAAAACCAAACATACTAACAAAATAAAAGAAATAGAATAGATATGTACAAAATAGAATAGATATGTACAACAAGAACAAGTAGACAGGCGTCAATCCTCCCTTCATTCCCTCATCATCATCATCATCAATCGTATTTATTGAGCGCTTACTATGTGCAGAGCACTGTACTAAGCGCTTGGGAAGTACAAATTGGCAACATCTAGAGACGGTCCCTACCCAACAGTGGGCTCACAGTCTAAAAGGGGGAGACAGAGAACAAAACCAAACATAGTAACAAAATAAAAGAAATAGAACAGATATGTACAAAATAGAATAGATATGTACAACAAGAACAAGTAGACAGGCGTCAATCCTCCCTTCATTCCCTCATCATCATCATCAATCGTATTTATTGAGCGCTTACTATGTGCAGAGCACTGTACTAAGCGCTTGGGAAGTACAAATTGGCAACATATAGAGACAGTCCCTACCCAACAGTGGGCTCACAGTCTAATTACGTCCATATCTGGCATTTCTTTCTTTCTATTAATGTCCAGCTCCCCCTCCGGACTGTCAGCTCGTCGTGGGCAGGGAATGTGTCTGCCTGTTGTTCGTTCGTTCGTTCGTTCAATCGTATTTATTGAGCGCTTACGGTGTGCAGAGCACTGTACTAAGCGCTTGGGAAGTCCAAGTTGGCAACATCTAGAGACGGTCCCTACCCAACAGCGGGCTCACAGTCTAGAAGGGGGGGACAGACAACGAAACCAAACATATTAACAAAATAAAATAAATAGAATAAATATGAGCAAATAAAATAGAGTAATAAATCCGTACAAACATACATACATATATACAGGTGCTGTGGGGAGGGGAAGGAGGTAAGGCGGGAGGATGGAGAGGGGGGATGTGGCTGGTTATTCCCGTTTTGTCCTCTCCCAAGCGCTCAGTACAGTGCTCTGCATCCAGTAAGCGCTGAATAAATAGGACTGAATGAATATTGAGGAGGAAGCAGGGGGGAGTGAGGGGCGGGGAGCGCCCTGGGTTCATTCCACCGAGCAATCAATGGCATTTATTGAGCACCTACTACGTGCAGAGCACTGTTCTAAGCGCTTAGGAGAGTACTATCTGGCAGAATTGGCCAATATGTTCCCCGCCCATGATAATAATAATAATAATAATAATAATAATAATGATGATGATGATGATGATAATAACAATAACAATAATAATAATAATAATAATAATAATAATAATAATAATAATATACTTTCCCAAGCACTTAGTATAGTGGTCTGCACACAGTAAGCGCTCAATAACTATGACTGACTGACTGAACCGACAGGCTCGTGGGAAAGAGGGTGGCTTAGCCGCTTGGGAGTCCAAAGAGGCGCAGGCTCTAATCCCGGCTCCACCATTTGTCTGCTGGGTGACCTCGGGCAGGTTCACTTCACTTCTCGGGGCCTCAGTTCCCTCATCTGTAAAATGGGGAGAAAGACTGGGAGCCCCACGAGGGACAACCTGATTAGCTTGGATCGACTCCAGTGCTTAGAACAGTGCTTGGCACCTAGTAAGTGCTGAACACTTAGAGAAGCAGCGTGGCTCAGTGGAAAAGAGCCCGGGCTTTGGTGTCATAGGTCATGGGTTCAAATCCCGGCTCCGCCAATTGTCAGCTGGGTGACTTGGGGCAAATCACTTAACTTCTCTGTGCCTCAGTCTCAGTTACCTCATCTGTAAAATGGGGATTAAGACTGTGAGCCCCCCGTGGAACAACCTGATCACCTTGTAACCTTCCCAGCACTTAGAACAGTGCTTTGCACATAGTAAGCACTTAATAAATGCCATTATTATTATTATTATAATAACAAGCACCATTATTTTTTTTTCCCTCGGCCGTAAAATGGGGATGCACTGTACTAAGTGCCTGGGAAGTACAAATCGGCAACAGATAGAGACAATCGCTGCCCACAGCGGGCTCACAGTCTCCCTTCCTAGGCTGTAAACTTGTTGTGGGCAGGGAATGTGACAGTTTATTGTTGCATTGTACTCTCCCAAACCGCTTAGTACAGCAGGATGAAGACTGAGAGTCCCATTAAGGGACAGTCTGATGACCTTATATCTACCAGTGCTTAACAAATACCAACATTATTATTATTATTATTATTATTATTATTATTATTATTATTATTATGAGACGTGAGTTGCCCAGGGTGACCCAGCCAACAGATGACGGAGCCGGGATTAGAACCCAGGTCCTTGGGACCCCGGGGCCGGGGCTCTAGCCGCTAGACGGCACTGACCAAGATGATAATGATGACGGTATTTGTTAAGCGCTTACAATGTGCCAAGCACTGTTCTAAGCACTGGGATATTCATTCGTTCATTGAATTGTATTTATTGAGCGCTTACTGTGTGCAGAGCACTGTACTAAGCGCTTGGGAAGTACAAGTTGGCAACATCTAGAGACGGTCCCTACCCAACAACGGGCTCACAGTCTAGAAGGGGGAGACAGACAACAAAACAAAACGTATTAGCAAAATAAAATAAATAGAATAGTAAATATGTACAAGTAAAATAAATAGGGTAATAAATCTGTACAAACATATGGACAGGTGCTGTGGGGAGGGGAAGGAGTTAGGGCGGGGGGGATGGGGAGGAGGAGAGAAAAAGGGGGGCTCAGTCTGGGAAGGCCTCCTGGAGGAGGTGAGCTCTCAGTAGGGTAGATATAAGGTGATCAGGTTGTCCCATGTGGGGCTTACAGACTTAATCCCCATTTTCCAGATGAGGGAACTGAGGCCCAGAGAAGTTAAGTGACTTGCCCAAAGTCACACAGCAGCGCTTACTATGTGCCAAGCACTGTTCTAAGCACTGGGGAGGATATAAGGTGATCAGGTTGTCCCATGTGGGGCTCACAGACTTAATCCTCATTTTCCAGATGAGGGAACTGAGGCCCAAAGAAGTGACTTGCCCAAAGTCACACAGCATGCTTACTATGTGCAAAACACTGTTCTAAGCACTGGGGAGGATACAAGGTGATCAGGTTGTCCCATGTGGGGCTCACAGACGTAATCCCCCTCCTCCTCCTCCCCAGACGATTCCCCCTCCTCCCTCTCTCCATCCCCCCCGCCTTACCTCCTTCCCCTCCCCACAGCACCTGTATATATGGATAGATGTTTGTACGGATTTATTACTCTATTTCATTTGTACATATTTATTCTATTTATTTTATTGTGTTAATATGTTTTGTTTTGTTCTCTGTCTCCCCCTTCTAGACGGTGAGCCCGCTGTTGGGTAGGGACCATCTCTCTATGTTGCCAACTTGCACTTCCCAAGCGCTTCGTACAGTGCTCTGCACACAGTAAGCGCTCAATAAATACGATGGAATGAGTGAATGAATCCCCATTTGACAGATGAGGTAACTGAGGCCCAGAGAAGTGAAGTGGCTGGCCCAAAGTCACCCAGCTGACAGGTGGCGAAGGCGGGATTAGAACCCACGACCTCGGACTCCCAAGCCCGGGCTCTTTCCGCTGTCCTGGGGGCTTTGGGGGGGCCACTGACCTCGCGGGCCGGAGGTGAGCCAGCTGAGGAGGTAATTGCTGGTTTGCTGCAGCAGGACGTTGTTGTCTCCTTCATACGTGCAGTTCGGGTCGTTGTCGTTTCTGATGGTGCCCAGACGATTCACTGCGGAGGGAGGAATCCAGCCGGCATCGATCAATCAATCAATCAATCAATCAAGCATTTATTGAGCGCTTACTGTGTGCAGAGCACTGTACTAAGCGCTTGGGAAGTCCAAGTTGGCAACATCTAGAGACGGTCCCTACCCAACAGTGGGCTCACAGTCTAGAAGGGGGAGACAGAGAACAAAACCAAACATATTAACAAAATAAAATAAATAGAATGGATACGTACAAGTAAAATAAATCAATAAATAGAGTAATAAATACGTACAAACATATATACGGCCCGGAGGTGTGGGCATCGCCCCCGCACCGGGCTCTTGCCCTCCTCCCGGCTGTGGTGGGCCGGGGAAGCCCAGCCCCCCATCTCCTGCCGTCCGGGCACAGGGGGACTCACGGCAGCTTAGGGAATGGGGTTATTTATTATTGTAGCGTCCTCCCCCCGGCGCTTAGTAATAATAATAATAATAATAATAATAATAACAATAATAATAATAATAATGGCATTTATTAAGCGCTTACTATATGCCAAGCACTGTTCTAAGCGCTGGGGCAGACGCAGGGTAATCAGGTTGTCCCACGGGGGGCTCACAGTCTTCATCCCCATTTTCCAGATGAGGGAACAGAGGCCCAGAGAAGTGAAGCGACCTGCCCAAAGTCACACAGCTGACTTCCGAGTTCCGCCTGCAGGCTCAGGTGGTCACGAGATAGCATTTGACCTGGAGATCAATCAATCAATCGTATTTATTGAGCGCTTACTGTGTGCAGAGCACTGTACTAAGCGCTTGGGAAGTACAAGTTGGCAACATATCATCATCATCATCATCAATTGCATTTATTGAGCGCTTACTGCGTGCAGAGCACTGTACTAAGCGCTTGGGAAGTACAAGTTGGCAACAGATAGAGACGGTCCCTACCCAACAGGGGGCTCACAGTCTAGAAGATGGCCGGGACCCCAGGGTCACCTTGGGACGCTTGTCCAAAGTCACCCAGCTGACAAGTGGCGGAGCCGGGATGTGAACCCATGACCTCTGACTCCCGAGCCCGGGCTCTTTCCACGGAGCCACGCTGCTTCTCTATCCCACATGAGGCTCACAGTCTTAATCCCCATTTTACAGATGAGGTAGCTGAGGCCCAGAGATGCTAAGTGGCTTGCCCAAGGTCACAAAGACTAAGACTGTGAGCCCCATGTGGGACAACCTGATGACCTTGTATCCACCTACCTCCTTCCCCTCCCCACAGCACCTGTATATGTTTGTACAGATTTATTACTCTATTTTACTTGTACATATTTACTATTCTATTTATTTTGTTAATGATGTGCATATAGCTTTAATTCTATTTATTCTGATGACTTGACACCCATCCACATGTTTTGTTTTGTCGTCTGTCTCCCCCTTCTAGACTGTGAGCCCGCTGTTGAGTAGGGACCGTCTCTATATGTTGCCGACTTGGACTTCCCAAGCGCTTAGTACAGTGCTCTGCATACAGTAAGCGCTCAATAAATACTATTGAATGAATGAATGACAAGTTGCTGAGCCAGAATTAGAACCCAGGTCCTTCAGACTCGCAAGCCCATGCTCTATCCTCTAGGCCACGCTGCTTCTCTTCTCCTGTGGACAGGGATCATCCCACCCTACCTCCTTCCCCTCCCCACAGCACCTGTCTATATGTTTGTACTGATTTATTATTTGATTTA
The DNA here is from genome assembly GCF_015852505.1 of Tachyglossus aculeatus. NCBI lineage: Eukaryota > Metazoa > Chordata > Mammalia > Monotremata > Tachyglossidae > Tachyglossus > Tachyglossus aculeatus. The sequence goes on along the minus strand of NC_052069.1, from coordinate 5,267,755 downwards.
TTTTAATTGGACATACTGACTATTCTATTTATTTTATTGTGTTAATACGTTTTGTTTAGGTTCTCTGTCTCCCCCTTCTAGACTGTGAGCCCGCTGCTGGGGAGGGACCGTCTCTATATGCGCTTAGTACAGTGCTCAGCACACAGTAAGCGCTCAATAAATACGATTGATGATTGATATGTTGCCAACTTGTACTTCCCAAGCGCTCAGTACAGTGCTCTGCACACAGTAAGCGCTCAATCAATACGATTGAGTGAGTGAATGACAACTGGCAGAGCCGGGATCGCTCTGCACACAGAAGCGCTCACTAAATACGGTTGACTGATGAGTGGAAAAGGCCGGGGCCTGGGCGTCGGGGGGGACTGCACATTGTGAGGTACAGCATAATAATGATATTAACAATAATGATAATTGTGGCTTTTGTTAGGCGCTTACTGTGTGCCAGGCACTGTAGTAAGTGCTGGGGTGGATACAAGGCCACTGGGTTGGGCATATAATAGTAATAATAACAATGGTGGTATTTGTTAAGCGCTTACTATAGCACTGTTCTTAGCGCTGGGGAGGTTACAAGGTGATCAGGTTGTCCCACGGGGGGCTCACAGTCCTAATCCCCATTTTACAGATGAGGGAACTGAGGCACAGAGAAGTGAAGTGACTTGCCCAAAGTCACACAGCTGATGGTTGGCGGAGCCGGGATTCGAACCCATGACTTCTGACTCCAAAGCTCGGGATCTTTCCACTGAGCCACGCTGCTTCTCTGTGGCCGACATATCTCGCACCGACCTCTCACCCATGTCCTGCCTCTGGTCTGGACGTTATCACTTGTCAGGGATTGAGACTGTGAATTGTATGCAGGGCAAAGACAGCGTCCAACCCAATATGCTTGAATTCACCCCAGCGCTTAGTACAGTGCCTGGCGCCCAGTGAGCGCTTAATACCACTATTACTTATTAATTAAACGCTCAATAAAAACGGTCAATTGATTGATCCATTACTACTACTATTACTACTACTACTACTACTACTACTACTACTACTACTACTACTAATAATAATAATAATGGCATTTGTTAAGCGCTTACTATGTGCAAAGCACTGTTCTAAGCACTGGGGGGGGATACAAGGTGATCAGGTTGTCCCACATGGGGCTCACAGTCTTAACCCCATTTTACAGATGAGGTAACTGAGGCTCAGAGAAGTTAAGTGACTTGCCCAAGGTCACACAGCAGACTTGTGGTGGAGCCGGGATTCAAACCTATGACCTCTGACTCCAAAGCCCGTGCTCTTTCCACTGAGCCACACTGCTTCTCTAAGGTGATCAGGTTGTCCCACGTGGGGCTCACAGTCTTCATCCCCATTTTACAGATGAGGGAACTGAGGCTCAGAGAAGTGAAGTGACTTGCCCAAGGTCACACAGCAGACATGTGGTGGAGCCGGGATTCGAACCTATGACCTCTGACTCCAAAGCCCGTGCTCTTTCCACTGAGCCACGCCGCTTCTCTAAGGTGATCAGGTTGTCCCCCGTGGGGCTCACAGTCTTCATCCCCATTTTACAGATGAGGGAACTGAGGCACAGAGAAGTTAAGTGACTTGCCCAAGGTCACACAGCAGACATGTGGCGGAGCCGGGATTCGAACCTATGACCTCTGACTCCAAAGCCCGTGCTCTTTCCACTGAGCCACACCGCTTCTCTAAGGTGATCAGGTTGTCCCCCGTGGGGCTCACAGTCTTAATCCCCATTTTACAGATGAGGGAACTGAGGCCCAGAGAAGTGAAGTGACTTGCCCAAAGTCACACAGCTGACAATTGGCGGAGCCAGGATTTGAACCCCTGACCTCTGACTCCAAAGCCCGGGCTCTTTCCACTGAGCTACACTGCTTCTCTTAAGCACTTACTATGTGCCAAGCCCCATGCCTAATCGTACTTTCCCAGCGCTTAGTACGGCGCTCGGCGCACGGTAAGCGCTCAATAAGTACGACTGAGTGAACGAATGACTGGTCTTCAGTCACTCATTCATTCAATCATATTTATTGAGCGCTTACCGTGTGCAGAGCACTGTACTAAGCGCTTGGGAAGTCCAAGTTGGCAACACAGAGAGACGGTCCCTACCCAACAGTGGGCTCACAGTCTAGAAGGCTCACCGGCGGCTGGACGGAGTCTCCGACGTACTGGACGTCCCCGAGCGCTTTGGCACGGCGCTCTGCAGACAGTAAGCGCTCAATAAGTAGGACGGAAGGACGGAAGGGAGGGAGGGAAGGAGAATGGGATGGGAGGGGGGAAGCGCCCGGCCCCCGCGGAGGCTCCGTACCTTCCAGGTAGCCGTGGCCACCGCAGGCTTCCCGGCATTCCTGAGCCGCGTGCTGGGCCGTCCACGAAGCCAGGGCCTTGCCCGCACAGGCCAACGCGTGAATCTCCCGGCCCAGCTCCGCCTGGGGTCGGAAACCATTCCGGAGGAAGTGCGGGCCGCAAAATAATAATAATAATAATAATAATAATAATAATAATAATAATAATAATGGCATTTAATATTAATAATAATTTTGGTATTTGTTAAGCGCTTACTATGTGCCAAGCACTGTTCTAAGCGCTGGGGAGGATACAAGGTGATCAGGTTGTCCCAAGTGAGGCTCACAATCTTAATCCCCATTTTAATAATGATGATGGCATTTATTAAACGCTTGCTACTTACTGAAAGCCCATCTCCTCCAAGAGGCCTTCCCTGACTAAGCACCACTTATCCATTTATCAACCCCAGCGCTGAGGACAGTGTCTGGCAAGCACTAAACAAATGCCGTCATCATTATCATCATCATCATCATCATCATCATCATCATCATAATAATGGCCTTTATTAAGCACTTACAATGTTTAAAGCACCGTTTTAAGCGCTGGGGAGGCAGCGTGGCTCAGTGGAAAAGAGCCCGGGCTTTGGAGTCAGAGGTCATGGGTTCAAATCCCAGCTCCGCCACTATGTATATATGTTTGTACATATTTATTACTCTATTTATTTATTTATTTTACTTGTATATATCTATTCTATTTATTTTATTTTGTCAGTATGTTTGGTTTTGTTCTCTGTCTCCCCCTTCTAGACTGTGAGCCCACTGTTGGGTAGGGACTGTCTCTATATGTTGCCAATTTGTACTTCCCAAGCGCTTAGTACAGTGCTCTGCACATAGTAAGCGCTCAATAAATACGATTGATTGATTGATTGATTGATTGTCAGCTGTGTGACTTTGGGCAAGTCACTTGATTTCTCTGTGCCTCAGTTCCCTCATCTGTAAAAATGGGAATTAAGACTGTGAGTCCCCCATGGGACAACCTGATCACTTTGTAACCTCCCCAGCGCTTAGAACAGTGCTTTGCACATAGTAAGCGCTTAATAAATGCCATTGTTATTATTATTATTATTATCATTACAAGGTGATCAGGTTGTCCCACGGGGGGCTCACAATCTTAATCCCCATTTTACAAATGAGGGAACTGAGGCCCAGAGAAGTGAAGTAACTTGCCCAAAGTCACAAAGCTGACAAGCGGCAGGGAGGAGATTTGAACCCATAACCTCTGACTCCCAAGCCCGGGCTCTTTCCACTGAGCCATGCTTCTTCTCTAAGCACGTACTATGTGCAAGCACTGTTCATTAATTCAATCGTATTTATTGAGCACTTACTGTGTGCAGAGCACTGTTCTAAGCACTGGGGAGGTTACAAGAATAATAATAATGGCATTTATTAAGCATTTATTGTGTGCAAAGCACTGTTCTAAGCACTGGGGGGGATACAAGGTGATCAGGGTTGTCCCACGGGGGGCTCACAGTCTTCCTCCCCATTTTACAGATGAGGTCACTGAGGCTCCGAGAAGTCAAATGACTTGCCCAAGGTCACACAGCAGACATGTGGTGGAGCAGGGATTCGAACCCATGACCTCTGACTCCCAAGCCCAGGCTCTTTCCACTGAGCCACGCTGCGGTTTTCCCACAGGGGGCTCACAGTCTTCATCCCCATTTTACATTTAAAATGTACAATGTAAAATTCAATGTACAATGTAAATGTAAAATTCATTCTGACTCGATTCCTGTCCACGTTTTGTTTTGTTGTCTGTCTCCCCCTTCTAGACTGTGAGCCCGTTGTTGGGTAGGGACCGTCTCTATACGTTGCCAACTTTGTACTTACCAAGCGCTTAGTACAGTGCTCTGCACATAGTAAGCGCTCAACAAATACGACTGAATGAATGAATGAATGAATGAATTTTACAGTTGCGGTAACTGAAGCCCAGAGAAGTGACTCGCCCCAAATCACACGGCTGACAGTTGGCGGAGCCGGGATTTGAACCCATGCCCCCTGACTCCAAAGCCAGGGCTCTTTCCACTGAGCCACGCTGCTTCTCTTCAGGGCATATCAGTGGTTTTTATTCAGCGCTTACTATGTGCCATGCACTGTTCTAAGCGCTGGCATGGATATAGCGCTCCTTCCTCCCTCCTGCCCCTCTCCATCCCCACCGTGTTACCTCCTTCCCTTCCCCACAGCACCTGTATATATCTATATATGTTTGTCCGGATTTATTACTCTATTTATTGATTTATTTTATTTGTACATATTTACTCTATTTATTTTATTCTGTTAATATGTTTTGGTTTGTTCTCTGTCTCCCCCTTCTAGACTGTGAGCCCACTGCTGGGTAGGGACCGTCTCTAGATGTTGCCAACTTGGACTTCCCAAGCGCTTAGTACGGTGCTCTGCACACAGTAAGCGCTCAATAAATACGATTGAATGAATGAATGAATGAATACAAGCAAAATACATTCATTCAGACTCATCTCAGAGGCCTTCCCTGACTAAGCCCCTCCTTTCCTCTTCTCCTGCTCCCTTCTGCGTCGTCGCCCATTCATCCATTCAATCGTATCTGTTGAGTGCTTACTGATGACTTGACACCCGTCCACATATTTTGTTTTGTTGTCTGTCTCCCCCTTCTAGACTGTGAGCCCATTGTTGGGTCGGGACCGTCTCTAGATGTTGCCAACTTGGACTTCCCAACTGCTTAGTACAGCGCTCTGCACACAGTAAGTGCTCAATCAATACGATTGAATGAATGACTACAAGGTGATCAGGTTGTCCCACGGCGGGCTCACGGTCTTAATCCCCATTTCCCAGATGAGGGAACTGAGGCCCAGAGAAGTGAAGTGACTCGCCCAAAGTCACACAGCTGACAAGTGGTGGAGTGGGATTTGAACCCATGACGTCTGACTCCAAAGCCCGGGCTCTTTCCACTGAGCCACGATACAGGGTAATCGGGTGGTCCCATGGGGGGGGCTCACAGTCTTCACCCCCATTTTCCAGATGAGGGAACTGAGGCTCAGAGAAGTGAAGTGATTTGCCCAAGCCACACAGGAGACCGGGGCGGAGCTGGGATTAGAAGCAGCGTGGCTCACTGGAAAAGAGCCCGGGCTTTGGAGTCAGAAGTCGTGGGTTCAAATCCCAGCTCCGCCACTTCATCATCATTTATTGAGCGCTTACTATGTGCAGAGCACTGTACTAAGCGCTTGGGAAGTACAAATTGGCAACATCTAGAGACAGTCCCTACCCAACAGTGGGCTCACAGTCTGAAAGGGGGAGACAGAGAACAAAACCAAACATACTAACAAAATAAAATAAATAGAATAGATATGTACAAGTAAAATAAATAAATAAACAAATGGAGTAATAATAAATAAATAAATAGAGTAATAGCCACTTGTCAGCTGTGTGACTTTGGGCAAGTCACTTCATCATCATCATCATCAATCGTATTTATTGAGCGCTTACTATGTGCAGAGCACTGTACTAAGCGCTTGGGAAGTCCAAATTGGCAACATATAGAGACAGTCCCTACCCCAACAGTGGGCTCACAGTCTAAAAGGGGGAGACAGAGAACAAAACCAAACACACTAACAAAATAAAATAAATAGAATAGATATGTACAAGTAAAATAAATAAATAAACAGATAGAGTAATAATAAATAAATAGAGTAATAGCCAGTAATAACAAATAGAGTAATAGCCACTTGTCAGCTGTGTGACTTTGGGCAAGTCACTTCATCATCATCATCATCAATCGTATTTATTGAGCGCTTACTATGTGCAGAGCACTGTACTAAGCGCTTGGGAAGTACAAGTTGGCAACATATAGAGTCAGTCCCTACCCAACAGTGGGCTCACAGTCTAAAAGGGGGAGACAGAGAACAAAACCAAACATACTAACAAAACAAAATAAATAGAATAGATATGTACAAGTAAAATAAATAAATAAACAGAGTAATAATAAATAAATAGAGTAATAGCCACTTGTCAGCTGTGTGACTTTGGGCAAGTCACTTCATCATCATCATCATCAATCGTATTTATTGAGCGCTTACTATGTGCAGAGCACTGTACTAAGCGCTTGGGAAGTCCAAATTGGCAACATATAGAGACAGTCCCTACCCCAACAGTGGGCTCACAGTCTAAAAGGGGGAGACAGAGAACAAAACCAAACACACTAACAAAATAAAATAAATAGAATAGATATGTGCAAGTAAAATAAATAAATAAATAGAGTAATAACAAATAAATAAACAGAGTAATAGCCACTTGTCAGCTGTGTGACTTTGGGCAAGTCACTTCATCATCATCAATCGTATTTATTGAGCGCTCACTATGTGCAGAGCACTGTACTAAGCGCTTGGGAAGTCCAAATTGGCAACATATAGAGACAGTCCCTACCCAACAGTGGGCTCACAGTCTAAAAGACTTCACTTCTCTGGGCCTCAGTTCCCTCATCTGTAAAATGGGGATGAAGACCGTGAGCCCCCCGTGGGACAACCTGATCACCTTAGGGAGGCAGCATGGCTCAGTTGAAAGAGCCCGGGCTTTGCAGTCAGAGGTCATAGGTTCGAATCCCGGCTCCGCCACAAGTCTGCTGTGTGACCTTGGGCAAGTCACTTAACTTCTCTGAGCCTCAGTTCCCTCATCTGTAAAATGGGGTTAAGACTGTGAGCCCCATGTGGGACAACCTGATCGCCTTGTATCCACCCCAGCGCTTAGAACAGTGCTCTGCACATAGTAAGCGCTTAATAAATGCCATTAAAAAAAAAAAGAAAACCCACGACCGCTGATCCCCAGGCCCGGGGGCTCTACCCACTGAGCCACGCTGCTTCTCGCCAACTGACCTGGTGGTGTTTCTGACTCTTCACCATCTGATCCGCCTGAAACCTCACTAGATCCAGGAACAGAGTTCGGCTGAAATGATCTAAAGCGTACGTCGCCGCCAGGTAGGGAAGCAGACGCCACTGCTGCGGAGAAAGCAAACGGGGACCGAGCGGTGAGGGAACGGCATTCGTTCCTTCCGTCGTACTTACTGAACGCTTACTATCAATCGTATTTATTGAGCGCTTACTATGTGCAGAGCACTGTACTGAGCGCTTGGGAAGTACAAGTTGGCAACATATAGAGACGGTCCCTACCCAACAGTGGGCTCACAGTCTAGAAGGGGGAGACAGAGAACAAAACCAAACATACTAACAAAATAAAATAAATAGGATAGATATGGACAAGTAAAATAAATAGAGTAATAAATATCAGGCCTGAAATACAGATACCACTGCCTGTTCATTTATTCATTCATTCTGTTGTATTTATTGAGCGCTTACTGTGTGCAGAGCACTGGACTAAGTGCTTGGGAAGTACAAATTGGCAACATATAGAGACGGTCCCTACCCAACAGTGGGCTCACAGTCTAGAAGGGGGAGACAGAGAACAAAACCAAACATACTAACAAAATAAAATAAATAGAATAGATATGTACAAATAAAATAAATAAATAAATAGAGTAAAAAATATGTACAAACATATATACATGCAGAGCCGCCCTTCCGCACGGCTTACCTCTGCCCAGCGTGATGAAAATAACCGTAATAAGCCTGGTATTTATTGCACGTGTGACCTTGGCCAAGTCACTTAACTTCTCTCAGTTCCCTCATCTATAAAATGGGGACTAAGACTGTGAGCCCCACGTGGGACAACCCTGATCACCATGTATCCCCCCCAGCGCTTAGAACAGTGCTTGGCACATAGTAAGCGCTTAACAAATACCACCATTACTATTCTATGTGCCAGGCACTGTCCTAAGAGCTGGGACACTGCCAAGTTCTGAGGCGGGCGTACATATTTATTACTCTATTTTATTAATGATGTGCATATAGCTATAATTCTATTTATTCTGACAGTATTGTCACCTGTCTACTTGTTTTGTTGTCTGTATATAGCTATAATTCTATTTATTCTAACAGTATTGTCACCTGTCTACTTGTTTTGTTGTCTGTATATAGCCATAATTCTATTTATTCTGACAGTACTGTCACCCGTCTACTTGTTTTGTTGTCTGTATATAGCTATAGTTCTATTTATTCTGACAGTATTGTCACCTGTCTACTTGTTTTGTTGTCTGTATATAGCTATAATTCTATTCATTCTGACAGTATTGCCACCTGTCTACTTGTTTTGCTGCCTGTATATAGCTATAATTCTATTTATTCTGACAGTATTGTCACCTGTCTACTTGTTTTGTTGTCTGTATATAGCTATAATTCTATTTATTCTAACTATTGTCACCTGTCTACTTGTTTTGTTGTCTGTATATAGCTATAATTCTATTCATTCTGACAGTATTGCCACCTGTCTACATGTTTTGCTGCCTGTATATAGCTATAACTCTATTCATTCTAACAGTATTGTCACCTGTCTACTTGTTTTGTTGTCTGTATATAGCTATAATTCTATTTATTCTAACAGTATTGTCACCTGTCTACTGTTTTGTTGTCTGTATATAGCGATAATTCTATTTATTCTCACAGTATTGTCACCTGTCTACTTGTTTTGTTGTCTGTATATAGCTATAATTCTATTTATTCTGACAGTACTGTCACCTGTCTACTTGTTTTGTTGTCTGTATATAGCTATAATTCTATTTATTCTAACAGTATTGCCACCTGTCTACTTGTTTTGTTGTCTGTATATAGCGATAATTCTATTTATTCTGACAGTATTGTCACCTGTCTACTTGTTTTGTTGTCTGTATATAGCGATAATTCTATTTATTCTGACAGTATTGTCACCTGTCTACTTGTTTTGTTGTCTGTATATAGCGATAATTCTATTTATTCTGACAGTATTGTCACCTGTCTACTTGTTTTGTTGTCTGTATATAGCGATAATTCTATTTATTCTGACAGTATTGTCACCTGTCTACATTTTGTTGTCTGTATATAGCGATAATTCTATTTATTCTGACAGTATTGTCACCTGTCTACTTGTTTTGTTGTCTGTATATAGCGATAATTCTATTTATTCTGACAGTATTGTCACCTGTCTACTTGTTTTGTTGTCAGTATATAGCTATAATTCTATTTATTCTGACAGTATTGTCACCTGTCTACTTGTTTTGTTGTCTGTATATAGCGATAATTCTATTTATTCTGACAGTATTGTCACCTGTCTACTTGTTTTCTTGTCTATATATAGCTATAATTCTATTTATTCTAACAGTATTGTCACCTGTCTACTTGTTTTCTTGCCTATATATAGCTATAATTCTATTTATTCTAACAGTATTGTCACCTGTCTACTTGTTTTGCTGTCTGTATATAGCTATAATTCTATTTATTCCGACAGTACTGTCACCTGTCTACTTGTTTTGTTGTCTATATATAGCGATAATTCTATTTATTCTGACAGTATTGTCACCTGTCTACTTGTTTTGTTGCCCATCTCCCCCTTCTAGACTGTGAGCACATTGTTGGGTAGGGACCATTTCTATATGTTGCCGACTTGTACTTCCCAAGCGCTTAGTACAGTGCTCTGCACACAGTAAGCGCTCAATAAATACGATTGGATGAATGAATGAATGGAAGGTAGTGATTTTTCATCTCCCCCAACTTCCAAGCCTTACTGAAAGCCCATCTCCTCCTCCAAGAAGCCTTCCCTGACTGCGCCCTCTTCTCCTCTTCTCTCACTCCCTTCTGCGTCACCCTGACTCACTCCCTTCATGCAAGAGCCCGGGCCTTGGAGTCAGAGGTCATGGGTTCAAATCCCGGCCCCGCCAACTGTCAGCTGTGTGACTTTGGGCAAGTCACTTCGCTTCTCTGGGCCTCAGTGACCTCATCTGTAAAATGGGGATGAAGACCGTGAGCCCCACCGTGGGACAACCTGATCGTCTTGGAACCTCCCCAGCGCTTAGAACAGTGCTTTGCACATAGTAAGCGCTTAATAAATACCATCATAATTATTATTAAGAGGCCGGGCTTTGGAGTCAGAGGTCATGGGTTCAAACCCCGGCTCCGCCAACTGTCAGCTGTGTGACTTTGGGCAAGTCACTTCACTTCTCTGTGCTTCAGTTCCCACATCTGTAAAAAGGGGTTTAAGACTGTGACCCCCCGTGGGACAACCTGATCACCTTGAAACCTCCCCAGCGCTTAGAACAGTGCTTTGCACGTAGTAAGCGCTTAATAAATACCATCATTATTATTATTAAGAGCCCAGGCTTTGGAGTCAGAGGTGACGGGTTCAAACCCCGGCTCCGCCAACGGTCAGCTGAGTGACTTTGAACAAGTCACTTCACTTCTCTGTGCCTCAGTTCCCTCATCTGTAAAAAGGGGTTTAAGACTGTGGTCCCCCGTGGGACAACCTGATCACCTTGAAACCTCCCCAGCGCTTAGAACAGTGCTTTGCACATAGTAAGCGCTTAATAAATACCATCATTATTATTATTAAGAGCCCGGGCTTTGGAGTCAGAGGTGACGGGTTCAAACCCCGGCTCTGCCAACGGTCAGCTGAGTGACTTTGAACAAGTCACTTCACTTCTCTGTGCCTCAGTTCCCTCATCTGTAAAAAGGGGTTTAAGACTGTGGTCCCCCGTGGGACAACCTGATCACCTTGAAACCTCCCCAGCGCTTAGAACAGTGCTTTGCACATAGTAAACGCTTAATAAATACCATCATTATTATTATTAAGAGCCCGGGCTTTGGAGTCAGAGGTGACGGGTTCAAACCCCCGGCTCCGCCAACGGTCAGCTGAGTGACTTTGAACAAGTCACTTCACTTCTCTGTGCCTCAGTTCCCTCATCTGTAAAAAGGGGTTTAAGACTGTGGTCCCCCGTGGGACAACCTGATCACCTTGAAACCTCCCCAGCGCTTAGAACAGTGCTTTGCACATAGTAAGCGCTTAATAAATACCATCATTATTATTATTAAGAGCCCGGGCTTTGGAGTCAGAGGTGACGGGTTCAAACCCCGGCTCCGCCAACGGTCAGCTGAGTGACTTTGAACAAGTCACTTCACTTCTCTGTGCCTCAGTTCCCTCATCTGTAAAAAGGGGTTTAAGACTGTGGTCCCCCGTGGGACAACCTGATCACCTTGAAACCTCCCCAGCGCTTAGAACAGTGCTTTGCACATAGTAAGCGCTTAATAAATACCATCATTATTATTATTAAGAGCCCGGGCTTTGGAGTCAGAGGTGACGGGTTCAAACCCCGGCTCCGCCAACGGTCAGCTGAGTGACTTTGAACAAGTCACTTCACTTCTCTGTGCCTCAGTTCCCTCATCTGTAAAAAGGGGTTTAAGACTGTGGTCCCCCGTGGGACAACCTGATCACCTTGAAACCTCCCCAGCGCTTAGAACAGTGCTTTGCACATAGTAAGCGCTTAATTCATTCATTCATTCATTCAATCGCATTTATTGAGCGCTTCCTGTGTGCAGAGCACTGGACTAATCGCTTGGGAAGTACAAGTTGGCAACATAAAGAGATGGCCCCTACCCAACAGCGGGCTCACAGTCTAGATATAAATGCCATCATTATTATTATTATTATTATTATTATTATTATGATTAGCAGCCTGGCTCACTGGAAAGAGCCCGGGCTTTGGAGTCAGAGTTCATGGGCTCAAATCCCGGCTCTGCCGGTTGTCAGCTGGGTGACTTGGGGCAAGTCACTTCACTTCTCTGGGCCTCAGTTACCTCATCTGTAAAATGGGGATCATCATCATCAATCGTACTTATTGAGCGCTTACTATGTGCAGAGCACTGTACTAAGCGCTTGGGAAGTACAAATTGGCAACACATAGAGACGGTCCCTACCCAACAGTGGGCTCACAGTCTAAAAGGGGGAGACAGAGAACAAAACCAAACGTACTAACAAAATAAAATAAGTAGAATAGATATGTACAAATAGAATAAATAAAAAAATGAGTATGAAGACTCAAAATGGGGATGAAGACTGTGAGCCCCCCGTGGGACAACCTGATTGCCTTGTCATCTCCCCAGCGCTTAGGACAGTGCTTTGCACATAGTAAGCGCTTAATAAATGCCATTATTATTATTATATTATATTATTATTATTATTACTAATATTCCCCCCTACCTGCAACTGATACTCCAGCACAGGGATTTCTTCCTCCTCCTCCTCCTCCTCCTCCTCTCCCTCCTCCTTGTTCTGGTCGGCGGTGGCGGCGGGCCCGAATTGGCGGCGGGTGGCCGAGAAGCGGACGGCCACCGAGACGGCCAGCTTCAGGTTGACCACGGACATCCCTATGATGGCCACCCTGGCGGCCGACAGGGCTCCCAGAGAGGCCCCGAAACGTTGCCTCGCGTCCTGCCCAACGAACAACAATTAAGAATAATTCATTCGTTCATTGGCTCGGAGGAAAGCGCCCCGGCTTTGGAGGCAGAGGTCATGGGTTCGAATCCCGGCTCCGCCGACGGTCACCTGGGTGACTTTGGGCACGTCGCTTAGCTTCTCTGGGCCTCAGTTACCTCATCTGGAAAATGGAAAGATTAGGACTGTGATCCCCAAGTGGGACAACCTGATCACCTTGTAACCTCCCCAGCGCTTAGCACAGTGCTGTGCACATGGTAAGCACTTAATAAATGCTATTATTATTATCATTCAATCGTATTTATTGAGCACTTACTGTGTGCAGAGCACTGGACTAAGCATGTGGGAAGTACACGTCGGCAACATATAATGATGATGATGGCATTTATTAAGCGCTTACTACGTGCAAAGCACTGTTCTAAGCACTGGGGGGTATATATGGTAATCAGGTTGTCCCACGGGGGCTCACAGTCTTCATCCCCATTTTACAGATGAGGGAACTGAGGCCCAGAGAAGTGAAGTGACTTGCCCAGAGTCACACAGCTGACAATTAGCAGGGCCAGAATTTGAACCCATGACCTCTGACTCCAAAGCCCGGGCTCTTTCCACTGAGCCACGCTGCTTCTCATTCATTCATTCAATCGTATTTATGGAGCGCTTACTGTGTGCAGAGCACTGGACTAAGCGCTTGGGAAGGACAAGTCGGCAACAGATAGAGACGGTCCCTATCCAACAACGGGCAGCATGGCTTCAGAGAAGCAGCGTGGCTCAGTGGAAAGAGCCTGGGCTTTGGAGTCAGAGGTCATGGGTTCAAATCCCAACTCCGCCACATTCTGCTGTGTGATCTTGGGCAAGTCACTTCACTTCTCTGGGCCTCAGTTACCTCATCTGTAAAATGGGGGTGAAGACTGTGAGCCCCATGGGGGACAACCTGTTCACGCTGTATCCTCCCCAGTGCTTAGAACAGTGCTTTGCACATAGTAAGCGCTTAACAAATGCAAATTATTATTATTATTATTATTGTTATTATTATTAGAAGGGGGAGAAGGACAACAAATCAAACCATGTGGATAGGTGTCAAGTCATCAGAATAAATAGAAGTAAAGCTAGGTGCACATCATCAACAAAATAAATAGAATAGTATAGGGATGGTCCCTACCCAACAATGGGCTCACAGTCTAGAAGGCGGAGACGGACAACAAAACAAGTAGACAGGTGACAATACTGTCAGAATAAATAGAATTATAGCTATATACACATCGTTAATAAAATAGACTAATAAATATGTACAAATAAAAGAGTAATCAATATGTACAAATAAAATAGAGTAATCAATATGTACAAAAGAAATAAATATGAACAAACATATCTACTCCAGTGCTCAGTACAGAGCCTGACACTAAGTAAGCACTTAATAGATACCATTATTATTGTTGTTGTTATTAATACATTATTATTATTATTATTATTATTATTATTATTATTATTATTATTATTATTATTATTATTATTATTATGTCATTGCCGGCTCCGGGACCAGGCCACCAGCCATGGTGGGAATTCTGCCCTTTCCGGGAGAGAAGGAAAAGAAAATCTGAGTGTTAAGCCTCCGAAACTGGATGCCCCTCATGGCAGGGGATGTGATTCCAATTCTGTTGGGCGGCCTCTCCCAAACACTTAATAACAATAATAATAATTAATGATAATTAGGGTACGTATTAACAATGATAATGGTATTTGTTAAGCGCTTACTAGGGCCAGGCACTGTACTAAATGCTGTGGTGGATACAATCAAATTCGGTTGGACACAGTAGTCCTGTCCCACGTGGGGCTCACAGTCTCAATCCCCATTTTACAGATGAGGAAACTGAGGCCCAGAGAAGTGAAGTGTAGCCCCCCCCTTGTCCTCTCCTCCTCCTCCCCTCCCCATCACCCCGACTCCCTCGCTCTGCTCTACCCCCTTCCCCTCCCCACAGTAGTTGTGGATATTTGTACAGATTTATTACTCTATTTTCTTTGTACATATTTACTCTATTTTGTGGATGATGTGCACATAGCTTTAATTCTATTTATTCTAATGGTTTTGACACCTGTCCACACGTTTTGTTTTGTTGTCTGTCTCCCCCCTTCTAGACCGTGAGCCCGTTGTTGGGTAGGGACCGTCCCTATAGGTTGCCAACTTGCACTTCCCGAGCGCTTAGTCCAGTGCTCTGCACACGGTAAGTGCTCAATAAATACGACTGAATGAATGAATGAATAGCTTTAATTCTACTTATTCTGATGGTTTTGACACCTGTCTCCATGTTTTGTTTTGTTGTCGGTCTCCCCCTTCTAGACCGTGAGCCCGTTGTTGGGTAGGGACCGTCTCTATGTGCTGCCAACTTGTACTTCCCAAGTGCTTAGTCCAGTGCTCTGCATACGGTAAGTACTCAATAAATACGATTCAATGAATGAATAGCTTTAATTCTACTTATTCTGATGGTTTTAATAATAATAATAATAATAATAATAATAATAATAATAATAATAATAATGGCATTTGTTAAGCGCTTACTATGTGCAAAGAACTGTTCTAAGCACTGGGGGGGATACAAGTTGATCAGGTTGTCCCACGTGGGGCTCACAGTCTTAATCCCCATTTTACAGATGAGGCTTAGAGAAGTTAAGTGACTTGCCCAAGGTCACACAGCAGACATGTGGGGGAGCCGGGATTCGAACCCATGACCTCTGACTCCAAAGCCCGGGCTCTTTCCGCTGAGCCACGCTGCTTCACACCTGTCTCCATGTTTTGTTTTGTGAGCCCACTGTTGGGTAGGGACCGTCTCTATCTGTTGCCAACTTGGACTTCCCAAGCGCTTGGTCCAGCGCTCTGCACACAGTAAGCGCTCAATAAATACGACTGATCGAATGAATGAACGGAGCGACATCCCCGCAGGCAAGTGGCGGAGCCGGGATTAGAACCCACGACCTTCCGCCTCCCGGAAGGCTAAGAGACGCCCGCCGCGCTGCCGGTTCTGTCGAAGACGACGCGAGGACCTTAAAGGGAGTGCGGTAGACTCCGTCGGGGGAGACGTCTCCGGTTCGGTTGAGCAGCTGGGAGCGCGGGATCCTGACCCGGTGAAACACGGCGAACCTGTCCGGAGAGAGCCGGCCCACGCGACACGTCAGCGCGGCCACGGGGAAAATCCGCCCTCGGGATTTTCCGTCTATCCCGTCTATTTGGACATATTTATGACGCGATTTATTCTACCAATGATGTGTCTATAGAGTCATTCCATCGGACTGATGGAGCGCTTACTGTGTGCAGAGCACTGGACTAAGCACATGGGAAGGACGAGTCTTCCAAAGCGCTTGTACTTCCCAAGCGCTTAGTACAGTGCTCTGCACTCTCCCCCTCGTCCCCCTCTCCATCCCCCCATCTTACCTCCTTCCCTTCCCCACAGCACCTGTATATATGTATATATGTTTGTGCATATTTATTACTCTATTTATTTATTTATTTATTCTACTTGTACATATCTATTCTATTTATTTTATTTTGTTAGTATGTTTGGTTTTGTTCTCTGTCTCCCCCTTTTAGACTGTGAGCCCACTGTTGGGTAGGGACCGTCTCTAGATGTTGCCAACTTGGACTTCCCAAGCGCTTAGTACAGTGCTCTGCACACAGTAAGCGCTCAATAAATACGATCGATTGATTGATTGATACAATCAATACATATGCTCAATACATATGATTGAATGAATGAATGAATGAATGAACGAGTCGGCAACAGATAGAACGGGCTCACAGTCATTCATTCATTCATTCATACTTATTAATAATCATAATTCCATTAATTCCATTTGTTCTGACAACCTGACACCTGTCCACACGTTTTGTTTTGTTGTCTGTCTCCCCCTTCTATAATAATAATAATAATAATAATAATAATAATAATGGCATTTATTAAGCACTTACTATGTGCGAAGCACTGTTCTAAGCGCTGGGGAGGTTACAAGGTGATCAGGTTGTCCCACGGGGGCTCACAGTCTTCATCCCCATTTTACAGATGAGGGAACTGAGGCCCAGAGAAGTGAAGTGACTTGCCCAAAGTCACACAGCTGACAATTGGTGGAGCCGGGATTTGAATCCATGACCTCTGACTCCAAAGCCTGGGCTCTTTCCACTGAGCCACGTTGCTTCTCTACTGAGCGCTTACTGTGTGCAGAGCACTGTACTAAGCGTTTGGGAAGTCCAAGTCGGCAACATATAGAGATGGTCCCTACCCAACAGCGGGCTCACAGTCTAGAAGGAGGAGACAGAGAACATAACAAAATATATTAACCAAATAAAATAAATAGAATAAATATGTACAAGTAAAATAGAGTAATAAATACGTACAAACATATATACATATATACAGGTGCTGTGGGGAGGGGAAGGAAGTAGGGCGGGGGATGGGGAGGGGGAAGCGCTGATTGAGCACTTACTGTGTGCAGAGCACTGTACTAAGCGCTTGGGACGTACAAGTCGGCAACCTCTAGAGACGGTCCCTACCCAACAATGGGCTCACAGTCTAGAAGGGGGAGACGGACGACAAGACAAAACATGTACACAGGTGTCAACACTATCAGAATAGCTAGAATTATTGCTATAAGCGCATCATTAATAAAATCAATAGAGTAATAGATATGTACAAATATTCATTCAATCGTATTTATTGAGCGCTTCCTGTGTGCAGAGCACTGGACTAAGCGCTTGGGAAGTACAAGTCGGCAACATAAAGAGACGGTCCCTACCCAACAACGGGCTCACAGTCTAGAAGGCGGAGACAGACAACAAAACAGAACATGGAGACAGGTGTCAAAACCGTCGGAATAAATTGAATTATAACTCTATGCACAGCATTAACAAAATAAATACAGTAGTAAATATGTACAAGTAAAATAGAGTAATAAATCTGTACAAACATATATACAGGTGCTGTGGGGAGGGGAAGGAGGTGGCGGGGAGGAGAGGAAAAAGGGGGCTCAGCCTGGGAAGGCCTCCTGGAGGAGGTGAGCTCTCAGTAGGGATCGCGACAGGTCTATATAGCCATAATTCTATTTATTTTGATTGTATTGACACCTGTCTACTTGTTTGGTTTTGTTGTCTGTCTCCCCCTTCTAGACTGTGAGCCCGTTGTTCGGTAGGGACCGTCTCCATATGTTGCCGATCTGCACGTCTCTAGCGCTTAATACGGTGCTCTGCACACAGTAAGCGCTCAATAAATACGACTGAATGAACGAATCAGAGGTCGTGGGTTCTAATCCCAGTTTGCCACTTGGGCAAGTCCCTTCACTTCTCTGTGCCTCAGTTACCCCATCTGGAAAATGGGAAGCAGCGTGGCTCAGTGGCTCAGTGGAAAGAGCCCGGGCTTTGGAGTCAGAGGTCGTGGGTTCAAATCCCGGCTCCACCAATTGCCAGCTGTGTGACTTTGGGCAAGTCACTTCACTTCTCAGTTACCTCATCTGTAAAATGGGGATTATGACTGTGAGCCCCACGTGGGACAACTTGATCACCTTGTACCTCCCCAGCGCTTAGAACAGTGCTCTGCACATAGTAAGCGCTTATTAAATGCCATTATTACTATGGGGATTAAGACTGTGAGCCCCCCGTGGGACAGCCTGATCACCTTGTATCTCCCCCAGCGCTTAGAACAGTGCTTGGCACAGAGTAAGCGCTTAACAAATACCATCATTTTTTTTTGTTTTTAACAGGGAAAAATCTCATGTGACCCTGGGAAAGTCACTTCACTTGTCTGGGCATCTAGACCGTAAGCTCACAGTGTGCAGGAAATGTGTCTGCTTACTGTTATATCGTACTCTCCCATGCGCTTACTATTCATTAATTCATTCAATCGTATTTATTGAGCGCTTACTGTGTGCAGATTACTACAGTGCTCGCCACCCAGTGAGCGCTCACTAAATGCAAATGAATGTATGGGCCTCAGTTTCCTCGTCTCCCCCTTTCAGACTGTGAGCCCACTGTTGGGTAGGGACTGTCTCTATATGTTGCCGATTTGTACTTCCCAAGCGCTTAGTACAGTGCTCTGCACATAGTAAGCACTCAATAAATACGATTGATTGATTGATTGATTGATTGATTCCTCATCTGTCAAAATGGAGATTGAGGCTGTGAGCCCCATGTGGGACAGGGCCGGTTTCCAATTTGATTAGCTTATCTCTATCCCAGTACTGAGAACAGGATTTGGCACATATTCATTCATCCATTCAATCGTATTTATTGAGCGCTTACTGTGTGAAGAGCACTGTACTAAGCGCTTGGGAAGTACAAGTTGGTAACATATAGAGACGGTCCCTACCCAATGACGGGCTCACAGTCTAGAAGGGGGAGACAGGCAACAAAACGAAACATGGAGACAGGTGTCAAAATCGTCAGAATAAATAGAAAGGCATAGTGAGCGCTTAACAGAAAAACATTCATTCATTCAATCGTATTTATTGAGCGCTTACAGTGTGCAGAGCACTGCACTAAGTGCTTGGGAAGTACAAACCGGCAACATGGAAGAAGCAGCAGGGCATAGTGGCCTGAGCCCGGGCCTGGGATTTAGAAGGTCATGAGTTCTAATCCCGACTCAGCCACTTGTCTGCTGTGTGACCTTGGCCAAGTCAACTCACTTCTCTGGGCCTCAGCTCCCTCATCTGGAAAATGGGGACTGAGCCCGTGAGTCCCACGGGGGACAGCGACTGTGCCCAAACTGATTTGTTTGGATCCGCCCCAGCGCTTAGTGTAATAATAATAATGATGGCATTTATTAAGCGCTTACTATGTGCAAAGCACTGTTCTAAGCGCTGGGGAGGTTACAAGGTGATCAGGTTGCCCCATGGGAGGCTCCAAGCAGCGTGGCCCAGTGGAGAAGAGCACGGGCTTTGGAGTCGGAGGTCATGGGTTCAAACCCCGGCTCCACCAATTGTCAGCTGTGTGACTTTGGGCAAGTCACTTAACTTCCCTGTGCCTCAGTTGCCTCATCTGTAAAATGGGGATTGAGACTGTGAGCCCCACGTGGGACAACCTGTTCACCTTGTGACCTCCCCAGCGCTTAGAACAGTGCTTTGCACATAGTAAGTGCTTAATAAATGCCATCATTATCATTATTATTATTATTATTCATCCCCATTTTACAGATGAGGTAACTGAGGCAACAGAGAAGTATAGTACCTGGCACTCAGTAAGCGGTTAATGACATAAGAATTATTAATGCTACCAGAATTATTACCTTATGATTCCCAGGCCCGGGCTCTCTACCCTAGGCCAGAGTGGCTCAGCGGAAAGAACCCGGGCTTGGGAGTTGGGGGTCATGGGTTCTAATTCTGGCTCTGCCACTTTTTGGCTGTGTGACTTTGGGCAAGTCACTTCACTTCTCTGGGCCTCAGTGACCTCATCTGGGAAATGGGGATGAAGACTGTGAGCCCCCCGTGGGACAACCTGAGCGCCTTGTATCTACCTCAGGGCTTTGAACGGTGCTCAGCACATAGTAAGCGCTTAATAAATATCATCATTATTATTATTAATAGGCCGTGCTGTTGGGATAGCAAGTTCTAAGTCGCTCTTTTCCTCAGCTCCCCCTCCCCTCCACATCGCCTCAACTTTGCTCTTCCCCCTTCTCCCCACCCCACAGCACCTATGCATCTATCTATCTATCTATCTATCTATCTATCTATCTATCTATCTATCTAATCTATCTATCTAGATATAGATATCTACATCTATAGATAGATCTATCTATATAGATGTAGATATCTATATAGATAGGTTGATCTGTCTGTCTATATAGATGTATATATCTATATCTAGATAGATAGATAGATCTATATAGATAGATCTATCTATCTAGATGTAGATATCTATATCTATATAGATAGGTAGATCTATCTGTCTGTCTATATAGATGTATATATCTATATCTAGATAGATAGATAGATCTATATAGATAGATCTAGACAGATAGATAGATCTAGATAGATTCAGATAGATCCATCTATATAGATGTAGATATCTATAAGGAAAAGAAAATCTCAGTGTTAAGCCCCCGAGACTGGAAGCCCCTCATGGCAGGGGATGTGTTTCCAGTTCTGTTGGGTGGCCTCTCCCAAACACTCAATAACAATAATAATAATTAATAATAATTAGGGTACATATTAATAATGACAATGGTATTTGTTAAGCGCTTACGAGGGCCAGGCACTGTACTAGATGCTGTGGTGGATACAATCAAATTGGGTTGGACACAGTAGTCCTGTCCCATGTGGGGCTCACAGTCACAATCCCCATTCTACAGATGAGGAAACTGAGGCCCAGAGACATGAAGTACGGCCCCCCCTTGTCCTCTGCTCCTCCTCCCCGCCCCATCACCCCGACTCCCTCCCTCTGCTCTACCCCCTTCCCCTCCCCCACAGTAGTTGTGGATATTTGTACAGATTTATTACACTATTTTCTTTGTACATATTTACTCTATTTTGTTGATGATGTGCACATAGCTTTAATTCTATTTATTCTAACGGTTTTGACACCTGCCCACATGTTTTGTTTTGTTGTCTGTCTCCCCCTTCTAGACCGTGAACCCGTTGTTGGGTAGGGACCGTCTCTATATGTTGCCAACTTGTACTTCCCAAGCGCTTAGTCCAGTGCTCTGCAGATGGTAAGTGCTCAATATCTGTCTATAACTATATAGATCGATCTATCTATATAGCTGTAGATATCTATATCTATATAGATAGATAGATCTTCTAGATCTTCTAGACTGTGAGTCCACTGTTGGGTAGGGACTGTCTCTATATGTTGTCAGCTTGTACTTCCCAAGTGCTTAGTACAGTGCTCTGCACACAGTAAGCGCTCAATACGATTGATATAGAAAGATCTATAGAGATAGACAGATAGATAGACATATCTGTAATTCCACTTATTTATATTGACGCCTATTTACTTGTTTTGATGTGCACATATCTATTATAGAGAAGCAGCGTGGCTCAGTGGAAAGAGCCCGGGCTTGGGAGTCAGAGGTCATGGGTTCTAATCCCGGCTCCGCCACTCGCCTGCTGGGTGACTTTGGGCAAGTCACTTCACTTCTCTGTGCCTCAGTTCTCTCATCTGTAAAATGGGGATGGAGACTGTGAGCCCCACATGGGACAACCTGTTTACCTTGTATCCCTCCCCAGCGCTTAGAACACTGCTTGGCACATAGTAAGCGCTTAACAAATGCCATCATTATTATTATTGCTATTCTATTTATTTATATTGACACCTCTTTACTTGTTCACATCCAAGCCGTCACCAAAACCTGCCGGTCTCAGCTCCGCAACATTGCCAAGATCCGCCCTTACCTCTCCATCCAAACCGCTACCCTGCTCATTCAAGCTCTCATCCTATCCCGTCTGGACTACTGCACCAGCCTTCTCTCTGATCTCCCATCCTCGTGTCTCTCTCCACTTCAGTCCATACTTCATGCTGCTGCCCGGATTATCTCTGTCCAGAAACGCTCTGGACATATTACTCCCCTCCTCAAAAACCTCCAATGGCTACCGATCAATCTGCGCATCAGGCAGAAACTCCTCACCCTGGGCTTCAAGGCTGTCCATCCCCTCGCCCCCTCCTACCTCCCCTCCCTTCTCTCCTTCTCCAGCGCAGCCCGCACCCTCCGCTCCTCCACCACTAATCTCCTCGCCGTGCCTCGCTCTCGCCTGTCCCGCCATCGACCCCCGGCCCACGTCATCCCCCGGGCCTGGAATGCCCTCCCTCCCTCTGCCCATCCGCCAAGCTAGCTCTCTTCCTCCCTTCAAGGCCCTGCTGAGAGCTCACCTCCTCCAGGAGGCCTTCCCAGACTGAGCCCCTTCCTTCCTCTCCCCCTCCGTCCCCCTCTCCATGCCCCCCGTCTTACCTCCTTCCCTTCCCCACAGCACCTGTATATATGTATATATGGTTGTACATATTTATTACTCTATTTATTTATTTATTTATTTATTTTACTTGTACATTTCTATCCTACTTATTTTATTTTGTTGGTATGTTTGGTTCTGTTCTCTGTCTCCCCCTTTTAGACTGTGAGCCCACTGTTGGGTAGGGACTGTCTCTATGTGATGCCAATTTGTACTTCCCAAGCGCTTAGTACAGTGCTCTGCACATAGTAAGCGCTCAATAAATACGATTGATTGATTGATTGATTGATTTCGTTGTCTGTCTTCCCCTTCTAGACTGTGAGCCCGTTGTTGGATAGGGATTGTCTCTCTTTATTGCTGAATTGTAATTTCTTTTTCTGATGGCATTTATTAAGCACATGTCCAAACCATCATCATCATCATCATGAATCGTATTTATTGAGCGCTTACTGTGTGCAGAGCACTGTACTAAGCGCTTGGGAAGTACAAGTTGGCCATGTGGTTGGATCGTACGCTCACAAGCGCTTAGTCCAGTGCTCGGCACATAGTAAGCGCTCCATAAATATGACTGAATAAATGAAACCCAAGGCTTCTCGCCCTGTGCTCTTCATGGTGAGATGCTTGACAGACACCCCTGATGGCTTGGAAGTGTTGTGAGTGGGGAATGTGTCTCTTTATGGTTGCATTGTATAATAATAATAATAATAATGGTGTTTATTAAGCGCATACTATGTGCAAAGCGCTGTTCTAAGCGCTGGGGAGGTTACAAGGTGATCAGGTTGTCCCACGGGGGGCTCACAGTCTCAACTCCCATTTTACAGATGAGGGAACTGAGGCACAGAGAAGTCGAGAAG
Organism: Tachyglossus aculeatus; assembly: GCF_015852505.1. Classification (NCBI taxonomy): domain Eukaryota; kingdom Metazoa; phylum Chordata; class Mammalia; order Monotremata; family Tachyglossidae; genus Tachyglossus; species Tachyglossus aculeatus. The sequence continues at coordinate 5,244,327 of NC_052069.1, read as the reverse complement.
TTAGAGAAGCAGCGTGGCTCAGGGGAAAGAGCCCGGGCTTTGGAGTCAGAGGTCATGGGTTCAAATCCCCGCTCCGCCAGGTGTCAGCTGTGTGACGTTGGGCACGTCACTTCACTTCTCTTTTAGACTGTGAGCCCACTGTTGGGTAGGGACTGTATATGCTGCCGACTTGTACTTCCCAAGTGCTTAGTACAGTGCTCTGCACACGGTAAGCGCTCAATAAATACGATTGATTGACTGATTCTCTGGGCCTCAGTTCCCTCATCTGTAAAATGGGGAGGAAGCCGGTGAGCCCCCCGTGGGACAACCTGATCACCTTGTAACCTCCCCAGCGCTCGGAACAGTGCTTTGCACATAGTAAGCGCTTAATAAATGCCATTATTATTATTAAGTGACTTGCCCAAAGTCACACAGCGGACAATTGGCGGAGCCGGGATGCACCCGAGCGCTTAGTCCAGTGCTCTGCACGCAGTGAGCGCTCGATAAATACGGCTGAATGAATGGCAATCAATCAATCAATCGTATTTATTGAGCGCTTACTGTGTGCAGAGCACTGTACTAAGCGCTTGGGAAGTACAAGTTGGCAACATATAGAGACGGTCCCCACCCAACAGTGGGCTCAGTGAGAGAGGGAGACGGAGGGACAGAGAGAGGGAGAGACGGCGAGGAGCGGGGGGCTGTTTGGGGCCCGGAGACTCACCCGTTGTCCAAACCGTTCTGGCCCAGTTTCCGTCCCATGTCCCCGACCATGACGCCCGGCATGGCAAGAAGCGTCTTGGGATCGCGAATCTGTGGCAGCGGGAAAACCCAAACGGGAACCTCGGAGGAGAGTTCGAGGCGAAGGGGAACGCGCCAGGGATCGGGGACTTGAATCTACCCCTGACCTGACAACAGTGTCGATACAGTGAGGAGCAGCGTGGCTCGGTGAAGAGAGTCAGGGGTCGTGGGTTCTAATCCTGGCTTGGGCAAGTCACTACACTTCTCTGGGCCTCGGTTCCCTCATCTGGAAAATGGGGATTAAGACTGGGAGCCCCCCGAGGGACAACCTGATCACCCTGTGACCTCCCTAGCGCTTTGAACGGTGCTTTGCACATAGTAAGCGCTTAACAAGTACCATCATTATTATTAGTAGTATTACAGTTCGGCAACATATAGAGACAGTCCCTACCCAACAGTGGGCTCACAGTCTTTGAAGGTGGGGGAGAATCATTGTCTGGGGGATTAAGGAAGCAGTGTGGCTCAGTGGAAAGAGCCCGGGCTTTGGAGTCGGTGGTCATGGGTTCAAATCCCGGCTCTGCCAATTGTCAGCTGTGTGACCCTGGGCAAGTCACTTCACTTCTCCAGGCCTCAGTTCCCTCATCTGGAAAACGGGGATGAAGACTGTGAGCCCCCCGTGGGACAACGTGATCACCTTGCAACCTCCCCAGCGCTTAGAACAGTGCTTGGCACATAGTAAGCACTTAATAAATGCCATCATTGTTATTACCCTTCTCTGGGCCTCAGTGACCTCATCTGGAAAATGGGGATGAAGACTGTGAGCCCCCCATGGGACAACCTGATCGCCGTGTAACCTCCCCAGCGCTTAGAACAGTGCTTGGCACATAGTAAGCGCTTAATAAATGCCATCATTATTATTATCCTTCTCTGGGCCTCAGTGACCTCATCTGGAAAACGGGGATGAAGCCTGTGAGCCCCCCGTGGGACAACCTGATCACCTTGTAACCTCCCCAGCGCTTAGAACAGTGCTTGGCACATAGTAAGCACTTAAAAAATACCAACATTATTATTATTACTATTACTATTATTATTATTATTATTATTAGGGGAGGGAGGGAGGGCAGGCTTTCGGGGCCCGAGGCGGGACGCCTTAACGGTGGACGAGTCGGGGCGAGGCAAGGAAGGTCGAAGAGCGCGTTCCTACCTGGACGACGAAAGCGTGGAGCCCGTGGCACTGCCCGTCGGCGGTGAACAGCTGGGCAAACACCACCGCGTGCGTGGCCGTCTTCCCCATGTTGCCCACCCAGACCTTGGCAGCCTCAAAACTGGGGGTATTGATGATGAATTCCTAGATCAACGACAGACGGACGGAGGGAACGTTCAGGAAGAGGGACCCACTCTTTATATATAATGATAATAATAATAATAATAATAATAATAGTAGTAATAATAATAATGATGATGATGGTATTTGTTAAGCGCTTACTATGTGCCAAGCACTGTTCTAAGCACTGGGGGGATACGAGGCGATCGGGTTGTCCCACGGGGGGCTCACAGTCTTAATCCCCGTTTTACGGATGTTCTAAGCGCTGGGGAGGTTACAAGGTGATCAGGCTGTTCCCACGGCGGGCTCTCAGTCTTAATCCCCATTTTACAGATGAGGCAACTGAGGCACAGAGAAGTGAAGTGACTTGCCCAAAGTCACACAGCTGACAATTGGTGGAACCCGGATTTGACCCATGACCTCTGACTCCAAAGCCCGGGCTCTTTCCACTGAGCCACAATATATATATATATATATATATATATATACAAACACATGCATATATATGTATCTATGTGTATGTATATATATATACACACACACATATATACACATATGCATATACATATTATTATATACATATACACATATATGTATTTGTATGTATATACGTATACACACATATATGTATGTGTGTATATGTGTGTGTACGTATATATATATACATACAAATACATATATATGTATATGCATATATATACACACACATACATATATACACATACATATATATATGTATATATATACGCACATACATATATATATATATATATGTACACATACATGCATATATATGCACACATACATGCATATATATATGCGTATATATATATTTCAATGTATATATGTGTGTACAGATTTATTACTCAATTTATTTTACTTGTACATATTTACTATTCTATTTATTTTGTTAATGGTGCTCCACTTCTCAGCCGTGTGACTTTGGGCAAGTCACTTCACTTCTCTGTGCCTCAGTTACCTCATCTGGAAAATGGGGATGAAGACTGTGAGCCCCCGTGGGACAACCTGATCACCTTGTAAGCTCCTCAGCGCTTAGAAGAGGGCATTGCACATAGTAAGTACTTAATAAATGCCATCATTGTCATTACTATTATATAGCTTTAATTCTATTTGTTCTGATGATTTTGACACTTGTCCACATGTTTTGTTTTGTTGTCTGTCTCCCCCTTCTTGACTGTGTGCCCGTTGTTGGGTAGGGACCATCTCTATATGTTGCTGACTTGTACTTTCCAAGCGCTTAGTACAGTGCTCTGCACACAGGAAGCGCTCAATACATACGATTGAATGAATGAATGAACTATTTATCCACCCATCCTTCTCGCTGCACAAAGCTCGACTGATAATCCTCCCAGGCGCTTTGTACAGTGCTCTGCACAGGGTACGTGCTCAATAAATACCACTGGATGAATGAATCAGTCTATCCAAGCAGTGTGGCTCAATGGAAAGAGCCCGGGATTGGGAGTCAGAGGTCGTGGGTTCTAATCCCGACTCCGCCACTCGTCAGCTGTGTGACTTTGGGCAAGTCGCTTCACTACTCCGGGCCTCAGTTCCCTCATCTGGAAAATGGGGATGAAGACTGTGAGCCCCCCGTGGGACAACCTTGATTACCTTGTATCTCCCCCAGCGCTTAGAACAGTGCTTGGCACATAGTAAGCACTTAATTATCCATCAGTCGTGTTTATTGAATGCTTACTCTGTGCAGGGCACTGTAATAAGTGCTTGGGAAAGGACATGACAACAGACTGCACACAGTAAGTGCTCAATAAATACGACAATGAATCAATCAATCAATCCATCGATTGTATTTATTGAGTGCTTACCGTAATAAGTGCTTGGGAGAGTACAATATAACAGATTTTGGGTTTTTTTGGGGGGTATTTGCTAAGTACTTACTTTGCCCCAGGCATTTACTAACTGCTGGGGTAATAATAATAATAATTTTGGTATTTATAAAATAAGCGCTCAATAAATACGACAATGAATCAATCAATCAATCCATCGATTGTATTTATTGAGTGCTTACCGTAATAAGTGCTTGGGAGAGTACAATATAACAGATTTTGGGTTTTTTTGGGGGGTATTTGCTAAGTACTTACTTTGCCCCAGGCATTTACTAACTGCTGGGGTAATAATAATAATAATTTTGGTATTTATAAAATGCCTACTACGTGCCAAGCACCGTTCTAAGAGCTGGAGTAGATACGAGTTAATCAGGTTGGACACAGTCCCTGTCTCACGGGGGGCTCACAATCTCAATCCCCAATTTACAGATGAGGTCACTGAGGCCCAGAGAAGTGAAGTGACTTACCCAAGATGACGCAGCAGACAAGCGGTGGAGCCGGGATTAGAACCCAGACCCTTCCGACTCCCAGACCTGCAATCTATCCCCAAAGTCCCACACTGCTTATCATCATCATCATCATCAATCATATTTATTGAGCGCTTACTGTGTGCAGAGCACTGTACTAAGCGCTTGGGAAGTACAAGTAGGCAACATATAGAGACAGACCCTACCCAACAGTGGGCTCACAGTTTAAAAGGGGGAGACAGAGAACAAAACCAAACATACTAACAAAATAAAATAGAATAGATATGTACAAGTAAAATAGAGTACTAAATATGTACAAACATATAGATATATATATATATATATCATTATCAATAATGATAATAATAACGGTATTTGTTAAGTGTTTACTATGTGCAAGGCAGAGGACTAAGCACGGGGGTGGATACAAGAGAAGCATTAGCATCACACAGCAGATACGTGATAGAGCTGGAATTAGAACCCAGGGCTTCGAGGTGGGTAATAATAATAATAATAATAATGATAATGATGGCATTTATTAAGCGCTTACTATGTGCAAAGCACTGTTCTAAGCGCTGGGGAAGTTACAGGGTGATCAGGTTGTCCCACGGGGGCTCACGGTCTTCATCCCCATTTTCCAGATGAGGGAACTGAGGCCCAGAGAAGTGAAGTGACTTGCCCAAAGTCACATAGCTGACAATTGGTGGAGCCGGGATTTGAACCCATGACCTCTGACTCCAAAGCTCGGGCTCTTTTCCACTGAGCCACACTGCTTCTCTTCCCTGCTTCCCTGCTTCCCTTAATAATGAGGATACCTGTTAAGCGCTTACTATGTGCAAAGCACTGTTCTAAGCGCTGGGGGAGGATACAAGGTGAGCAGGTTGTCCCACGTGGGGCTCACGGTCTTAATCCCCATTTTACAGATGAGGGAACTGCGGCACAGAGAAGTTAAGTGATTTACCCAAGGTCACACAGCTGACAGGTGGCAGAGCTGGGATTCGAACCCATGACCTCTAATGCCCAAGCCCGGGCTCTTTCCACTGAGCCAGGCTTCCTCTTCTTCCACTCCCTTCGGCGTCGCCTTGAATTGCTCCCTTTATTCTTCCTTCCTCCCAATCCCACACCACTTATGGCCCTATCTGCAACTTCTTTACTTCTATTAATGTCTGCCTCCCCCTGTAGACTGGACGCTCACTGTGGGCAGGGAATGTGTCCGTTCTATTATAGTCTCCTAAGCGCTCAGCACAGTGCTCTGGTTGTAAGCCGTTGTGGGCAGCCGGTCTGTAGGTCATTGTACTTCCCAAGCGCTTAGTACAGTGCTCTGCACACAGTAAGCGCTCAATAAATACGATTGATGATGATGATTGAGCACTTACTGCGTGCGGAGCACTGTACTAAGCGCTTGGGGGAGGACAATACAACAGTAACCAGCGCCGGTCTCTGTCCACAACGAGCTCAGAGTAAATGCGAAGAATCCACCACAACAGGAAAGGGAATTGAAAGGGAGGGATATTTTCCCGGGCTGTCTGGTGAGAAGCAGCGTAGCCTAGTGGATAGGGCCCGGGCCTAGGAGCCATTCATTCATTCATTCATTCAATCGTATTTATTGAGCGCTTACTGCGTGCAGAGCACACAGAAGGACTTGGGTTCGATTCCCAGTCCCGCCACATGCCTGCTGTGTGACCTTAAGCAAAAGCAATCAGTCAATCAATCGTATTTATTGAGCGCTTACGGTGTGCAGAGCACTGTACTAAGCACTTGGGAAATCCAAGTTGGCAACATATAGAGACGGTCCCTACCCAACAGTGGGCTCACAGTCTAAAAGGGGGAGACAGACAACAAAACAAAACATACTAACAAAATAAAATGAATAGAATAGATATGTACAAGTAAAATAAATAAATAAGTAAATAGAGTAATAAATATGTACAAACATATATGCATATATACAGGTGCTGTGGGGAAGGGAAGGAGGTAAGATGGGGGGGATGGAGAGGGGGACGAGGGGGAGCAGAACAGAAAGAACAGAAGCAACGTGGCTCAGTGGAAAGAGCCCGGGCTTTGGAGTCGGAGGTCATGGGTTCAAATCCTGGCTCCGCCAATTGTCAGCTGTATGACTTTGGGCAAGTCACTTCACTTCTCTGTGCCTCGGTTCCCTCATCTGTAAAATGGGGATGAAGACTGTGAGCCCCCCGTGGGACAACCTGATCACTTTGTAACCTCCCCAGCGCTTAGAACAGTGCTTTGCAAATAGTAAGCGCTTAATAAACGCCATCATCATTATTATTATTATTTTGCTTTGCTGGGCCTCAATGACTTCATCTGTAAAATGGGAATTAAGACTTTTTTTGTGTGCGTTGGGTATTTGCTAAGTGCTATGTGCCAAGCACTGGACTAAGCACTAGGGTGGTTATAAGTAAATGAGGTTGGACGCAGTCCCTGTCCCACATGGGGCTCACAGCAAACATCCCCATTTTCCAGATGAGGGAACTGAGGCACAGAGATTCATTCATTCATTCAATCGCATGTATTGAGCACTTACTGTGTGCAGAGCACTGTACTAAGCGCTTGGGAAGTACAAGTTGGCAACATCTAGAGACGGTCCCTACCCAACAGTGGGCTCACAGTCTAGAAGGGGAAGACAAACAACAAAACAAAACATATTAACAAAATAAAATAGAATAGTAAGTAAGTACAAGTAAAATAAATAGAGTGATAATCAGGTTGATCACAGCCGTGAAGTGACTTGCCCAAGGTCACACAGCGGGCAAGTGGCGGAGCCGGAATGACCCAGAGCATGGGGCTGGGAGTCGGGAGGTCACGGGTTCTAATCCCGGCTCTGCCACCTGTCCGCTCTGTCGCCTTGGGCAAGTCACTTCACTTCTCTGGGCCGCAGTTCCCTCATCTGGAAAATGGGGACTGAGACTGCAAGCCCCACACGGGACGGGGACTATCCCAATTTGCTTAGAGCCACCCCAGCGCTTAGTACAGCGCCTGGAACACAGTAAGCGCTTAGCAAATATCACAATTATTATTATTCTTCTGATTCCAGGCTCGTGCTCTACCAATTAGGCCTCACCGCTCCAGGATTTATTCGTTCATTCAGCCATATTTATTGGGCGCCGAGCACTGTACTAATTTGCAGGGGGGGCAAGCAGAGGGTGAGAGAAAAGCAGCCAAAAATTTGGTGGGGGGTAAGCAGAGGGTGGGGGAAAAGCAGTCAAAAATCAGGGGGGCAAGAAGAGGGTGAGGGAAAAGCAGCCCAAAATCTAAGCGAGAAAGAAGCAGGGGAGGGAAAAACAAGCCAAAAATTTGGGGGGGCAAGCAGAGGGAGAGGGGAAATCAGCCAAAAATCTAGGGGGGGGGGCAAGAAGAAGGAGAGGGAAAAGCAGTCAAAAATCTAAGAGGGCAAGGAGAGGGTGAGGGAAAAGCAGCCAAAAATTTGGGGGGTGCAACCAGAGAGGGAGGGAAAAGCAGACAAAAATTTGGGGGGATAAGCAGAGGGGGAGAGAAAAGCAGCCAAAAATCTCAGGGAGGCAAACAGAGGGCGAGGGAAAAACAGCCAAAATTTTGGTCGGCAAGCAGAGGGTGAAGGAAAAGCAGTCAAAAATCTAAGGGGGCAAGGAGAAGGTCAGGGAAAAGCAACCAAAAATCTTGGGGGGCAAGAGGAGGGTGACAGCAGAGCAGTCAAACACCTAAAAGGTTCAAGCAGAGGGGCTTCAGACCCTCTGGACTGGAAGCTCCTCGTGGGCACCGGACGTGTCCACCAACTCTGTTATACTGTAATAATAATTATGGTATTGGTTAACTGCTTACTATGTGCACTGTTCTAAGCGCTTGGGGGATACAAAGTAACCACGTTGTCCCACGTGGGGCTCACGGTCTTAATCCCATTTGACAGATGAGGGAACTGAGGCATGGAGAAGAAGAATAATGATGATGGTAGAGTGCTCAGCGCTTGGGAGAGGGCAATCCAACCGGGATCAGACCCATTCCCCGCCCACAACGGGCTGAGATGTGGCGGCGGAGTGATTAGAGCCGGGTGGCTCCGGGGGCGGTCCCGGCCCACTCACCTGCCGGTCGGGGGCATACGTGGCGGTCGTTCTGATGGCCTTCGTGTTGCTCCCGTGGCTCAGCTCCGTCAGGGCAAAGCACCCAAATATCTAGGGGGGCAAACACAGGGTCGAGAAAAGGCAGCCAAAAATCGGGGTGGGGGGAAAGCAGAAGGTGAGGTATAAGCAGCCAAAAATCAGGGGGGCAAGAAGAGGGTGAGGGAAAATCGGTTAAATATCTGGGGGGCAAGCCCGAAGGTGAGGGAAAAGCAGTCCAAAATCTAGGAGGGCAAGAAGAAGATGAGGGAAAGGCAACCAAAAATCTAGGGGGGCAAGCAGAAGGTCAGGGAAAAGCAGCCAAAAATCAGCGGGGAAGGAAGAGGGTGAGGGAAAATCAGTTAAAAATCTGGAGGGCAAGCCCGAACGTGAGGGAAAATCAGTCGAAAATCTAGGAGGGCAAGAAGGAGGAGAAGGAAAGGCAGCCAAAAATTTATGGGGGGGGCGGTAAGCAGAGAGGGAGAGAAAAGCGCTCAAAAATCTAGGGGGATGAGCAGAGAGGGAGGGGAAAGCAGTCACAAATCTAAGTGGGCAAGAGGAAGGTCAATCAATCAATCAATCAATCAATCGTATTTATTGAGCGCTTACTGCGTGAAGAGCACTGGACTAAGCGCTTGGGAAGTACAAGTTGGCACCATATAGAGACGGTCCCTACCCAACAGTGGGCTCACAGTCTAGAAGACTAGTCTTCTAGACTAGTCTAGACAGTCTAGGTCAGGGAAAAGCAGTCAAAAACTGGGAGGAACAAGCAGTGGGGGAGAGAAAAGTAGATAAAAATTGAGGGGGCAAAGCAGAGGGGGAGGGAAAAGCAGACAAAAAGTTGGGGAGAGGCAAGAAGAGGGGGTGGGAAAAGTAGTCAAAAATCTCCGGGGGCAAGAAGAAGGGGAGGGAAAAGCAGCCAAAACTTTGTGGGGGGAAGCAGAGGGTGAAGGAAAAGTAGCCAAAAGTCTGGGGGGACAAGCAGAGGGGGAGGGAAATGCAGCCAAAAATTGGGGAAGGGAGCAAGAAGAGGGTGAGGGAAAAACAGCCAAAAATCAGGGGGGCAAGAAGAGGGTGAGGGAAAAAGCAGTCAAAAATTTGGGCGGGGGGCAAGCAGAAGGTGAGAGAAACGCAGCCAAAAATAGGGGGAGGCAAGCAGAGGGGGAGGGAAAAGCAGCCAAAAATCAGGGGAGCAAGGAGAGGGTGAATGAAAAGCAGTCAAAAATCAGGGGGGCAAGTAGAGGGTGAATGAAAAGCAGTCAAAAATTTGGAGGGGGCAAGCAGAAGTTGAGAGAAAAGCAGCCAAAAATTGGGGGAGGCAAGCAGAGGGGGAGGGAAAAGCAGCCAAAAATCAGGGGGGCAAGAAGAGGGAGAGTGAAAAGCAGTCAAAAATTTTGAGGGGGCAAGCAGAGGGTGAAGGAAAAGCAGCCAAAAATCAGGGGGGCAAGAAAAGGGTGAGGGAAAAAGAGTCAAAAATTTTGAGAGGGCAAGCAGAGGGTGAGAGAAAAGCAGCCAAAAATCTCGGGGGGGGGGGGGAGGGGGGCAAGCAGAGGGGGAGGGAAAAGCTGCCAAAAATTGGGTGAAGCAAGCAGAGGGGGAGGGAAAAGCAGCCAAAAATCAGGGGGGCAAGAAGAGGGTGAGGGAAAAGCAGTCAAAAAGTTTGAGGGGGCAAGCAGAGGGTGAAGGAAAAGAAGCCAAAAATCAGGGGAGCAAGAAGAGGGTGAGGGAAAAAGAGTCAAAAATTTTGAGAGAACAAGCAGAGGGTGAGAGAAAAGCAGCCAAAAATCTTGGGGGGCGGGGGGGGCAAGCAGAGGGGGAGGGAAAAGCAGTCCAAAACTTTGGGGGGCGCATGCAGAGGGTGAGAGAAAAGCAGCCAAAAATTTGGGGGGCAAGCAGAGGGGGAGGGAAAAGCATCCAAAAATTTGAGGGGGCAAGTAGAGAGGGAGAGAAAAGCAGCCAAAAATCTGGGGGGGCAAGCAGAGGTGGAGGGAAAAGCAGCCAAAAATCAGGGGGGCAAGAAGAGGCTGAGGGAAAAGCAGTCAAAAATTTTGGGGGGGCAAGAAGAGGCTGAGGGAAAAGCAGTCAAAAATTTTGAGGGGGCAAGCAGAGGGTGAGAGAAAAGCGGCCAAAAATCTTGGGGGGCAAGCAGAGGGGGAGGGAAAAGCTGCCAAAAATCAGGGGGGCAAGAAGAGGCTGAGGGAAAACCAGTCAAAAATTTGGGGGGGCATGCAGAGGGTGAGAGAAAAACAGCCAAATATTTGGGGGGTAAGCAAAGGGGGAGGGAAAAGCAGCCAATAATCTCAGGGGGGCAAGCAGAGGGCGAGGGAAAAGCAGCCAATAATCTCAGGGGGGCAAGCAGAGGGCGAGGGAAAAACAGCCAAAATTTTGGTGGGCAAGCAGAGGGCGAGGGAAAAGCAGTCAAAAATCTAGGGGGGCAAGAAGGTGGTCAGGGAAAAGCAACCAAAAATCTCAGGGGGCAAGAAGAGGGTGAGGGCAGGGCAGTCAAACACCTATAAGGTTCAAGCAGAGGGGCTTCACACCCTCTAGACTGGAAGCTCCTTGTGGGCACCCGATGTGTCTACCAACTCAGTTATACTGTAATAATAATAATGATGATGGTATTGGTTAAGCGCTTACTATGTGCAAAGCACTGTTCTAAGCGCTTGGGGGATGTCTCCCCCTTCTAGACTGGGAGCCCGTTGTGGGGTAGGGACCGTCTCTATCTGCTGCCGATTTGTACTTCCCAAGCGCTTAGTCCAGTGCTTCGCACACAGTAAGCGCTCAATAAATATGACTGACTGACTGACAATGAATGAGAGGGGGCTAAGGAGTTGGGAGAGTAGACTAGAACCCACAAGGAGCTTCCAGCTTAGAGGACCGGGAGCCCCGTGTGGGCCCGAGACCGGGAATAATCCCACGATCCTGTCTCTAACCGGGCTCTTAGGAGACTTAGTAGACAGAAAGCCCATCACCTCCTCCATGAGGCCTTCCCTGATTTACGCCATCCTCTCCCCTTCTCCGCCGCTCTGACTTGCTCCTTTTATCCCTCCCGTCTCCCAGCCCCACAGCACACATGTATATAATAATAACGGCATTTGTTAATAATAACAATAATAATAATAATAATAATAATAATAATAATAATAATGATATTTGTTAAGCGCTATGTGCGAAGCACTGTTCTAAGCGCTGGAGAGGATACAAGGTGATCATACTTGTACACATCTATTCTATTTATTTTATTTTGTTAGTATGTTTGGTTTTGTTCTCTGTCTCCCCCTTTTAGACTGCGAGCCCACTGCTGGGTAGGGACTGTCTCTATATGTTGCCAGCTTGTACTTCCCAAGCGCTTAGTACAGTGCTCTGCACACAGTAAGCGCTCAATAAATACGATTGATTGATTGATTGATCAGGTTGTCCCACGTGGGGCTCACAGTCTTCATCCCCATTTGACAGATGAGGGAACTGAGGTACAGAGAAGTGAAGTGACTTGCCCGAAGTCACACAGCTGACAACAGGCTGACAATTAGTACAGTGCTCTGCACACGGTAAGCGCCCAATAACTACAACTGATGTTCTTTCCCAAGGACTTGGTACAGTGCTCTGCACACAGTAAGCGCTCAATAAATACGATTGAATGAATGAATGGATTGGCGGAGCCGGGATTTGAACCCATGACCTCTGACTCCCAACCCCGAGCTCTTTCCACTGAGCCACGGTTAAGCACTTACTAAGTGCCAAGCACTGTTCTAAGCGCTGATCATAATAATAACATTTGTTAAGCGCTTACGATGTGCCAAGCACTTGGGTAGATACAAGGTAATCAGGTTGTCCCACGTGAGGCTCACAGTGGAAACAGCCCGGGCTTTGGAGTCAGAGGTCATGGGTTCAAATCCCAACTCCGCCAATTGTCGGCTGTGTGACCTTGGGCGAGTCACTTCACTTCTCTGTGCCTCAGTTCCCTCATCTGTAAAATCGAGATAAAGAATCTGACCCCTGTGGGACAACCTGATCACCCTGTATCCTCCCCAGCGCCTAGAACAGTGCACATAGTAAGTGCTTAACAAATGCCATTTATTATTATTACTATTATTATTGTTCTTATTAATCCCCATTTTACAGATGAGGTAACTGAGGCCCAGAGAAGTGAAGTGACTTGCCCAAAGTCACCCAGCTGACAAGTGGCGGAGCCGGGATTAGAACCCACGCCCTCTGACTCCCAAGCCCGGGCTCTTTCCACTGGGCCACGCTGCTTCTCTATTATATACCTGTATATATGTATATATGTTTGTACATATTTATTACTCTATTTATTTATTTTACTTGTACATATCTATTCTATTTATTTTATTTTGTTAGTATGTTTGGTTTTGTTGTCTGTCTCCCCCTTCTAGACTGTGAGCCCACTGCTGGGTAGGGACTGTCTCTATATGTTGCCAACTTGTACTTCCCAAGCGCTTAGTACAGTGCTCTGCACATAGTAAGTGCTCAATAAATATGATTGATGATGATGATGATGATGATGATGATTATTATATCCTCTATGTTACTCTCCCGAGCGCTTAGTACATATTTATTACTCTATTTATTTATTTATTTTACTTGTACATACCTATTCTATTATTTTATTTTGTTAATATGTTTGGTTTTGTTCTCTGTCTCCCCCTTCTAGACTGTGAGCCCACTGTTGGGTAGGGACCGTCTCTAGATGTTGCCAACTTGTCCTTCCCAAGCGCTTAGTACAGTGCTCTGCACACAGTAAGCGCTCAATACGATTGATTGATGGACTGATTGCTCCACACACAGTAATAATAATATTCATTCATTCATTCAATCGCATTTATTGAGCGCTTACTGTGTGCAGAGCACTGTACTAATCAATCAATCAATCGGATTTACTGAGCGCTTACTGTGTGCAGAGCACTGTACTAAGCGCTTGGGAAGTACAAGTTGGCAACACCCCCATCTTACCTCCTTCCCTTCCCCACAGCACCTGTATATATGTATATATGTTTGTACATATTTATTACTCTATTTATTTATTTATTTATTGTACTTGTACATATCTATTGATTTTATTTTGTGAGTATGTTTGGTTTTGTTCTCTGTCTCCCCCTTTTAGGCTGTGAGCCCACTGTTGGGTAGGGACCGTCTCTATACGTTGCCAACTTGGACTTCCCAAGAGCTTAGTCCAGTGCTCTGCACACAGTAAGCGCTCAATAAATACGACTGATTGATTGCTTGCTCCACACACAGTAATACTAATATTCATTCATTCATTCAATCACATTTATTGAGCGCTTACTGTGTGCAGAGCACTGTACTAATCAATCAATCGTACTTATTGAGCGCTTACTGTGTGCAGAGCACTGTACTAAGCGCTTGGGAAGTTGGCAACATATAGAGACAGTCCCTACCCAACAGCGGGCTCACGGTCTAGAATAATAATAGTGCTTAACAGTCTAATAATAATGACGATGCCATTTTTTAAGCATTTATTATGTGCAAAGCACTGTTCTAAGCGCTGGAGTAAGCGCTCCATAAATACGACTGAACTGAACCCACTGCTAAGTCAACGGCGGATAATATTTCCACTCACCTCCATGGTTAAGATTTTCTGAATCAACTCCAAATGCCTCTCCGAGCCAAAGTTCTGCACGGCCAAACCAAACACCTGCGGGAAGAAACCGGCCCGCTGGTCACAGAGTCCGGAGTCCCGGGACCCGGGTTCTAATCCCGCCTCCCCCGCTTGCCTGCTGTGTGACCTTGGACGTGTCACTGGCCGTCTCTGGGCCTCCGTGGCTGTGCGCTCGTTGTGGGGCAGGGGATGGGAACGTGTCTGCTTATTGTTGTACTGTCCTCTCCCAAGCGCTTAGTACAGTAATAATAATAATAATGGCATTTATTAAGCGCTTACCTTGTGCGAAGCACTGTTCTAAGCGCTGGGGAGGTTACAAGGTGATCAGGTTGCCCCACGGGGGGCTCCCAGTCTTCATCCCCATTTTCCAGATGAGGGAACTGAGGCCCAGCGAAGTGAAGCGGCTTGCCCAAAGTCACACAGCTGACCATTGGTGGAGCCGGGATTTGAACCCACGACCTCGGACTCCAAAGCCCAGGTTCTGTTAGAGAAGCAGCGGGGTTCAGTGGCAAGAGCCATGGATTGGGAGTCACAGGTTGTGGGTTCTAATCCTGCTTCTGTATATATGTATATATGTTTGTACATATTTATTACTCTATTTATTTTACCTGTACATATCTATTCTATTTATTTTGTTAGTATGTTTGGTTTTGTTCTGTCTCCCCCTTTTAGACTGTGAGCCTGCTGCTGGGTAGGGACCGTCTCTATAGGTTGCCAACTTGTACTTCCCAAGCGCTTAGTACAGTGCTCTGCACACAGTAAGCGCTCAATAAATACGATTGATTGATTGATTGATTGATTGATTCTGCCACCTGTCAGCTGCATGACCTTGGACAAGTCACTTCACTTCTCTGGGCCTCAGTTTTGTCAAATGGGGATGAAGCCTGTGAGCCCCACGTGGGACAACCTGATTACCTTGTATCTCCCCCAGCGCTTAGAACAGTGCTTGGCACATAGTAAGCGCTTAACAAATGCCATCATTACTATTATTATTATTCCGGCTCCACCAGTCCAGCTGTGTGACTTGGGGCAAGCACTTCCCTTCTCTGGGCCTCAGTTGCCTCAGCTGTCAAACGGGGATGAAGGCTGTGAGCCCCTCGGGGGACAACCTGATCACCCTGTAACCTCCTCAGCACTTACAACAGTGCTTTGCACATAGTAAGCGCTTAATAAATGCCATTATTATTATTATTATTATTATTATTATTATTATTATTATTATTACAGTGCGCCGCACACAGTAAGCGCTCGATAAATATGACCGCAAAGTGGGACAGGGACCGTGTGCGTCCTGATTGTGTTGCATGGACCCCAGCACTCAGTACAGTGCTTGGCACATAGAAAGCCCGTAACAAATATCACCGATATTCTTCCATCTCCACCAGCACTGAGCGTAGTGTTTGGTACACGGCATGTGCTGAGCGAATACCACAATCACCATCATCATCGTCATCATCAATCGTATTTATTGAGCGCTTACTGTGTGCAGAGCACTGGACTAAGCGCTTGGGAAGTACAAGTTGGCAACATCTAGAGACGATCCCTACCCAACAGTGGGCTCACAGTCTAGAAGGGGGAGACAGAGAACAAAACCAAACATACTAACAAAATAAAATAAATAGAATAGATATGTACAAGTAAAATAAATAAATAAATAATAGAGTAATAAATATGTACAAACATATATACATATTCGTGGCTCTGGAAATGCCGACTGTTCATCAATCGTGATAACCCTAGCGTTTTGCCAAACTGCACTTTAATAATAATCATAATGATGGCATTTATTAAGCGCTTACTATGTGCAAAGCACCATTCAAAGTGCTGGGCAGGTTACAAGGTGATCAGGTTGGGGGGCTCACAGTCTTAATCCCCATTTTACAGATGACGGAACGAGGCCCAGAGAAGTGAAGTGACTTGCCTAAAGTCACCCAGCTGACAACTGACGGAGCCGGGATTTGAACCCATGACCTCTGACTCCAAAGCCCGGGCTCTTTCCACTGAGCCACGCTGCTTTTCTCATGCTTTTCTCGGGTAGGGACTGTCTCTATATGTTGCCAACTTGTACTTCCCAAGCGCTTAGTACAGTGCTCTGCACCCAGTAAGCGCTCAATAAATACAATTGAATGAATGAATGAATGAACCTGATCTTCTTGTATCCACCCCAGTGCTTAGTACAGTGCCTGGCACATGATAAGCACTTAACAAATCCTGTTATTATCATTATTATTGTTATTATTTAAAAAACCCTAAGTAGCCTGATTTGCTCCCCAAGCACTTAGTACAGTGCTCTGCACCCAGTAAGCGCTCAATAAATGCAATTGAATGAACTGAATGAATATATACGATTGAATGAATGAATGAACCTGATCTGCTTGCATCCACCCCGGCGCTTAGTCCAGTTCCTGGCACATAATAAGCGCTTAACAACTCCCATTATTATTACTATTATGATTATTATGATTATGATTATTATTATTATTTTAAAAGGCTAAGGAGCCTGATTTGCCCCCCAAAGTGCTTAGTACAGTGCTCTGCACCCAGTAAGAGCTCAATAAATATGATTGGATGAATTGAATGAATAAATACGATTGAATGAATGAATGAACCTGATCTGCTTGCATCCACTCCAGTGCCTAGTCCAGTGCCTGGCACATAATAAGCACTTAGCAACTCCCGTTATTATTATTATTATTATTATTATTATTTATTATTATTATTATTTTAAAAAGCTAAGGAGCCTGATTTGCCCCCCAAGTGCTTCGTACAGTGCTCTGCACCCAGTAAGTGCTCAATAAATACGATTGAATGAACTGAATGAATAAATACACTTGAATGAATGAATGAATGAACCTCAACTGCTTTCATCCACCCCAGCGCTTAGTCCAGTGCCTGGCACATAATAAGCGCTTAACAACTCCCGTTATTATTATGATTATTATGATTATTAAAAAAAGCTAAGCAGCCTGATTTGCCCCCCAAGTGCTCAGTACAGTGCTCTGCACCCAGTACGCGCTCAATAAATACGATTGAACTGAATGAATAAATACGATTGAATGAATGAATGAACCTGATCTGCTTGCATCAACCCCACCGCTTAGTCCAGTGCCTGGCACATAATAAGCACTTAACAACTCCCGTTATTATTATTATTATGCTTATTAAAAAAAGCTAAGCAGCCTGATTTGCCCCCCCAAGTGCTTAGTACAGTGCTCTGCACCCAGTAAGCGCTCAATAAATATGATTGGATGAATTGAATGAATAAATATGATTGAATGAATGAATGCACCTCATCTGCTTGCATCCACCCCAGCGCTTAGTCCAGTGCCTGGCATATAATAAGCGCTTAACAACTCCCATTATTATTATTATTATTATTCATTCATTCATTCAATTGTATTTATTGAGCGCTTACTGTGTGCAGAGCACTGTACTAAGAGCTTGGGAAGTACAAGTTGGCAACATATAGAGACGATTGTGATTATTAAAAAAAGCTAAGCAGCCTGATTTGCCCCCCCCCAAGCGCTTAGTACGGTGCTCTGCACCCAGTAAGCGCTCAATAAATACGACCACAGGGATGACAGAAGGCGCCGCAGACTTACGAAGGCATTGAGGAAGTACTTGGTGGCCAGAGACCAGTCGTACATCCCCAGGCAACTGATGAAGGTGAGGAACTTCAGGGGATTGGCCAGCAGCTGCGGGGCGCTCAGAAAGTCGTATTCGAAGAGTCTCTTACAGCGCAGGAAGGTCAGCTCCCGGTCCTCCTCCAACGCCAAGTCGCCCCCCGAGGGGTGGCGAGCGAAGAGGGGATCCGTCTCCATGGCGCCGAAGACTCTTTGCTACGTGGGATGGACGGACGGACGCGTCAGGCACAAAGAGCCCGGGCTTTGGAGTCACAGGTCATGGGTTCGAATCTCAGCTCCGCCAAAAATTGAGGGGGTCAAGCAGAGCGAGGGGAAATCAGCCAAAAGTCTGGGCGGGGGGGGGTGGCAAGAAGAGGGTGAGGGAAAAGCAGTCAAAAATCTAAGAGGGCAAGAAGAGGGTGAGGGAAAAGCAGCAACAGAGAGGGAGGGAAAAGCAGACAAAAATTTTGGTGGGCAAGCAGAGGGAGAGGGAAAAACAGCCAAAATTTTGGGGGGCAAGCAGAGGGCGAGGGAAAAGCAGTCCAAAATCTAAGGGGGCAAGAAGAAGGTCAGGGAAAGGCAACCAAAAATCTCGGGGGGCAAGAAGAGGGTGAGGGCAGAGCAGTCAAACACCTAAAAGGTTCAAGCAGAGGGGCTTCACACCCTCTGGACTGGAAGCTCCTCGTGGGCACCCAACGTGCCCACCAACTCAGTTATACTGTAATAATAATGATGGTATTGGTTAAGTGCTTACTATGTGCAAAGCACTCTTCTAAGTGCTTGGGGGGTTCATTCATTCATTCAATCGTATTTATTGAGCGCTTACTGTGTGCAGAGCCCTGTACTAAGCGCTTGGGAAGTATAAGTTGGCAACATATAGAGACGGTCCCTACCCAACAACGGGCTCACAGTCTAGAAGGGGGAGACAGACAAGACAAAACATATTAACAAAATAAAATAAATAGAATAGATATGTACCAGTAAAATAAAATCAATAAATAGAGTAATAAATCCGTACAAACATATATCCATATATCCAGGTGCTGTGGGGAAGGAAAGGAGGGAAGGCGGGGGGGATGGGGAGGGGGAGGAGGGGGGAGGAAGGAGGGGGCTCAGTCCGGGATACAAAGTAACCAGGTTGTCCCCCGTGGGGCTCACAGTCTTGATCCCCATTTGACAGATGAGGGCACTGAGGCACAGAGAAGAAGAATAATGATGATGGTACAGTGCTCAGCGCTTGGGAGAGGGCAATCCAATTGTCAGCTGTGTGACTTTGGGTAAGTCACTTCACTTCTCCGGGCCTCAGTTCCCTCAACTGTAAACTGGGGATGAAGACCGTGAGCCCCCCGAGGGACAACCTGATCACTGTGTATCCCCCCCAGTGCTTAGAACAGTGCTTTGCACATAGTAAACGCTTAACAAATGCCATTATTATTATTATTATTATTATTATTATTATTATTATTATTATCATCTGAGCCTCAGTTCCCTCATGGGTAAACTGGGGATGAAGACTGTGAGCGCACCTGTGGGACAACCTGATCACCTTGTATTCCCCCCCCCAGTGCTTAGAATTCAATCGCATTTATTGAACGCTTACTGAGTGCAGAGCACTGTACTAAGCACTTGGGAAGTACACGTTGGCAACATTATTTATACATATTTATTCTATTTGATTTTGTTAATATTCATTCCTTCATTCAATAGTATTTATCGAGCACTTACTGTTTGCAGAGCACTGTATTAAGCACTTGGGAAGTACAAGTTGGCAACATTATTTATACAGATTTATTCTATTTATTTTATTTTGTTAATATTCATTCATTCATTCAATCGTATTTATTGAGCACTTACTGTGTGCAGAACACTGGACTAAACATTTGGGAAGTAAAAGTTGGCAACGTGTTTGTACGTATTTATTACTCTATTTATTTCACTTGTACATATTTATCTATTGATTTTATTTTTTTAATATGTTTTGTTTTGTTGTCTGTCTCCCCCTTCTAAACTATGAACCCGCTGTTGGGTAGGGACCGTCTCTATATGTTGCCAACTTGTACTTCCCAAGCGCTTGGTACAGAGCTCTGCACACAGTAAGCGCTCAATAAATACGACTGAATGAATATGTTGCCGACCTGTACTTCCCAAGCGCTTAGTGCAGTGCTCTGCACACAGTAAGCGCTCAATAAATACAATATTGAATTGAATTGAACTGAATATAGAGACGGTCCCTACCCAACAGCAGGCTCACAGTCTAGGAGGGGGAGACAGAGAACAAAACAAAACATATTAACAAAATAAAATAAATAGAACAAATATGTACAAGTAAAATAGATAGAGTAATGAATATGTACAAACATATATGCATAACGATGGCATTTATCGTTAGAACAGTGCTTAGACTGTGAGCCCACTGTTGAGGAGGGACCGTCTCTATGTGTTGCCAACTTGTACTTCCCAAGCGCTTAGTACAGTGCTCTGCACACAGTAAGCGCTCAATAAATACGATATTCATCATCATCAATCGTATTTATTGAGCGCTTACTACTGAATTGATATTGATATTGAATTGAATTGAACTGAATACAGAGACAGTCCCTACCCAACAGCGGGCTCACAGTCTAGGAGGGGGAGACAGACAACAAGACAAAACGTATTAACAAAATAAAATAAATAGAACAAACATGTACAAGTAAAATAAATAAGTAGAGTAATGAATATGCACAAACATATAATAATAATAATGACGATGGCATCTATTAAGCGCTTACTATGTGCAAAGCACTGTTCTAAGTGCTGGGGAGGTTACAAAGTGATCAGGTTGTCCCACGGGGGGCTCCCAGTCTTCATCCCCATTTTCCAGATGAGGGAACTGAGGCCCAGAGAAGTGAAGTGACTTGCCCAAAGTCACTCAGCTGACAATTGGTGGAGTCGGGATTCGAACCTGTGACATCTGACTCCAAAGCCTGGGCTCTTTCCACTGAGCCACACTGCTTCTCTATATATACACATTAACATATCAATTGATCAATCATATTTATTGAGTGCTTACTGTGTGCAGAGCACTGTACTAAGCGCTTGGGAAGTCCAAGTTGGCAACATCTAGAGACGGTCCCTACCCAACAGTGGGCTCACAGTCTAGAAGGGGGAGACTGAGAACAAAACCAAACACACTAACAAAATAAAATAAATAGAATAGATATGTACAAGTAAAATAAATAGAGTAATAAATATGTACAAACACATATACATATATACAGTTACTGTGGGGAAGGGAACATATATACATAATGATGTATAATAATAAAGCGCTTAGTACAGTGCTCTGCACACAGTAAGCGCTCAATAAATACAATTGATTGATTTATCGTTAGAACAGTGCTTAGGCTGTGAGCCCGCTGTCAGCTGGGGACCGTCTCTGTATGTCGCCAACTTGTACTTCCCAAGCGCTTAGTCCAGTGCTCTGCACACGGTAAGCGCTCAATAAATACGACTGATTGATTTATCGTTAGAACAGTGCTCAGGCTGTGAGCCCGCTGTCGGGTAGGGACCGTCTCTGTATGTCGCCAACTTGTACCTCCCAAGCGCTTAGTCCAGTGCTCTGCACACGGTAAGCGCTCAATAAATACGATTGATTGATTTATCGTTAGAACAGTGCTCAGGCTGTGAGCCCGCTGTCGGGTGGGGACCGTCTCTGTATGTCGCCAACTTGGACTTCCCAAGCGCTTAGTCCAGTGCTCTGCACACGGTAAGCGCTCAATAAATACGATTGATTGATTTATCGTTAGAACAGTGCTCAGGCTGTGAGCCCGCTGTCGGGTAGGGACCGTCTCTGTATGTCGCCAACTTGTACCTCCCAAGCGCTTAGTCCGGTGCTCTGCACACGGTAAGTGCTCAGTAAATACGATTGCTGAATGAATGCTTGGCACACAGTAAAGCGCTTCACAAATGCCGCCCTTACGATTATTATTCTTGCTAAGGAGGGATGCGGCGGTAATTGGGTCCGAAGACGCTGACCTTAAAGCGGAGGATGTCGTCGTCTTCTAAGAAGAGGGCCATTTCTCGCCAGGGGAAGGAGGCCCGCCGCCGGTAGTCGTCCAGGGCGCCGGGGGGGAAATCGGGCAGCAGCAACAGCACGGGGCCCTCCACGCTGGGACCTTGGCGGCCCGCCTCGGGCTGGCTCGCGGGGGCCATGCTGGCGTCTAGAAGGGACGGGAAAACCGAAGAAAATGAAAAAAAACCAGCCTATATTCATTCATTCATTCATTCAATCATCATCGTCAATCGTATTTATTGAGCGCTTACTGTGTGCAGAGCACTGGACTAAGCGCTTGGGAAGTACAAGTTGGCAACACATAGAGACGGTCCCTACCCAACAGTGGGCTCGCAGTCTAAAAATTCAATCATAGTTATTGAGCAATCAATCAATCGTATTTACTGAGCGCTTACTGTGTGCAGAGCGCTTGGGAAGTCCGAGTTGGCAACGTATAGAGATGGTCAATCAATCAATCAATCAATCAATCGTATTTATTGAGCGCTTACTATGTGCAGAGCACTGTACTAAGCGCTTGGGAAGTACAAATTGGCATCACATAGAGACAGTCCCTACCCAACAGTGGGCTCACAGTCTAAAAGGGGGAGACTGAGAACAGAACCAAACATACCAACAAAATAAAATAAGTAGGATAGAAATGTACAAGTAAAATAAATAAATAAATAAATAGAGTAATAAATATGTACAACCATATATACATATATACAGGTGCTGTGGGGAAGGGAAGGAGGTAAGACGGGGGGATGGAGAGGGGGACGAGGGGGAGAGGAAAGAAGGGGCTCAGTCTGGGAAGGCCTCCTGGAGGAGGTGAGCTCTCAGCAGGGCCTTGAAGGGAGGAAGAGAGCTACCTTGGTGGATGTGGGGAGGGAGGGAGGGCATTCCAGGCCAGGGGGATGACGTGGGCCGGGGGTCGATGGCGGGACAGGCGAGAGCGAGGTATGGTGAGGAGATCAGCGGTGGAGGAGCGGAGGGTGTGGGCTGGGCTGGAGAAGGACAGAAGGGAGGGGAGGTAGGAGGGGGCGAGGGGATGGACAGCCTGGAAGCCCAGGGTGAGGAGTTTCTGCCTGATGCACAGATTGATCGGTAGCCATTGGAGGTTTTTGAGGAGGGGAGTAATATGTCCAGAGCGTTTCTGGACAAAGATAATCCGGGCAGCAGCATGAAGTATGGATTGAAGTGGAGAGAGACAGGAGGATGGGAGATCAGAGAGAAGGTTGGTGCAGTAGTCCAGACGGGATAGGATGAGAGCTTGAACGAGCAGGGTAGCGGTTTGGATGGAGAGGAAAGGGCGGATCTTGGCAATGTTGCGGAGCTGAGACCGACCGGCAGGTTTTGGTGACGGCTTGGATGTGAGGGGTGAATGAGAGAGCGGAGTCGAGGATGACACCAAGGTTGCGGGCTTGTGAGACGGGAAGGATGATAGCGCCGTCAACAGAGATGGGAAAGTCAGGGAGAGGACAAGGTTTGGGAGGGAAGACAAGGAGCTCAGTCTTCGACATGTTGAGCTTTAGGTGGCGGGCGGACATCCAGATGGAGATGTCCTGAAGGCAGGAGGAGATGCGAGCCTACCCAACAGTGGGCTCATAGAGCACTGTACTAAGCACTTGGGAAGTACAGGTTGGCAACATATAGTACTCCATTTCTAATAATAATAATAATAATAATAATAATAATAATAATAGGGGTTGTTGATTAGTTAATGATGGCATTTGTTAAGCACTTACTATTGGCAACATATAGAGACGGTCCCTACCCAACAGTGGGCTCACAGTCTAGAAGGTGGGCTCACAGAGCACTGTACTAAGCGCTTGGGAAGTACAGCTTGGCAACATACAGTTATCCATTTATAATAATAATAATAATAATAATAATAATAATAATAATAATAATGATAATAAGGGTTGTTAATTAGTTAATGGTGGCATTTGTTAAGCGCTTACTGTTGGCAACGTATAGAGACGGTCCCTACCCAACACTGGGCTCACAGTCTAGAAGGTGGGCTCACAGAGCACTGTACTAAGCGCTTGGGAAGTACAGGTTGGCAACATATAGTTATCCATTTCTAATAATGCGGGTTGTTAATTAGTTAACAATGGCATTTGTTAAGCGCTTACTGCTGGCAACGTATAGAGACGGTCCCTACCCAACAGCGGGCTCACAGTCTAGGAGGTGGGCTCACAGCCACTTACTGTGTGCACAGCACTGTACTAAGCACTTGGGAAGTACAGGTTGGCAACGTATAGTTATCCATTTCTAATAATAATAATAATAATAATAATAATGGGGGTTGTTAATTAATGACAGCATTTGTTAAGCGCTTACTGTTGGCAACGTATAGAGACGGTCCCTACCCAACAGTGGGCTCACAGTAGAGAGGTGGGCTCACAGAGCACTGTACTAAGCGCTTGGGAAGTACAGGTTGGCAACATATAGTTATCCATTTCTAATAATAATAATAATAATAATGGGGGTTGTTAATTAGTCAATGATGGCATTTGTTAAGCGCTTACTGTTGGCAACATATAGAGACAGTCCCTACCCAACAGCAGGCTCACAGTCTAGAAGGTGGGCTCACGGAGCACTGTACTAAGCGCTTAGGAAGTACAGGTTGGCAGCATATAGTTATCCATTTCTAATAATAATAATAATAATGGAGGTTGTTAGTTAACGATGGCATTTGTTAAGCGCTTACTGTTGGCAACATATAGAGACGGTCCCTACCCAACAGTGGGCTCACAGTCTAGAAGGTGGACTCACAGTCACTTACTGTGTGCAGAGCATCATCATCAATCGTATTTATTGAGCGCTTACTGTGTGCAGAGCACTGTACTAAGCGCTTGGGAAATACAAATTGGCAACATACAGAGACAGTCCCTACCCAACAGTGGGCTCACAGTCTAAAAGGGGGAGACAGAGAACAACACCAAACATACTAACAAAATAAAATAAATAGAATATATATGTAAATAGATGTGTAGATAGATATGTCTAATAGATATGTAGATAGGCCCAGAGAAGTCAAGTGACTTGCCCAAAGTCACACAGCTGACAAGTGGCTGAAGGGGGATTAGAACCCACAACCTCTGACTCTCGGGCCCGAGTTCTATACATTAAGTCCTTAAAACAGTGCTCGGCACTTAGAACGGGGCTTGGCACATAGTAAGCGCTTAACAAATACCATCATTATTATTATTATAAGATAATACAATAATATAAATGATAACAATAATAACATAAATAATGCATGGCTCAGTGGAAAGAGCCCAGGCTTGGGAGTCGGAGATCATGGGTTCCAATCCCTGTTCCGCCACTTGTCGGCTGTGTGACCTTGGGCAAGCCGCTTCACTTCTCTGTGCCTCAGTTCCCTCATCTGTAAAACGGGGATGAAGACTGTGAGCCCCAAGTGGGACAACCTGATCACTTTGTATGCCCCCCCCCCGTACTCAGAACAGCGCTTCGCACATAGTAAGCGCTTACCAAATACCACCATTACTATTATTATGTGCCAAGCACTGTTCTAAGCACTAAAGATCAGTTTGAACGATAAAACTCTTGAAGTTCACTTGCCTCCTCACCTTGAGGAAGAATGTGAATTCGATTTATTTTATTTTGTCAATATGTTTTGTTTTGTTGTCCGTCTCCCCCTTCTAGACTGTGAGCCCGTTGTTGGGTAGGGACCGTCTCTATGTGTTGCCGACTTGTACTTCCCAAGCGCTTAGTACAGTGCTCTGCACACAGTAAGCGCTCAATAAATACGACTGAATGAATGAATGAATGTGAATTCTTCCTTCTATCTCCTAAACCGCGGTCCTTTGGACTCCTTCAAAGACGGTTTTGGAATATGTGCAATACTCGCCGCTAAATCTTCCGTCCCATGCTTCTTTTCAATCAATCGTATTTATTGAGCGCTTACTGTGTGCAGAGCACTGTACTAAGCGCTTGGGAAGTACAGGTTGGCAACGTAGAGAGACGGTCCCTACCCAACAGTGGGAATCCCGGTCAAGGTGATTTGGGCACAATCGATTTGATGAAATCAATGAAATCAGCCAAATCCAAATCAAATAGCAGAGGCGTTGAACCGCGATGCCCAAGTTCACGAGGCAAAGTTCACGAAGCACGCGCTCCGTGGCAGGGTTTCAGCCGGCGGAAAAGCCATTCATTCATTCATTCAGTCATATTTATTGAGCGCTTACTGTGCGCAGAGCACTGGATTAAGAGTTTGGGAAGCACAAGCTGGCAACATTTGTTCATTCATTCATTCATTCAATCGTATTTATTAAGCGCTTACTGTGTGCAGAGCACTGTACTAAGCGCTTGGGAAGTACAAGTTGGTAACATCTGTTCATTCGATCGTATTTATTAAGCACTTCCTGTGTGCAGAGCACTGTACTAAGCGCTTGGGAAGTACAAGTAGGCAACATCTGTTCATTCATTCATTCATTCAATTGTATTTATTGAGCCCTTACTGTGTACAAAGCACTGTACTACGCGCTTGGGAAGTACAAGTTGGCAACATCTGCTCATTCATTCATTCATTCAATCGTATTTATTGAGCGCTTACTGTGTGCACAGCACTGTACTAAGCGCTTGGGAAGTACAAGTAGGCAACATCTGTTCATTCATTCATTCATTCAATCGTATTTATTGAGCCCTTACTGTGTACAAAGCACTGTACTATGCGCTTGGGAAGTACAAGTTGGCAACATCTGCTCTTTCATTCATTCATTCAATCGTATTTATTGAGCGCTTACTGTGTGCACAGCACTGTACTAAGCGCTTGGGAAGTACAAGTTGGCAACATCTGTTCAATCATTCATTCATTCAATCGTATTTATTGAGCCCTTACTGTGTACAAAGCACTGTACTATGCGCTTGGGAAGTACAAGTTGGCAACATCTGCTCTTTCATTCATTCATTCAATCGTATTTATTGAGCGCTTACTGTGTGCACAGCACTGTACTAAGCGCTTGGGAAGTACAAGTTGGCAACATCTGTTCAATCATTCATTCATTCAATCGTACTTATTGAGCGCTTACTGTGTGCAGAGCACTGTGCAGAGCACTTGGGAAGTACAAGTTGGCAACATCTGTTCATTCATTCATTCATTCAATCGTACTTATTGAGCGCTTACTGTGTGCAGAGCACTGCGCAGAGCACTTGGGAAGTACAAGTTGGCAACATCTGTTCATTCATTCATTCATACTTATTGAGCGCTTACTGTGTGCAGAGCACTGTGCAGAGCACTTGGGAAGTACAAGTTGGCAACATCTGTTCATTCATTCATTCGTATTTATTGAGCGCTTACTGTGTGCAGACCACTGTACTAAGCACTTGGGAAGTACAAGTTGGCAACATCTGCTCATTCATTCATTCATTCAATCGTATTTATTGAGCGCTTACTGTGTGCACAGCACTGTACTAAGCGCTTGGGAAGTACAAGTTGGAAACATCTGTTCAATCATTCATTCATTCAATCGTACTTATTGAGCGCTTACTGTGTGCAGAGCACTTGGGAAGTACAAGTTGGCAACATCTGTTCATTCATTCATTCATTCAATCGTACTTACGGAGCGCTTACTGTGTGCAGAGCACTGTGCTAAGCGCTTGGGAAGTACAAGTTGGCAACATCTGTTCATTCATTCATTCGTATTTATTGCGCGCTTACTGTGTGCAGACCACTGTACTAAGCGCTTGGGAAGTCCAGGTTGGCAACATCTGTTCATTCATTCATTCAGTCGTATTTATTGAGCGCTTACTGTGTGCAGAGCACTGTACTAAGCGCTTGGTTAGTACAAGGTGGTAACAGATAGAGACGGTCCCTACCCAGCGGGCTCACAGTCTAGAAGGGGGAGACAGACAACAGAACAAGACATATTAGCAAAATAAAATAGAATAAACATGTACAAACAAAATAAATGAATAAATAGAGTAATAAATCCGTACAAACATATATACAGGCGCTGTGGGGAGGGGAAGGAGGTAAGGCGGGGGGAACCCCGGCTGGAGTTTTTCATCTGACCTTAGTTCTGCTACCCCTGGGTTACAAGAGCCAAAGTTCAGGCCTTTCCAATTTCCCAATGGGAAAAACATGTTTTTGTTATTTTCCTTTTCTGGTGTTTGCTAAGCGTCCCTTATGTGGCATTTATTAAGCGCTTACTACGTGCAAAGCCCTGTTCGAAGCGCTGGGGAGGTTACGAGGTGATCAGGTTGTCCCACGGGGGGCTCACAGTCTCCATCCCCATTTTACAGATGAGGGAACTGAGGCCCAGAGAAGTCAGGTGACTTGCCCAAAGTCACACAGCCGACAAGTGGAGGAGCCGGGATTTGAACCCGTGACCTCTGACTCCAAAGCCCGGGCTCTTTCCACTGAGCCACGCTGCCCTCTCTATCCCCCCGTCTTACCTCCTTCCCCTCCCCACAGCACCTGTGTATCAATCGTATTTATTGAGCGCTTACTGTGTGCACAGCACTGTACTAAGCGCTTGGGAAGTCCAAGTTGGCAACATATAGAGACGGTCCCTACCCAACAGTGGGCTCACAGTCTAAAAGTCCTGTATATATGTATATATGTTGGTACGTATTTATTACTCTATTTATTTATTTTACTTGTCCATATCTATTCTATTTATTTTATTTTGTCAATATGTTTTGTTTTGTTGTCTGTCTCCCCCTTCTAGACTGTGAGCCCACTGTTGGGTAGGGACCGTCTCTAGATGTTGCCAACTTGTACTTCCCAAGCGTTTAGTCCAGTGCTCTGCACACCGTAAGCGCTCAATAAATACGACTGATTGATTGATTGATTGATTAGACACTGGGGTGGATACAAGCAAATCAGGAGGGACACAGTCCCTGTCCCACACGGGTCTCACAGTTTTAATCCCCATTAAACAGAGGAGGGAACTGAGGCAGAGAGGAAGCGAAGTGGCTGGCCCAAGGTCACGCAGCAGACGAGTGGCGGTGCTGGGATTAATAACGATGGCATTTGTTAATAATAATAATAATGATGATGGCATTTATTAAGCACTTACTATGTGCAAAGCACTGTTCTAAGCGCTGGGGGGATACAAGGTGATCAGGTTGTCCCACGGGGGGCTCACAGTCTTAATCCCCATTTTACAGATGAGGGAACTGAGGCCCAGAGAAGTTAAGTGAATTGCCCAAGGTCACACAGCTGACAAGTGGCGGAGACGGGATTTGAACCCACGACCACTGACTCCGAAGCCCGGGCTCTTTCCACTGAGCCACGCTGCTTCTCTTAAGCGCTTACTATGTGGGCTGGGGTGGATACAAGACTGTGAGCCCACTTTTTAGACTGTGAGCCTACTGTTGGGTAGGGACCGTCTCTATATGTTGCCAACTTGTACTTCCCAAGCGCTTAGTACAGTGCTCTGCACACAGTGAGCGCTCAATAAATACGATTGATGATGATGATGATACAAAGCAGCGTGGCTCAGTGGAAAGAGAGCCACTATTCTAGTATGTTTTGCTTTGTTGCCTGTCTCCCCCTTCTAGACTGTGAGCCGGTTGTTGGGTAGGGACCGTGTCTACATGTTGCCAACTTGGACTTCCCAAGCGCTCAGTCCAGTGCTCTGCACACAGTAAGCGCTCACTAAATACAACAGAATGAATGAATAAATGAACAGGCAGTGGTATCTGCATTTCAGGCCTGATATTTATTACTCTATTTATTTTACTTGTACGTATCTATTCTATTTATTTTATTTTGTTAGTGTGTTTGGTTTTGTTCTCTGTCTCCCCCTTCTAGACTGTGAGCCCATTGTTGGGTAGGGACTGTCTCTAGATGTTGCCAACTTGGACTTCCCAAGCGCTCAGTCCAGTGCTCTGCACACAGTAAGCGCTCACTAAATACAACAGAATGAATGAATAAATGAACAGGCAGTGGTATCTGCATTTCAGGCCTGATATTTATTACTCTATTTATTTTACTTGTACATATCTATTCTATTTATTTTGTTAGTGTGTTTGGTTTTGTTCTCTGTCTCCCCCTTCTAGACTGTGAGCCCACTGTTGGGTAGGGACCGTCTCTATATGTTCCCGACTTGGACTTCCCAAGCGCTTAGTACAGTGCTCTGCACACGGTAAGCGCTCAATAAATACGATTGATTGATTGATTGATTGATGATTGACAGGTGAGCAGCGGACCCGTAAGCGCGCTCTTACCGGTAGCTCTGGCCTGCTCCAGCTGCCCATGAACCTGCCGCCTCCCCCAACGCCCGCCAGGGGGCGCGACGGCACCGCCCCCCGCCCCGTGACGTCACCGACGCGCGCCGCGGACTGTCACCTCACCGCTCGACGTCACCATAGCGCGCCGTGGCCCGCCCCTCGCCGCGCGACGTCACCACCGCGCACCGCAGGGGGGCGCTCCCCGCCCCTGACGTCATCACCCGGCGCCTGCTGCCTGTGAAGCCCATTGCCCAGGGCCCAGGTCACGTGTTCATTCATTCATTCATTCATTCATTCAATCGTATTTATTGAGCGCCTACTATGTGCAGAGTACTGTACTAAGCGCTTGGGAAGTCCAAGTTGGCAACATATAGAGAGGGGCCCTACCCAACAGAGGGCTCACAGTCTACAAGGGGGAGACAGAGAACCAAACAAAACATATTAACAAAATAAAATAAATAGAATAAATATGCACAAATACAATAAATAAATAAGTAGAGTACTAAATACGTTCAAACATATATACAGGTGCTGTGGGGAGGGGAAGGAGGTAGGGCAAGGGGATGGGGAGGGGGAGAGGAAGGTGGGGGCTCAGTGTGGGAAGGCCTCCTGGAGGAGGTGAGCTTTCAGTAGGGCTTTGAATCATCATTAATCGTATTTATTGAGCTTTTACTGTGTGCAGAGCACTGTACTAAGCGCTTGGGAAGTACAAATTGACAACATCTAGAGACAGTCCCTACCCAACAGTGGGCTCACAGTCTTTGAATGGAGGAAGAGAGCTAGCTTGGCGGATGGGCAGAGGGAGGGCATTCCAGGCCAGGGGGAGGACGTGGGCCAGGGATCGACGGCGGGACAGGCGAGAACGAGGCTTAATGGTGAGGAGATTAGTAGCAGAGAAGCGGAGTATGCGGGCTGAGCTGGAGAAGGAGAGAAGGGAGGTGAGGTAGGAGGGGGCGAGGGGATTGTCATCCGGGGACGGGTTCGTTCAGTGATCGGCGAGGCGAGAGAGAGAGAGGAGGCCGGGGACGGAAAGCCTAAGTTTTATATAAAATTTATTCCGCGAGGTGAATTTATGTAATTGTTTAGGCGCAATGGATTGAGCTTCCCTTTCGGGAGGAATATAATCAATGAGCAATATTAGAGCTTCCCTACACGGGAGGAACACAGTCATCCGTTAATCGCGCGTGGGTGAGTTGGTTAACTCTCACCCATGTGCACTTCCCACTCGGGAAGAATCCACTTACTTTCCCACATGGGAAGAATTCATTACATTACCCGCGCACATGATGGGCGGCTAGCTCTCACAATGTGCTCTCCCTACATGGGAGGAATCATCATCATCATCATCAATCGTATTTATTGAGCGCTTACTGTGTGCAGAGCACTGTACTAAGCGCTTGGGAAGTACAAGTTGGCAACATAGAGAGACGGTCCCTACCCAACAGTGGGCCACTCATAACTCCCATCGGCGGCGGGGTACCTGAGTCCCACCCACGAGACACTCACCCATCCCGCGGCCCTTGCCTCAGTGTGTTGGTTCCGGTTGTAGAGCGGGCATCTGGCCTTCTGGGCAGGGAGAGACAGGTGGGCGGCTGCTCCTGCTGCTGCGTGTCCTGCTGTTCTGACCCAGAAGGTCAGAGGCGACAGGTATTTATCATCATCAATCGTATTTATTGAGCGCTTACTATGTGCAGAGCACTGTACTAAGTGCTTATTTATTGCCTGTGGCCCTAGGCCATTCCAGCTTCCAGCCTCAGTCTATCCAATCTCCGCCCTCCCCCCTCCTCCATACCTAATTTGATTGGCACGGGGGCGAGGGACACCTTCCGTATTCCCAGCTTGGGCTGTCAATCGAGCAGATTTGGTCGTGGGGGCCGTATCCCACCCTCACTTCCGAGTTCCGCCTACTGGCTCAGGCGGTCACGAGATAGCTTTTGACCTTGAGATGGCCGGTACCCAAGGGTCACCTCGGGACATACCACCCTTTGGCCCTCGCCATCCATGCCCACCTAACCCCATCTCTTCCTGCATCCCCTCCAGGTCGCATAGCGGTGGGGTTGCACTGGAAGCCGGGCCTGACCGCATGGGCTGATAACCTCCCTGGCTTGCCACGGGAACCAGAAAAGTAGATCCACGGGTTGGGGCAGAGGACGTTTCCTATCCCATGGCCGGGGGCAACAGAAGGCGGCTCCCCGCCCTCAAGGCGTGCGAGTAAGAGGTACGGAGGTGGGTCGGTGGCCCACCATGGTTTTGAGGCACTGCACTGAGGAAAGGGGCCAGGGATGGTTGAAGTGGTCGCTACCCACAGAAAGAGCAGTGGGACAGATAACAACCCCTTCCCTTACTAGCACAACGGTCTTAAGATAGCGCACAGAGGCAAGAGCTGGGGGCGACTGTGTGTCTGTCGCACCTGTGTGAAAAGGGCCAAGCAATGGCAATTTAGTAACCACCATCCTCCCACTAAGCCCATCGCCAGGAGCAGCAACCCCTGGAATAGTGAGCTTCCCTCCTCAAGTCTAAAGAGTCCATAGAACCAGTACAAAACTCCTCTGGTGGTGTGGACTCCTCCTTAGCTGCATGGTACACCGCCAGAGATCATCGTGTCCAATTGTTCGGAGTCACTGGAATGAGGGGGTGAGAAGAACCGGTCACGTTGAAACAGGAACAGGTCTCCTGGTAGAAATAGGTTCCCTTCCCTGATGATTCCCTTCCCTTCCAGCGCTTAGAACAGTGCTTTGCACATAGTAAGCGCTTAATAGATGCCATTATTATTATTATTATTATTATCATTATTATTATTATTATTATGTCACACCATGGCCAAGACTGAAGACAGGCTCTCTGGGAGGCAGTTCAGTAATGATTCCTTTGCTGGGCCTGTCTGGAAGTCAGGCAATCCTGACCATAGAATTGGGAGGCAGAGAAGTACCCAGGAGCATCAAACAGCCAGATACGATCGATAAAGTTTGAAATACTAGCTTTCTCCTAATACCATTAAACGATTATTCTTAACTCATTCTTAAAAACTACTAACAATTTTAACAAATTTTCCAATTCTTCTTCCGTTGCTTTCCAAATCCTTGGGCTATGATGACTTAACCTTTCCAGTCCCTCAAAAGGAAACAATCACAAAGGCAAAGTAGACATCCGGATCTGTACATATGTATGATACCGAATCAATCAATCAATCGTTTTTATTGAGCGCTTACTATGTGCAGAGCACTGTACTAAGCGCTTGGGAAGTACAAATTGGCAACATACAGAGACAGTCCCTACCCAACAGTGGGCTCACAGTCTAGAAGGGGGAGACAGAGAACAAAACAAAACACACTAACAAAATAAAGTAAATAGGATAGATATGTACAAGTAAAATAAATAAAAAAATAAATAGAGTAATAAATATGTACAAATATATATATATACATATATACAGGTGCTGTGGGGAAGGGAAAGAGGTAAGATGGGGGGGATGGAGAGGGGGATGAGGGGGAGAGGAGGGAGAGGGGGAGGAAGAGGGGGAGAGGGGGAGAGTATGTACCGAATGTACCAAATATATGTATGTACCAAATAACATACAACTGCTTTTTGCCCATCAAAGTAAGCACTTAGTACAGTGCTCTGCACATAGTAAGCGCTCAATAAATACGATTGATTATCCAGATCTGTACATATCTATGATACCGAATGACATACAACTGCTTTTTGCCCCTTAGCTAGGCTATAGCAGAGACAGCATGCAGAACTTGCATCGTCAACCCTGTAAAATGGAGATTTTATATTAAAGACCACCTGAACCAATTTAACAAGCGAAGACGAACAGACCCCAGTTCTAATACATATAATTTGCAACATTCAGCAATTAAATCTGGACTTTGCGTGTTCTGATATTTAACACGTTAGGTGACGAGCAGGCCAAGCAGTTTCACAGGGTGATGTGTCGTCATTCCCCCCTCTCCCGGGCGTGATGTCCGCAAAAGAGAAGGGTCTAGGTCTTGGAGGATCTCCAAGCCTCTACCAAAAAGTTAGTGGGCAGCCCTCATTGGGATTATCTGCACAGATTTGCCCAGTCAGATTCATTTATCATTTCAAATATATCACGATGACTTTTGTATTTGATTTGCTTTTACCGTTTACTAAGTTAGTGAAATTTAAGGCAGTAGGATTTCAGATACGATGATTAAATCACCACCCCTCCGGTTGTTCCTAGGCTGGGAGAACATGGCAAATTCACTTCCAATTCATTCCTAATTACCCGCCGCAGACGCTGGCCGAGTCACTGCTTTTCTCGGGGCCTCCTCAGTGACCTCATCTGAAAAGTGGGGATGAGGACGTCATGGGTTCAAATCCCCACACCCAGCCCCCTTTTTTCCCCTTCCTATTGTTGTCTGTCTCCCTCTTCTAGACTGTGAGCCCATTGTTGGGTAGGTGCCCTCTCTATATGTTGCCAACTTGTACTTCCCAAGCGCTTAGTACAGTGCCCTGCACACAGTAAGCGCTCAATAAATACGATTGAATGAATGAATGAATGTTTACTAGTGGACTTGACATGACTGACTCCATTTTGTGTATTCTGACAGTAACCCTCCATTTCCCACTGGTGGGTAGGGACCGTCTCTATATGTTGCCAACTTGTACTTCCCAAACAGTACAGTGCTCTGCACACAGTAAGCGCTCAATAAATATGATGGATTGATTGATTTGTGCAGGCTGAGAGAACAAGTCGGCAACAGATGCCTTCAAGGCCATCAAGGAACACCCATCCGAAGATGACGAGAATTTACCTCCCTATTAAGGAGAATTTACCTCCCTATTAACGAGAATTTACCTCCCTATTAACGAGAATTTACAGACCTATCTATGCAAGGCCATAGGGCAAATAACAACATCTTGCACAAGGCCGTAGGAAGGGAGAACAAAGAGAATTTGTAACACCCTGCCGGTCCCAATTGAATTCCTGAAATTTCCAAATGCCCCATCCCCATGTTGCTGTAACTCAATAAAAGACGCAGTGATATTGGGATCGGGGTTGCTTGTCACTCGTCCCTCTCCTGGGAGGTGAACGGGCCGGAAGCCACTTTCCTTCTTTGCTGCTCTATCTGAACTCCTGTCTCCGAGTCATTTTTCCTATCCGCGTCACCACCCTGGGTACAAGAACTCTGCGGCCGATTTACACCGAATTAACCTATTTTGCACCCGACTTGTCGATGACACTCCTCAGTGACCTCATCTGAAAAGTGGGGATGAGGATGTCATGGGTTCAAATCCCCACACCCAGCCCCCCTATTTCCCCTTCCCCTCCCCACAGCACCTGTGTATATGTTTGGACAGATTTATTACTCTATTCACTCTTCTATTAATTTTGTCGATGATGTGCATTTAGCTTTAATTCTATTTTTTCTGACGATTTTGACACCTGTCTACGTGCTTTGTTTGAGACTGTGAGCCCGCTGTTACACATTTATTCTATTTAATTTATTTTTAAATTTTATCTCATTTTATGTTGCCAACTGAGAGCTCAGCTCCTCCAGGAGGCCTTCCCAATCAATCAATCAATCAATCAATCGTATTTATTGAGCGCTTACTATGTGCAGAGCACTGTACTAAGCGCTTGGGAAGTACAAATTGGCATCACATAGAGACAGTCCCTACCCGACAGTGGGCTCACAGTCTAAAAGGGGGAGACAGAGAACAGAACCAAACATACCAACAAAATAAAATAAGTAGGATAGAAATGTACAAGTAAAATAAATAAATAAATAACTAAACAGAGTAATAAATATGTACAACCATATATACATATATACAGGTGCTGTGGGGAAGGGAAGGAGGTAAGACTGGGGGATGGAGAGGGGGACGAGGGGGAGAGGAAAGAAGGGGCTCAGTCTGGGAAGGCCTCCTGGAGGAGGTGAGCTCTCAGCAGGGCCTTGAAGGGAGGAAGAGAGCTAGCTTGGCGGAGGGGCAGAGGGAGGGCATTCCAGGCCCCGGGGGATGACGTGGGCCGGGGGTCGACGGCGGGACAGGCGAGAGCGAGGTATGGTGAGGAGATCAGCGGTGGAGGAGCGGAGGGTGTGGGCTGGGCTGGAGAAGGACAGAAGGGAGGGGAGGTAGGAGGGGGCGAGGGGATGGACAGCCTTGAAGCCCAGGGTGAGGAGTTTCTGCCTGATGCGCAGATTGATCGGTAGCCATTGGAGGTTTTTGAGGAGGGGAGTGATATGTCCAGAGCGTTTCTGGACAAAGATAATCCGGGCAGCAGCATGAAGTATGGATTGAAGTGGAGAGAGACACGAGGATGGGAGATCAGAGAGAAGGCTGGTGCAGTAGTCCAGACGGGATAGGATGAGAGCTTGAATTAGCAGGGTAGCGGTTTGGATGGAGAGGAAAGGGCGGATCTTGGCAATGTTGCGGAGCTGAGACCGGCAGGTTTTGGTGACGGCTTGGATGTGAGGGGTGAACGAGAGAGCGGAGTCGAGGATGACACCAAGGTTGCGGGCTTGTGAGACGGGAAGGATGGTAGTGCCGTCAACAGAGATGGGAAAGTCAGGGAGAGGACAAGGTTTGGGAGGGAAGACAAGGAGCTCAGTCTTCGACATGTTGAGCTTTAGGTGGCGGGCGGACATCCAGATGGAGATGTCCTGAAGGCAGGAGGAGATGCGAGCCTGGAGGGAGGGGGAGAGAGCAGGGGCAGAGATGGAGATCTGGGTGTCATCAGCGTAGAGGTGATAGTTGAAGCCGTGGGAGCTAATGAGGTCACCAAGGGAGTGAGTGGAGATTGAGAACAGAAGGGGACCAAGCACTGAACCTTGGGGAACCCCCACAGTAAGAGGATGGGAGGGGGAGGAGGAGCCTGCAAAAGAGACTGAGAAAGAACGACCGGAGAGATAAGAGGAGAACCAGGAGAGGACGGAGTCTGTGAAGCCAAGGTCAGATAGCGTGTTGAGGAGAAGGGGGTGGTCCACAGTGTCAAAGGCAGCTGAGAGGTCGAGGAGGATTAGGACCGAGTATGAGCCGTTGGATTTGGCAAGCAGGAGGTCATTGGTGACCTTTGAGAGCGCACTTTCCGTGGAATGAAGGGGACGGAAGCCAGACTGGAGGGGGTCGAGGAGAGAGTTGTTGTTGAGGAATTCTAGGCAGCGCGTGTAGACAACTTGTTCAAGGAGTTTGGAAAGGAATGGTAGGAGGGATATGGGGCGATAACTAGAAGGTGAGGTGGGGTCAAGAGAGGGTTTTTTTAGGATGGGAGAGACATGGGCATGTTTGAAGGCAGAGGGGAAGGAACCAGTGGAGAGTGAGCGGTTGAAGATGGAAGTTAAGGAGGGGAGAAGGGATGGAGCGAGAGATTTCATGAGATGAGAGGGAATGGGGTCAGAAGCACAGGAGGCCGGAGTAGCACTTGAGAGGAGGGAGGAGAGTTCCTCTGAGGATACCGCTGGGAAGGATGGGAGAGTAGCAGAGAGTGTTGAGAGCCGGGGGGTTGGAGAAAGGGGGGGAAGAGACTTTGGGGAGGTCGGACCTGATGGATTTAATTTTGTTAATGAAGTAGGAGGCCAGATCGTTGGGGGTGAGGGAAGGAGGAGGGGGAGGAACTGGGGGCCTGAGAAGGGAGTTGAATGTACGGAAGAGCTGGCGGGGGTGATGGGCATGGGTGTCAATAAGGGAGGAGAAATAGTTTTTCTTCCCAGACTGAGCCCCCTCCTTCCTCTCCTCCTCCCCATCTCCCCCACCTTACCTCCTTCCCCTCCCCACAGCACCTGGATATATTCATTCAATCGTATTTATTGAGCGCTTACTGTGTGCAGAGCACTGTACTAAGCGCTTGGGAAGTACAAGTTGGCAACCTATAGAGACGGTCCCTACCCAACAATCAATCAATCAATTGTATTTATTGAGCCCTTACTGTGTGCAGAGCACTGTACTAAGCGCTTGGGAAGTACAAGTTGGCAACATATAGAGAGGGTCCCTACCCAACAGCGGGCTTACAGTCTAGAAGGGGGAGACAGACAGCAAAACCAAACAAATTAACAAAATGAAATAAATAGAATATGTACAAGTAAAATGTTTGTACAGATTTATCACTCTATTTTACTTATACATGTTTACTATTCTATTCTTGTTGATGACGTGCATCTTACCTCCTTCCCTTCCCCACAGCACCTGTATATATGTTTGTACATATTTATTACTCTACTTATTGATTTATTGAGAAGCAGCGTGGCTCAGTGGAAAGAGCCCGGGCTTTGGAGTCAGAGGTCAGGGGTTCAAATCCCTGCTCCGCCACTTGTCAGCTGTGTGATTTGGGGCAAATCACTTCACTTCTCTGGGCCTCAGTTCCCTCATCTGTAAAATGGGGATGAAGACTGTGGGCCCCACGTGGGACAACCTGATCACCTTGTAACCTCCCCAGCGCTTAGAACAGCGCTTTGCACATAGTAAGCGCTTAACAAATGCCATCATTATTATTGTTATTATTATTACTTGAACATATCTATTGTTTATATTATTTTGTTAATATGTTTGGTTTTGTTGTCTGTCTCCCCCTTCTAGACTGTGAGCCCGCTGTTGGGTAGGGACCGTCTCTAGATGTTGCCAACTTGTACTTCCCAAGCGCTTAGTACAGTGCTCTGCACACAGTAAGCGCTCAATAAATACGATTGATTGATTAAATTCTATTTGTTCTGACGACTTGACACCTGTCCACATGCTTTGTTTTGTTGTCTGTCTCCTCCTTCTAGACTGTGAGCCCGTAGTTACATATTTATTTTATTTATTTATTCATTTTATTTATTTATTTATTTGTTCATTTATTTTATTTTATTTATTTATTTCATTTTGTTAGTAGGTTTGGTTTTGTTCTCTGTCTCCCCCTTGTAGACTGTGAGCCCACTGTTGGGTAGGGACCGTCTCTAGATGTCGCCAACTTGGACTTTCCAAGCGCTTAGTACAGTGCTCTGCACACGGTAGGCGCTCAATAAATAGGACTGAATGAATGAATGAATGAATGAATGAATGAATGAATGAATGAATGAATGAATGAATGAATGAATGAATGAATGAATGAATGAATGAGGCTTCTCCCTGAGGAGAGCTCCTCCGGGCTGGGGGGCGGCCCACACCGGGACTGCGCCTGCGCCAGGTGACGTCATCCTCAGGCCCAGGCCGCGATCCCGTGACGTCACTGGGCGGGGATGAGGGGGCGGTGGTCGCGTTCTGTGCGTCATCTCCAGGCGCCGGCAGCGTTCGAGTGACGTCACCGGCCTGGCAGAGGCGCGACGTCCCCCTTCTGTACGTCATCGCCGGGCGCCGGCGGCCTCAGAGTGACGTGAGCGGGGATGTCGGGGCAGGGCCCGGAGCTGCTCCCGGAGCTGGTGCCGGCGGGCCGCGCGGCCGTGCGGGCCGCCGGCTCGCAGTTCCCGCGAGGCTTCTGGGCGGCGGTGGAGCTGTGGCTGGAGCGCCCCCAGCTGGCCAACCGGCGCCTCAGCGGGGCCCAGCTGGAGGCCGGGCCGGACGCGCGCGCGCGCTGGGATGACGTCATCGGCGCCGTTGCCGGGGGCGACGCGGGGGCGACGGGCGCAGGCGCAGTGGCGGCGGCGGCGCGTCACGTGATCCTGCGCACCCTGGTGGCCAAGGCCAAGGCCCCGCCCACCGACGAGCTCGTCGTCAAGGGTAACGGAGGGCGGGGCGGGGGGCGGGGCAATGACTCATTCATTCATTCAGTCAGTTAATCATTCATTCAGTCAGTTCAGCCCTGTCCGATTGGCCGCTCCCAACCGCTTAGCACACAATCCTCTGCACACATGGTGTGATAGTCATATAATAATTAATCATAATAATGTAATAATCAATAAGAATGATTATGGGATTTGTTAAGCACCTACTAGGTGCCCAGCACTCTTCATTCAGTCATTCGTTCCTATAGATTGAGCACAGACTGTGTGCTGAGCGCTGTGGTTTCGGCCTCTCCCAAGCGCTTAGCACAATCCTCTGCACACATGATTTGATAATAATAATAATAATAGTATTGTAATAAGCACCTACTGTGTGCCAAGCACTCTTCATTCATTCATTCATTCCTGTTGATTGAGCACAGACTGTGTGCTGAGCGCTGTGGTTTCGGCCTCTCCCAAGCGCTTAGCGCAATCCTCTGCACACCTGGTCTGATGATAATAATATAATTATGATGGCATTGTTATAAGCGCCTACTATGTGCCCAGCACTCTTCATTCATTCATTCATTCATTCCTGTTGATTGAGCACAGACTGTGTGCTGAGCGCTGTGGTTTCGGCCTCTCCCAAGCGCTTAGCACAATCCTCTGCACACCTGGCCTGATAATAATAATATAATAATAATGGTATTGCTATAAGCGCCTACTATGTGCCCAGCACTCTTCATTCAGTCATTCGTTCCTATTGATTGAGCACAGACTGTGTGCTGAGCGCTGTGGTTTCGGCCTCTCCCAAGCGCTTAGCGCAATCCTCTGCGCACATGGTTTGATAATAAT
Source organism: Tachyglossus aculeatus (assembly GCF_015852505.1). Classification (NCBI taxonomy): domain Eukaryota; kingdom Metazoa; phylum Chordata; class Mammalia; order Monotremata; family Tachyglossidae; genus Tachyglossus; species Tachyglossus aculeatus. Next base: position 5,203,874 of record NC_052069.1, on the reverse strand, counting down.
AATATAATAATAATGGTATTTTTATAAGCGCCTACTATGTGCCAAGCATTCTTCATTCATTCATTCATTCATTCATTCATTCATTCCTGTTGATTGAGCACAGACTGTGTGCTGAGTGCTGTTGCTTCGGCCTCTCCCAAGCGCTTAGCGCAATCCTCTGCGCACATGATTTGATAATAATAATATAATAATAATGGTATTGTTATAAGTGCCTACTATGTGCCCAGCACTCTTCATTCAGTCATTCATTCCTGTTGATTGAGCACAGACTGTGTGCTGAGCGCTGTGGTTTCGGCCTCTCCCAAGCGCTTAGCGCAATCCTCTGCGCACATGGTTTGATAATAATAATATAATAATAATGGTATTGTAATAAGCGCCTACTATGTGCCCAGCACTCTTCATTCAGTCATTCATTCCTGTTGATTGAGCACAGACTGTGTGCTGAGCGCTGCTGTTTCGGCCTCTCCCAAGCGCTTAGCGCAATCCTCTGCACACATGGTCTGATAATAATAATATAATAATAATGGTATTGTTAAAAGCGCCTACTACATGTCCAGCACTCTTCATTCAGTCATTCATTCCTGTTGATTGAGCACAGGCTGTGTGCTGAGCGCTGTTGCTTCGGCCTCTCCCAAGCGCTTAGCGCAATCCTCTGCACACATGGTCTGATAATAATAATAATAATAGTATTGTAATAAGCACCTACTGTGTGCCCAGCACTCTTCATTCAGTCATTCATTCCTGTTGATTGAGCACAGACTGTGTGCTGAGCGCTGTGGTTTCGGCCTCTCCTAAGCGCTTAGCTCAATCCTCTGCACACATGGTCTGATAATAATAATATAATAATAATGGTATTTTTATAAGCGCCTACTATGTGCCAAGCATTCTTCATTCATTCATTCATTCATTCATTCATTCATTCATTCCTGTTGATTGAGCACAGACTGTGTGCTGAGTGCTGTTGCTTCGGCCTCTCCCAAGCGCTTAGCGCAATCCTCTGCGCACATGGTTTGATAATAATAATATAATAATAATGGTATTGTAATAAGCGCCTACTATGTGCCCAGCACTCTTCATTCAGTCATTCATTCCTGTTGATTGAGCACAGACTGTGTGCTGAGCGCTGCTGTTTCGGCCTCTCCCAAGCGCTTAGCGCAATCCTCTGCACACATGGTCTGATAATAATAATATAATAATAATGGTATTGTTAAAAGCGCCTACTACATGTCCAGCACTCTTCATTCAGTCATTCATTCCTGTTGATTGAGCACAGGCTGTGTGCTGAGCGCTGTTGCTTCGGCCTCTCCCAAGCGCTTAGCGCAATCCTCTGCACACATGGTTTGATAATAATAATAAGAATAATAATAATAGTATTGTAATAAGCACCTACTATGCGCCAAGCACTCTTCATTCAGTCATTCATTCCTGTTGATTGAGCACAGACTGTGTGCTGAGCGCTGTGGTTTCGGCCTCTCCCAAGCGCTTAGCGCAATCCTCTGCGCACCTGGTCTGATAATAATAATATAATAATGATGGTATTGTTATAAGCGCCTACTATGTGCCAAGCACTCTTCATTCAGTCATTCATTCCTGTTGATTGAGCACAGGCTGTGCGCCAAGCGCTGTTGTTTCGGCCTCTCCCAAGCGCTTAGCGCAATCCTCTGCACACATGGTCTGATAATAATAATATAATAATAATGGTATTGTTATAAGCGCCTACTATATGCCCAGCACTCTTCATTCAGTCATTCATTCCTGTTGATTGAGCACAGGCTGTGTGCTGAGCGCTGTTGCTTCGGCCTCTCCCAAGCGCTTAGCGCAATCCTCTGCACACATGGTTTGATAATAATAATAAGAATGATAATAATAGTATTGTAATAAGCACCTACTATGTGCCAAGCACTCTTCATTCAGTCATTCATTCCTGTTGGTTGAGCACAGGCTGTGTGCTGAGCGCTGTGGTTTCGGCCTCTCCCAAGCGCTTAGCGCAATCCTCTGCACACATGGTCTGATAATAATAATAATAATATAATAACAATAATAATAATAGTATTGTAATAAGCACCTACTATGTGCCAAGCACTCTTCATTCATTCATTCATTCATATTGATTGAGCACAGACTGTGTGCTGAGCACTGTTGTTTTGAACTCTCCCAAGCGCTTAGCACAATCCTCTGCACACATGGTCTGATAATAATAATAATAATAATAATAGTAATATTGTTATAAGCGCCTATCATGTGCCAAGAACTATTCATTCATTCATTCATCCACTCATATTGATTGAGCACAGACTGTGTGCTGAGCACTTTTGTTTTGGCCTCTCCCAAGCGCTTAGCACAATCCTCTGAACACATGGTATAATAATAATAAAATAATAATAATAATAATAATATTGTTATAAGTGCCTACTATGTGCCAAGCACTCTTCATTCATTCATTCATGCATTCATATTGACTAAGCGGTGACTGTGTGCAGAGTGCTTTTGTTTTGGCCTCTCCTAAGTGCTTAGCACAATCCTCTGAACACAGGGTGTAATAATAATAATGATAATAATAATGATGATAATAATAATAATGGTATTTGTTATGCGCTTACTATGTGCCAAACACTCTCATTCATTCATTCATTCATTCATTCATTCAATTGTATTGATTGAGCACCTACTATGTGAGGAGCACTGTTGTTTTGGCCTCTCCTAAGCGCTTAGCACAATCCTCTGAACACATGGTGTAATAATAATAATAATAATAATAATAATAATAATAATAATAATAGTGATAATAATGGTATTTGTTATGCCCTTACTATGTGCCAAACACTCTCATTCATTCATTCATTCATTCATTCAATTGTATTGATTGAGCACCTACTATGTGAGGAGCACTGTTGTTTTGGCCTCTCCTAAGCGCTTAGCACAATCCTCTGAACACATGGTGTAATAATAATAATAATAATAATAATAATAATAGTGATAATAATGGTATTTGTTATGCCCTTACTATGTGCCAAACACTCTCATTCATTCATTCATTCATTCAATTGTATTGATTGAGCACCTACTATGTGAGGAGCACTGTTGTTTTGGCCTCTCCCAAGCGCTTAGCACAATCCTCTGCACATATGGTGTAATAATAATCATGGTATTTGTTAAGCACCTACTATGTGCCAAGCACTCAATAATAATAATGATGATGGCACTTATTAAGCGCTTACTATGTGCAAAGCACTGTTCTAAGCGCTGGGGAGGTTATGAGGTGATCAGGTTGTCCCACGGGGGGCTCCCGGTCTTCATCCCCATTTTCCAGATGAGGGAACCGAGGCCCGGAGAAGTGAAGTGACTTGCCCCGAGTCACCCAGCTGACACGTGGCGGGGCCGGGATTTGAACCCACGACCTCGGACTCTTTCCACTGAGCCAGGCTGCTTTTCTTCCCTTCAGATTTGTCCCGGGGCACCGTGACCTTTCTACCCTTGGAGGAGGGCGACCGAGGGAAACTTCAGGTGAAGAAAAGCAACGTTTATCAAATTCGGCTTCGACACGTCAAAGATGAGGACTGGTGAGGAGCGGGGGGCGAGACGCTCCCTTTTTGGACGCCGTCGGTCGTCGTCTGGGCTTCGGGAGACTTGGAAGGGCTTAGTTGGTGCCGGGAGCTAAGCAGAACGGTAATAATGAGAATAACGGTGCTATTTGGTAAGCGCTCCACGTGTGGCAAGCACTGTTCTAAGCGCTGGGGTAGATGTGGGCTAATAATAATGATAGTAATAATAAAAATGAGGATGGTATTTGTTAAGCGCTTACTGTGTGTCAAAGCGCTGTTCTAAGCGCTGGGGTAGATGCCGGCTAATAATAATAATAGTAATAATAAAAATGATGATGGTATTTAAGCGCTTACTTTGTGGCAAGCGCTGTTCTAAGCGCTGGGGGAGATGTGGCCTAATAATAATAATAGTAATAATAAAAATGATGATGGTATTTGTTAAGCGCTTACTGTGTGCCCAGCACTGTTCTAAGCGCTGGGGGAGATGTGGCCTAATAATAATAATAGTAATAATAATAATGATGATGGTATTTGTTAAGCGCTTACTGTGTGGCAAGCACTGTTCTAAGCGCTGGGGTAGATGTGGGCTAATAATAATGATAGTAATAATAAAAATGATGATGGTATTTGTTAAGCGCTTACTGTGTGCCCAGCACTGTTCTAAGCGCTGGGGGAGATGTGGCCTAATAATAATAATAGTAATAATAATAATGATGATGGTATTTGTTAAGCGCTTACTGTGTGGCAAGCACTGTTCTAAGCGCTGGGGTAGATGTGGGCTAATAATAATGATAGTAATAATAAAAATGATGATGGTATTTGTTAAGCGTACTGTGTATCAAGCGCTGTTCTAAGCCCTGGGGTAGATGGGGGCTAACAATAGTAATAGTAATAATAATAATGATGATGGTATTTGTTAAGCGCTTACTGTGTGGCAAGCACTGTTCTAAGCCCTGGGGTAGATGCGGGCTAACAATAATAATAGTAATAATAATAATGATGATGGTATTTAAGCGCTTACTTTGTGGCAAGCACTTTTCTAAGCGCTGGGGTAGATGCAGGCTAACAATAATAATAGTAATAATAATAATAATGATGATGGTATTTGTTAAGCGCTTACTGTGTGCCCAGCACTGTTCTAAGCGCTGGAGTAGATGTGGCCTAATAATAATAATAGTAGTAATAAAAATGATGATGGTATTTGTTAAGCGCTTACTGTGTGCCCAGCACTGTTCTAAGCGCTGGGGGAGATGCGGGCTAATAATAATAATAATAGTAATAACAGTAATGATGATGGTATTTGTTAAGCACTTACTGTGTGCCCAGCACTGTTCTAAGCGCTGGGGTAGATGAGGCCTAATAATAATAATAGCAATAATAATAGTGATGATGGTATTTGTTAAGCGCTTACTGTGTGCCCAGCACTGTTCTAAGCGCTGGGGTAGATGTGGCCTAATAATAATAATAGTAATAATAAAAATGATGGTGGTATTTGTTAAGTGCTTACTTTGTGGCAAGCACTGTTCTAAGTGCTGGGGTAGATGTGGGCTAATAATAATAAAAATGATGATGGTATTTGTTAAGCGCTTACTGTGTGCCAAGCACTGTTCTAAGCGCTGGGGTAGATGCGGGCTAACAGTAATAATAGTAATAATAATGATAATAATGATGGTATTTGTTAAGCGCTTACTGTGTGCCAAGCACTGTTCTAAGAGCTGGGGTAGATGTGGCCTAATAATAATAATAGTAATGATAAAAATGATGATGGTATTTGTTAAGCGCTTTGTGGCAAGCACTGTTCTAAGCGCTGGGGTAGATGTGGGCTAACAGTAATAATAGTAATAATAATAATAATAATGATGGTATTTGTTAAGCGCTTACTGTGTGGCAAGCACTGTTCTAAGTGCTGGGGTAGATGCGGGCTAACAGTAATAATAGTAATAATAGTAATAATAATGATGGTATTTGTTAAGCGCTTACTGTGTGGCAAGCACTGTTCTAAGCGCTGGGGTAGAAGTGGGCTAATAATAATAATGATGCTGGTATTTGTTAAGCGCTTACTGTGTGCCAAGTACTGTTATAAGCACTGGGGTAGATGCAGGCTAACAATGATAATAGTAATAATAATAATGGTGATGGTATTTGTTAAGCGCTTACTGTGTGCCAAGCACTGTTCTAAGCGCTGGGGTAGATGCGGGATAATAACAATAATAATAATAATAATAATGATGGTATTTGTTAAGCGCTTACTGTGTGCCCAGCACTGTTCTGAGCACTGGGTAGATGTGGGCTAACAATAATAATAGTAATAATAATAATGGTGATGGTATTTGTTATGCGCTTACTGTGTGCCCAGCACTGTTCTAAGCACTGGGGGAGATGTGGGCTAATAATAATAATAATAGCAATAATAATAGTGATGATGGTATTTGTTAAGCGCTTACTGTGTGCCCAGCACTGTTCTAAGCGCTGGGGTAGATGCGGGCTAATAATAATGATAGTAATGATAAAAATGATGATGGTATTTGTTAAGCGCTTACTGTGTGCCCAGCACTGTTCTGAGCACTGGGTAGATGTGGGCTAACAATAATAATAGTAATAATAATAATGGTGATGGTATTTGTTATGCGCTTACTGTGTGCCCAGCACTGTTCTAAGCACTGGGGGAGATGTGGGCTAATAATAATAATAATAGCAATAATAATAGTGATGATGGTATTTGTTAAGCGCTTACTGTGTGCCAAGCACTGTTCTAAGTGCTGGGGTAGATGCGGGCTAACAATAATAATAGTAATAATAATAATGATGATGGTATTTGTTAAGCACTTACTGTGTGCCAAGCACTGTTCTAAGCGCTGGGGGAGATCGATCAATCGTATTTATTGAGCGCTTACTGTGTGCAGAGCACTGTACTAAGCGCTTGGGAAGTCCAAGTTGGCAACATACACACAGTAAGCGCTCAATAAATACAGTTGATTGATTGATTGAAGATTAGCATGGCCCCTGCGCAAGGATGACACGTAGGTTCGTGAAGCCTTCCATATTTTTAGACTGAGCCCCCTCCTTCCTCTCCCCCTCCTCTCCCTCTCCATCCCCCCCATCTTACCTCCTTCCCTTCCCCACCGCACCTGTCTATATGTATATATGTTTGTACACATTTATTACTCTATTTATTGATTTATTTTACTTGTACCTATCTATTTTATTTATTTTATTTTGTTAATATGTTTTGTTGTCCGTCTCCCCCTTCTAGACTGTGAGCCCGCTGTTGGGTAGGGACCGTCTCTAGATGTTGCCAACTTGTACTTCCCAAGCGCTTAGTCCGGTGCTCCGCACACAGTAAGCGCTCAATAAATACGCTTGATTGCTTAAGCGTG